>NC_033802.1:50243925-50292202 GCF_001876935.1 Asparagus officinalis | reverse complement strand
TTACTCTCCCCCCTGGCAGACTAGACGGAATTCCGTCGAGGTTACCTTGAGCAACTTATTCAGGCGCCAGCCCCCCTCCCCCTCCCGGCAGACTAGACGGAATTCTTACTTCCGTCTAGATTGATCAACCTAGACGGAATTCCGTATAGTTTGAGTCAATCTAGACGGAAGCAAAATAAACGGACCTAACTAGACGGAATTCCGTTTAGTTGAACTAACCTAGACAGGATTTGGATCAACCTAGACGGAAATTTCCGTCTAGGTTGCTCGTTTTTCTACTAGTGTAGGATACTTTCTAAGCAAAAATATAATACATACTTTCAAATTATTTATGGATCCCACTATCCTAGACGGAATTTTCGTCTAGGACACCATCCTAGACCGTCAAATCCGTCTAATATAGTGGGCCCCGTGAGTAAAAAAAGAATCAAACTTGCACTGAGGGGCTGTTTGGTTGTATGTTTTTACCATGTAAAAGGATGGAAAGTGTAAAAAAGTGGGTCCCAATATCAGTTTTCATCACTTTTAATTGTTTGTTTGTAGTTATGAAAATAGTGTAAAGTGATTTCATGTGCTGATGTGGCTTGTAAAGTGATTTCATAAAAAAAAACATGATTTTAGAAGAAAGCTGACATTGAAATCAGGAAAAAATAATAAAAAATATTTCCAACCAATATGATCACCACTTTTTACACTTTACAAACAAACAATTAAAGTTACATTTGCAAACCAAACAAGCAATTTATGATTCCAATGGAATCAAAAACAAACAAAGAAAAGTATAAAAATGAAATTGATGAGATGGACAATAACTTTTCAAGTTGTGTCATAAATACACAACTTTACCAACAACAACCAAACAGCCCCTGAGTGCCACAGTTCTCATTTTAACCCCAAGCGCCACAATTCCCACCAAAAATTTCATTCTGGCGCTATTGAAAACTAAAAATTGAGATCCCCAAATTTTTATTTCCCACACTGTCTTTTAACTCCAGATCTCGTAACTGGGGTCGAGCGATCGATCATCGCCGATTATGGCGGAGATCTGCTCAGAACTCTTCAGATCCTCCGCATCTCCGTCCTTGTTCTGGTCACCACCGCCGCCGTCTACCTCGGCAAGCATTTTTATGACGGCGAATACCCATAGTTGGTCTTTTTCAACTCATCGACTCCCGTCACAGCCTCCTTCTCAGCCGTCTCCATCTCCCCCAACGCTAACCTCACCTTCAACATCTCCAATCTGAGCCCTCCACCTCCGCCGCTGGCGAGGTACGAGGTCGTCGATGGGAACGGGACGATGAGGACCGACTTTAAATGTCGGCGAGTTCGATCCGGATCTGTCTGAGATCGTCGGTGGAGGTGGCGGAGGAGGCGGTGTGAATGAGATGGGGGAGGACACTAGGGTTAAGGTTAAAATTGGGAGGTTTAGGGTTTGCGATGAGGGGATGAGGGAGTATATACCGTGTTTGGACAATGTGGCTACGATCAAGAAGCTGAAGTCGATGGAGAGAAGGGAGAGGTTCGAGAGGCACTGTCCTGAGAAGGATTGCTTGGTTCCGGCGCCAAAGGGTTATAAGGCACCGGACCCGTGGCCGCATAGCAGAGATGAGGTTTGATTTTAATTAGCTTGATTGAAATATTGTTTAAGTTATCAGTTTGTGCAAATTTTTGGATAGTTTTAGCTTGCTTTTTAATTAATCTATTCATTATTAGTTTAGTTATCAGTTTGTGCAAATTTTTGGATAGTTTTAGCTTGCTTTTTAATTAATCTATTCATTATTAGTTTAGATGTGAACTTTGTGCACTTTGTAGACAGTTTTAGCTTGCTTTTTAATTAATCTATTCATTATTAGTTTAGATGTGAACTTTGTGCACTTTGTAGACGCCACTGAATTATTAACAATTATATACCGCCTTCATATCATTGGCGAGGTCCAACTCCCCGTCCACCACTGCCTCCTAACCTCCCCGGCGTCCGGAAGGAGTACTTAACTCGAGTCATCATCCATCGTGACACCAAAAGTATCTCAATTTGGTATTAGTTACCTGTAAACTTTATAGGTAAAATACCTTCCTATAATGTGGAGCACACCTATTGATTGTTCTTTGCGGGACCAATGTGTTAGGTATGAACATGCTCCAAAAAGTACATAGCAGGTGATCTTCACATCATTTTTGTGAGTGACCAATACCAAATTAGACTAATTGTTGGGAGACCTAATCCTCAAAAACATATTCAATGTACATATTTAGTTAATTACTAAGTTAGTGCATGATATGAATCATCTAATGTAATTAAACATTAGTTAATTGCTTAATTGTAAATCACAGTAAATTCCACTATGGTTTGGAGGAATCTCGAAACCCCCATATGATACACAAACTACACAACACAATTCTAAGAAGGATGCAGTATGTCCAATATGATATCTAACTCAAAATGGATTCACAGTAGGAAGTGTTGGTGCTTGGTTTGCATGATGCGTTCTCTTACAACTGGTTCTGCATCAACTAAGCAAGCATATAATCAAGTTCAAAGTAATTCAACTACACTATTGCAGTGTTGTTACTCCCCCACCCATAGTTATTTTGGTGTAAAAGTAAGCATTGATACACTTGAATTGCAGTGTTGTTACACCCCCCACCTGTAGTTAATTTGGTGTAAAAGTAAGCACTAATACACTTGAGGGTTTGTTCTCCAATCGGGTCTGTCATTAATGGCTGTTAACGTTCATTTCTTCTTTTGTCACACCTTCAATCATTTAACATAAAATGCTTTCTTTCGTAATAGTTTATTATCAAATTTCTGTCCTACATTTTAGCATTTCTTTTAAATGGTGGATGGAGTTGTGCATGTATATACAAGTCAACTTTATAAGTACATCGATGGTGTGCATATCATTATGTAGTACTTGTTGCTTCCTTAATATCCCTCCTATTTTTTCTATCGTAAAATCATTCTTGATATTTTCCCCCCTGCCTACAGCAATGGAAAGAATTTTCCCTGTGGCCGATGCTACAACCTTTTTCACATATTTTCATCATATTCTTTGAGTAATTTCTGCAGGAAATATCCGAACTTTATGTCACCATCGGTTAAATCTTATGGAGCAAGTAATGACCTTACTTTGTCAATGCCAGAATATTATACTGGATGAGATTTTGATTCTTTTTAAATTCAATATCATACAATTAATAATGACTATTTTCTAGAAAGTCTTTTAATTTTGAAGTTACACTAACTTGGATAAACCTTACGGCTGTCTCCTTACAGAAATTCAGTCTTCACTTAATGCTCAATGCGGATAGAGAATTCCTTGCTCAGAAAACTGCACCACATCATGATTTTTATAATGTCAGGAAGGTTGATACTCATGTACATCACTCAACATGCATGAATCAGAAACATATTTTACGATTCATAAAGTCAAAATTGAAAAAGGAACCTAACGAGGTATGAGATTCTCTTGCTCTAAGTTATGCTAGGGTTTATGCTTCATGTAGCAAAGAGGATCTTTTCCTGGAAGTTTGCATTTACTTGTATTAACGAAATGTGTGTATGAAAATGTGTGTTTGTTTCCTGAATAGGTTGTCATTTTTAGAGATAGAACCTATTTGACTTTGAAAGAGGTCTTTGAGAACTTAGATCTGACTGGGCAATGAATTCTTCTTTAATTATTGACATCAAATTTCATTTCTAAAATAAATAAGCCTGGCAGAGTGATAGGTTGATTATATTACAGTGGTATTTCAATTTCTGGTCTACCTGAGAAGCCTTGTAAATGTAGCAGTCAATTACATTGTTCCATTATGGCACTCCAATAACAATAGTAAGGAGGCTCTAAATTCTATAAAGAGAAAGGAAATAAACATGCTCTCCTTCATGTTTTATATTTGTAAACCATTACTCTTTTTCAATAGCAAGGAGGCTCTAATTTCATTTGTGAACATATTTAACCAATTTGATAAGGATTGTCATCTAGTTTTTGTATTATTGCTATGGCATCTGCAGTATTAGATATTTCAAGTTAGTCATAAATTATACCCTATTTATTTTGTCACATCTGATTTCATGTATAAACATACTTGAGTCCACCACATTTCATACTTTTGGGTTATTTTTTAATTTTTGGTTGCAGATCAAGGATGGGTTTGATGATGGGAAGGATCTGGTTGTGACTGTGATGTCTGCTATGTGAGAGGAACAAATCTGTGCTCTGAAGGACATTGGCCCCCAAAACTAAGCTTCTCGAGCTTTTTAGTATCAAGACCATATATAGACTCCTCCTTAAGTTTGAATTTAGTATCAAAGATTATAGATATATCTCCTTTCATTCCTCTTGTAAATAAATATATAAATAGAAAATTAGTTATTATCTATGTAAACAATTTATGTATCGCTCTAGTATTTTGGTGAATGTATTATTTGCATATAATTGGATTTGATATTAGAATATAATTAGATTGTGTTGGATATGAATATGATTTGGTGTTGTGCAAATATAATTGGATTTGATATTAGAATATAATTAGATTGTGTTGGATATGAATATGATTTGGTGTTGTGCAATATTGTGCACATGTACATGTGATATTTAATTAGATTGTGTTGGATATGAATATGATTTGGTGTTGTGCAATATTGTGCACATGTACATGTGATATTTTATGTCGTGCAAAGTAGATTCTTAAAAAAAACTACTGTAGCATCCTATAGACGGAAATTCCGTCTAGGATGCTCATCCTAGACGGAAATTCCGTCTAGGATGTTTAGATGTATCCTAGATGGAAATTCTGTCTAGGATAAGTATCCTAGATGAAATTTCCGTCTAGGATAGATTTTAGACGGAATTTCGGTTTAGGATTATCCTATAGGGTTGTCTTTTTCATCTAGAACTATTCTAGAAGGTATTTTGTTCTGTCTAGGATGCATTTTCGTCTAGGATGATTTTTCTAGATGGAATTTCATCTAGAATGACGCATTCTTGATGGAAAATTACTAGACCAATATCATAGATGGAATTCTATCTAGGATAAGCATCATAGACGAAAATCTGGCTATTCTAGACGGAAAATTCCGTCTAGAATGCTTTGTTTATCAGAAAACATCAATTTATTGTTTTAATGCTTGTAAAGTGCCCAGCTTCCAATTTTCTAGGATATACTCGAAGAATAGCGTTGATGGTTGCTCATTGGCATGGATTGCTCTTTGTGACAAAACCGTTTTCTCAATATAAGTGGATCGATCAGATGCTTGAAAAGTTCCACATGCCACATGTAAATTTGATTCAACCCATTGCATCTCCTCCTCAGCCACAGAATGATGTTGTAATACTGTTAACTCTATAAGAGCATAAGATATAGATATTGTGTTTAATCTGTTGAAGCATGCCTGTACATCACTCAAGTTTACATTCCTTTTTGACTTAGCATCATCAAAATCATGTTCAATTGGCTCACATTCCATCCTTTCACTTGCATGGGCTTTTTTTGAGGAAATTTTATCAATATTTGGTTCTCCTTTTTGTGAGTTCTCAATAACAATTTCCTCTTGTTCCAATGACAAGTTTATAATGCAATTTTCTGATTGTTTGCAGCTATTCTTTTGGCTAGCCAGAAAAAAATTATCCCTCAGTTTATTGACAAAGTGCTGGATAGCTAACCAGCTCGGGCGGACTTTGGAATTTTCGAAAGGAAAAAAAAAGGATAATCGAAGGAATAGAAATAACCATGTTTCTCTGGCACTAGAAAAGGATCCAACACAAAAGCTCCCCTCAGAAACTCTTTATTACATTTCTCATAAAACCTATAAGATCGTATCATGTGTGAGAACCTGTATAATTCATTTACAGGAATCACTACTTCACCTGCAAGACCGCTCCTGTTCTTGAAAAGGCCTTTGAATCCTTCAACTCTACTTTTTTTTTGGTCAATGAAAAGAGTATATTTCATTTACCAAGTGAAGAGTTTATGTACATCAAAGAACTCATTTACATGAGAAAACTATATAGCTCCTGTGAGTATACACAGAGAACACACAACTAAACTACTGTAACAAGAATCAAAACATCCTATAGAGATAAACTCCATTCTTTGAACTCAGCCGATAGGGAGCTGCTATTTAGGATGACAGTCAAAACCTCAATTTTGATGCTCCTGATCAGAAGAGCTGCAGTATGAACTTCCTTCTTGAAAATTCTGCTGTTTCGCTCCTTCCATATATAATACACTGTAGCTGCAAGTGCCATTCTTTTGGTTCTTTGCCTAAAACCTTTTCCTTTTAATCTGCAATTATACCAATCCATCAGCAGGTTCCATTCACATGTTCTCCATTTGTAATTGAGCCAATCCATAACCCCATTCCAGACCTCTCTTGAGTAATTACATCCAAAGAAGAGGTGATCTCGATTCTCTGTTTCAGCTCCTGAACATAAGCTTCAACTGTTAATTTGAATAATTCCTCTCTTTATCAACTTGTCCTTTGTAAGAAGCCTATTTTGGACTGCAAGCCACAACACAAAAGAGTGCTTTGGGTAGTTTAGTTTCTCCCACACAGTGCCATGCCATTGTACTTTGGTTGTTATCGGACATAGGCATTTATATAAACTAGAGAGCTGAACTTTTGGAGCTTTGTAACAAGAACTGATTAACAGTTTCAGGTTTTCAGCACCTCCATACAGATTTAACATCTTATCCCTGACTTTTAAAAGCTGTTTCCACATCCAAGAGTCTCCATTTTTCACCTCAACCTGCCAGATATCTCTGTGCTTTAAGTAGGTTTCATGAACCCATTTGATCCACAAAGACTCTTTGTTAATATGAATATACCAAAGAGTTCTTAAGGCAGATGCATTATTCCAAATTACTGCTGAAAAAATCCCCAGTCCACCAAACATCTTTCCAAGACAGATTTTATCCCAAGATACTAGTGATGTTTTGGAGGCATGATCATTCTTACTCCACATAAAATTTCTACTCAGTTCATCAATCTTCTGGAGGACTCTTATTGGGAGGACATAACTGGAAGTCCAGAAAATTTGAATTCCAAGAATGACACTTTTAATAATTTGCAATCTACCCGCATAAGATAGGTTCCTGTGCTTTGACCATGCTTGAAATTGATTTGTTATTTTTGAGAATAAAGGACTGCAGTCAACATATGATAGCCTCTTGCTAATTAGAGGAACCCCTAGGTATTTGATTGGAAATGTACCTTCAGAGAATCTCAGCTGATCATGAATGGAGTTTCTGACTGAATTTTCCACCCCCCCCATAAAAGATAGAACATTTATCTGGATTAGCTTCTAAACCAGAGGTTGCACTGAATTTTGAGAGACACTGATGAAGTCTGAGCACTGAATACAGGTCCCCTTTGCTGAATAGGAGAAGGTCATCTGCAAAGATCAGGTGACTGATCTTAAATTTTCCACACTTAGGGTGGAATCTGAATTTTCTGTCTTGATTCAACTGGTTAAGACTTCTAGAGAGATATTCCATGCTAAGGATAAACAAGTATGGAGACAATGGGTCTCCTTGTCTTAATCCCCTTTCCCCTTTAAAATATCCATGGAGAGAGCCATTTAGAGAGATGGAGTATTTCGGAGAGGTAATACAAACCATAATCCATTTAATCATGCTGCTAGGAAAGCCCAGGCCAGATAGCATCTCTTCAATAAAACTCCAGCTGATTGTGTCAAATGCCTTCCTTATATCAATATTTAACATGATTCTTGGTGATATATGTTTCCTCCCATAGTTCTTTGTGAGTTCATGAGCTAGCATGATATTATTTGTAATATTCCTCCCTTTAACAAAGGCACTTTGAGCCTCACTTATAAGATATCCCATAACAGATTGGATTCTGTTTGCAATGATTTTGGAGATAAATTTGTAGAGACAATTACAGCAAGATATAGGCCTGAAATCAAAAGGATTTTTGGGACAAATTTCCTTTGGAATGAGTGATATTGAAGTAGAATTAATAGCACCCAAAAGATTTCCTGTCCTGAAAAAGTCTTCAATGGCCATTGTAACTTCTTCACCAATTATTGCCCATGAAGTTTTGTAAAAAGAGGCACTAAATCCATCTGGACCTGGAGCTTTGTTGTCATTGATTGAGAAGACCGCATTCCTAATTTCCTCTTTAGAAATTGGAGCTGACAGTTTTCTAGCTTGAATTGCATCCAGACAGGGGCCATCCTTAATGATATTAATATCAGGTTTGTCAGTTGGCATAGCAGTCCCCATGAGATTTTTATAAAAAGATATCAATTCATTTACAATCCCATCCATATCTGTGATTCTGACACCCAGATTGTTGTAAAGAACTGTAACCCTGTTGTGATGTTTATTTGCATTAACAATAGAATGGAAGAGGCTAGTGGATCTATCTCCTTGAAGACTCCATGCTATTCTTGCTTTCTGATGGTAGAAAGACATCTCACAGACCACCAGCTTATTATATGAAGAGATAAGATTTTTTACCTGGATGATATAGCTGGAGTTTAAGGGATCTTCCTGTAATTTCTTTTGAATGTCCTCTAAAGCAAGTTTTGCTTTTTGAACCTGTATGCTGATATTTGAAAAATGATTCCTATTGAGATCCTTAAAAGCTTCTTTCAACTGCTTGAGTTTTTTATTAACTGAAAACATGTTATGCCCCTCAATGTGCTTTTGCCATATAGCTGAAACTGTGGGAAGGAATTTCTCATGCTTTGTCCACATTTTGAAGAATTTAAAAGGCTTCTTTCCTCTAGCTTCCTCATCATATATAGATACTAGAGCAGGAGAATGGTCTGAGAAGTTTGGAAGCAAAAACTCCACATGACTAGAGTTATAATTGTGGATCCATGTGTCATTGACCAGTGCCCTATCTAATCTACTCCAAACCTTGGTATTAGTGTCTTGTTTGTTTTTCCAGGTGTAGAAGCATCCTGTGGTTTTTAAATGAGAGAGCTGACAACCATCAATGAAAGAACTGAAGTCAACAGTGTCATTATCAGTGAGACTAGCACCTCCAAGTTTTTCTTCATTTGAGATCATAGCATTAAAATCACCACATAAAAGCCAAGGAGCATTCCCAATAGATTGATGAAGTGAGGATAGATCGGTCCATAGATTTTTCCTAGCTTCCAGATGATTAAAACCATATATTGATGAAATTATGCAATCAACTCTTCCATCTTTAGATTTAACAATACATGTAATGTGCTGAGGAGAGGATTGTGATACCTGGATGTCCAAGACATTTGGATCCCACAATAGTAAGATTCTGGCAGTTCCAGTGTAATTCACATTAGAAATCCATTCCCAGTTTCCAGCAATTTTCCTTGTAATACTAGATAATTTTTCATCCTTCAATTCTGTTTCCAAGAGAGCAATAAAAGAAATGTGATATTGTACAAGATGTTGTTTGACTAAAAGTTGCTTAGGGGACCTATTTAGTCCCCTAACATTCCAAAAGATCATATTCATTTCAGTTTAGTCCTCCTCTATCCAAAGTAGAGGGATCAATGTCATTTTCCATATTAATCAGTGGAATACAGGAGAACCTTGAATTCATATTTTTTCTTTGTGCATGTTTCCATTCATTTGGAATTGAATTGCTGGCACTGTTTGTGACATGCACAGCATGCACAGAACCAAATTTAGAAGCATTATTATTACTCCTCCCAGATACTCTGAATCCTGGGGCCATTTCCTCCTCAATAGCTTGTGATAACCCCTTCTGATTAATGTTTACATCATTGGAAGGCAAAACATGCACAACCTGCACAGATTTCCAACTGTTACTGCCAGAATCCTTATCTCCTGGAGACAACACAGCTTCCTTCTCAAGCACCAAATTTTCTGATCTCTGGCATTCAGAATTTGAGCTTTTAGAGTCATTACACAATTCAGGTTGCATTTTCCCGAATCCATCATTACCAGGCTTGCTTTTATCAGGTTGCTCTTTAGTATGGCCATTGCTCATATTTTGCTTAGGAATCCACTTTTGGACAACAGGATGTCTTCTACAAAATTTTGTATCATGTCCCAATTGCTTACAAAATTCACACCATGTTGGCTTATGCTCATAAATCACCTTCTGGTAGAATTTAACTCCATCAGGGCTTTGAATTTGAATCTTATCTGGCAGAGAATAGGGCATATTTACTTCAATAAGAACTCTCGCATAGGCTAGTCTCTTCCTATTTGCAGTGAGTTTATCCGTAGTAATGGGGCGGCCAATGATACTAGCAATCTTACTGATGCCTTTAGCATTCCATAAATTCAGTTTCAAAGCAGGCAATTGAACCCAGACAGGGTAAATACATTCCTTAGTCTTTTCAAAATCTTCCCCAATAGCCCAGGGCTTTAATAATAGAGGTCTAGATCCAAAGAACCATGGACCATTAACAAGTATTTCATTCATATCATTCTGGTTCTTGAATTTGAAGAGAAACAAACCAGCTTTAAGTAGACAGATTTCAGGATTAGCCAAATTTGCCCATACTTTTCTAACAAAATTTTTCATAGCTTTATACTTAGCATTTAATCCTAAAACTTGTCCAACTAGAGAAAATTTCCAAATTGAAGCTCCTTCATTCCACTCTTCATCATCAAACAACACTGTATCATCAGTCTTCGATGGAAAATAGTTCAAATCTAAACCATTTCCAGGTTTCCTATTATCAGTGAATAAGCTCGCCCAGGATTTATTTGTTTTTCCATCTTGAACTAATTCATCTCCAGATTTCTCACTAACTGGAATCAAATTGACATTCCCTTGCTTTTCAGATGATTTTAAAGGAGAATTCAATGGAACAGTGAAATTTCCAAACTCTAAGGGATTTCCAGTATTAGAATCAGCAATCAATGGAACAGAATCAAGATTTCTTGAATCAAGATCATCAGCCCAAGATCTTCTATCTGATCCATTAATTCTATCAAGAGAAAGAGGAGACTTACTCAGATCCCGATCCTGAGTACCAATTCCAGAAGTGAGATCCCGATTCTGAGTACCAATGCCAGAAGTCAGATCACGATCCTGGATACCAATGCCAGCAGCTGAATCAAGAATGTCAGCCATTAGTTTCTTCTTCTTCTCACCCCGAGGACCAGTTGAACCCATAATGCCTGGGCTAAATTCATCATCATCTTCATCAATACTGTTATCAAGATGATCATCAGGAAGAAAACTCGAAGATGACGCTCGAAGACCGATGCTAAGGATCTTCTTCCCGCTAGATTTCTTCTTCTTCGCCATTAAACTCACAGCAGAGGCGCAGGTTAGCAGAGCGTAGATCGCCTGCTAACTAATGCCATATCCCGCTCACCTTTTCCTTCAACTCTACTTAATTGTGCTACTTTTACATCTTTTTCTGTTCTTACTATAATCACTACAATCCCACAAGCTAGTGCTCCTCTAGGATTGCAAGCCGTTACCAAATTTCAGTCTTTGTAAATTCCCAAAACTTCACTTACCTTGGGATATACATCAACATGGTAAACACCTACGAGATATTTTTATGGTTCATATTCCAAGTAGAAAGCCCACGAGAGAGAATAAAGTGCTTCTCAGTTTCTACAGGCACTACACTAAATTTCCCACAAGCTATAGATAACCCAGCTTCATGTCATTTCTTCTCAGTGTCATAAGAGAATGGGAACCAGTTCATGCATTCCTAATTTGGTAGGATATGTTTCTTTTAAAAGGAGATCAACATAATTTTGAGGAACTCGACATTCTCAATCATATGAAGCCCAAAAATGATGGCCATATTCTGCATATTGTAATCCCTTTGATCAAGGTAACCTAAAAAAGGTAATTATCGTGATTTCTGACTCAACACTACTTAATTACAATGTCATCAACATAGAGTAGTGAAGACGAAGGATCTAATTCCAAAAGATCATCCACGGACTTCTCCCCAAACACTCTAGCACTAGGAACCTGGTAAGAAAATACTTCGCGAACATGTTTTGGTCGAGTATGGAATGCAGATTGATATCTCTTGAAGCTGATACCATTTCCTCCTCTGACCAGAGCCAAATACACAATTTTCATGCCCACATATTCTTCGTAGTCCTCAAGAACCTCTATCATCCGAATCTTGAGCAAGGTTGGCGTCGAATGTTCAAAGAATGTATTAGCATTGTTTGCGGTAGTGGCCCAATTCTTCCCTTTCCTTGGCAATATGGCATTACCTATGTGCGTGTCTTTCCCACCTCACAACCTTGTGCGAGAAATGAGTTTTATCGATGAGTTCATCATTCTTATATTCCAATTTTCCCCAAGCACGAAGAGAACCACAACATCCATACCTTTCAAACTAGTTTCTCAAAAAGCTGACCTTGGTCGAGTGGAAATCACCATCTCTCTCAACAAGTACATAGCGGCGAGACATTCCAAACTCATCCTTAACAGCCCAAATCTCACCCTTCTTAAGGAGCAAAGATGCCCGGTATTTCTCAAAATCAAAAGATGACGTAACATTTCCACATTCATCATAAGATCTTTCATTTTCTCTTTCAGACCCTCTCTCAATCTTTAATCTTTTTGTCTTATGAGCTTCATTTTCCTTTGAATTTGATGGCTGAAACGGGTTCGTTTTCTTTGGGGTTTGATAGGGTGTGAAGGATTTTAGCTTAAACATTCTCATGAAACAAAGAAATTACGCGTGATCTGCTAGAACCCACCTTTTTTTTTAAACCCTATGATGTAAAGCTTTGACTGGCTTTCAGAGCCATTAATTTGGCTTTCAACAAAAACCCTTTTAACAAGCTGAACCAAGTATTACAAATTTGTACGCCACAATTATGAAAAGAATAAATTTTAATTATGAATTTAAATAATATTTTAAAATAAAATAATTTAGAAAACATGAAAGTATTTTTTAACTAAATGAAAATATCTTCTGAGTAATAATTTATTAATCATAAAGAAAATTATTAGTAAAATAAATGCACCTTAAAATTTGATAAATATTCATGAATATTTGATAAATATTGAATATTCAAATAAAAAATTTTAATGAATACATTTTATGAACACCAAGGTTTTAAATTCGATCTGTTCCCAGTATTCGATATAGTTCTATGTATCATATATTTGTTGATGTTGAGCTACTATCTATGTAAGTAGCATATGAGCGGATATTTTTAATTGTTGGACAGACTTGATGGATACAATTTTCACATTATTGTTGCATGCAATTATAATTATCTTTGCTTGGTTCAGTTTTAAAATTTTAAAATTTTACAATTTTTTTCAGCTGTAAAATAAAGGGCAAATTAAAATAACTAACTCATCCTTAAAATATTGGTCTTTCAAGCTCCCTCTAATATATCCACTTATTTCGGGTCCCAAATTACATTTGTGGGTTCAATGTGATCATTCTGTGAGTCTACAGTTAAATATTTTATAGATCAATGACGGGGCAATGTTTTTTTTTATTTTTTTCATAGAGTTTTATTAGTTTCTCTCCCTTTTAATTTTCCTAAACTAAAAAATATATTTTAATTGCTTTCCCCAAAATATTTTACCCTTTAATCCTTTTCATGAATTAAAAATTAATTTTTAAATTAACAAAATACAAGAGATATAAAACCATTATCACATCGTTAATCTATTAAGTATTTGACTTTAGCTCACAAAATGATCATATTGGGCACTCATACATAGTTTAAGGAAGAAAATAGATAAAATTGATACTTTAGAGAGGCAACTTGAAAGTCCACCAATTCTTTAAAGGGTAAATCATCATTTTGTCCTATAATAATTTTACTAAAAATATTAGCTATATTTAACTATGAACGTTATCCCTGTTGTGGCAATGCGATAATAGTTGAAGTTGCTCAGTCTAGTTCATCAAGTTTTTTAAACTTCAATTAGGTTTGGTGCAATGAAAGTGCGAGATCTTAGACTCAATGAAAGTGCGAGAATTTTTAAAGCATTTCCCCACACGAAAATTTTAACTATTTTTGGGACTTAGATTTCCAAAATTTTATTCTTTCGTCCTTACTAATAGACTGAATTCAAAGCTTGAGATGCTTATTGATCCTGTGCAATCTGGCTTTATTAAAAACAGATTTCTCCTGGATGGAGTGGTGGTAGCCCAGGAAATCATTAATGATTGTTTTCATAATAAAAGAAAGGGAGGGATTTTATTAAAGCTAGATTTTGTGAAAGCCTATGATATGCTTGACTGGAATTTTATTCTGGATGTCTTGAAAGCCAAAGGTTTTGGTATTAGATGGATCAATTGGATAAAATTATGTTTGAATAATGGCATGTCTGCCTTAAACATAAATGGTAAAACAGGGAGTTGGATTATGTCTAAAAGAGGAGTCCGTCAAGGGGACCCTTTATCACCCCTTCTCTTTGTTTTAGCAGCAGATTCCCTTACAAAAATGTTAAATCTTGCTGTAGATGCACACCTTATAGAGGGATTAGGTCCTTCTAATTTGGTTCATAAAGTTCATTGTTTACAATATGCAGATGATACGTTGATTTTTTGTAAAAATGATAGAATGCATCTGACAGTTTTGAAATTGATCCTTTATTGTTTTGAGCTTGCTTCTGGTTTACAAATCAGTTTTAATAAGAGTACTTTAATTGCTCTGGAAAATAATGAGCCTTTACAACATGATTTAGCTACTATGATGAATTGCAAAAGTGGTAAATTTCCTATTACTTACCTAGGGATTCCTTTACGACCTGGAAGGTTAAAAAAAGAAGATTGGTTTTTTTTAACCAATAAAATAGAGAAAAGACTATCTTTATGGAAAGGAAAATCTTTATCAAGAGGAGGCAGGTTGGTGCTGGTTAATTCTGTCCTTTCATCTATGCCAATTTTTTGGCTATCTTTCTTTTTATTTCCATCTTGGGTGATTGAAAAAATTGATAAAATGAGAAGGAGATTTTTGTGGACTGGATCTCCTGATTTTAAGAGTTGTTCAAATTTGGTTAAATGGGAAGAAATTTGTAAACCAAAATTTTGTGGAGGCTTGGGAATTAAGAATTTAAAAATTATGAATAAAGCCCTGTTGGGTAAATGGCTTTGGAAATGGTTGGATGGGAAATACAGTCTTTGGAAACAAATTAGTGGTCATTTTCATTTTGAAAAAAGATCTTGGGCATGGTTTTTAAAAGCTGATAGATTGAATTTATCTCATTTCTGGAGAGGTCTTTTTAATATTTCTGACTGTTTTTTGTGCAGTTCACATGTTGTGGTTGGGAATGGAAACCAAACTTTATTTTGGCTAGATAAATAGGTAGGATCTTTTACCCTTGCTTCTATGTTTTCATCCGTATTTTCCCTCTCTTCATCATCTTGTGCTTTCATTAGTAGTATGAGAATTAATGATAACAATATTTGGAGATGGGAGATACAGTTTAGAATTCAGTTAACTGGAGATTTGGTGTTTCAGTATTTCAATATGTTGAACATCATCAATTCTGTTTCTTTTAATGATCATGAAGACAAAAGAGAATGGTTATGGGAAGCTAATAAATTTTTTTCAGTGAAGTCTTTTAGATTTGATTGTACAAACTTATGGGATCTTCCTATTCCTTTAAAGGTCAAATTTGTAGTTTGGCTGGCTTTAAGGAACGGTTTGAATACTACAGATATTCTAGCTAAAAAAGGAATCTCCTTTCAGAAGACCTGTTGTTTGTGTACCAAAGCAGATGAAGATCATTCTCATTTGTTCCTGAAGTGTGAGTTTGTGTACTCTATTTGGAGAACATTTCAATTCAAGTTGAATACTGACAAAGATTTTAGATTGTCTTCTTTAAAAGAAGTTTGGATACAGTGGACTAGTGGATACAAGGGAGATTCTAATTTGAAGAGAAGAGTTTTCATTTGCTCTCTTATATGGTGTCTTTGGCAAGAGCGCAATGACAGATTGTTTTCTAATAAGAAGAAGAGTTCTCTTGCCCTCTTGAACAAAATTGTGACTTTCTCAACATTTTGGCTAGGATCTGAGGGGATCTATGCTCGAGCTGCCAGATTACAAGAAAGAAGAAGAAAAAGAGCTGATGGATTCAATACTGCCAAGGCTACTGATTTTGGGAGCAAGGGTGGTGCGGCTTCAGTGATTCATTTGGAATGATCCGTTTATATTCACTGGATCTGCTCTTGGTTTTGGTTGATAGAAGCTTTGTTCTTCTGTTTTGTTTTTTTGTTTCTTCTGACAAACTTGTTATATCAGGTATTTGGGGGAGGTTATGTTCGTTTTTTTTCAGTTGTATACAGGGGATGGGATACTGCTACTTGTAGTATTTTCTTTTGAACTTTAGTGCATACTCTTGGTTGGGAGTATGAGCTTTTTTTGTAACAACCACTTTTTAATTTAGCTGGCTGGAATACCTTTGGGGTATTCCATCCTTATTCTCAAAAAAAAAAATTATTCTTTCGGCCATGACAAAAGTTGTTCATGTGTTTTTCTGTAAGCAGAATAAATATACTTTTATCATAAGTTTTTAGCATTTTCATGGGGGAGCATCATTAAAGCAAGGCTAATTTTAATGAAGGGTTTGGTATGGGAATTGGCAACGGGTTCAATGTTCGAACATAGGCGAAGAACTATGGGTTTTTGATGTTAACAAGTTGATTAACTTCAGTTAAGGCTCAATGCCTCCTAACACAATAGTGAATGCCTTGTTCATTCCAGGCTCGAGGACATAGGATAGTGAGTTGGTGCATGAAGTTTTTGAACAAGTGGCTGCTAAGCTGGTTTGGAGGACTCCTTTTGTGTAATATGTGTGTGCCCTGTAGCGAAGGCAATATGCGAGTATAGTAGCCATTTTCGTCAACTACAATCTACTAATTTTGTGACTTTGGGTGACCTTGGGGAGCATGTATGAAGCCTCTTACCTCAATTGTTGGACTTATTTTCTATAGTGGCTTGGAAGCTCTGGAGTTTTTTTAAAGTATCATTGTGTACCATAATGAATATCGAGCACCTCAATAAACAAGAGAATGAATTGACAACCTCCAGACTCGGGCTACTACAAAGTCAATATTGATGGCCCTTTTTCAACGAACAGAGAGGCATTGAGGCATTTGTTTTGCTGTTAGGAATGATCATGGCTGAGTTATGGCTGCATGCAGATGCTTTCAAACAACCTCTTATGTCAAACGCAATCACAGTGGGAGAACTAGCCATTCTTGAATTTATGATGATTGCAAAAGAAACAGGATTCTCCTGAATTCAACCAGAGAGTGACACCCTTCTAGTAATCTAGGAGGCTGTTCAGAGCACAGATCCTTGTATGACTAGCTTTGAAACCTTAATTATAAACATCAAGTGCATGGTTTAGCATTTTCGTCATTGCTTTTTCCCTCATATTAAGATGGACGAGAATCTGGCAGCTCATTGTCTTGGTCAACAAGCTTCACTACTTCAAGATGTTTGTATTTGGTTGGAGGAAACACATCCTTTTCTCAATTCCATTGTAACAAATGATTTAAATGTGGAGAAAATCAGGAAAAAAAAATCAGTTTTTCTCGTTTTTCAACCCGTGAGTCGACTCATACATGCACATGAATTGACTCATCAGGTTGAGTCAACTCATGCCTGTCATGAGTCGACTCACGAAACCCAGCCGTTTTGTATGAAGTTTCTGACGAGTCGACTCACCTCAGTTATGAGTCAACTCACTTGGCACGAGTCGACTCATGCTTGTCATGAGTCGACTCATTGACGGTTTCCTGGTTTGTTTGGATTTCTGTTTGGATATAAATAGGGACATGATTTTCTAGGGTTCTATATAGAAGAGATATAAGAGATTTGAGCATTGTGAGAGGGAGATATTGTGAGCAAGTTGAGAGCTTTGGTTGAGGGTTAGTTGGAGTGATTTTGTGTGATTGTAACCCTTTTGTACTGTCCTTGATTTAGTGGAATCTCCTCATCCTCTCCCCTGGACATAGGTAAATTACCGAACCACGTATATCTCTGTGTTTGGTTTGGATTTATCGTATTTGGATTGGATTGTGCTTGTGTGTGGTTCTCTTCTTCTCAGTGATCTCAGACTCGTTCGGTGTGCGTGTGCACGCTTCCACATAGGTGCGCGACATTGGTGATCAGATTAATCAACAAGTGGTATCAGAGCTCATATTTTAGATCTAGGGTTTTGGATTAGGTAGAGGAAGATTCAGTTGGAAGCATGGTTCTTGGAGTTCTAGGCTTCGGCGGAGTTAGGGCTTGAAGTTACTGTTGAAGATCTCGCTTTCCTCGTGTGGTTAGGAGTTCTATTTGGAATCAAATCTAGAGTTCAGTTGGGTAACTTTAAATCTTTCTTTGTAATTTGAAGTTTGTGATTATAGGTGAAGAAGTTGGTGAAAGCAGCAAGATGGCGGGTACAATTCAAGTTGGTTTTCAGAACACTAAGATTAGTGTGATGAAATATGACGGCAAAATCAATTTTGGTTTGTGGATGAGTGATGTACAGGATACGCTCAATGCTCAGAGGAGACCATCATGGTCAATGAGAGGTCACCTAAATATGAAGAGGCAATATGAGAAAAGATAAATAGGAACGCTTGTGGGGTAATCAGGTCTTGTTTGAAACAGGAGATAAAATATGATGTGATTGGGGTGACGTCTGCAATAAAGATGTGGGAAACTCTTAACAATAAGTATCTTACGAAGAGTGTTGAGAATCATTTACATTTGCTGCAAAGATTATTCAGATTTCAGATGTCCAGAGGCACCTCGCTTGTGGCTCATGTGAACAACTACACTAAGTTGTTGTCGGACGTGGCGAACGTGGATGAGAAGATCACGGATGAGTACAAGGCTATTATTCTTTTGGGCTCCTTATCGAATGAGGAGTATGATACCTTCATGCTTACTTTGTTGAATGGGAGATCTTCTATCACTTATAGTGAAGTGACTAACGCATTGACGAACTATGATGCTTACTTTGTTGAATGGGAGATCTTCTATCACTTATAGTGAAGTGACTAACGCATTGACGAACTATGATTTGAGGAATAGTGAAGTGACTAACGCATTGACGAACTATGATTTGAGGAGGAAGGATAAGGAGACTTCCCGCGCTAATACTTCAGGAGAGGCCTTGTCGACAAGAGGTAGAAGCCCATATCCGAAAGGTGGAAATAGAGGAAGGTCAAAGTCAAGAGGTTGTCACCAGCTAGGAAAGAACCAATGTGCATTCTACAAGGAACAAGGGCATTGAATAAGAGATTGTCCAAAGGTCAAAGAGAAGGAGAATGACAAGAAAAAGGGCCCGAAGGCTAATGAGGTGAATGTTGCAAAAGGCGATGATTCCGATGATTCGAGCTTTTCTCTTTTGATTACTCCGAAAGTGAACCATTTGGATGCATCGGATTGGATGCTTGATTCTGGCGTTACTTATCATGTGACCCCTAGGCGAGATTGGTTTACATCATTTAAGAGATTTGATGATGGTGTTGTTGTCATGGGAAATGATCAATCCTGTGGCATTTGTACGATAGGTACCGTGTGGATTTGGATGTACGATGGGATAGTCCATAAATTAAAGGAGGTGAGATTCGTTCCTCAGCTGAAGAAGAATCTTATTTCTGTTGGAGCTTTAGAGGCGAAGGGATTCAAGGTGACCTTTGAGGATGCTGTAGCAAAGGTTACTAAGGGATCTTTAGTGGTGATGGAGGGAGTCCGCAGTCGGAACTTATATTATCTGAAAGGAAGCACCGAGATTAGCCAGGTTACTTCAGCTATTTTAAAGGCGGACATGAGTAGGCTTTGGCACTATAGGTTGGGGCATACAGGAGAGAAGTCATTGCAGGCTTTATACAAGCAGAGGCTATTAAAAGGAGCCAAGAGTGGAAAAGTGGATTTCTGTGAGCATTGTGTTCTTGGCAAGAAAACTAAGATGACGTTCGAGACTGCTATTCATAGGACGAGGGGCATCCTGGACTACGTGCACAGAGATGTTTGGGGTCCCAGCAAGACGGCATCACTTGGTGGTCGATATTGGTTCGTCCTATTTGTTGATGACTATTCTAGGCGTTGTTGGGTGTACACCATGAAGCATAAGTATATGGAGTGGAAGAAGAGATTAGAACTGCAGACTGGGAGAAAGATCAAGACGTTGCGATCCGACAACGGCGGCAAGTACACTTCAGACCCCTTTCAGCAGCTATATCGAGACGAGGGCATAGAGAGACACTTCACAGTTAGTCATACACCGTAGCAGAATAGGGTGACAGAGAGGCTGAATCGGTCTTTAATGGAGAAGGTCCAATGCTTATTAGCGCAGAGTGGATTAGAGAAGATCTTTTGGGTTGAGGCACTTACATATGCGAGCCACCTCATTAATGGGCTGCCTTCATCTGCAATTGAGGGAAAGCCCCTATGGAGATATGGTCGGGAGAGACAACACATGACTATGACCAGCTCAAGGTATTTGGTTATCCTGCATATTATCATGTTAGAATAGATAAATTGGAACCTCAAGCTAGGAAGGCCATATTTGTAGGATTCAAGCGTGGTGTCAATGGATACAAGCTATGGGATCCAGTTGGTAGGAAGATTGTGCTGAGTAGGGACGTCACATTCGATGAGGCTTCTATCTTGAAGCTTCTCAGCTCTCATCAGATAAAGAGCGACCCAACAGAGGTGATATCATAGGTGGTGGAGATCGATGCAGCTCCACAATGTCCAGATGGTACAATATCCATTAGAGTGCCGACTGAGGTAACGTCAGGCGAGCACTTTAGGCATCAAAAATTACCTATAGGTCCCTGCACATGGCTCAAGATGGAGAGGAGATGATGAATGTCATTATTTGAGTCACAGAAGCTCATTTGACGATGACAAACACATGAAGTGAGTCAACAGACCATGCAAAGCAACGGAATTTCGGAATAACCGAAACACGAATGAACCGGGCTCTGGACGTCGCTTACGAAAGACGAAGCGCCCCTCGTGTCCTATTTACTCCACACATGATTCAATCATGAGAGCTTGTAGATCTTCTCGTCAGCTTTCTGATGTATTCTGGATCACGTGATTCCGAGTTCAGATGATGAAAATACGGCAAAAATGGACGGAGCACGTGAGACCAAGCCCTGAGCCAAACCAAGACACCCTATGGTGTCTCGGCTTGGCCGAGACACCACATGGTGTCTCGGCCAAGTCGAGACCTTGGTGTCTCGACTTGGCCGAGACACTCACAAGTGTCTTGGCCAAGCTGAGACACTCACAAGTGTCTCGGCCATGCCGAGACACCCGCGAGTGTCTACAACCCAAAAAAATCAGATTTGGCGGTTTTGAAGCCGTTTTTTCGATGTTAAACACCTGGATTTGTTCCAATTGGTCTGATATCATCTAAAAACGTGGTTAAGTGGTTACAACTAAGGATAAGAGGGAATCAGCTGTTCTTAGCCGAAAATAGAGGTCCCAAAGCCTATAAATACAGCCCAAGGGCCTTCATTTTTCAGATCTGGAATTCTCATACGTTGGCGAAGCCCTGCCGAACTAAAGACTGAAGGAGAATGAATTTCAAAGAGGAGGAGGAGACTTCAGTGAATTCTTTGGCATAAAGAAGGAGAGATCGATAGATCTGCAGCCCGGTTCTTTTCCTTGAGATCGCCCCGTTGCGATGATCTCGAGAAGAGTGGTTATCTCGATGTTGCCGAGATAATCGCTTCGGTTTCTTGATTCCTTCGTGAATCAACAAAGCTTCAGATCTGATCTAATCGTTTGGTGGTCCACGGATATCAACATCCCTGTCACAGGCCAAGATCCCACACAAGCAGCGGGCGATAAACATCCGTTGCGTTTGTTTGAGGGAGATTGTAATTTTAATTTTATTGTATAAAGGTCTTATAAAAAGACCGATCTTTTTTTGAACTTGTTGTAACAACTGAAGTTGTAATAAGTTATACAATGAAGAAATCGATTTCCCATCCAAACAAGCTGGCGACCACAGTGGGAGCCAACAGTCTTGTCACTGAGGCTGTCGTGCCGCAGCCGACGATCAAGATCCTCGTGGCTGAAGAGGTCGAAAACGAGTTCGACCAACAGAAGTTCGAGGAGTACGTCTCCTCCTCCTCTTCCAGATCCGTCTCTCCTTGTAAGTGCAGGAGGGTCTCCTTCGCCCGAAAGATCCGCTAGTCTTTAGATCTGAAGACTCAAGAAGGTGAATTCTCAGCTACCGTTGCT
Source organism: Asparagus officinalis (assembly GCF_001876935.1). NCBI lineage: Eukaryota > Viridiplantae > Streptophyta > Magnoliopsida > Asparagales > Asparagaceae > Asparagus > Asparagus officinalis. Next base: position 50,270,041 of record NC_033802.1, on the reverse strand, counting down.
GCAGCCACACGTCACAATGATCCGCCGGCGTCTAATGAGACCAGACCTGTAGATCTGAACTCCTCCGCGGTCAAGGAGTTAACTACTGAAGGCGCACCAACTCTATCAAGGAGAGCACGTCAAAGGCAACGCTAACGCCTCGTGCGCTAATTCGACAAGGCTTTGGATTAGGTGGACGGACTCTGTTACCAAGCGGATCTGGAGTTCAGAAAGTGCCAAGTGGCTAAGCTATCTCCACAGCAAGCTTCGCGAACCTCCTCCCAACCACCTACTAATAAATGAATTCGTGTCAAATGGAGCTGTTCCACTCTTGAGAAGCGTATTCAGAAGCGTCGCACACTTCTTGCGTATGCCCAGATCCTTGTGTGAAAAGCACAAGAAATGCAAAAGGAAGAGGCAGTTAAGAGATCGCCGAGATCCAAACAAATTTGGATGCCAAAGGCCAAATTAACGCCTAAGGCCAAAGCAGGCAACATTGCTCCGCAGCCTTCGTCAACTTCGGATCCTACTCCTATTGCTCCCACACCTTCAGTGAAGTCCAACGATAGCGTGAATCTCTCCAAATTTGGAATTCCGTTGAAGGATCGCCTGGGTCCTTTACACGAAGATCAAGGCAAAGAGCCTGTTAAGGAACGCTTGGGACTGTTAAAGGAACCCCGAACAACCATCCGGACTGGGGGTCGTACGCGACCTCCTAACAAGTTGATTCCCATAATTACCTGCGGGGGGGGGGTGCCTACACAAAACCAGGAGCCCGTTAAAATTTCACCCTCACACGGGTGTGATTTCAAACGTGTGACTCCTTCTAAAGCCAATAAAGCACTACCTATTCAGAAGAAGACGCGTCGAACAAACAACAGCGTTCCACTTGAGGAATCAAACCAACACCCGATAGGTTACTCTGACCGCAACGTTGATGAGTTGTACTATCGGGCTAGGGGTACTAATAAATCTCTAAAGAGAAGCACCCGGGAAGCGGACTTTCACTGTCCATGTACCAAACTTATCAGGATAGTATTATCAGCGTGTAGCTTCCCTAAGACCGCTCCACAGAGGGTCTCGGTATTTGAAAAGATCTCCACCAGAACGTTCAAGTCCAAGCCAAGGCGTTTCTATGGAAAAAGATCAGTTGCGCAAGATGACGAACTCCCAGAGGTCACCATCAATATGGTCGATAAAGGGAAGTCAACGTGAAGTTTTAGTCCCCGTCATTTTTCGGATGTATCTCAATGTATAACTCGGTTGTGCGCGGGAACTACTAGGTGTAGGGACTATCGGAGGATGAATAGCGGATTATCCTCAGATGATGAAGCATCAGATGCGAACTCTGCCATCGCTTCTGACAATATGGTGTCCAGCATAGGACGATCTCGTGAGGCGTTCATGATCAACGCTGAACAAATAACCAAAATCATCGAGGATGCTTTGGCTAGGCAAAAATAGAACTTTAAGTTCGAATTGGAAATGGCCATGATACGGATGAAGGAAGAGCATGACCAACAAATCCGGGCTCTGTCCAATCAATTCGGTGAATCCAGTCATCGCAACCTTTCTAACCAAGTAGGTAACAATTCAGATATGGATGAACGTATCAATGCTGAGAACCCTCCTGTTGACCAAAACACTAGGGGTGGCCCTACTGAAGACAACAATACTGGGGGTGGTCCTACCGAAGATGACAATGCTAGGGGTGACCACATTATTCCTCTCAGAAATTGTCCAAAACAGGATATAGATGAGGACGAAAAGATGAAGGATCTCGAGAGCAAAATCGACACTCTGATGTCTTCTCGAGAGATGAAGAAGACCGGGATTCCGTGTCCTTACCCAAGAGAGTGGGATTCGATTCCGTATCCGAAAAAGTTCAACCTGATCAACTTCATGTCGTTCAACAGGAAGGGCTCGCCCACTTAACATTTGATCTATTTCAAATCCCACTTGGGCATGATTTCTGGCAACGAAGCCTTGATGGTTCGGTCATTCGTTAGCACCCTCTGCGGGCCTGCTTTCGATTGGCACCGTCGTCTCAAGCCTGGAAATATCAATAGCTGGGATGATATAGAGAGCTCGTTCCTCGGCAACTTCTTTGATGACGATGCCAAGATATCCATCAGGTACCTCTTTGAGGAGAAATAGGAGGACGGGAAACGGTCGACGACTTTGTCAAACACTTCCGGAATATGGCAATGAACTGCCGAGATCCGATCACAGAGGACTTCATCCTCCAAACATGCCACAACAACCTCTCTTTGGAAGTGTTGAAAGTTATGGGAGTAGCACCATCCAACACCTGGAAAGAGTTAAAAGTGCGCGGAGAGCAGGCTGAACGCTTCCTCCTAAGGAAGAAGGCCGAGAGGAACCAACCGATGGCTAATCCTCCGAACTCGAACTTCGCCTCCCGTGGTAAGGGTAAGGCACCTACAGTAGTTGTTGACGTTAATTAGACGTCACAACAACAACCCCGAAGACAGCAAAAGACTTCGGATCCAAGACTCCAAAAGGAGTACTCCTTCAAGGACGAAGACGTTCCAGCCATTTTCGAGTCCTTCCTTGAAAATAATAAGATCAAGCTACCACCTATTGCAGATAAGGAGGAAGCTGACAATACTACGGATCCGAAGTACTGTGTGTACCATATGAGGATCCTTCATCCTACTAAGGCTTGCTTCGCTCTCAAGAATAGCATCCAAAGCTTGGTTGAAGCTGGCGTCATAACACTCAATTAAGTTGAACGAACACTCCGAAGAGTATATGAGTATAAACTACTTCTCAATCCTCCAACCGGTATATGAGGTTAAACTGCTCCCTAATACTCTAATAGGTATATGAGTCTAAACTGTTTCCCACCTTCGACGAGAAGTTCCTAGAGAATTTTATACATAATATTCTTAAGGATAACCCGGTCATTCAACTGAGTTTAATATTAGACCCAGTTTTGCAAAAAAGCTAGGGGTGGGTAATTCATGTAACGGGAAGTTCCCGAAAGAATTCTACATAGTGTATTTTTAGGGATAACCCGGTCACTACAAGAAGGTGATGAATAAGAAACTCTCACACAAACTCCCGCTATGTCTGTGAACTCAACATTCTCATTCTTAGAGACCAAACATAGTATTCAGAATTTTAATCTCCTGTTCATTGACGATTATCAAACCCCTCCATGTTATGTATTTGCCACTTAACACCAGGAACCCCCTTTGAGTGATTTGTACGAATCAACACTCCTACTGTAATTTGTACTCCTACTCTTACTGTTCACTTGGTCAAACCTTCCTATAGTTAGGGCCACAACCAAAATCCCCTCTCGATTCCTCTAATGAACGAGAGATCCACGAATCGAGCGATCAAACCTTCTTACAGTTAGGATCTGATACGACATAATTATGTACCAAAATTGCATGTGTACAATTGATCAAGTTATAGTATAAAAAGTTATCGATCCCACGAGGAAGGTGATTTTAAGAGATTATTAAAATTGGTTCTTATGTTTTGTGCTTGACAAAAATAGGATTAAAGCATAAGTGTGATTATGGAGAGAGATATGATGAGTGATTGTTTTGAATATATGCAAGTAACAATAAATTAAATTTGAGAGAAGAGAAGTAAGAATCAAATAATAGAATAAAAGGCAAGAATAAAAAGAGAAAAATCAAGAAAACAAAAGATGGATGGTTCAATTAAAGATATGAGAAATCTAGAATTGAATCCACTAGCTAATATCAATTATTAAATACAAACTATTCTCTTTTTGTCATATTTCAATTTAGATTTATTAAGTATAGACTATCAAACCATTTAAGGAAAGTATAACCTATTAAATTTATCATCTAAGTTAAAATTACTATTCATGATAAGAACAACAACAAGATAGTAATTCTAGAATTCATAAGTATAACCTATCAAACCATTTAAGATAAGCATAGATTATCAAATTCTTCTTCTACGAATTAGTTCTCTAGTTGATTATCCTAAACATGAATATTTTAAGTGCAAGAGAATAATTCATATAATATAAAGGAAATTAGACTAGTTTTATACAATCCTAAGATTCCTACAAGAATTAATTTCACATCTTAAGAAATAAAAGCAAGAAGAAAAAGAACTAATTACAAAAATAAAAAGAAAAATCTAAACTATGAATAAGAAATAAATCTAACTACAAAGAGTTAAAATCTAAACTACAAAATAAATTGCAAAAATTAAATGCATAAAAATAAATCTACTCTACAAATTAAAGTGCAAAAAGAAATAAAAAGATAAGAAAATAAATCTACACTACAAGCATGAATATAAATCCAACTAATAAGCAATAATAAAGAAATTACTAAAAAGAAATAAAAGAGAGAAATAAAAGAAAAACAAACCTTCAAACTTTTCTTCATCTCCATCATCATCATCCAACAAAGAGAAGAAGATTTAAAGTGGAGAATTTCTTTTTTATTAATTGCAACAAAAGTTACAAATTTTGAAGGTCTTCTCAATTAAGAGTAACTCTCCTCTCCAAATAGAGTTATAAAATTTTTTACACCTCTAACCCCTCAATCTCTACCCCTATTTATAGTAAACATCAGTGAATGAGAGCTATTGGATTAAAATCTTATCCAAAAACAATAAATTTTAGCGCTTAATTCGTAGCAAACTGTACGTCAGTATCGATACCAGCATCGATAGGGGTATCGATGCTGCCATCGATACGGGCATCGATGCCCCCATCGATGCTGGCATCGATGTGGACCTTCTTCTGGTTGTTGTCCGAAGCTAGCTTTTGTTCTTTGGGCTTGGGCTTTTGGTTTGGTTTTTTTACTTTGGCTTCTTGAATTTCCTTTGGGCTTTCTTTATTTCATCATGCTTCATTGTTTTGGTTTTGGGCTTTTAGATAAATTAACAATTTAATTTTCCAATGGACTTCTTGATTTCTCTTTTGCTTTATTTCTTCATTTACTCAAGGGCCTTTGTTGAGATATGGGATTTTTTGGATTTATTCTTTATTAACCTGCATTTAAAGATAAAAACAGTTATTAGTGGCATATTTATTTATATAAAATAGATAATAAGGGTATAAAATTATAATAAAATGTGATTATCAAATACCCCCACACCTAAACTTTTGCTAGTCCTCTAGCAAAGAAAATAAAAAGAAAATCCTAACTCACTTTCACAGGAATCGCGGTTGTATTTAGCGCATACAACAAGCCTTTAAACCCCTAGGTTACCCTAGTGGACGAGTTATAGTCTCGTGAGGGTTTACAGTAAATATACCCATAAAATTTGGTTAACTTGCCAAGTTAAATAAGTCAGTAAATAACTAATTTTCTTTGATATATTTAGACATTCTAATTGAAGCTAGTTAATAATCAAGAAAACGTTTTTATATATAACTCCAATGTAAATCTCTTAGAAAATCTTTTTCATTATAGTAATACAAAACCAAGTCAAATCTTAGTCTAAGTGACCATTTAACGAGTTTTGGACCAATGAATCCCAACCCAATTAGGCTTAGGTCATTAAGTATAGAGATACTCCTTGGGCTTAATTACTCAGTCAACTTTGGCTTTATAAGATAGAATCACCTTGAATTCATTAAGTATAGAGATACTCCTTGGTTTTTTTTGTGCCCATTTTTCGTACTCTTTTTTATAAGGTTAGTTTTTTTTTAATATATATATGTGTGTAAGTATATATAGTCTGAAAAATGTGCAAATCAAGATAACTTAAAAAAAATATTTTCAACTCTAAGTTAAGCATGCAAAAATTTCATTATTTTTAATAAAAATCCAAGTTAAGGCTTAAATAAAGTATACTACTTTGAAAATCATTTCTTAAGAAATTTATTTAGAGTTATCATAAAAAGTGAACTTAAGTAAATAACCAACTAGGGATTAGAAATTTTCAAATTTATCAAATAAATCAATTATTACATAACTCCATCAATTTGGCAAGTGACAATATATATAATTATATAGTATATATTAATTATTATTATAACAAAAACGATGGCAAAATGCACAAAATGAGAAATAAAGAGGAAAAATATGGTACTTCCCAGCTCCCACACCTTAAATTTTTACATTCGTCCTCATTGCAAATTCGTCTGATGCACAAAGTTAAAACATGATAAGAATGAATAGCTTATATTTTTCGGTTCGACTAGAACAATGATGATAAGATGCTACCAATTACTATTAGATATGAGGATGAAGAAATCTAATAGGTAGAGAGAAAATTGTAAAAAATATTATTATTTTTTTTTTTTATTTATTTATTATTTTTTAAGAATTTAATTTTGTTTTTTTATATATATATATATTCATAATATATATATATTATATATATATATATAATATATTATATATATAGTATATATATATATATTATACTAATATTAATATATACATGATAATGAGGTTCATGAAAAACCAACACCTCTTCTTCTCCGAGCGTAGAAAATTCTAAAAATGGTTTTAGATATTGACCATTTATTTTAAAAATGTTACCATTTTTAGGATTTTCTATCTCGACAGCCCCATGCAAAAAAACTTGTTTGACAAAAAATGGACCTGTCCATCTTGATCTTAATTTTCCAGGAAAAAGATGCAATTTTAAATTGTATAATAAAACTTTCTATCCTGAAGAGAAATTATTTCGTAAAATTGATTTGTCATGAAAAATATTGGTTTTTTTCTTTATAAAATTTTGAGTTTATGTATGCATCATTTCGAATTTCTTCCAACTCATTTATTTAGAGCAATCTGTTCTTACCTGCCGAGTCTGGGTCAAAATTCAACTATTTTATTGCCCATATTGCTCGATGCTTCAACTCCACTGGTATGTGGCAAGCTTTCTCAAACACTAGTCTGTATGGTGACATCCCTAAATTAGCCTTGAAAGCTGTTCTATATGCCAACAAATCATCATATAATTTTTCACACCAATCTTTTTTGTTATGATTAACTGTTTTTTCTAAGATTTGTTTGATCTGCCTGTTTGTGACCTCTACTTATTCACTGGTTTGGGGGTGATAAGGAGTTGACAATTTGTGTGTGATTGAATATTTCCTCATAAAAGCCTCAAAAGAACGGTTACAAAAATGTGTACCGTTATCAATGATGATCACTCGGGGTACTCCAAACCGTGCAAAAATGTTTTCTTTCAAAAACTTGACAACGGCCTTATTGCCATTAGTTTTGCAAGCTACCGCCTCAACCCATTTTGACATGTATTCAACATCTACTAGAATGTAAACATTTCCAAAGGAATTTGAAAATAGTCCCATGAAATCGATACCCCACAGATCAAAAAGTTCAACAGATAAGATGGGTTGTAATGGCATCATATTTCTTCTAGTGACTTTCCCTAAAAGCTGACAGCGGGTACAAGTTTTTGCAAAACTCGTATGAATCCTTAAAAAGAGTGGGCCAGTATAGCCCAGATTGGAGAATTTTTTCAACTGTTTTTCTTGGGCCGAATTGGCCCCTACGTGCTTGCTCATGATAAAATGAAAGGACACTTTTTGTTTCTTAAGTGGGAACATACCTCCTAAAGATCTGATCAGGACAGTATTTGAACAGATATGGATCATCCCAGTAAAAGTATTTTACTTGGGAAAGAAAACGGGATCTATTTTGTTTGGACCAATGAGAAGGGATCTGGTTCATGACTATGTAGTTCACAATGTCAGCGAACCATGGGATAGATTGGATTTGTAGGAGTTGTTCATCAGGGAAATGCTCATTGATCGGAACGGTTGATGATGGTGCATTCGAGAGTCGAGAGAGGTGATCTGCTACGGGGTTCTCTATTACTCTTCTGTCAAGAATTTGAAAGTCAAACTCTTGAAGTAGGAGAATCCATTTAATGAGTCGTGCTTTAGCATCCTTTTTGGTCAAAAGATACTTTAGTGCAGCATGATCTGTGAAAACTTTGGTTAAGGAACCGATGAGGTAGGACCTGATGCGGCATAATTATTTAACTACAGCTAAAAACTCTTTCTCTGTGACAGAGTAGTTTTGCTGGGCATCATTCAGAGTCCTACTGGCGTAGTAATTAGGAATAAAGAATAAGTATGAATGTGATGAGTGATTTGTTGTGACTATTTGCAAAAAATAATAAATTGAATTTTAGAGGAGAGAAGGAAGAATTAAAGAATAAATGAAATCACAAGGCAAGAAAGATGAATGAATAAAATCAAGAAATAAAACCAAGAATGAAAAGAAAATTTAAGAAAGTCAAGATGGAGGATTCAAAAGAAATAAGAAATCTAGAATATGATCCACTAACCAATTTCAATTACAAAATATAAACTATTCTCTTTTTATCATATTTCAACTTAGATTTATTAAGCATAGATTATCAAACCATTTAAGGAAAGTGTAACCTATCAATTTATCATCTAAGCTAAAATTACTATTCATGATAAGAACAACAACATGATAATAATCCTAGAATTCATAAGCATAACCTATCAAACCATTTAAGATAAGCATAGATCATCAAATTCTTCTTCTACCGATTAGTTCTCTAGTTGATTATCCTAACATGAACATTTTAAGTACAAGAGAATAATTTCATACAATATAAAGGAAATTAGACTAGTTTCATATAATTCTAAACTTCCTACAAGAATTAAATTCACATCTTTAAGAAATAAAAACAAGAAAAAGAACTAATTACAAAATTAAAAAGAAAAGAAAAATCTAAACTATGAACAAGAAATAAATCTAATTACAAAGAAAATAAAAATCTAAACTACAAAATAAATTGCAGAAATTAAATGCAAGAAAAATAAATCTACTCTACAAATTAAAGTGCAAAAAGAAAATAAAAAAGACAAGAAAGTAAATCTATACTACAAGCATGAATTTAAATCTAACTAATAAGCAATAATAAAGAAATTACTAAAAAGAAATAAAAGAGAAAAGAAATGCAAACCTTCAAATTGCTCTTCATCTCCATCCTCATCATTCAACAAGAGGAGAAAGAACAAATTTAAAGAGGAAAAAATTATTTTTATTAATTGCAACTAAAGTTACAATTTTTGGAAGGCCTTCTCAATTAAGAGTAGCCCTCCTCTCCAAAAGGAGTTTACAAAATTTTCACACCTCTAACCCCTCACTCTCTACCCCTATTTATAGTAATCTTCAATGAATATGAGCCATTGGATTTGTCTTGAGCCCCAAGCAACAATCTCCACCTTTGATTTATTTGATTTTCAAAAGAAAATCAAAATCCAATTCTTGAGCCCATGTTCACTTGATTTTCAAAAGAATTTTCTTGCAAATTCCAAGCCCAAGTCCGATCACAATTTCGGCCCAACTCTTTGCTGTGATTTCAACTCCACCTCAAGTCTGGTCATGGAGTGTTTAGCTATTTCATTTTCAAAAATTGAAGCAATCAAGTCCACTTAGAGTTTCGGCCCATTCAAGTGATGAGCATTTGATTTTCAAAAATAAAAATCCGGCCCATTTACAAATCCAATCTCCAGCAGCATTTCATTCGGTCCATGAAGAGAAAAAATTATCGCTCTATTGACGAGAGTCGATAAGGTAGAAGTGTTGCGTTCAGGGCAACTTTGAGGACTTATCGCTCTATTGACGAGAGTCGATAAGGTAGAAGTGTTGCGTTCAGGGCAACTTTGAGGACTTATCGCTCTATTGACGAGAGTCGATAAGGTAGAAGTGTTGCGTTCAGGGCAACTTTGAGGACTTATCGCTCTATTGACGAGAGTCGATAAGGTAGAAGTGTTGCGTTCAGGGCAACTTTGAGGACTTATCGCTCTATTGACGAGAGTCGATAAGGTAGAAGTGTTGCGTTCAGGGCAACTTTGAGGACTTATCGCTCTATTGACGAGAGTCGATAAGGTAGAAGTGTTGCGTTCAGGGCAACTTTGAGGACTTATCGCTCTATTGACGAGAGTCGATAAGGTAGAAGTGTTGCGTTCAGGGCAACTTTGAGGACTTATCGCTCTATTGACGAGAGTCGATAAGGTAGAAGTGTTGCGTTCAGGGCAACTTTGAGGACTTATCGCTCTATTGACGAGAGTCGATAAGGTAGAAGTGTTGCGTTCAGGGCAACTTTGAGGACTTATCGCTCTATTGACGAGAGTCGATAAGGTAGAAGTGTTGCGTTCAGGGCAACTTTGAGGACTTATCGCTCTATTGACGAGAGTCGATAAGGTAGAAGTGTTGCGTTCAGGGCAACTTTGAGGACTTATCGCTCTATTGACGAGAGTCGATAAGGTAGAAGTGTTGCGTTCAGGGCAACTTTGAGGACTTATCGCTCTATTGACGAGAGTCGATAAGGTAGAAGTGTTGCGTTCAGGGCAACTTTGAGGACTTATCGCTCTATTGACGAGAGTCGATAAGGTAGAAGTGTTGCGTTCAGGGCAACTTTGAGGACTTATCGCTCTATTGACGAGAGTCGATAAGGTAGAAGTGTTGCGTTCAGGGCAACTTTGAGGACTTATCGCTCTATTGACGAGAGTCGATAAGGTAGAAGTGTTGCGTTCAGGGCAACTTTGAGGACTTATCGCTCTATTGACGAGAGTCGATAAGGTAGAAGTGTTGCGTTCAGGGCAACTTTGAGGACTTATCGCTCTATTGACGAGAGTCGATAAGGTAGAAGTGTTGCGTTCAGGGCAACTTTGAGGACTTATCGCTCTATTGACGAGAGTCGATAAGGTAGAAGTGTTGCGTTCAGGGCAACTTTGAGGACTTATCGCTCTATTGACGAGAGTCGATAAGGTAGAAGTGTTGCGTTCAGGGCAACTTTGAGGACTTATCGCTCTATTGACGAGAGTCGATAAGGTAGAAGTGTTGCGTTCAGGGCAACTTTGAGGACTTATCGCTCTATTGACGAGAGTCGATAAGGTAGAAGTGTTGCGTTCAGGGCAACTTTGAGGACTTATCGCTCTATTGACGAGAGTCGATAAGGTAGAAGTGTTGCGTTCAGGGCAACTTTGAGGACTTATCGCTCTATTGACGAGAGTCGATAAGGTAGAAGTGTTGCGTTCAGGGCAACTTTGAGGACTTATCGCTCTATTGACGAGAGTCGATAAGGTAGAAGTGTTGCGTTCAGGGCAACTTTGAGGACTTATCGCTCTATTGACGAGAGTCGATAAGGTAGAAGTGTTGCGTTCAGGGCAACTTTGAGGACTTATCGCTCTATTGACGAGAGTCGATAAGGTAGAAGTGTTGCGTTCAGGGCAACTTTGAGGACTTATCGCTCTATTGACGAGAGTCGATAAGGTAGAAGTGTTGCGTTCAGGGCAACTTTGAGGACTTATCGCTCTATTGACGAGAGTCGATAAGGTAGAAGTGTTGCGTTCAGGGCAACTTTGAGGACTTATCGCTCTATTGACGAGAGTCGATAAGGTAGAAGTGTTGCGTTCAGGGCAACTTTGAGGACTTATCGCTCTATTGACGAGAGTCGATAAGGTAGAAGTGTTGCGTTCAGGGCAACTTTGAGGACTTATCGCTCTATTGACGAGAGTCGATAAGGTAGAAGTGTTGCGTTCAGGGCAACTTTGAGGACTTATCGCTCTATTGACGAGAGTCGATAAGGTAGAAGTGTTGCGTTCAGGGCAACTTTGAGGACTTATCGCTCTATTGACGAGAGTCGATAAGGTAGAAGTGTTGCGTTCAGGGCAACTTTGAGGACTTATCGCTCTATTGACGAGAGTCGATAAGGTAGAAGTGTTGCGTTCAGGGCAACTTTGAGGACTTATCGCTCTATTGACGAGAGTCGATAAGGTAGAAGTGTTGCGTTCAGGGCAACTTTGAGGACTTATCGCTCTATTGACGAGAGTCGATAAGGTAGAAGTGTTGCGTTCAGGGCAACTTTGAGGACTTATCGCTCTATTGACGAGAGTCGATAAGGTAGAAGTGTTGCGTTCAGGGCAACTTTGAGGACTTATCGCTCTATTGACGAGAGTCGATAAGGTAGAAGTGTTGCGTTCAGGGCAACTTTGAGGACTTATCGCTCTATTGACGAGAGTCGATAAGGTAGAAGTGTTGCGTTCAGGGCAACTTTGAGGACTTATCGCTCTATTGACGAGAGTCGATAAGGTAGAAGTGTTGCGTTCAGGGCAACTTTGAGGACTTATCGCTCTATTGACGAGAGTCGATAAGGTAGAAGTGTTGCGTTCAGGGCAACTTTGAGGACTTATCGCTCTATTGACGAGAGTCGATAAGGTAGAAGTGTTGCGTTCAGGGCAACTTTGAGGACTTATCGCTCTATTGACGAGAGTCGATAAGGTAGAAGTGTTGCGTTCAGGGCAACTTTGAGGACTTATCGCTCTATTGACGAGAGTCGATAAGGTAGAAGTGTTGCGTTCAGGGCAACTTTGAGGACTTATCGCTCTATTGACGAGAGTCGATAAGGTAGAAGTGTTGCGTTCAGGGCAACTTTGAGGACTTATCGCTCTATTGACGAGAGTCGATAAGGTAGAAGTGTTGCGTTCAGGGCAACTTTGAGGACTTATCGCTCTATTGACGAGAGTCGATAAGGTAGAAGTGTTGCGTTCAGGGCAACTTTGAGGACTTATCGCTCTATTGACGAGAGTCGATAAGGTAGAAGTGTTGCGTTCAGGGCAACTTTGAGGACTTATCGCTCTATTGACGAGAGTCGATAAGGTAGAAGTGTTGCGTTCAGGGCAACTTTGAGGACTTATCGCTCTATTGACGAGAGTCGATAAGGTAGAAGTGTTGCGTTCAGGGCAACTTTGAGGACTTATCGCTCTATTGACGAGAGTCGATAAGGTAGAAGTGTTGCGTTCAGGGCAACTTTGAGGACTTATCGCTCTATTGACGAGAGTCGATAAGGTAGAAGTGTTGCGTTCAGGGCAACTTTGAGGACTTATCGCTCTATTGACGAGAGTCGATAAGGTAGAAGTGTTGCGTTCAGGGCAACTTTGAGGACTTATCGCTCTATTGACGAGAGTCGATAAGGTAGAAGTGTTGCGTTCAGGGCAACTTTGAGGACTTATCGCTCTATTGACGAGAGTCGATAAGGTAGAAGTGTTGCGTTCAGGGCAACTTTGAGGACTTATCGCTCTATTGACGAGAGTCGATAAGGTAGAAGTGTTGCGTTCAGGGCAACTTTGAGGACTTATCGCTCTATTGACGAGAGTCGATAAGGTAGAAGTGTTGCGTTCAGGGCAACTTTGAGGACTTATCGCTCTATTGACGAGAGTCGATAAGGTAGAAGTGTTGCGTTCAGGGCAACTTTGAGGACTTATCGCTCTATTGACGAGAGTCGATAAGGTAGAAGTGTTGCGTTCAGGGCAACTTTGAGGACTTATCGCTCTATTGACGAGAGTCGATAAGGTAGAAGTGTTGCGTTCAGGGCAACTTTGAGGACTTATCGCTCTATTGACGAGAGTCGATAAGGTAGAAGTGTTGCGTTCAGGGCAACTTTGAGGACTTATCGCTCTATTGACGAGAGTCGATAAGGTAGAAGTGTTGCGTTCAGGGCAACTTTGAGGACTTATCGCTCTATTGACGAGAGTCGATAAGGTAGAAGTGTTGCGTTCAGGGCAACTTTGAGGACTTATCGCTCTATTGACGAGAGTCGATAAGGTAGAAGTGTTGCGTTCAGGGCAACTTTGAGGACTTATCGCTCTATTGACGAGAGTCGATAAGGTAGAAGTGTTGCGTTCAGGGCAACTTTGAGGACTTATCGCTCTATTGACGAGAGTCGATAAGGTAGAAGTGTTGCGTTCAGGGCAACTTTGAGGACTTATCGCTCTATTGACGAGAGTCGATAAGGTAGAAGTGTTGCGTTCAGGGCAACTTTGAGGACTTATCGCTCTATTGACGAGAGTCGATAAGGTAGAAGTGTTGCGTTCAGGGCAACTTTGAGGACTTATCGCTCTATTGACGAGAGTCGATAAGGTAGAAGTGTTGCGTTCAGGGCAACTTTGAGGACTTATCGCTCTATTGACGAGAGTCGATAAGGTAGAAGTGTTGCGTTCAGGGCAACTTTGAGGACTTATCGCTCTATTGACGAGAGTCGATAAGGTAGAAGTGTTGCGTTCAGGGCAACTTTGAGGACTTATCGCTCTATTGACGAGAGTCGATAAGGTAGAAGTGTTGCGTTCAGGGCAACTTTGAGGACTTATCGCTCTATTGACGAGAGTCGATAAGGTAGAAGTGTTGCGTTCAGGGCAACTTTGAGGACTTATCGCTCTATTGACGAGAGTCGATAAGGTAGAAGTGTTGCGTTCAGGGCAACTTTGAGGACTTATCGCTCTATTGACGAGAGTCGATAAGGTAGAAGTGTTGCGTTCAGGGCAACTTTGAGGACTTATCGCTCTATTGACGAGAGTCGATAAGGTAGAAGTGTTGCGTTCAGGGCAACTTTGAGGACTTATCGCTCTATTGACGAGAGTCGATAAGGTAGAAGTGTTGCGTTCAGGGCAACTTTGAGGACTTATCGCTCTATTGACGAGAGTCGATAAGGTAGAAGTGTTGCGTTCAGGGCAACTTTGAGGACTTATCGCTCTATTGACGAGAGTCGATAAGGTAGAAGTGTTGCGTTCAGGGCAACTTTGAGGACTTATCGCTCTATTGACGAGAGTCGATAAGGTAGAAGTGTTGCGTTCAGGGCAACTTTGAGGACTTATCGCTCTATTGACGAGAGTCGATAAGGTAGAAGTGTTGCGTTCAGGGCAACTTTGAGGACTTATCGCTCTATTGACGAGAGTCGATAAGGTAGAAGTGTTGCGTTCAGGGCAACTTTGAGGACTTATCGCTCTATTGACGAGAGTCGATAAGGTAGAAGTGTTGCGTTCAGGGCAACTTTGAGGACTTATCGCTCTATTGACGAGAGTCGATAAGGTAGAAGTGTTGCGTTCAGGGCAACTTTGAGGACTTATCGCTCTATTGACGAGAGTCGATAAGGTAGAAGTGTTGCGTTCAGGGCAACTTTGAGGACTTATCGCTCTATTGACGAGAGTCGATAAGGTAGAAGTGTTGCGTTCAGGGCAACTTTGAGGACTTATCGCTCTATTGACGAGAGTCGATAAGGTAGAAGTGTTGCGTTCAGGGCAACTTTGAGGACTTATCGCTCTATTGACGAGAGTCGATAAGGTAGAAGTGTTGCGTTCAGGGCAACTTTGAGGACTTATCGCTCTATTGACGAGAGTCGATAAGGTAGAAGTGTTGCGTTCAGGGCAACTTTGAGGACTTATCGCTCTATTGACGAGAGTCGATAAGGTAGAAGTGTTGCGTTCAGGGCAACTTTGAGGACTTATCGCTCTATTGACGAGAGTCGATAAGGTAGAAGTGTTGCGTTCAGGGCAACTTTGAGGACTTATCGCTCTATTGACGAGAGTCGATAAGGTAGAAGTGTTGCGTTCAGGGCAACTTTGAGGACTTATCGCTCTATTGACGAGAGTCGATAAGGTAGAAGTGTTGCGTTCAGGGCAACTTTGAGGACTTATCGCTCTATTGACGAGAGTCGATAAGGTAGAAGTGTTGCGTTCAGGGCAACTTTGAGGACTTATCGCTCTATTGACGAGAGTCGATAAGGTAGAAGTGTTGCGTTCAGGGCAACTTTGAGGACTTATCGCTCTATTGACGAGAGTCGATAAGGTAGAAGTGTTGCGTTCAGGGCAACTTTGAGGACTTATCGCTCTATTGACGAGAGTCGATAAGGTAGAAGTGTTGCGTTCAGGGCAACTTTGAGGACTTATCGCTCTATTGACGAGAGTCGATAAGGTAGAAGTGTTGCGTTCAGGGCAACTTTGAGGACTTATCGCTCTATTGACGAGAGTCGATAAGGTAGAAGTGTTGCGTTCAGGGCAACTTTGAGGACTTATCGCTCTATTGACGAGAGTCGATAAGGTAGAAGTGTTGCGTTCAGGGCAACTTTGAGGACTTATCGCTCTATTGACGAGAGTCGATAAGGTAGAAGTGTTGCGTTCAGGGCAACTTTGAGGACTTATCGCTCTATTGACGAGAGTCGATAAGGTAGAAGTGTTGCGTTCAGGGCAACTTTGAGGACTTATCGCTCTATTGACGAGAGTCGATAAGGTAGAAGTGTTGCGTTCAGGGCAACTTTGAGGACTTATCGCTCTATTGACGAGAGTCGATAAGGTAGAAGTGTTGCGTTCAGGGCAACTTTGAGGACTTATCGCTCTATTGACGAGAGTCGATAAGGTAGAAGTGTTGCGTTCAGGGCAACTTTGAGGACTTATCGCTCTATTGACGAGAGTCGATAAGGTAGAAGTGTTGCGTTCAGGGCAACTTTGAGGACTTATCGCTCTATTGACGAGAGTCGATAAGGTAGAAGTGTTGCGTTCAGGGCAACTTTGAGGACTTATCGCTCTATTGACGAGAGTCGATAAGGTAGAAGTGTTGCGTTCAGGGCAACTTTGAGGACTTATCGCTCTATTGACGAGAGTCGATAAGGTAGAAGTGTTGCGTTCAGGGCAACTTTGAGGACTTATCGCTCTATTGACGAGAGTCGATAAGGTAGAAGTGTTGCGTTCAGGGCAACTTTGAGGACTTATCGCTCTATTGACGAGAGTCGATAAGGTAGAAGTGTTGCGTTCAGGGCAACTTTGAGGACTTATCGCTCTATTGACGAGAGTCGATAAGGTAGAAGTGTTGCGTTCAGGGCAACTTTGAGGACTTATCGCTCTATTGACGAGAGTCGATAAGGTAGAAGTGTTGCGTTCAGGGCAACTTTGAGGACTTATCGCTCTATTGACGAGAGTCGATAAGGTAGAAGTGTTGCGTTCAGGGCAACTTTGAGGACTTATCGCTCTATTGACGAGAGTCGATAAGGTAGAAGTGTTGCGTTCAGGGCAACTTTGAGGACTTATCGCTCTATTGACGAGAGTCGATAAGGTAGAAGTGTTGCGTTCAGGGCAACTTTGAGGACTTATCGCTCTATTGACGAGAGTCGATAAGGTAGAAGTGTTGCGTTCAGGGCAACTTTGAGGACTTATCGCTCTATTGACGAGAGTCGATAAGGTAGAAGTGTTGCGTTCAGGGCAACTTTGAGGACTTATCGCTCTATTGACGAGAGTCGATAAGGTAGAAGTGTTGCGTTCAGGGCAACTTTGAGGACTTATCGCTCTATTGACGAGAGTCGATAAGGTAGAAGTGTTGCGTTCAGGGCAACTTTGAGGACTTATCGCTCTATTGACGAGAGTCGATAAGGTAGAAGTGTTGCGTTCAGGGCAACTTTGAGGACTTATCGCTCTATTGACGAGAGTCGATAAGGTAGAAGTGTTGCGTTCAGGGCAACTTTGAGGACTTATCGCTCTATTGACGAGAGTCGATAAGGTAGAAGTGTTGCGTTCAGGGCAACTTTGAGGACTTATCGCTCTATTGACGAGAGTCGATAAGGTAGAAGTGTTGCGTTCAGGGCAACTTTGAGGACTTATCGCTCTATTGACGAGAGTCGATAAGGTAGAAGTGTTGCGTTCAGGGCAACTTTGAGGACTTATCGCTCTATTGACGAGAGTCGATAAGGTAGAAGTGTTGCGTTCAGGGCAACTTTGAGGACTTATCGCTCTATTGACGAGAGTCGATAAGGTAGAAGTGTTGCGTTCAGGGCAACTTTGAGGACTTATCGCTCTATTGACGAGAGTCGATAAGGTAGAAGTGTTGCGTTCAGGGCAACTTTGAGGACTTATCGCTCTATTGACGAGAGTCGATAAGGTAGAAGTGTTGCGTTCAGGGCAACTTTGAGGACTTATCGCTCTATTGACGAGAGTCGATAAGGTAGAAGTGTTGCGTTCAGGGCAACTTTGAGGACTTATCGCTCTATTGACGAGAGTCGATAAGGTAGAAGTGTTGCGTTCAGGGCAACTTTGAGGACTTATCGCTCTATTGACGAGAGTCGATAAGGTAGAAGTGTTGCGTTCAGGGCAACTTTGAGGACTTATCGCTCTATTGACGAGAGTCGATAAGGTAGAAGTGTTGCGTTCAGGGCAACTTTGAGGACTTATCGCTCTATTGACGAGAGTCGATAAGGTAGAAGTGTTGCGTTCAGGGCAACTTTGAGGACTTATCGCTCTATTGACGAGAGTCGATAAGGTAGAAGTGTTGCGTTCAGGGCAACTTTGAGGACTTATCGCTCTATTGACGAGAGTCGATAAGGTAGAAGTGTTGCGTTCAGGGCAACTTTGAGGACTTATCGCTCTATTGACGAGAGTCGATAAGGTAGAAGTGTTGCGTTCAGGGCAACTTTGAGGACTTATCGCTCTATTGACGAGAGTCGATAAGGTAGAAGTGTTGCGTTCAGGGCAACTTTGAGGACTTATCGCTCTATTGACGAGAGTCGATAAGGTAGAAGTGTTGCGTTCAGGGCAACTTTGAGGACTTATCGCTCTATTGACGAGAGTCGATAAGGTAGAAGTGTTGCGTTCAGGGCAACTTTGAGGACTTATCGCTCTATTGACGAGAGTCGATAAGGTAGAAGTGTTGCGTTCAGGGCAACTTTGAGGACTTATCGCTCTATTGACGAGAGTCGATAAGGTAGAAGTGTTGCGTTCAGGGCAACTTTGAGGACTTATCGCTCTATTGACGAGAGTCGATAAGGTAGAAGTGTTGCGTTCAGGGCAACTTTGAGGACTTATCGCTCTATTGACGAGAGTCGATAAGGTAGAAGTGTTGCGTTCAGGGCAACTTTGAGGACTTATCGCTCTATTGACGAGAGTCGATAAGGTAGAAGTGTTGCGTTCAGGGCAACTTTGAGGACTTATCGCTCTATTGACGAGAGTCGATAAGGTAGAAGTGTTGCGTTCAGGGCAACTTTGAGGACTTATCGCTCTATTGACGAGAGTCGATAAGGTAGAAGTGTTGCGTTCAGGGCAACTTTGAGGACTTATCGCTCTATTGACGAGAGTCGATAAGGTAGAAGTGTTGCGTTCAGGGCAACTTTGAGGACTTATCGCTCTATTGACGAGAGTCGATAAGGTAGAAGTGTTGCGTTCAGGGCAACTTTGAGGACTTATCGCTCTATTGACGAGAGTCGATAAGGTAGAAGTGTTGCGTTCAGGGCAACTTTGAGGACTTATCGCTCTATTGACGAGAGTCGATAAGGTAGAAGTGTTGCGTTCAGGGCAACTTTGAGGACTTATCGCTCTATTGACGAGAGTCGATAAGGTAGAAGTGTTGCGTTCAGGGCAACTTTGAGGACTTATCGCTCTATTGACGAGAGTCGATAAGGTAGAAGTGTTGCGTTCAGGGCAACTTTGAGGACTTATCGCTCTATTGACGAGAGTCGATAAGGTAGAAGTGTTGCGTTCAGGGCAACTTTGAGGACTTATCGCTCTATTGACGAGAGTCGATAAGGTAGAAGTGTTGCGTTCAGGGCAACTTTGAGGACTTATCGCTCTATTGACGAGAGTCGATAAGGTAGAAGTGTTGCGTTCAGGGCAACTTTGAGGAAAGTAGGGTTTAAATTCTGAGAAGACTTTGTCAGATATTTTGTTTTAAACTGCGCCAAAGTTTTAAAACTCAAGCCACATATTTTCCGAAATATCTGATTCTGGGAACAGGGGTACCCCCTGCGTTCATACTCTTGAATTGAGCTGCGTATTTTTGAAAGAACGCATCTCCAAACTGCTGCGTTTGGGTCTGGTTCGCTTGCCTTTTGGACGCAGGGTCTTGTCCTGCGTCTTATCAGAAGCCCAAGCGGCTATAATGATGACGAAGAGTCCCTATTGGGGCGGGAGTCTTGGAACTCTGCCCTTTCATTATAAATAGGGCTGATTAGTCATGTCAAGAGGCTTTAACGTTTAAGCTTCTTTCTTGAACTCCCAAACGAGTTTCTTCTCGTTATTTCTAAAAACTGTTCAGCAGTTTCGTTTCATCTTCCAGTGATGGCCCCCAAGAGATCTCGCTCGAGCGATGACGACGAGACGGTGCACCCTATCCCGCCGTCAAGGAAGATTTTCGGGTCCTTTTCCTGGCCGACGTCGACGCCTCCCGCGCCTGGTCATCGAGGTAAGTCCCGCTGCCTTCTTCGTTCCAGGCATTCTTCATCAATGGGTTTTCTTGAAACTCTCTAGATGAGTTCTGGTTGATGATGACGAATAGAATTCGTCGTTTCAATCTTGAATGTGCATAGAGTTCGCATTTCTCTTGATGAGAACTGTTCATCTTCTTGACTGAAAGAACTTCTTGTGTCCACTGTAATGGTGAAGAATCAAACCCTTGATGTTGAACACACGGAGAAATTTCTGTGTTTGTTGATAAGATTTGTTTGTTTTAAGTACGAACAATCATTCATGTGTTCTTTGGGTCTTGCATGCGGATGCAGGTTTCCGTGTTTACTGATAAGATGAAGAGATTAATCTTCCAATCTGGAACACAAGCAGAAGTCCTGCGTTCATGGCTATTGAACGCAAGTTTAACTTTCTTGCGTTCAGGGTGAACCTAACGCATGTTTAGACTTGCTGCGTTTGTCTCCATCTATTTTGCTAACTTTGCTTTAGCTTGTACGCCAGGTGGGGCTTCTGTTGCCGAACCTCTTGTCATATCTGATGATGAAGGAGCAGAGGATCCTCTTATTCCACCCATCTCTGTGATCTTCCCGCACGAGGACTTCGAGCGGGTGTGTGATGAGAAGGTTCGTCTGTTTCCCCATTCTGTTCTTTTTCTTTCCAGACGTTTAGAAAACTTGGTGAGGCAAGCTTTCTGCATTGTAATGCACGGGTGGGGCTCTTTCTCTGAGTTTCGAGCGCCTATTGTGGAAGGGTTGAAAGCTCTTGCGGAAGTCAGTCCCTTCTATGCTAAGCGCTTTGACGAGACGATATATCGATACTCGGGGGCCGCTCGTTATCTAGAGGAGTTGCAGTACACAGACTTGGAGTCTAAAATCCAATGGGCCATCGGCGACGCTATGCTGAAGGAGGCAATTGCTGCTAAGGTTCGAGCCTCAGATATTTCAGAGAAGAAGGCTCGTATCTGGAGCTTGCAGAAGCGACGTCATCAAGCCAAGGCCAGACTGAATGCAGGGGAGATAACTCAGGGAGAGTTCAACCTTGAGGATGCTACTCTCGCATCAGAAGTTCAAGCTGAGAAGGAGGCTGTCGAAGTGCTAAAGCAAGAGGCCTCTGCTGCTGCTGCAGTTCCTGATGCTGAGCTTCACAAGAGAATTAGGGAAGGAGTGCTGGCGAAGCATGAAAAATCCATATCTAATACAGAAGCTTATCTTATGAGTTTTTCTTTACTTTAAATCCCAGCAACTCTTGTTTTGATTTTGTAATAACTCTATGTTGTTTTCTTCAAACACTTATCATCTGCATGAAATATGTTGCCGCTATTTTCCTTGCATATTTCTGTGTTTGTCTGGAATGTTGCAGTCTTGTTGTGATGTTGGAACTTCTGCAAGTTATTCCTTTATGTTCATATGATCTGAACGCAGGCTCATTGAGGACATCTAGCTTTGTTTGACCTCGACTTCAAGACTTGGATGATGGTCATAAGTCTGGTCTTTTAGAAAAACCTGATTTCTTCTAGTTTGTAGAATACCTCCTGGAGGTTGAAACGATCATGTTGCACGTTCATTGGTGTGAACGCAGTGTCAGATTCTGTAGCTGTAGGGCTTGAAACGCAGCTGTAGCCATGTTTTGAACGCAACCGGAGGACTTGCGTTCAGGTGGACTGAACGCAGGCTTTATCAAGGACGCATGGTTCATACAGGTCTGAACGCAGCTCTGAGATTTGAGCTGTGTTCAGACAAGTCTGACGCACTCCGACTTGTCACGGATCCCCTTTGTTGTTGTTTGGGGTAATTTCTGGAAGTTGAAATGACTACGCTGTGCGTTCGTTGGTGTAAACGCAGCATCAGGTTCTGCAGCTGTAGGTCTTGAAACGCAGCTGTAGACATGTTTTGAGTGTAGCCATAGGACTTGCGTTCAGGAGAGCTGAATGTAATCAAAATTGAGATCTTTTCTCGAAACAGATTATGCTGATAGCTATCTGAAAGACTTTGAAAAATTCTTTTATTAAAATGAACTTTAAATCGTCAGAGGTGTAGTGTTAACTTGACGACATACAAAGTAGAAGAACTTATTTGTTCAGACAAACATTTGATGAGCAACCCCCAGCTAAGCTCAAGAAACTTGTAGCTTACGGGTAATATTGCTTGAGAAATTTTCCATTAATCGGCATCATAAGTCTGTCGCCTTTCTTGTTGATGAGACGATAAGCTCCGTTGGAATAGACTGTCTCAACAACAAAGGGTCCTTCCCATTTGGGATTGAACTTCCCCTTGGTTTTGTGGGTCATTACCATGGGTCGTCGATTAGCCAGAACTAAATCGCCTTTCTTGAAAATCCGTTCCTTAACCTTTTTGTTGTAGGCTTTAGAAATACGGGCTTGATATAGTTCGATCTGTTGTTGAGCCTGAAGTCGTTTGTCGTCTAAGGCTTCAAGCTCTTGCAGACGTCGCTCGTGTTTCTCTTCATCTGTCAATCCGGTTGCGATAGCGACTCTTAATGAAGGAATTTGGATTTCTAATGGCAGTACGGCCTCACAGCCGTATACCAAAGAAAACGGCGTAGCTCTTGTAGGGGTCCTTACTGTTGTACGGTAGGCCCACAAACATTCACCGAGTCTTTCGTCCCAATCGCGTCGGCTCTTGGACACGAACTTTTTGAGGAGCTTCACGATAGTTTTGTTAAAAGCCTCTGCAAGGCCGTTTGCCGGCGGATAGTATGCCGTGGATGCGACACTTTGGATGCGAAATTTATCACAGAATCTCTGAAATCCAAAGCTAACGAATTGTGTCCCGTTGTCGTGAACTATTCGTCTCGGGACTCCAAAGCGATATACGACATGATGTTTAATGAACTTGATCACGTTCTTTGTCTTGACTTCTTTTAGCGGGATTGCCTCCGCCCATTTGGAGAAATAGTCGGTCACGGCCAGAATGAACCGGTGTCCTTTGGAAGTCGGAGGAGAAATTGGTCCCACGATATCCATGCCCCACATTTCAAATGGCCAAGTTGCAGATGTAGGATGCAAATTACTTGGCGCTTGATGGATAAAATCGCCATGAATTTGACATTCGTGGCAATGTCTGGCGTAGTCCACCGCGTCTGCGAACATCTTCGGCCAATAATAACCAATTCGTCGAAGACGATCGCCTAACTTAGCTCCAGGCTGATGAGCTCCGCACATTCCGTCATGAGCTTCCTTAAGAGCTTCTTTTGCCTCCTTCCGGGAGAGACATCGAAGCAAAATTCCATCATGTGATCTACGATACAGGGTTTGAGAAACTGCATCGTAATAGAATTGGAGGGCCTTCCGTTTGATAGTGGCCGCTTCCTTGTGGTCATCGGGCAAAATTCCGTATATAGCATAATCGATGTACGGGAATCGCCAATCTCTAGCTTCTAATTCCATCGAGGTTGTACAGACTTCTCTTATTGATGTCTCCTCTGAGCTTTCCTCTGTAGGAATCCTGAAACAGCATAATTCGCGTCCTGCAACTGAGATAGTAGTCTCAGCCCCTGGGGGTAATGCTAATGAGGTTGCTAAAGAGGCTAATGCATCTGCATAAGCATTCTGAGCTCGCGGGATGTACTCAATAAAGAAGCCCTCGAACTTCTTAGCTTGCTCTAGCACTGCGAAGTAGTACGGGATCAAGTCTTCATGGCGTACTTCATATTCCCCCCGGATTTGATTGACGATGAGCTGGGAGTCACCGTAAGCTTCAAGGCGCTGAACATTAAGTCCCTCAGCAAATTGCATTCCTAATAATAGGGCATTATATTCGGCTACATTGTTGGTGCAGGGTTTGATTAGGGAAAATCCTCTTGGTATTATGTGACCATTCGGGGAGACGAGCACTACCCCCACTCCTGCAGTAATTGCTCCATGAGGATTCGCTCTGGATGCCCCGTCGAAGAACAACTTCCACACCTGCGTGGTTTCTTGAGTAACGCAAGTTTCAGCAACTTCATCTGGCAATTCTTCATACAACTTTGATGTTCCCGTCACTGGATGATCGGCTAAGAAGTCTGCCAATGCTTGACCCTTGACTGCCTTTTGCGGCATGAATTGCATATCATATTGTGACAGGAGGATGGCCCATTTTGCAAGCCGGCAATTTAGAGATGATGGTTTGGTCATCAGAACTCTTAAGGGATTCACCTTAGAAATGACATGAATTGTCTGTCCAACTAGGTAATGTCGCATCTTCTGAACTGCGAATACCAAGGCGAGACATTCTTTTTCGACTGGATTGTACCGGTGTTCGGCTCCCATCATAGTCCTGCTTAAATAGTAGATGGCCTGCTCCTGCCCTTGATCGTTATTCTGTGCTAACAAAGCACCAAGAGAGTGTTCCATGGCTCTTACATACAACAGGAATGGTTTCCCTGATATTGGAGCCACGAGAACAGGCGGTTGAGTGAGATATCTCTTAATCTCCTCGAATGCTTTTTGACATTCTCCATCCCAAACAAAGGATATTCCTTTCTTCATGAGTTTAGAGAAAGGTTGGCAACGCCCTGAAAGATTTGATATGAACCTTCGAATGTAGGCCAGTCTGCCTTGCAAACCTCTGAGCTCTTTGAGATTCTTTGGAGGTGGCATGTCTTGGATGGCACGCACTTTCTCTGGATCAAGAGAAATTCCCTTGGAAGTAACGATAAATCCCAGGAATTTTCCACTTGAAACTCCGAGGAACGATTTTGTCGGGTTCATCTTCAGCTGATGTGCTCGCATGATTTCGAACATTGTCTTCAGATCTGCAAGATGATCGTCTTTACATTGACTCTTTACTGCTATGTCATCAACGTAGCACTCGATCTTCTTTCGTAGATGTTCGTGAAAGATCGTGTTCATTGCACGTTGATAAGTTGCACCTGCATTTTTCAGGCCGAAGGGCATCACTGTGTAGCAATACACCCCCAGCGGTGTTCTAAAGGCAGTATGCTTTTCGTCATCTGGGTGCATCTTGATTTGATTATACCCAGAGAATCCGTCCATAAAAGACATCCTTTCGTATCCGCAAGTGTTGTCGATCATGACATCAGTAATAGGAAGAGGAAACTCGTCTTTTGGACAAGCTGCGTTAAGATCGCGGAAATCAATGCATATCCGGACCTTACCGTTTTTCTTGGGAACTGGAACAATGTTGGCTACCCAGTCTGGGTGTTGTTCTTCCCTGACAAAACCTGAGTCTATAAGCTTTTTAACTTCTGACTCGATTGATTCCATGATCTCTGGACGAAACCTGCGTTGTTGTTGTTTAACGGGTTTTACATCCGGATCGATGTTGAGACGATGCATAGCGACCTTTGGGTCAAGGCCGGGCATATCCTCATAATTCCAGGCGAAGACATCTATATACTCTCGGATGAGAGATATAAGATTCTCTTTTTCGGATGATGATAAGTCTTCCGCGATAAAGATAGGTTTGGGGTTGGATTCGTCTCCCATGTTGATCTGGATCACTTTATCTTCAGTGGGTGGTTCGCGTTGTTCAAAACACATGTCCCACAAGATGTTGAGGCGTTTGATCCAAGGATCGTCGGTGAATTCGATTAATTCTTCATCACCCCCTGCGTCTTCATCCGGATGACTGGTTGAAGTCATGTTTACAGTCAGACTCTTAAAGAAGGGTCCAACACTGACGTCAGATTCACAGGAAGATATTCTGGATGAATGATCTTGGCCCAGATAATTACTGATTTCATCTTCTGAGGCGGAGGGAGTTGTGACATAACCTAAACCACTTCTGGTTTTGTGGTAATAATCTTGAGGTTTTCCTTCAGGGGCTAGAGACATTCGGACTGGGGTTCGTCTACCTTTCCCGAAATTCAGACCCTGTTTTTCATTAAAATTATACCCCATTCGTTTCATCAATTGGATGGAATTGGGTTCGTGATAATGAAACTGAGGAACTCCATCGTCTTCCTCTGAACTTCCTCGCTTAAGTTGTTCGGGTTTGACTCTGCCGAACTGGATCGGCTTCTGCCCTTTCCTTTTGGACGGGACTTTGTAGAAAGCCTTTTGTGCGTCTTCCACTTCTCATTGGAAGCGAAAGACGACTTGATTGGCATTGTTAGACATGCCTCTGTGTACAATGTGTGCCATGAGTGGGTACCTGCATCACGATCATTTACTATTTGTCCAACTTTAAA
>NC_033802.1:50223225-50242925 GCF_001876935.1 Asparagus officinalis | reverse complement strand
AAAAAAAAACTTTCATACATGTTCTCCAATATGTGTAATTGGTGGATTAGAAAACTGGGGTTCAAGTGATGGTGTGTCGTTCAGAAAATGCTGAAAATGCGGTAATGCTTGATATCTCTATCCTAGGTTGTGATACCTAAAGATGGATAACAATGCTCTGATACCACTTGTTGGAAATAGGATGCAAGCTTAGAGGGGGTGAATAGGATTGCTATAAATTTTTTAGACAGACACAGAATATGAAGTGAAAAACAAAAAATAAAAAAACTAAGAACAACGAACACAGGAACACATGAGATTTTTATAGTGGTTTGGATAGAAAACCCTATGTCCCATCTTCCTTTTTGTGAAGGGCCCTCTTCACTATGATCGAGTTATCCCAGAATCACAACTCGATTCAGTAAGCTTTGTAAATAAGACCCTCAAATCTACCTGAAACCAGTTAAGATATCCAACTCCTCGCAAAGAACAAAAGAAACCAAGCCCTACCTAGCCACACTCAATTATCTTCGCTTGAGCACGCCAACCCTTAATTACCTAGGCTTGCATATGTTGCCAAACTCTCAAGTTTGAAATAGAAAACTAATCCAAAAATAGTTAAAGTACAACTAAAAAGATCTTACAGCCCTTTCAAAAGAAATCCTTCTTCAAATCTATTGATGTTTGATATCAAACAATCAAATGAAAGGAGTTATTAACGAAGGTCCTCTAATCCTCTGAATATATGGTTATGGAGTAAGCTATTCTTCCTTGAACAAGTAGCAAATCGTAAGAGGGTAGGGTTGGGTTTCCTGGTTGTTCCTCTGATGATCAAGTCAGTGATTTGCTTGAAACTAAAAAGATCTTACAGCCCTTTCAAAAGAAATCCTTCTTCAAATCTATTGATGTTTGATATCAAACAATCAAATGAAAGGAGTTATTAACGAAGGTCCTCTAATCCTCTGAATATATGGTTATGGAGTAAGCTATTCTTCCTTGAACAAGTAGCAAATCGTAAGAGGGTAGGGTTGGGTTTCCTGGTTGTTCCTCTGATGATCAAGTCAGTGATTTGCTTGAATAGAGAAGTAAAATAAACTGTATTAGAACCTCGGGTTTGGTGATTAGGGGTTTACAATTTGAGATATAAGGTATATACATGAGGTTTTCCTTGTTTGGATTATTTCGCTCGACGTACCTATTCTCGTGTTGTAAATTTCTAATTACTAAAACCCTCTTTAGTAAGATCAATGAGTTTAGATCTATTATATATTATCTGTATTTTCTTATACAACGAGCCCTGTTCCCTTGGGGTTGGTTGTGATGTTACTCGCTAGCGCTTTGACGCTCGTTGTCCCTCCCCCTTTTAGGTAACGAGCCAGGAGCCCGGAGAGTCGCAGGTTGATGGCGATGCATTTTAGCTTCAGCTGTCTAGTTAGTTATATGTTTTATTTGGGGCTCCACTTTAGATTTTCTTTTGTGTAGACATTTCCGGGTATTCTGGGAAGCGGGGCGTGACAATATCCTTGCACATATAAGTTATTGTATATCTTATTTGCTAGGATAATTTATTAATAAGTTTTTAATTAGCATTATATCAGATTAGATTAGCATAAACCCTATTCACCCTCCTAGGGCTCTTTCATTTAGTTGTTCATTGTTGAAAACCATTATTGTACATAGAGTTTTTTAACTTAATTTGTTCAGCTGACAAATCACAATATTACTTATTTATCTTAGCAACAAAATTTTCTTTTTCAAATTGACTTTTTTTCAATTTGCTTAGATAAACAAGAAATTTGATTTTGTAGCTCAGAACATTGTAAACGCTCAAAAGAGGTTGGATCAACTGAATTCAAATTTAAAGAAGAAAATTCAACTTTCTTCGATAAAGTTTATTTCCTTTCTTCAAGTTTGTATTCTTCTTTATAAGCAATATTTATAGCAATATTTTCCAAATGAATTAAAATATCTTTATACTTAGGATAACTCATCATAAGAAGGATATATCTCTTCATCTGAATACTCACTATCAAAATCACTTGAGTCACTTTGATGTGAGTTTAAAAACAATGTGCCTTTTCTCGTAATACATACATGCTCTCTTTCATCATCATCGTTCGAACTTTTCTCAGAGTCATCCCAAGAAATTGTTTGGGAATTTTTACCCTTCCCTTTATAGTCCTTTTTTATTCATTCAGCAATTCTTCTTCAAGTGGTCGAGTTTCAAATATTTTTGACTATCCTTTGACTTGAGTAAAGATTTATAGCTTTTAACAAATTGATCATCCTCATCTTCAGAACTTGAGTTTGACTCATTCTCTTTTCGAGCCAAGGGACATAGATTTTTGTAATGACCTGATTTCCTACAAGAAAAATGGATAGGATTAGTTTCAGAATCATTTGAAGAACTATTGTTTACCTGTTTAGTAAATTGATTTTGTCTTTTCTAAAGATATTTCTATCCTTTCTTTGATTTCAGAAAAGACCTCAACCCTTATGCAATAAGCGCAGATTGATCATCTTTATCATTTGAACTCAATTTAGAATCTATTTTGTTTTATGATCGGGATTTTTCTTTTTTTGCACATAAGACTAACGACTTCTTCTTTGAATCTTCATTTGAGGCATCTTCTCTTTCATTCAATCAGACTTCATAACTGATGAGATTGCCTACGAGATCATCAATAATAATTTTAGAAAAATTTTAAAGTTCTTCTATTGTCGTTACCTTTGGTTCCTAATCTCGAGATAGCTAACAGAGTAATTTTCTACAAAGCTCCTTGTTATCATACTCCTTACCTAGCACTTTTGACTTGTTCATGATATTTGTTAATCTTGTGAGCATCTCCTGTATGCTCTCAGAGGCCTTCATCTTGAAGTTCTCATACTTTATCATCAGGAAAGTAATCTTAGCCTCTTTATGCTGTGAAGTTTCTTCGTGTATAACTTGTAGTGTTTTTCAAATTTCTTGCACAATAGAACAATTAAAAACATGGTTAAATTTTTTAGCAATAAGAGAGCAATAAAAAGAATTCATGGCTTTAGTATTATACAAGTAAATTTATTTATGCTGTGAAGTCCACTTATTTTTAGCTAGAACAACTATAATATCATCTATCGCAGGCTCCTTATACGCATGTTCTACACTCTCCTAAACATCTAAAGTAGTGGATGACAAAAAAAAACTTTCATACATGTTCTCCAATATGTGTAATTGGTGGATTAGAAAACTGGGGTTCAAGTGATGGTGTGTCGTTCAGAAAATGCTGAAAATGCGGTAATGCTTGATATCTCTATCCTAGGTTGTGATACCTAAAGATGGATAACAATGCTCTGATACCACTTGTTGGAAATAGGATGCAAGCTTAGAGGGGGTGAATAGGATTGCTATAAATTTTTTAGACAGACACAGAATATGAAGTGAAAAACAAAAAATAAAAAAACTAAGAACAACGAACACAGGAACACATGAGATTTTTATAGTGGTTTGGATAGAAAACCCTATGTCCCATCTTCCTTTTTGTGAAGGGCCCTCTTCACTATGATCGAGTTATCCCAGAATCACAACTCGATTCAGTAAGCTTTGTAAATAAGACCCTCAAATCTACCTGAAACCAGTTAAGATATCCAACTCCTCGCAAAGAACAAAAGAAACCAAGCCCTACCTAGCCACACTCAATTATCTTCGCTTGAGCACGCCAACCCTTAATTACCTAGGCTTGCATATGTTGCCAAACTCTCAAGTTTGAAATAGAAAACTAATCCAAAAATAGTTAAAGTACAACTAAAAAGATCTTACAGCCCTTTCAAAAGAAATCCTTCTTCAAATCTATTGATGTTTGATATCAAACAATCAAATGAAAGGAGTTATTAACGAAGGTCCTCTAATCCTCTGAATATATGGTTATGGAGTAAGCTATTCTTCCTTGAACAAGTAGCAAATCGTAAGAGGGTAGGGTTGGGTTTCCTGGTTGTTCCTCTGATGATCAAGTCAGTGATTTGCTTGAGTAGAGAAGTAAAATAAACTGCAATAGTTCTTAAACACAGTGAGTAGTTGTCAAGATCATTCCTTATTATTGAAAATAGTATCCCTATTTATAGTGGTGGTAGAAGGGTAGAACGGAAACTTTGGATGAGTATGGGATGGCAGCCACTTTAGCTTCTGTTTTACAGGTGTTCGCCAACGAGTGGAAGAGAGGTCACTTTGGTATTTAATGCGAAGTAATTGGGGGTTTACAGTGTTGACATGGTCTGATGTGTCATAAAGACTATTAGGGGCAGAGGAATGATGATGCCCATAATGCATCTAATGACATTTTTTATGAGGTGATTGGTTGACAATGCACATGAGGGGCTCGTGACTCGAGGCATTTTGTCACCTTTCCACTCATCCGGTTATCGAGAAGTACCACCTTTTGAGTCACCATCACAAGGTGTCAGCTAATTAGTCAGTCGAGTGGAGTGATTAAGTAGTCGACTTAGCTAGGGGACGACATGTAACGCCTTTCAGGTCATTGACACGTGTCACCTTTTAGGTTGTCGACACGTGACATCTTTCGAGTCGTTCTTACAAGATGTCGGCATGTTGAGTTGAACGAATTGGGCCTCTGACTATCTTGAAATGCTAACTTGATTTTGCATAATGTAGGACACTTGTCTATCATTGATTGGAGATTATTTTAAATCACTAATATGGCTATAACAGTTGGCCCCTTTTACTTGGAGTCGACCTAGGCTGGGTCTGAGTGAAATATAATAGTTGTTACTGAGACATAAGAAGCATTAATGAGGGATCTAAAATGTTCTTTGGATGGGATGTGGTTGTTGTCAGCGAATCCTGGTCAACTGTCGCCACTTCGTATTTCATGCAAGATTGCGAGCTATTCAAAGGCGACCATGCTTTGTCTCGATGTGGGAAAATTTGCTTCAAATTCTAGAATCAATATGGGTCACTATCTAAGGTTCAAGCCATCCATTAAGATTCTGGCAGTTGGGGCCTAGTTTTCTATACATAGGGCTTCCGTGGCTCGGGAGTGGTTACTGTATTTTTAAAATTTTGAATCAGTGTTTATTAAGTGCTCCGATCTTCTTCGGTAATAATCCACAGTGCGAATGGTAGTCCCTACTCTCAATGCTATACAAAAGATTTTAGCAAAGATCCATTCTAAGGTGACGCTCCCCTAACTAGAATCCCTCCACGGGAAATATAATATTCCCCGTAGTTATAAGCTGACGGCACCGACGAGGTCGTAGGCGGTCTATGACCATGATGATAGCCAGTCTCCCCTCTACCTAAAACACTTAGAGTTCAGGCTACGTCTACCTTTACACCCCTTCCTTTGCCACATGTTCACTGCTCTAGGGGTGTCGCCGATGCAGATGAAGCTGAATGCCATCACGATGCTAGTAGGGTTTGTGGTGATCTGCAGTTGGCTGGGGATTGAGACATCCCTAAACGTGTTAGGATACCTTCTTGGTTCCAAAGTGCACCAGAAAGAAGCTCATTTCCACTTTCAGGTAGTGGGAAAATTCAGAATCGTCCTCGATCTCCCCGACTCGAATACGGACTGGAAGGAGAGATTTGTCTTGGTCTCGGGAGATGATTTAGACTTGTGTTGCTCTAACTGGCCAGAGATAGTGAGAGAGGCCTTGACAATAGGGAAACTATCAAATGCTGAGAGGCATGCCCTGGACCTAATTAGGGTGTATGCCAACTCTCGCAAGATGGAGCATCTACTCGATAATTCTATCTTGTGAGTGGTCGGCATATCTTCTGATCCTCCTATGGCGAAGGATCAGGAGAGGGTATCCAAGCTAATTGTCCCTCTAGAAGAAGTTGCTGGGGTACCGACAGCCCTACTTGCTGAGCCTCAAGAATGGCCTTTGGTGAGGCCAGAGAAGTGCCTTCACCAAGACATAGCTTTTGGAGAGGCTACAACGACTCCTGAACATGTGTCCGACGTACCGACCAGGTTGGCGAGACTAGTGCCTTCGGCTTCCCCAGTAGGGAGGACAAAGAAGGAACCTCGTAAAATTAGTAGTTGAGGGCCTGGAAGGGCAGCTGAGGTAGGTGAGGCCTAAGTCATCTATTTGGATGAGGAGTCTTCAGCTCAGAAAGAGGGGGAAGAGGCCTATCGTGAGGCTAGTGTCGAGACTAAAGCCAATACAGAGGAGGAGGGAGCCCCTGTTGACCCAACCGAGTTGACTCATCGTTGGGGATAAGAGTCGGTCAAAGAGGAGACCTTCCCTACAGGGGGTTTAGCATATCTCTACCCTCTCAGCTCAGTGAGGCTGATACCCAGGTTTGGGAGAGGATGAGGATGCTGCTGATTGGGTCCTCAAGTGTTGGCCCTCGGTATACTAGGGAGCTCTCACTGGAGCATCGTCACTAGCATGCTCGTCATCTCGATACAAGGAGGTCAGTCCACGAGTCCCATATTTCCTAAACGAGAGCAGTGGAGCTATTCTGGTTGCCTCGTGATGTGGAGATTCTGGGGGAAGTTCCCAATGTTGACCTCCATCAAGCCCTCTAGAGCTACTTGGGTTGCGGGGCTATCGTGGAACAAGAACTTTTTGGTCGAATAGAGAGAATCCAGACCGCCTATCTCAAACTCCAAAGGGAGTTGGAAACTCAACAAACTAACGTGGGGGACATCGAGGAATCCCTCAAGGAGCTATTGACCAAAGAGGATGAGCTGGGCTACTGGTGACAAGAGATGGAGGTATGGGAGTAGATGATTGAGGGTTGGAAGGTCTCAGATGCCTAAAACTCCTCTAAGATTGATAGGCTCAAACGTGAGCTCCAAGAGAGCAACAAGAATACGATATAGTTATCAAAGTAGGTTACCTAGGGACAATAGGATAAAGACCATACTCTAGTATAGGTTGAGATTGAGCGTTAAGCTACCCGACATGCTAGAGACAAGCTTGAGGAAGAGGAACTGGCCCGGGTGAGGCTCTAAGAGGAGAGTGCTCATCGCGAGGTTTCCCTTGTTGAACCTCAGAGCTAGATCTTCTATCTTGAGTCAGAGTCCTATTGGTTTGAGGTTGTGGAGGAGTATCACCAAAACCTCTTTGGCAAAGTGGAGGTGTCGATCGCTTGCAAAGTAGGATTCAACTACCTTAAGGCTCAGCTCCCAGCCGAGATGAGGAGTGCATTCGACAACTAATTGTTTGGATTCACTCTTGGAGATAAAGAGCTAAGGCGGGGAGCACAACACCGGTGAGGGAGGTACGGAGGATGAAGGGTCAAGCAAGGATGACGAAGGCCTCATTGAAAGGGTAGATGAGGGAGACAAGTGACTAACTAAGAAGACTGGTGAGGGTTCAGGACAGAAGAGGAGCGATGGGGCTGAGCGAGAAATGTGCTCGACTCCTTCGCTACCCGTTGCCAGCACTTCCCTACCTCTCACTCTAGGAGCAGGCATGGATCTCTCTTAGGCTTTGTTTTTTAGCTTAGGATTTTTGTATCGCCATAGGCTGTCATGTAAATGTCATCTCTTGTGAATATAAAGATATGAATAAAATAGCACTTTCGGTTACTTTAACTTCTATTTGGAATTATGATATATTAATTATTATTTGTCTTGAATTATTCTTTAAGTTGTTATTTCGAGTCGGTCAAGGTTATTTCGAGTCGGTCAAGCCTTAAGTCCCGAAGCATTTGTTGATTATCCTAGCATCTATGTCACCTTCATAATAATTAGTTGGTTTAGAGATATAGGTCTTAACCTAATGAAAATGAGGGAGTGTTTGAATTAGGGTTGGCCAAGTCAACAATCTCTAAACATCTCTCAGCTGATCATAGGAATTGTTGAGTAGAACAGACCTATCGGATGATACTTAGCTTCACTTGGGATGGACACTTCGACTGCTCTAGTCGACTCCATGAAGGGCCGACTAACACCACATTTTAGGTTGGTTATGTAAGGTGTCGACTCATAGAGGGGATGAATCACATTGACTGTGATCTGAACATTCGCAATATTCATGAATTCTAAAGCGCCTTTATTGGGTGGGCAAAAGGAAAATTACCCTAGAGGGGAGGTAAATAGGGTATATGCTAATCTAATCTGATTTAATGCTAATTTAAAACTTATTAACAATTTATACTTGCAATATGATATACAACTAATTATGAGCAAGAATATACAATATAAACAAAGGGTGATATAAACATAAACTAAAATGCAAATGAGATAATATGCAAATAATCAACACAAACACACAAAGTTGATCACAGAGTTTGGTCCTTCCGACCTACATCTTTGCTCCCCACCCCCGAGAAGAATACAATATCACAACAGGTTTTTAACGTTCACCTAAAACATTTACACCTCACAATCGGTTTTCTAGCTCACCTAAAACTTTCACAATCTCACACACTTGCAATCACAACCTACACCCTCTAATTGTTGTCCTAGCCCATGTCACCTTCCTTAAGTACTCGTATTTACAACCTCTCCCTAGGCTTTACTACAGATGCCACTCTTCTTGGAATTGACCCTGTCTCTCACCACACACTCCTCTTAGTGTACAAGTATATTCCAAAGTGTATCTCACAAATAAGTACAATAACAAATGTTTGTTCTCTAAAAAAGGTGAGAACTCTATTAAGCCCACACTCAATGTTACACCTCACAGCCCCTATATACTATGTATGAAATACTTAAGCTCAAGTGGGTGTGTGTGTGAACAATAAGCAATATCAAAATTAAACTCAATATAAATTCTAACTAAATAAAATGAATAGATAACAAATAAATGTATTAAGCTAGAAATTCAGTTTAGAGGAATCTTCTTTGAAAAAACAAGAGAGGGAGATGGATGAAATTAAAGCTCAAACAATAGAATTAATCTCCTCTTCTTCTTGTGAAACTTTCTTCACAAAAAACTTGTGAAAACTCACTTAAACAAACTTTAAACATCCTTAAAACTTATTTAAGAACTTTCTTGGTTGTAGAAAATAGTTATGGCAAAGGGGTATATATAGGGTGGAAGAAACCAGGCCAAGAAACCAACAAAAACCAATAAAAACATTAAAACATAAAATCTAGAAACTAGCAATTACTGTGCAATGGGTACATTATCAGTCAACTTATGACAGGTATGAGTTGACTGATGTCTGCATGGGTTGACTCATAGAATTATCAGTCGACTCGGCAGATGAAAAACACAAGATGCTCAACACTTCATCAGTCAACTTGCCACTATAGTGAGTTGACTGATGTCTGCATGGGTCGACTCATTAATTTTTTAGTCGACTTAGCAGATGAAAACACTAACTGTTCAACACTTCATGTGTCGACTCAACACTGTAGAGAGTCGACTCAAAACATGCACATAGATTGTTTTGAACAGTAAACATCAACTATAAACCCTCTTTAAAAATATCAAATAAATTTCAAAAAATATAAAACATTGGAAATGTTTATAAACATGATAATGAATATGTTACAAAAAGAATTTTTCAATTTTTACTTTCCAATTGTGAAAACTCATTATTTTGCAAAATAGTCTAAAAACATGAAAACTTAACAACACATGTTTTTGACAAACAAACTTGCATATTCATTTTGAATGGATTAATGGACTTAGAAAAAGATATAAAATGGTGTAATTAAGTATTTAATCCATAAACACATACTTTTATAAATAAACATGATTTTATTATTTGTTAAAGTTTGATATTGATGAAATCATTGTAAGCATGTATAAACATGAAACAATTTGTGTAAATATAACTATATCCATTTGTTTCATATTTATATGGCTAAACACATTATTTCAAAACAAAATCGATAAATAGGAAACTAGTATATATGTATATGTATATAACTATTAGTTTCATATTTATACGATTTAAACTTAAAAACGAAAACAATGAAAACGAAAGCAATGTGTGTGTATAGTTTGAGCTCTAAGTATCAACACACAAAATATAAACTTATACTACTATACCCAAGCTATAGATCTTCAATGAGATTTTCTTGATTTGCGGATGAAATTTAATCTTGAATCTTTGACTTGATATGTGCATAGCTTTACTTCAGTATTCCGCCAACCTTCATTGATATGATCGTGTAAGTGTAATTCCATCCAACCTCCAATATCAATGTTTGTCTAGAATACCTAATAAACAAATACAAATACTAGACAAACGATGTTAGAGATTGTTTGTAAATTATCAAAATAAGATTAGACCGTAGGCCTATAAACATGAGACCTAACAAAAAGGACACTATTGAAGAGACTTTATGATGTCATTGATTGACAAGAAATGATGTGGTTCCAATTTTCATGCGGAGTGATTATGGAGTAAAGAGGGCGGCACTTCGTTTTTTTAAAAGACCATTTAGATTTCGAGGTCAATCATGTTCGTTCATATTGGGGGGCATCGGCCATTCTGATTTTGCCACGTGTCAACCTTGGAATCTATGTATAGCCCTCTTTGATGTGAAGGGGACTTCCTTCATGAACTTGTTCCCTAATTCCTTTGTCTTCTAAATCTTCTCTTTCCAACACTCGCTACCCTAGTTATCAACAATCTTCCATGTTTTCTCAAACTTCCACTATTGGTCGTAATGAGATGAGGATCAATCTCCTCTAGACTTACCACTCCCAGATCTGCGCTCAAGAGCTCGAAGTGTATTACGAGCGCTATGACCTCCCTAGGGCTTTCACTTTGTCAGTGTCGAATAGGGATGAGTCAGTGTATCACTAATGCAAGGATACATCTCCGGTCTATCTGGGCCATTTAGAGAATGGGCTTTGGTTGTCTCCCTCCATCCCTTCCTTCAGGATGTATGCGTCACCCTAGGGGTATCCCCTTCGTAATTCACCCCTAACACCATTGCCACTCTGGTGGGGTTTCTGGTGATCTACCATTGTGTGTGTGTAGAGCTGAGCATGCGCCTACTGGCAACCTCGT
This sequence comes from Asparagus officinalis, assembly GCF_001876935.1. NCBI lineage: Eukaryota > Viridiplantae > Streptophyta > Magnoliopsida > Asparagales > Asparagaceae > Asparagus > Asparagus officinalis. The sequence goes on along the minus strand of NC_033802.1, from coordinate 50,232,016 downwards.
GGGCATCAAAGCGATGACGAAGGATGCCCAATATTTCCTCCACAACATAGGTGGCAGCAAACTAGTGTCGAACGCTCTGGAATGCAACAAGGATTGGAAAGATCGATTCGTGTGGGCTTTTTAGCGCTGATGCCGCCTTATCTTGCCCCACTTGGTCGGAGATCAAGAAGGACATGCTAAGGCCTTGTATACTCGTAGCCAAGGAGGCGCGACAGCTCGAGAATATCCGCTCCTATGCGGGATCACGAGAGATGAGTAATCTCTTCAAGTCGTCCTTGTTCTGGGTGGCCAAAATATATGGGGTTTATTTTACTGAGATCGACAACACACGAGGAGCTCTCCTAGATCTCCCTATGAAGAATCCTTTGAATAATTTGAAGGGGAGTACTCATTTTTGTCGAGGGGTGAGTTGGTCCCCGATGAGTTGAACAGCTTGCGATCGAGGACGGTGGAGATTGCTGTGAAGATGGCTAGAATCAGCGCCTCCTCCTAAGTGGAGAAATTGGACAAGAAGAGGAGGAGGTCGAGCAGGAGCTAAGGGTCCAGTGCGCTGGCCGAGCGGCTTCAAGTCGACTTTGCAGTGAAGATGGAGGTTTTTATGGTGAGTCCCTAGGAGGGTTCATAGCCAAGTGCCCTTCCTCTCTAGTCGCCAATGATTATCATCCTTGATGTGGCCTCTCTTCTAAAACAATCGGGCAGCGATCAAGGCACTGAGCCATCTGGCAGTGATCAAGGCGCTGAGAAGGCCACAGCCAAAGCACAAGCTGCGGAGTTGACAATGCCAACTCCTTTATCCGAGACTATCCACAGGCCAAGTAAAGTGCATGTAGAGGCATCGAGTGTATTGGGAGGGGAGGCAGCTCAACTCCTGCTTAAAGGGGGACTACCGAAGACTAATGCTACCTCAGTGCCAGAGGGGGATTTCACTGGCCGTATCGCCATTACATATCCAAGGTTGATACTCAACTATGGGCCAAGATTAGAGACATGTTGATTAGCGAGCTGGGAGGAGCCTCTACACATCGATAGGAGCTTTCGAAGGATGACAAGTTCGTTCTTGCCAGGCATCTTGATAGGGAGAGCTCCGTCCTCACATTGGGGATAGCTTAGGTCCGAGCCTTAGAGAAATTTTGGCTCCCGAGGCATGTAGAGATCTTGTAGGAGATCCCTAGTATCGATCTACATCTGGCCCTTAAGGATAATCTTCTACGGGGTGCCATGATTGAGTAGGAGCTCTTTACTCAGCTTACTTTCGTACAGAGGCTCCCTGCTAAATTTTAGGGGTCTATGGCCACTGAACGGGCAACTAGGGAGGTTGTAGAGAAAAAAATCGCCACTCTAGAGGCGAAGCGTGACTTGGAGCTAGAATGAGGATAGGCTGCGGTGGGAGCTAGAGATAATGGGAGGACATGATCAAGGGGCTTCAAGGGCATTACTCCAAGCAATCTGCTACCATCGCCAAGCGGAAGGAAGTAATTGGCCATTATCAGCACGAGATTGTCAAGCAGGATGGTCGAATCAAATACTTAGTAGAGGAAATTAAGGTCGAGAAGCACACTCGACTCGATACTCAAGAAAGCGCTCAATCAAACCGTTTAGGCGCCTAAAACCTAAAGCTGGTCTTAAGGAGGAGATGTCGGCTCACAAGGGGACTCAGGCATCTGTCCTAGCCTTGGAGGCTCAACTCACTTTCTTGGACTCTAAGACTCATAAGTCAAAGATCATAGAGGAGTATAGGAAAGGCCCCCTCAGGCAAATTTGAGGAGTTGTTGGCCTATAAGGTAGGCTTCGACTATCTTATTGACTTGCTTCCTCCAAAGTACTGACCTACTCCCGACTCCCACTATCTGTTAGGTCTCATGTTTATGAGCCTACAATCTAATCTAGTTTTGATGAATAACAAACAATTCCTAACATCATTTGTCGAGTGTTTGTATTCACTTATTAGGAATGCTACACAAAGATCCTATATTGGAGGTTGGATGCAATTGAGCTTAACGACGATGGAGGATATAGGAATGAAGCTATGCTTTTAAGTCAACACATCATCAAGTTTTATTCCCACTACCAAGATCGAGCTTCAACGAGAGATCAACTTGGGTATATTAGTTTATGTGTTATATTTTGTGTGTAAATACTTCAAGCTCAATTTTACACACATACACTCTTGGTTTTATCAAAATATAAAGATTTTTGAGAACACATTGTGTTCTTGGTTAATGGACAAAATAATCCTTGTATACATCTTTTATTAAGTCTATAAATCAATTCAAAAAGATTTCATAACTTCCTTTAAGTCATAATGTCAAAATCAAGTGTTTAAACGAACATGTATTTTTGAGTTTTTGCAAAATGATGAGTTTTCACAAATAGGAAATGATATTTCAAAATTTTCTTTTGTAACATGTTTATTTTCATGTTTATAAATATTTTCCCAAATTTTACATTTTTAAAAATTTATTTGCTATTTTTTAAAGGGGTTCAAAGTTTAATTTTACTATTCATAAAATTCGTTGTGCACGTTATCAGTCGACTGATGAGGATCATCAGTCGACGAAGAAACGCACTTGAAAAGTAGAAAAGTTTCTACTTAGTCAACTGATGAAATATCAGTTGACCAAAGTATGTCATCAGTCGACTGATGATTTCATCAGTCGACCGATGAAAGATGAGCGGTCTGTTGGCATTCTTGTTTTAATGATGACTTAACAAACAATTTATTACTAATGTTGTTTGTCTAGTATTTGTATTTTTTTATTTATTATAGACAAACAACAAGTTGGAGGATGGATGGAATTACGTATTAACGATCATATCCAATGGAGGTTGGCGGAATTGTGGAGTGAAGCCTATGCAATTAAAATTAAAGATCCAAGTTCTAGCTTCATCCGCAAGTGTACCAAGTTGAGCTACATCGAAGATCAATCAAGCTTGGGTATATTTAGTTTAGGTTTTATATTATGTGTGTTAGTACTTTAAGCTCACTCATACACACACACACATTTGGTTTTAATATGTATGCAACACAAGTTTTGGTTTTCATGTTTATAAATATAAAATTACATATTTCATATTTATTATTGTGATTTTGTTTAACTACTTAGATATGAAATAAATATATTTTCATAACTCATATGTTTCATTTTCTATTGTATTTGTGAAAATATTATATTTATTATTTATAGACTTCATAACAATAGTTTACATCTTTCTTCAAGTCTATGAAATCATTTTGTAAAGTTTCAAAACATGGTTTAGCCAAAATGTCAAAATTCACATGTTTACATTTTCATGTTTTGAACTATTTTGTAAAATGATGATATTTTTTATTTGGGAATTCTTTTTTGGAAACCAATCTTTGTAGTATGTTTATTATTATGTCTACAATTATTCCCCAAAGTTTTATATTTTTTGGAATTTATTTGATAATTTTAAACAGGGTTTTAAAATAAGCATTTCACTTTCAAACCTGAAATATTTTGTAACAGTTTGCGGTCGACCGTCATGGTCAACCGTGCCTATGTTTTTCTCTGAGTGGGCAGCAGAAACTTTCGCGATCGACCGTGGCGATCAATCGTCAAGCTGTGAATTCCCACGGTCGACCGTCACGGTCGACCGTCGAACTCTCTGGAAGTTTTCTCTGCTTTGATGACCTTCACGGTCGACCGTCGTGGTCGACTGCCGCACTGTCAAATCTGCTCTAATGGCTAGTTTCCAGAGCCGTTGTTGAGCTGGTTTTTTGGTCTTTTCTTGGTTTTCTCTTGGCTTTGGGGTTCATATAAATAACCCCATATACCTCAGTTTTCAGTAGCAATCCAAGAGGTTTAACAAAGTTTTAATCAAGGGTTTAAGTTTGTTTAAAGTGTGATTATAAGTTTTTAAGCATTTGAGAGTTTGAGTTTGTGAAATCTATTTCACAAGAGCTTGAGGTGTAAACATTATTCGGGTGATCGTAGAAAACCCGGTTGTGATAGTGGATTTCTCCCCGAGAGTGGGGAGCGGAGACGTAGGACGGAAGGTCCGAACTTCGTGATCATTTGATTGTGTTTGAGTTTGCTTTAGCGTTTCATTTGTGCTTAGTGTTCATTACATTCTTGTCGCCATCGTAAATTACCCTATCACATTTGTAGATTGTTTATTTTACCCTTGTGTTAGTTTATATATCCTTGCATATATTTCATTGTATATCTCATTGCTAGGATATATTCATTTGCTCATATTGTATATTATTGCTTATAACATATTGTATATCTATCTTGTATGAAGAATAGTTTGAATTAGTTTTAATTGACATAAAATCGGATTAGATTAGCATAAGACCCTAATCACCCCCCCTAGGGTCTAACAATTGGTATCAGAGCTTGGTGCGCTTTGATTTAAGGACTAATCACCTTGAGTTAAAGATCCAAGTTATCTTATTTGTGCTAATCTAGTTATGATTACATTTGTCTTGCTTGCATATATTCACAAATATATCATGAATATAAATGTATTTCGTTTAGGCTATAATCCAAATATTGCTCCAAAATATAGAAATTTCTCTTATGCTCAATGGTGCTCTAAATTTAAAATATTTATTGAATCTAAAACCATTGACTTATGGGAAGTTATTGATTGTGCTTACATTATGCCCACATTGGAGAAATCCAAGTGGAGTGATCATGATAATAAAATGTTTACAATGAACAAGCTTTTGTTAGAATTTTTGCTTAATACTTTTGACTCATTATTTTCTAACAAATTTGTTTATTTTGATAGTGCTTACACTTTATGGAAATTTATTGAAGCACATCAAGGAGACTTGGAGGAGATTCGACGCATTTTGGCGGAATCAACTTTAAGTAAGGTTGGAGCATCATCATCATGCACATGGTCGCTAGGCGATAGTCCTAGCGAGGTATGCGATTCGGATTCCGAAAGTGAATTGTCCATTAGCAATCTAACTTGTGCATATGAGAGATTATCACATGCCTATACAAAATTGTAAAATAATTTTATTGATCTTAAAAGCAAGCATGTAGAATTAAAATCCGATCATGAGTTTCTAGGTTCCAAGTTTGATATCTTTGCTAAAGAGAATGTTACACTTCAAGAAAATAATGATATATTGAATTAGGAAAATAAAAATTTTAGCTCATCTATTGCTAGTTTAACTCATGCTAATAAAGATGCCATGCTAGAAGTATAATGCATTAGAAATGAATTTGATTCTTTTAAGAATAACCATACATGCTCTACTTCTATTATCAATGATGTTGTGACCAATAATAAATTGAATCTTATGAAAAACCGCATATCATGCTTAGATTCATCTTTTAACATATGTATTGATAATCATAAGAAACTTATGGACAAGTGTGCTAAATCTAGTGCTATAACTTATAAATCACCTACACACTATGCACACTTGTATAGCAAAGTTTACAAATGCTCAATTTGCAGTCGTAAAGGCCATTTAGCTAAATTTTGCTATGATGCACACAAATATAAAAATATCAATCCTCCTTGTGCATCTCATCAAGTCTCATCATCACATGTACACACACATGCACCCATTGTTCATCATAAGCATGCTAATGTGTATCATTGTGATTTTTGTGGTAGAGTTGGTCACTTAGCTAAGTTTTGTTTTGATTTGCGAAAAGTTTCTAAATCGCAAAATATTTCAAGTAGACCAACATTATTTTAAAATGTTTCTCATTTGCAAAATAATCTTAAAAGACCATCTTTAATTGCAAATGTTCCTCGTGCACATCCACATGGTCAACATAACCAAATGCATCCTCTTCATTGCACTTATTATAATCGAATGGGTCATTTTCATAATTATTGCTATGACCGGACCCGTACACTAAATGCGCCCAAATGGGTTCATAACCCTAGGGCTTTGAGTTTGAATGATAGGGGTCATATCCCTAAACCTTTTAGTACCAAGAATACTTGGGTACCAAAACAAATTTGATTTTAAACCAAGAATTTTAGTGTTTTTTTTTTTTTTTTGAAAATTATACTTTAAACTTTTGAACATGAAAACAAACTTTTTTCATTGATCAAATTCTTTTGTTTTCATGATTATTTGTTTTGTTTTGATGAGAGGTTTGTGTTTATATAACCCTCAGGATTTATTGGGTGTTTATTTTTAAATCTTGTTTATCGGGTGCTTAAATGTTTATATGGGTTGTTACAAGCTCAAGAGCTAGATATGGTTACGTCTCATGACTTTTTGAAAATCAATGATGGTTTGATTTTATACTCTTAAAGATGATTTTTAGTCCATAGTTCATGATTCTTGTATGTTTTGTAATCTCAATTTTGAACTATGAAAATTTTGTTTTGATTTGTTCTTTTGAATTCATTATATAGCACAAATAGATGATTCAAATTTCATATATACTTTATAATGTATTCTATGAGTGGTTTGATCAAGTCCTACAAAGAAAGTTCTCTTTATTGATCAAACATCGTTTTTGGACTTAAAATTTGATTTATGATTTTATTTTGTTGATTTATTTTCATTTGAAATTTTTTTGCATGATTCTCATGTTCCTTTTCTTTTGATTTCATAAATCTACTCTTATACATGGTTTTTATGTTTTTTTTATATGAGACACTATGTTCATCTTTGATATATTTATATATGTTCTCATTGTCTTTATGTATGTGAGTTGTTATATATATATATATTATACTCACCCATGCTTATTGATAGGGGGAGCTTTCGCTCTCTTCATTCTTGTTGTTTCTTTTTTTTTTATGTTGTCAAAGGGGGAGAAATATTATGAGTATACATTTCCTTGTTTATATGCATGTGAATTATATTTTATATGTTCATTTCCTTCATGCATATATCCTTTTTGTAAATTATTTGGCATCATCAAAAAGTGGGAGATTGTTGGCCTTCTTGTTTTGATGATGATTTAACAAACAATTTATTCCTAATGTTGTTTGTCTAGTATTTGTATTTTCTTATTTATTATAGACAAACAACAAGTTGGAGGATGGATAGAATTGCGCATTCACGATCATATCCAATGGAGGTTGGCGAAATTATGGAGTGAAGCCTATGTAATTAAAATTAAAGATCCAAGTTCTAGCTTCATCCGTAAGTATACCAAGTTGAGCTACATCGAAGATCAATCAAGCTTGGGTATATTTAGTTTAGGTTTTATATTATGTGTGTTAGTACTTTAAGCTCACTCATATATACACACACACACACACATTTGGTTTTAATATATATACAACACAAGTTTTGGTTTTCATGTTTAAAAATATGAAATTACATATTTCATATTTATTATTGTGATTTGGTTTAACTACTTAGATATGAAATAAATATATTTTCATAACTCATATGTTTCATTTTCTATTGTATTTATGAAAATACTATATTCATTGTTTATAGACTTCATAACAATAGTTTAAATCTTTCTTTAAGTCTATAAAATCATTTTGTAAAGTTTCAAAACATGGCTTAGCCAAAATGTCAAAATTCACATGTTTACATTTTCATGTTTTGGACTATTTTGTAAAATGATAATATTTTTTATTTGGTAATTCCTTTTTGGAAACCAGTCTTTGTAACATGTTTATTATCATGTCCACAATCATTCCCCAAAGTTTTACATTTTTTAGAATTTATTTGATATTTTTAAACAGGGTTTTAAAATAAGCATTTCACTTTCAAACCTAAAATATTTTGTATCAGTTTGCGGTCGACCACCATGGTCAATCGTGCCTATGTTTTTCTCTGAGTGGGTAGCAAAAAAAGCTATGAATTCCTATGGTCGACCATCACGGTCGACCGTCGAACTCTCTGGAAGTTTTCTCTGCTTTGATGACCTTCGCGGTCGACCACCATACTGTCTAATCTGCTCCAACGACTAGTTTTCAGAGCCGTTGTTGAGCTGGTTTTTTGGTATTTTCTTGGTTTTCTCTTGGCTTTGGGGTTCATATAAATAACCCCTTATACCTCAGTTTTAAGTAGCAATCCAAGAGGTTTAACAAAGTTTTAATCAAGGGTTTAAGTTTGTTTAAAGTGTGTTTATAAGCTTTTAAGCATTTGAGAGTTTGAGTTTGTAAAATCTATTTTACAAGAGCTTGAGAAGATCGTCTATTGGCGTTTGAGCATCCAACTATACTCCCTCGATCTCTTGATCTATTGAGAAGTTTTCTAAACTCTATTTCTAGCTCTTTTATATATATTTGATTATTATTGTTATTAAGCTAGAATTATATTGAGTTTAGTTTTGATTTATTTATCTTTGCTTACACACACACAACCATTGAGCTTATTGTATTTACATTCATAGTATATTTGGGTTGTGGGATTGTATCATTAAGAGTGAGCTTACATTGTGTTCTCATCTATTATAGACAACAAATCATTTGTTATATTGTGAGATTGTAAGGTTTTCGGTGAGCTAGAAAACCGAGTGTGTTGTTGTAAAGTTTTCGGTGAGCTAGAAAACCGAGTAAGAATGTGAGGAGTGAACGTTGATCGGTGAGCGTTGAAAACTAATATTGTGAGGTGTAAACGTTATTCGGGTGAGCGTAGAAAACCCGGTTGTGATAGTGGATTTCTCCCCGGGAGTGGGGAGCGGAGACGTAGGACGGAAGGTCCGAACTCCGTGATCATTTGCTTGTATTTGAGTTTGCTTTGGCGTTTTATTTGTGCTTAGTGTTCATTACATTCTTGTCGCCATCGTAAATTGCCCTATCATATTTGTAGATTGTTTATTTTACCCTTGTGTTAGTTTATATATCCTTGCACATACATTGCCTATATCTC
>NC_033802.1:50190542-50223164 GCF_001876935.1 Asparagus officinalis | reverse complement strand
TTTATATGGGTTGTTACTAGCTCAAGAGCTAGATATAATTGCCTCTCTTAAAAATTGTGTTTTGACTTGTTGTTTTTTTGAATTCATTATAATTCACTTATATGATGATATTTATGTGTTTGTGCTAATGGATCATCTATTCGTGCTTTATAATGTATTCTATGAGTGGTTTGATCAAGTTATGTAAAGAAAATTTTTCTTTATTGATCAAACATTGTTTTTGAATATAAACTTTGATTTATGATTTCTTTTGGTTGATTTGTTTTCATTTGAAAACTTTTTGCATGATTCTCATGTTCCTCTTCTTTTGATTTCATAAATCTATTCTTTTATATGGTTTTTATATTTTTTTGTGTTAATGAGACACTAATTTCATTTTGACATATTTATGTGTGTTCTCATTATCTTCATGTATGTGAGTAAATTTTTAGCATATTCATGTATGCTTGCTCACATATTTGCTATGATCTTTTATTGCTTATATTTCATATGGCTTTTTGATAGGGGGAGCTATTCCCTATATTTATTTTATACTCACCTATGCTTATTGATAGGGGGAGCTTTCGTTCTCTTAATTCTTTTGTCCCCTTTTTGATGTTGTCAAAGGGGGAGAAATATTGTGAGTATACATTTATATGCATATGTATTATCTTGTATATGTTCATTTCTTTCATGCATATATTCCTTTTTGTAAATTGTTTGTCATCATCAAAAAGGGGGAGATTGTTGGCCTTCTTGTTTTGATGATGATTTACAAACAATTTACTACTAATGTTGTTTGTCTAGTGTTTGTGCATTCCTATGTTTTGTAGACAAACAACGTAGTTGGAGGATGGATGGATTGCGCCATAACGACGATATCAAATGGAGGTTGGCGGAATTGTGGAGTGAAGCATCGTACAATTCAAGTTCAAGATCCAAGTTTAGCTTCATCCGCAAGTGTACCAAGATAGAGCTTCGTTGAAGATCAAGATTGCTTGGGTAATTTAGTTTAGGTTTTATATTATGTGTGTTAGATACTCTAAGCTCAATATCATATACACACACGTATTTGGTTTCTATGTATATATATAGTTATATATATACATGCATGGTTTTGGGTTTTTATGTTTTGAACACTTTTGCAAAATAATGAGATTTCATAATTGGGAAATGCAAATTGGAAAATTCTTTTTGTAACATGTTCAAAATATCATTTGCAAACATTTCTCAAAGTTTCATCAAGTTTGGAATTGATTTGTTATGTTTAAAGGAATTTACAAATTCACGTTTTCGTTCGTGCACATGTTCGTGCATGTTTTACAAAACTGATGAGTTTTTACAAATGAGAAGTGATATTTGAAAAATTCTTTCTCTGACATGTTTATATACATGTTTAGAAACTTTCCTCCAGTTTTTACTATTTTTGGAGTTGATTTACTGTGCCTACTTGATTTTACAAAATCGTGTATCACAGCAGATTTTCAGAAACTGTATTTTTGTGTTCAAACATTTATTTCTCTCAACTGGGAAATGATTTTTCAGAAATTCTTTCTCTGACATGTTAATCTACATGTCTAGAACATTCCCACAAAATTTCATAATTTTTGGAGTTCATTTACTATTTTAAATTGATTTTACAAAATTGCTGTGCATTGCTACAGTAATCCGGTCGACCGAAATTTTGGTCGGTCGACCGAAATTTCCTCCGGTCGACCGGTACGGTCGACCGACGCTGTTTCTGCTCGATTCCCAGGTTGGGATCTTCATCGCGGTCGACCGACGATATTTTCGGTCGACCGACAAGTTGACCGTTGGCTTCCAACGGCTCTTTTCTGAGCTGATTCACTGGGGCTGTTTTTGTCTTTTGACTTGGGTTTTTGCTGAGATTTCTAGTGGGTATATATACCCCATTGCTGATTTCTTTTCAAATTAACCAATAGAGTTTTAAAACAAGTTTAAGAAAGTTTTAATCAAGGGTTTAAGTTTGTTTAAAGTGTGTTTATAAGCTTTTAAGCATTTGAGAGTTTGAGTTTGTAAAATCTATTTTACAAGAGCTTGAGAAGATCGTCTATTGGCGTTTGAGCATCCAACTATACTCCCTCGATCTCTTGATCTATTGAGAAGTTTTCTAAACTCTATTTCTAGCTCTTTTATATATATTTGATTATTATTGTTATTAAGCTAGAATTATATTGAGTTTAGTTTTGATTTATTTATCTTTGCTTACACACACACAACCATTGAGCTTATTGTATTTACATTCATAGTATATTTGGGTTGTGGGATTGTATCATTAAGAGTGAGCTTACATTGTGTTCTCATCTATTATAGACAACAAATCATTTGTTATATTGTGAGATTGTAAGGTTTTCGGTGAGCTAGAAAACCGAGTGTGTTGTTGTAAAGTTTTCGGTGAGCTAGAAAACCGAGTAAGAATGTGAGGAGTGAACGTTGATCGGTGAGCGTTGAAAACTAATATTGTGAGGTGTAAACGTTATTCGGGTGAGCGTAGAAAACCCGGTTGTGATAGTGGATTTCTCCCCGGGAGTGGGGAGCGGAGACGTAGGACGGAAGGTCCGAACTCCGTGATCATTTGCTTGTATTTGAGTTTGCTTTGGCGTTTTATTTGTGCTTAGTGTTCATTACATTCTTGTCGCCATCGTAAATTGCCCTATCATATTTGTAGATTGTTTATTTTACCCTTGTGTTAGTTTATATATCCTTGCATATATTTCATAGTATATCTCATTGCTAGGATATATTCATTTGCTCATATTGTTTATTCTTACTTATAACATATTGTATATCTATCTTGTAAGAAGAATAGTTTGAATTAGTTTTAATTGGTACAAAATCGTATTAGATTAGCATAAGACCCTAATCATCCCCCTCTAGGGTGTAACACGGTCTCCAACGGTCAGCTCATAAGTTGACTGAACAATACCATCAGTCGACTAATGGCACTTTAATGGCTAATTTTCTAGCTTTACTAATTTTTTGGGATTTTATCTTTTCCTTGGATTTTCTTGATTTTTGGGCTTTGTTTTGTGAACCTATAAATACCCCTTCAGTCTCAACATTTATGTGTAACTAAGAAAGGTTTAAATCAAGTTTACAAGTTTGTTTAAGTGTGTTTTAATCTTGATTTTAAGTGTGTTTATGTGAAGAGAGTTTCACAAGAGGAGGAGGTCGTATCATTTCTTTTTGAGCTTCAATCTTACATCTCCATCACTCTTATTTTCATAGAAGTTTTGCTAAACTCAATATCTAGCTTTATATATGTTTATTATTGATTATCATTTTCTTAATCTAGATTATAATTGAGTTTACATTTCATTTACTTATTGATTGCACACACAACCTATTGAGCTTTTAGTATTTCACACTAAGTATAATTTAGGTTGTAGTGAGTGATTAATTGAGTGTGGGTTTAACTTGGTTCTCATTTTGTTTAGAGAACAAATCATTTTTACTTATGCTAAATTGTTTAGAACACATTGTAATATACAAGGACACTTAGAAGAGTGGTTGATGAGAGACGGGGTCAATTTCAAGAGGAGTAGCGTCGGTTATAAATCCTAGGGAGAGGTTATAATTTCGAGCACTTGAGAAAGGTGACAAAGGCTAGGCCAACACTTAGAGCAGTGTATTGTGTATTAACAATTATATGATTTGTAAATGTCTATCGGTGAGCATTGAAAACCGATTGTGTAGCTGTTTTTGTGATTAGTGGAGATTCTCCTCGAGGGTGAGGAGCGAAGACGTAGGTCATGGGTCTATCGAACTCCATGATCATTTTTCTTGTATTTGTGATTTCCTTGACTTATTATTCTTATGCTCATTGTTTATCAATTATCTATATCGTCATAGTTCATGTTTATATCGCCCTTTGTTTAATTGTATATCCTTGTATATCTTATTGTATATCTCATTGCTAGGATATTGTTAATTAGTTTTAAATTGGAATTAATATCAGATTAGATTAGCAATTATCCTCTTCACTCACCCTCTAGGGTACTTTCACTATCCTCCTCGCATTGCTAGCTGCCTTGATTTTTTGAAGGAACTAGAGACGAAGGGAGGGGGAGAAACGTTGAAGGGGGATGACGGTGATGACGAATATGTGCTTGAGGATGACCAACAAGAGGCTTTCCCTCCCACTCAGCAAGCCCTAGAGATCGTCCCTCCTATTGCTCAACATGCCCCAGCCCCGAGCCGAGTGTCTATCTCCCTAGTCCTACTCCTGACCCAAGTCGAGACACCTGAGGACTTGCACCTTCTCTTTTTTTATCTTATTTTTTGTAAATATAGATGTTAGCAATGATGTAAATATTTTGAAACATTAGAAGTAAATATCTTGGAATAAATTTTTTTAAGCTTATTGACCCTTTTAATTTTCACGTGTCTTCATTTTAATTTTGTTCAAATATTTTTGTGCATAGTTTAGCTCTATTTATCAAGATGGGTAATTTGAGATAAGTCGACTGTATGGTGGAAGTGACTCGAGTGTGTGCTTTGGATTTAAAGAGGGTTCCAAGGTATTTGGTTGAAGACGACAGAATGGTTAGAGTGCCTTAGTTTTACCCTGAAGAGGTCTCAAGGTCTTTAGCTGAGTGCCTTAGACTTAATAAGGGTGCCAAAGTCTTTGGTTGATTGCCTTGAACTTAATGAGGGCGGCAAGGTCTTTGGTCGAGTGCCTTGGACTTAATGAGGGTGTCAAGGTCTTTTTTTCAAAAATGACCAAATGGTTGGAGTGCCTTGGTTTTACCTTGAAGAGGTACCAAGATCTTTGGCTGAGTGCCTTGGACTTAATAAGGATGCCAAGGTATTTGGTCGAGTGCCTTAGACTTAATGAAGACACCAATGTCTTTGGTCGAGTGCCTTGGAATTAATGAGGGTGCCAATGTCTTTTTGTTGAAGATGACCAAATGGTTAGAGTGCATTGGTTTTACTCTAAAGATGTACCAAAGTCCTTGGATGAATGCCTTAGACTTAATGAGGACGCCAAGGTCTTTGGTCGAGTACCTCGGACTTAATGAGGGTACTAAGGTCTTTTTGTCGAAGATGGCCGAATGGTTTGAGTGCCTTAATTTTACCATAAAGAGATACCAAGGTCTTTGGCTAAGTGCATTAGACTTAATGAGGGCGCCAGGGTTTTTGGTCGATTGTCTTGGACTTAATGAGGATGCCAAGGTCTTTGGTCGAGTGCCTTGGACTTAATAAGGATGCCAAAGTCTTTTTGTCAAAGATGACCAAATGGTTAGAGTGTCTTCGTTTTACCCTGAAGATGTACCAAGGTCTTTGGCTGAGTGCATTGGACTTAATGAGGGCGCCCAGGTCATTAGTCGAGTGCCTTAGACTTAATGAGGGTACCAAGGTCTTTTGTCGAGTGCCTAAAACTTAATGAGGGTACCAAGGTCTTTTTGTCAAAGATGACCGAATGGTTAGAGTGCCTTGGTTTTACCCTTAAGAGATACCAAGCTCTTTGGCTGAGTGCCTTGGACTTAATGAGGGCGCCAATGTTTTTAGTCGAGTGCCTTGGAGGTTTTTGGTCATGTGCCTTAGACTTAATGAGGGTGCCAAGTTCTTTGACTGAGTGCATTGGACTTAATAAGGGTGCCAAGGTCTTTGGTCGAGTGCCTTAGACCTAATGAAGACACTAATGTCTTTGGTCAAGTGCCTTAGAATTAATGAGGGTGCCAATGTCTTTTTGTTGAACATGACTAATTGGTTGGAGTGCCTTGGTTTTACCCTAAAGAGGTACCAACGTCTTTGGCTAAATGCCTTACACTTAATGAGTGCGCCAAGGTCTTTGGTTAAGTACCTTAGACTTAATGAGAGCGCCAAGGTCTTTGGTCGAATGCCTCGGACCTAATGAGGGTACCAATGCCTTTTTCTTGAAGACGACTGAATGGTTGGAGTGCCTTGATATTACCCTAAAGACATAATAAGGTCTTTGGCTGAGTGCTTTGGACTTAATGAGCGCGCTATGGTTTTTGGTCGAGTACCTTGTACTAAATGAGGGTGCCAAGGTCTTTGGTCGAGTTCCTTGGACTTAATGAGGGTGGCAAGGTCTTTTTGTCAAAGACGACCTAATGGTTAGAGTACCTTTGTTTTACCCTGAAGAGGTACCAAGGTCTTTAGCTGAGTGCATTGGACTTAATGAGGGCGCCAAGGTCATTAGTCTAGTGCCTTAGACTTAATGAGGGCGCCAAGGTCTTTGGTTGAGTGCCTCGGACTTAATGAGGGAACCAAGGTCTTTTTGTCGAAGACGACTGAATGGTTAGAGTGCCTTGGTTTTACACTGAAGAGATACCAAGCTTTTTGGCTGAGTGACTTGGACTTAATGAGGGTGCCAATGTTTTTGGTCGAGTGCCTTGGAAGTTTTTGGCCGAGTGCCTTGGACTTAATGAGGGTGTCAAGGTCTTTGGCTGAGTGCCTTGGACTTAATGAGAGCGCCAAGGTCTTTGGTCGAGTGCCTTAGACCTAATGAAGACACTAATGTCTTTGGTCAAGTGTCTTAGAATTAATGAGGGTGCCAAGGTCTTTTTATTGAACATGATTAATTGGTTGGAGTGTTTTGGTTTTACCCTAAAGAGGTACCAATATCTTTGGTTGAATGCCTTACACTTAATGAGTGCGCCAAGGTCTTTGGTCAAGTACCTTTGACTTAATGAGGGCGCCAAGTTCTTTGGTCAAGTGCCTCGGACATAGTGAGGGTACCAATGTCTTTTTGTTGAAGACGACCGAATGGTTGGAGTGCCTTGATTTTACCCTAAAGACATACCAAGGTCTTTGGCTGAGTGCTTTGGACTTAATGAGGGCGCCATGGTTTTTAGTCGAGTGCCTTGTACTAAATGAGGGTGCCAAGGTCTTTGGTCAAGTGCCTTGGACTTAATGAGGGTGCCAAGGTCTTTTTGTCGAAAACGACCCAATGGTTAGAGTACCTTGGTTTTACCCTGAAGAGGTACCAAGGTCTTTGGCTGAGTGCCCTTGACTTAATGAGGGTACCAAAGTCTTTGGTCGAGTGCCTTGGACTTAATGAGGGCGCAAAGGTCTTTGGTCAAGTGTCTCAGAATTAATGAGGGTACCAAGGTATATTTGTCGAAGATGACCGAATGGTTAGAGTGCCTTGGTTTTACCCTAAAGAGATACCAAGGTCTTTGGCTGAGTGCTTTGGACTTAATGAGTGCGCCAAGGTTTTTGGTCGAGTTCCTTGGAGGTTTTTGGTCGAGTGCCTTGGACTTAATGAGGGTGCCAAGGTCTTTGGTCGAGTGCCTTAGACTTAATGAGAGTGCCAAGGTCTTTTTGTCGAAGATGACCAAATGGTTGGAGTGCCTTGGTTTTACCCTAAAGAGGTACCAAGGTTTTTGGCTAAGTGTCTTGGACTTAATAAGGGCACCAAGGTCTTTGGTCGAGTGCTTTGGACTTAATATGGGCGCCAAGGTCTTTTTATCACTATAAAGATAAGATGCTGCGAGAGTACAGCATAAGAGTTAGTACTCAAAAGATTTTATATTCATAAATGAAATTTACATTTATAATTATTGAAAGTATTTTTTCGAGGTCTTCGACGTTCAAGGGATGCTGCAAAATTCTCTCGTTCGGGCTCCTCAGTTGGTATGTGCCTGTGCGCAATTCTTCAAAGATGATGTAGGGACCTTCCCAGTTGGGAGCCAATTTGCCGCGCTTGGTGTCCTTGTCGAAAGTTGCTTTTCGGAGGATGAGATCGTCGATATTGAACCTACCGAGGATGACTTTGTTTTAGCATCAAACGATGCACTGCTGATAGACAACTAAGGATTAGAGGGCTTTTTCTCGAACTTCGTCAATGAGGTCGAGTCCAATTCGAAGACCCTCTGCATTCAAGTCTTCATCTAAGTGTAGCAGTCGGATAGTTGTCATGCCGACTTCAACTGGGGTGACTACTTCATCTCCATAGGTCGACTTGAAGGGGTTTCTCCTGTTGAGTTCTTGTGAGTCGTGCGGTAGGACCATAGAACCCTAGGCAGATCTTCAACCCAATTTCCCGTCGTCGTGTCTACCTTCTTCTTCAAAGCTTGGTGGATGTATTTGTTGGTAGCTTCAGCAACTCCGTTGCACTTACGATGAGTGACTGAGGAGAACTTAAGTCGAATGTTCTACTCTTCACAAATGCTTCTGAAGCCCCCGCTATCGAACTAAGTGTCGTTGTCCGTAACAAATAAGAGTGGTATACTAAATCGGTAGATAATAGACTTCCAAACAAAATTTGTGATGTTACTTTCACAAATCTTAGCTAAGGGCTCGACCTCAATCCATATAGTAAAGTAGTCGATGGCAACAATCAAAAACTTCTACTACCCAGAAGCTATAAGAAGAGGGACCATCAAATCCAACCCCTACTAGGCGAAAGGAATTAGGCTCAGAATGGAGGTGAGCTCGATGGTTATTGATCATGAGATGGCTGAGAAGAATTTGCACTTCTTGCATAGAGAAATAAGTTTTTTAGATTCGACAAGTATGTGAAAGCACCCTAATGCCACTAGGAAAGAACCCTAGAGGGGGTAAATAGGGTTTATGCTAATCTTATCCGATTTAATGCTAATTAAAACTTTACTAACAAGTATATCCTAGCAAATAATATATGAACAATATATGTGCAAGGATATACAAACAGCACAAGGGTAAACAATCTAAACTAGATAGTGGGCAATATAAATAACAAGCAATATACAAAGGCAATATAAGATATGAACATAAAAATAAGTGCACCAATGCAATCACAAACAAACGATATGTTCACGGAGTTTGGTCCCCACGACCTTCGTCTGCGCTCCTCACCTCAAGAAGATCTTCACTATCACGACACACTCAGTTTGGAAGCTGGAACTTCTCTACACACTCGGTTTTCTAGTTCACCCAAAACTATACAATACCACACTCTTGTAATCATACTTTACACCCTCTAAGTGTTGGTCTCTAGCACATGTCTCCCTCAAGTGTTATGAATTACAACCTACCTCTAGGCATTATCACCTACCCCACTCCTCTTGGGACGACCCTGTTTCTCACCTCACACTTCTCTCGGTGTAAAAGTATATTACAAAGTGATCTCACAAATTTAGCACAAATATAATGTTTATTCTCTAATATAAGATGAGAACTAAGTGAAGCTTACTCTCAATGTCACAATCTCACAACCCCAAATTATACTATGTATGAAATACTATAAGCTCAATAGGTTGTGTGTGAACAATGAGATAAATCAAAACTAAACTCAATGTAATTCTAGCTAATGGAAATTATAATCAAAACAAATAAATAGCAAGAAAGGAGTTTAGAAAACTTCTCCAATGGATGACAAGAGAGAGAGGGAGATGAATTGAAGCTTAAACACCAAAGATTATCTCCTCAAGCCCTTGTGAAAATATCTTCACAAAACAAACCCTTAACCGCACTTAGAAACCCTTAAAGAAACTATTAAAACTCTTAAAACTCTTTAAAACTTTTCTATTGGTTAAATAAAACTGAGGATATATGGGGGTATTTATAGGAACCCCAAAGATAAGAGAAAACAAGACAAAAATACCAAAAAATCAAAACTAGAATATGCTGGAAAAAACTAGCTGTTAGCATCAGTCGACTGACGGCTTTCATCAGTCGACTGATGAGCTGACCGTTAGAGATGTTTTCTAGCTCATCAGTCAACTGACGGACCTTATTAGTCGACAAAAACAAAACAGAAAATTTTTGTTATTTTCGGCACTTTCTTTAGTCGACTAAACACATTCATCAATCGATTGATAACACTGTATCAACCTGATTAAAACAAAAATTTTAATTTTCAAACCTCTTTTAAAAATAGTAAATAAAATCAGAAAAATACAAAACTTTGGGAAATGATTATAAACATGATAATACACATGTTACAAAAAATGTTTTTCAAAAATCACCTCCCAAACAAGAAGACTCTTCATTTTTTAAAATTTCCAAAACATGTAAATATAAAGACACTTGTTTTGACATTTTGACTACACCATGTTTTGTAACTTCATAAACTAATTTTATAGACTTAATAGAAGATGTATATTATGATTGTTAAGTCTATAAACTAGAATACACTATTTTCACATATAATAATGAAAAATATATATATGTATATGTGTTGTTCATTTTCATGTATATGTGGCAAAACACATTGTTTATCAAAACCAAACATGGTAACTATGAAACATGTATGTATGTATATAAATAAGTATTTGTTTCATATTTAAACTTGAAAACCATAAAACTAAAACTTGCGTATATAAACTTGTATATATATATAACTACATATATATATAAAAACAAAATGTGTATGTGTGTATATGACTGAGCTTGAAGTATTTAACACACATAATATAAAATCTAAACTAATATACCAAGCGATGATCTTAATCTTCAATTAGCTCTTCTTGGTAAACTTGCGGGTGGAGTTTGAACTTGAATCTTTGACTTGAATTGCATGGCTTCAATCCACAATTCCGTCAACCTCCATTGAATATGATCGTAAATGTTCGATTCCATCCATCCTCTAATATATTGTTTGTCTAGAATAAATATAAAACACAAACACTAGACAAATAACATTAGTTATAAATTATTTGTTAATCATCATGAAAACAAAAGGAACCAACAATCTCCCTCTTTTTGATGATGACAAACAATTTACAAGAAGATATATATGCATGAAAGAAAATAAATATAGAAATTATAATTATAATGCATATAAATAAAAGAATTTACTCATAATATTTCTTCCCCTTTGACAACATCAAAAAAGGGGAAACAAAATAATGAAGAGAGCGAAAGCTCCCCTTACAAATAAGCACGGTGAGTATAAAACAAATATAAGGATTGCTCCCACTATCAAAATACCATATAAAATATATACAATGAGTAGTAAGGCATACATATGTGAGCAAGCATAGATGAAAAATATGCTAAGCATAACTCACATACAACAAGCAATTGAGAACACGTGTAGATATATCATTATAAAATAGTGTGTCTTAAGGCACAAGCCAAAAACAAAATAGATTAATGAAATCAAAAGAAAAAAAGAACATGAGAACTATGCAAAAAAAGTTTTCAAATGAAAAAAAATCACTCAAATGAAATCATAAATCACAAGTAAATCACATAAAAACAAATCAATGCCAATTTTCTAATAAAAGGTAAGAGAGGCAACTATATCAAGCCCTTTAGCTTGTAACAACCCATATAAACATTTTAGCACTCGGTAAACATGATTTGGGAAATAAACACCCAATAAATCCGGGGGGTTAAATAAACACAAACCTCTCATCAAAATCAAAACTAATAATCATGAAAACAAAAGAATTGATCAAAGAAAAATTATTTTCATATTCAAAAAAAATTTCAAAAACATTTTTCAAAACCAATACATGAAAAATAAAAATAATAAAATTATTGGTTTAAAAAGATTTTG
Source organism: Asparagus officinalis (assembly GCF_001876935.1). Taxonomy (NCBI): domain Eukaryota; kingdom Viridiplantae; phylum Streptophyta; class Magnoliopsida; order Asparagales; family Asparagaceae; genus Asparagus; species Asparagus officinalis. The sequence goes on along the minus strand of NC_033802.1, from coordinate 50,211,709 downwards.
GCACCCAAGTATTCTTGGTACCGGATTGTTTAGGGACATGACCCCTATCATTCAAGCTCAAAGCCGTAGGGTTATGAACCCTCTTGGGCGCATGTGGTACACGCACACGGTCATAACAAAAATTACTCAAATGACCCTTCCGATTATAATACGTACAATAGAAAGGAAGCATTTGCTTATGTTGACCAAACGGTTGTGTACGGGACTCATTTGCAAAAATAGGTTTTTCTTTAAAATTATTTTGCAAATGTGAAATTTTCTTTAAATCAAAATAAAATTTGGCCAAATGACCAAAACGACCATAATAATCACACTTAAACACATTAGCATGCTTGTGATGAGATATAGATGCATGTGCATGTGTGTGTGATAAATAGTCTTATGAGATGCACAAGAAGTATTAGTCTTAGAATATTTGTGTGTATCATAGCAAAATTTAGCAATGTGGCCTTTACGACTGTAAATTGAGTATTTGTAAACTTTACTATACAAGTGTGCATAGTGTGTAGGTGATTTTGTAGCACTAGATTTAGCACACTTGTTTGTAAACTTTACTATACAAGTGTGCATAGTGTGTAGGTGATTTTGTAGCACTAGATTTAGCACACTTGTCCATAAGTTTCTTGTAGGTGATTTTGTAGCACTAGATTTAGCACACTTGTCCATAAGTTTCTTATGGTTATCAATGCATGTGTTAAGAGTTGAATCTAAAGATGAAATGTGATGTTTAATGTTTTTCAACTCATCATTAGGCATAGAGGCATTAATAATAGAGGTAGAGCATGTATGGTTATTCTTAAAAGAATTAAATTTATTTCTAATGCACTCTACTTCTAGCATGACATTATTCTTTTCATGAGTTAAACTAGCAATTGATGAGGTCAATTTTTTATTTTCCAAAGTTAACATGTCATTGTTTTCTTTAAGCATAGCATTTTCTTTTGTAATGACATCTAATTTAGAAGCTAGTATCTCATGATCGGATTTTAATTCTACATGCTTTCTTTTTAAGTCAATAAAATTTTTATGCATTTTCTTGTAGGCATGCATTAATCTATCATATGCACAAGAAAGTTTATTAATAATTAATTCATCTTTAGAATCGGAATCACTTACTACACTAGGGTTATCCCCTAGTGGACGTGTGCAAGATGGTGATGCTCCAGTAGAACTTGAAGAGAAAACCGCCAAAACTTGTCGGATCGCCTCCAAGTTCCCTTGATGCGCTTCTATGAATTTTCACAATATATAAGCGCTATCAAAATAATCAAGCTTGTTAGACATAAATGAATCAAAAGCATTTAATAAAAATTCTAACACAAGCTTATTCTTCGTAAACATCTTTTTATCATTTTTACTCCACTTGGATTTCTCCAAAGTGGGCACAATATAATCACTATCAATAACTTCCCACAAATCAATATTTTTAGATTTAACAAATATTTTAAATCTAAAACATCATTGAGCATAAGGGAAAGCATTGAATTTTGGAGCAACACTAGGGTCATAGCCTAAACAAGATGCATCATTCATATCCACGATTAGAAAATATGCAAGCAAGATACAAATACAATCAAAACTAGATTAGCATAAAAAGATAACTTGGATCTTTAACTCAAGATGATTAAACCTTAAATCAAAGAGCACCAAGCTCTGATACCAATTGAAAGCACCCTAATGCCACTAAGAAAGAACCCTAGAGGGGGGTGAATAGGGTTTATGCTAATCTTATCCGATTTAATTCCAATTAAAAGTTTTACTAACAAATATATCCTAGCAAATGATATATGAACAATATATGTGCAAGGATATACAAATAACACAAGGGCAAACAATCTAAACTAGATAGTGGGCAATATAAATAACAAGCAATATACAAAGGCAATACAAGATATGAACATAAAAATAAGTATGCTAATGCAATCACAAACAAATGATATGTTCACAGAGTTTGGTTCCCACGACCTACGTCTCCGTTCCTCACCTCGAGGAGATCTCCACTATCATGACATACCCGGTTTGGAAGCTGGAACTTCTCTACACACTCGATTTTCTAGTTCACCAAAAACTATACAATCCCACACTCTTGTAATCACACTTTACACCCTATAAGTGTTGGTCTCTAGCCCGTGTCTCCCTCAAGTGTTATGAATTACAACCTATCTCTAGGCATTATCACCTACCTCACTCCTCTTGGGATGATCCCGTCTCTTACCACACACTTCTCTCGGTGTACAAGTATATTACAAAGCGATCTAATAAATTTATCATAAATACAATGTTTGTTCTCTAATACAAGATGAGAGATAAGTGAAGCTCACTCTCAATGTCACATTCCCACAACCCTAAATTATACTATGTATGAAATACTATAAGCTCAATAGGTTGTGTGTGAACAATGAGATAAATCAAAACTAAACTCAATGTAATTCTAGCTAATGAAAATTATAATCAAAACAAAAAAAATAGCTAGAAAAGAGTTTAAAAAACTTCTCCAATAGATGAAAAGAGAGAGAGGGAGATGAATTGAAGCTTAAACACCAAAGATTATCTCCTCAAGCCCTTATGAAAATATTTTCACAAAACAAACTCTTAAACACACTTAGAGACCCTTAAACAAACTTGTAAAACTCTTTAAAAGTTTTCTCTTGCTTAAATAAAACTTAGGATATGTAGGGGTATTTATAGGAACCCCAAAGCCAAGAGAAAATAAGGCAAAAAGACCAAAAAACCAAAAGTAAAACATGCTGGAAAAAACTAGCCGTTAGTATCAGTCAACTGACGGCTTTCATCAGTTGACTAATGAGCTGACCGTTAGAGGCTTTTTCTAGCTCATCAGTTGACTGACGGACCTTATCAGTCAACTGATAACCTCATCAGTCGACCAAAATAAAACAGAATTTTTTTATTCCAGGCAGTTTCTTCAGTCGACTGATAACACTGTATCAGCCTGATTAAAACAAAAAAATTAATTTTTAAACCTCTTTTAAAAATAGCAAATAAAATCAAAAAAATATAAAACTTTGGGAAATGATTGTAAACATGATAATACACATGTTACAAAAAATGGTTTTCAAAAATCACCTCCCAAAATAGAAGACTCTTCATTTTCAAAATAGTCCAAAACATGTAAATGTAAACACACTTGTTTTGACATTTTGACTACACCCTGTTTTGAAACTTCATAAACTAATTTTATAGACTTAATAGAAGATGTATATTATGATTGTTAAGTCTATAAACTAGAATACACTATTTTCACATATAATCATGAAAAATATATATGTATATGTGTTGTTCATTTTCATGTATATGTGGCAAAACACATTGTTTATCAAAACCAAACATGGTAATTATAAAACATGTATGTATGTATATAAATAAGTATTTGTTTCATATTTTATAAAACCTAAACTAATATACCAAGTGATGATCTTGATCTTCAATAAGCTCTTCTTGGTAAACTTGCGTATGAAGCTTGAACTTGAATCTTTAACTTGAATTGCATGGTTTCACTCCACAATTCCGCCAGCATCCATTGGATATGATCGTGAATGCTCGATTCCATCCATCCTCTAACATATTATTTGCCTAGAATAAATACAAAATACAAACATTAGACAACCAATATTAGTTATAAATTGTTTGTTAATCATCATCAAAACTAAAGGACCCAACAGTATGGTGGGCCAATAGTACGCCTGACGAATGATCTTCTGGGCGAGAGTTCTCGCCCCAAGGTGATCCCCGCAAGTCCCTTCATAAATCTCATGGAGAACATAATCAGCCTCAGTAGGTGGCAGACTCTGGAGATAGGCCCCCACACTACTGCTGGAGTATGATAAGCTAATAGAGTTGGCTGTCAAGCACGAGATAGAGGCGAGCGTTCCTTTGTAGACTCCAAGCTTCAGCGACATTCTCTGGTAGGGTCACTCGTGTTAGATACTAGATGATAGGATCAATCCAACATGGTTTAACGGGTGTCTCAGCTTGCATGATAGTTCTGATGCCTTGATGATGCTGAGGATATCAGTGTACACTAGCCCCGAGCTACTTCCTGAACTGGTGGATCTTAGCCTTGATAGAGCATCCGCCCGAGCATTGAGGGCACGAGAGACTTAGGTGATTCTGAAATCGACAAAATTACGTAATAGATCCTTAGTCACCTTCAAATATAAGACCATCCTAGAATATTTGGTCGCATACTCTCCATTCACCTGATGGACAAGTTGGGAGTCGCGCAAAATGTAGATGCATTCGGGTCTTACTGCTAAGGGGGCTCGAAGACCCGCCAGAAGTGCTTCGTACTCAGCCTCGTTGTTAGAGGCTAAGAATGCAAAAGTAATAGAGTGCTCGTGCGTCGGCCCGTTAGGGCTGTGCAAGACTACTCCTACTCCGTTGTCAGCCTCGCTAGATGATCCATCTATTTTTAGCAAACACTAAGAGGCAACTCTGTCAAACTATATTCAAGTGTGAGGCACGTCCGAAGGGCAAGCACCTTAGCTACTTGAGGCGTCGAAGGCTTCAGTTGTGCTACCGGTAAGGGCGCATACGATTCATCCTTTGGTGGAATTGACTCAATAAGGAAGTCAACCAAGTCCTGGGCCTTAATTGTCGTCCTTAGTTTGAATTGTATGCCGTGCTCGCTAAGCTCGACTGACCAGGCGACCATTCTTCCTGAAGTGGTGGGGCTCCCGAGTGCCTTCTTTAGAGGCAAGCTTGTTCGCACAATTATTGAATGTGCTTGGAAGTAGGGGAAAAGCCTTTTGGCAGTGGTGATGAGGATGAATGAAGCCTTTTCGATGAGAGGATAGTTAAGCTCACCCACCTTCAATATCCATCTGACATAGTAGATTGGCTTTTTGGTGTTCTCTCTTCTCGAACTAGAACAAAGCTGACAGCTTTGGGAGAGAAAACCAAGTATAAATACAAGGTCTACCCTCCTATAGGTTGACTCAGCAATGGCTTAGTGTTCAAGTATGTCTTGAGATCTCTAAAGGCAGCGCTGCATTTAGCCGTTGAGCTCTTGCTTTCCTTTAGCTCCTTGCTTCCTCTCAGAATATTAACTCAGCACCAGGCCAAGGTGTCGTTTCTTCTATTGAGCCGAATTAGTGTGCCGATCGATTGCAAGATCATGGCTCATCACTTCGGGAGGGATCCCCAGCATATCTTTTGGTAATGTTCACTAATAGAAACGCAATTATCTCCCCTCGTTAAGGGTCCACGAGGCTAGATCCGATCTTGACCTTCTTTGATCCTTCTTGGTCAATCAGTATCTCTTGAAGCTCCTAAGCGGGAGTCGTCATCTCTTGCTCCACTTCTTTCTCCATATGGAAGCAAGATTTTTCGATGGGTAGAGTCTCTTGCACTCCATTTCCCTTTGTCGAGAGGAGATAGCAGGATTTACCCTCTCGTTGGTTGCTTCTGGCCACGTCGACTCCTTCTAGGGTTGGAAACTACATCATCTGATGGTATGTGGAGGGGATGGCCCACAAGAGATGGAGAGAAGTTTTGCCCAATATAATGTTATTGGCCAACTTGATGTCCATCACCACAAACTGGACCTGAATAGTGGAGTGTCGGGGGTACTCACCCACCGTTAGGGGGAGTGTAATCATTCCCTCTAGCTAGAGTGCATGTCCTGTAAAGCCGATGAGCGGCCTTGAACAAGGCTGCAATCGGGACTTATCAATGCCCATGTGGTTGAGGGTGTCAATATATAGGACATCGACAGAGCTTCTCGCATCAACCATGATCCTCTTAACTTGGAAGCTATCAACGTCAGCCGTAATGACAATAGGATCACCATGAGGTGTCTCCATGTCCTTCAAGTCATCATCACTGAAGGATATGGGCTCTTCTGCTCTTGGCCTCTTATGACATACATTCACACGCAATGCTCGCTTGGCATATCTCTTCTGAGCATTGTTAGATGATCCTCTAATGGTGGGACCACTGCTAATAGTTTTGATGACCTCCTTATGGCTGGGTTCGGTGGGTCGACTGTTAGGATGTGGTTGAGGGTGAGGTGACCGGGAGGAAGACGTCTTGTCGGTTCCTACTTGGGCGGCTTCCTTCCAATCCTTCGGGGAGGTAGGATTCCTAAGGTACCCTATCTGTATCAGGTCCTCAATATCCCTTTGAAGGACTCAGTAATCATTGGTGAGATGATCATGATTCCTGTGGTATCGGCAATATTATCGAGTGTATCGATTGTGAGGATCTAATTTCATTCGAGGAGGTGCAGAATTGAGATACCCTTTCTGCTGAACCAATTATGAGGGACTCAATCGAGAGAGGTTGTTGAGGCCTGTCAAGAACTGGTTGGGTGCTGGCTCCCTCTTTCGGTCTCCTCCTATAACTGTATATGGGGTAGTACGGCTTTGTGGGGATGGATGCCGACTCGGGTCTTCAGAAGGACATCGCCGGGTTAGCCATCCAACTAGCTGACTGTAGGTAGTTGTGGCATCACTGGTGCTGGTCGGAGAACGGAGGAGTTGCTAAACTAGGACTCTGCTACCGCTAGGGTTACGGTACCGCCATTGCTGCCACTGCCGCTTCTGTTTCATTAGCAACATTCTTGTAGACTCAGGCATCCTCCATGTCCATGTACCCATGAGCCTTGACCATTAATTTCTTGTAGGTAGAACATCGCTTCTTAGTGAGCGAGTCGGCCAGCTCGTTGTTCGATAGGCCAGCTACAATGGCCGACATGGTGACTGTGCTCGTTGGGTTGTCGACCTCCAGCAGCTTTTCTTGGAACCTCTTGAAATAGCTTTGGAGACTCTCTCCAGGCTCATGCCTCATCTGTATCAGCATATGAGCAGGTAACTTCTGCTTGGTGTCAGCTAAGAAGTGGTGCACAAACTTCTAGCTAAGTTACTCGAAGTTGCGGATGGACTTCTTCTCCAATGAGTTCTACTAGAGCTTTGCTGTAAAACCCCGAAAATTTTATATTAAGTATATGTGAATTATTAATAGTGAATAATTCTCTTATGATGAATAATCATGTAAATATATCAGATGAATATATATTTATCAGTGTTTGGGAACCTAACAGGTGTTTATATATGAGAGACATCGAGTGAGATGTGTCCAGCAGGTGAAATGCCTACAGAAGGCAGTTTGTTTTGTTTCTCTTCTCCTCAGACGTAAACCCTAGCCCCCTTTCTCTCCCCTCTCAAAACCTAACTGGACCTGGTGATCTTTGAGGAGTTTGGAGGAGTTCCAGGGGATTTCAGCAGATTGGATCTCAGGAGAATCATCTCCAGAACGTTCGTCAACACCCAAGGTGAGTATCATCTCGCCCAATCCCTCACCCCTGTTTTCCATGATCTTTATTTTGGATTTCATGAGTTTTGGATGAGCCAAAATAGTATTTTTGTTAAGAAACGAATTCTCTATGGTATAATAATATGAATCAGAGGTTTTAGTTTATAAAAACTCACCCAATACCTGTTTGATGACGATCTAGATCTTAAATTTTGCCTAAACAAGAACTAAATCATTTTTTACTGTCATTTAAACGATTTGGAAATTGTTTCTCATGTTTTTATTTTTTTATAATATTGGAAGTATAGATTTCAAGCCTGCGATTTGTTGTTTATGTTCAGTATGATTTTAAAATCTTAGAACTCTTGTTATCGTAGAGATTTGCAAAATTTCGTTTCAGGTTTTGAGCTGACAGAAACCCAGATTTGGGTTTCTGTCCGCTCGGCGGTCGACCGACGCGGTCGACCGCTGGGTTCGTTTTGAGTTTTCGGTCGACCGCTCGTCGTTTCGGTCGATCGCCGATCATTTTGGTCGACCGCTTCAGGTCGACCGCTTCGTCGTTTCGGTCGACCGCCGATTATTTCGGTCGATCGCGACATTATTTCGGTCGACCGCCAGGCTCGTATCAGAGATCGGTCGACCGAGTCGGTCGACCGACGCACTGTCTGTGGTATTTTTTCCCCATTCTGGGTATTTTTGAGTGTTCTGTTCAGGTTTGCGAGTTTGACTGGACTATCTGTCATTGGTATTTAGACTTGCTATGTACCCTGGCACAATAGATAACCTGAGGGTACCAAATATGGATATATACACTGTTTTGACTGTGAATTGATATAGATAGAATTCATTATGTATCCCAGTGATACTTTCACTATTTCACAGTCCTCGTGATGGACTAAAATCCATAGAAGTCCTCGTGTTGGACTATAAATTCATTCCAGTCCTCGTGTTGGACATTTGACACTTATTTTATGAGTTTGGAGACTACGACATAAATAGTTCCTGATTTGGACAAAGTTCTTAACCCTGCTCATGACTTCTTCACAGAAGTTCACAACATGATGTTGACATGACACTTATGTAAGTAATAACATGATATTCATGTTAGCTATGGTATGGCACTGTATATTGTTCTGAGAATAGCTGTATTTCTTTTATTATTGTTTCTGTACTAGAACCTCGGGTTTGGTGTTTAGAGATTTATAATTTGAGATACAAGGTATATACATGAGGGTTTCCTTGTTTGGATTATTTCGCTCGACGTACCTATGCTCGTGTTGTAAATTTCTAAATACTAAAACCCTCTTTAGTAGGATCAATGATTTTAGATCTATTATATACTATCTGTATTTTCTTATACAACGAGCCCTGTTCCCTTGGGGTTGGTTGTGATGTTACTCGCTAGCGCTTTGACGCTCGTTGTCCCTCCCCCTTTCAGGTCACGAGCCAGGAGCACGGAGAGCCGCAGGTTGATAGCGGACCACATTAGTGTTCAGCTTTACTTTCTAGCTATGTACTATTTTCTTTGGGCTCCACTGTAGTGTGGTTAGACATTTGAGGGTATTATTCTAGAAGTTGTAAAGGCTGTGAGCCTTATATCCTTATCGTCAGATGTTTGTATTTGAGACTTGTTGAGTATTTCAGTTTATCTACTCAGATCTTGACTATGTATTTCTGTATGGTTGGATGATGAGATATTTAAGTGACTATTATTATTTCATCAGTATTCCTTGCATTACCTCTCACCTGTTTTGTACCTACACCAGTTGTTGATTCTACTAGATAGATGTTAATTGTGATGGTGAAACATGTTATTGCACGGTGTGGTGCATAGCAGGTTTGACATTCTTGGTTTCACCTTGGACTGGATGAGATATTTATGTGACTATTATCATTTTCCTCAGTATTCCTTGTATTATCTCTTACCTGTTTTGTACCTACACCAGTTGTTGATTCTACTAGATAGATGTTAATTGTGATGGTGAAATATGTTATTGCACGGTGTGGTGCATAGCAGGTTTGACATTCTTGGTTTCACCTCGGACTGCAGCCTTGTGTGAACCCAGGGGCGTCACAGTTGGTATCAGAGCTCTAGTTCCAGTATCCTTAGGATCATCTTGTGTCGAGTAGTGGAGCTAGAATAGAGTTTCCTAGGATTCATGTATAGAGTCCGTAAGGATTTCCTAGTATGAGTGAGGACGATTTATGCGTATATCTCAAAATCTGAGAATTTTTTTTATGACCACTACTTTTGTATAAGTTTAAAGTATTAGTGCAATACTATATGTTATGAAAATCCTATTGTGATACGCTATTTATAGAAGTCTATTTTGACTCATAGACTCTTATTTTCTTATGATCAGAGAGATGGCAGGACGTGGTAGACCCCATACCAGGAGAGCTACCCAGGCGGAGTCACAGCAGACTCCATCAGAGCAGCAGCCAGCTCAGTCCGAGCCTCAGCAGGCACCACCAGAGCCGCAGCAGGCTCCTCAGTACTTGGTGGATCTTATGGCTCCTCTCATTGCCAGGATGACGGCCATTGAGGACTTGGTGACGACTCATATAGCACCACGGACACCACCACCACCGGTAGCTCAGCAGCAGGGGATACCTGTCGTTCATGTCAGAGAGAGACCCCTAGAGGTCACGCCTGCAGCCATACCTCTAGCAGTCCCAGATAGAGCCACAGAGCAGGAGGCTTGGCTCCGTATAGTGGAGAGGTATCAGAAGATGAGGGCACCAGAGTTCCAGGGGTCACCAGACCCTCTTGCCGCCCATAAGTGGAAGGAGGATGTGGGCAATATTCTAGACATACTCGGTGTAGACTCAGTCCAGAAGCAGAGATTGGCATCCTACAGCCTGAAGGGAGATGCCGGGAGGTGGTACCGACTCCAGTTCACTCCAGAGCAGAGGCTGACCCTCACGTGGGAGGACTCATATATTTCTTCGATGGACAGTACGTTTCTTCAGCAGCACGGACTGGGAAGGAACTTGAGTTGTCCCGTTTGACTCAGGGGGACATGACAGTTGCAGACTATGAGAGCAGACAGAAAGACAAGGAAGGGAAGGCCAAGACCGGACAGAGTGGGGACAAGGGCAAGAACAAGAGAGGTTTTTCGGGACATCAGCAGCAGCATCAGGGCCCCTATAAAAGGGGACCCCAGCAGGAGCAGAGAGCACACCAGCAGCGCAAGTTTCAGGGATCCTATTTTAACTGTCACAGGGTCGGACATAAGGCATCAGAGTGCCGCAGCGCACCAGCAGGAGCCCAGCAGGGCAAGGGTCCGAACCAGCAGCAGCAGCAGCGCCAGCAGGGGAGAGGTCAGGGCCAGCAGAACAGGCTTGAAGGGCAGAGGTCAGGCCCAGCAGAACCGACTCGAGGCGCCGCCAGCAGCTCAGAGGACTGAGGGACAGATTCGGGCAGTCCAGGATATTTCTCAGGGACAGATTATCCCCTATTCTCCAGCACCATCAGCAGAGCAGTCCTCAGCCACAGGCAGGGTTTATGCGGTAGTTCCTCGTGATCATGGAGCTAGCGGAGCTGTTGTGGAGGGTACGTTCTTTGTGAACTCTCTTCCCGCCCGTATTCTTTTCGATTCGGGAGCTTCGCATTCTTTCATCTCGCATGCATTTATGACTAGACTCCAGCTCGTAGCTCAGCCTCTAGATACCCCTCTATCTGTTTCCACCCCTTTAGGTGAGGTATCGCTTCTGGAGAGCGTTTGTAGGAGGTGTACCGTCAGTCTAGACGAGTCGGAGTTCATAGTGGATTTGATAGTGTTGTTCATGTCCGAGTTCGATATTATTCTTGGTATGGATTGGTTGTCTTCCTACCATATCAGTATTGACTGCTTTGCGAAGACAGTCAAGTTGCGAGCGTCCGATGGGTCCGAGATGATTATAGCTACCTCTCAGGGCAACCGACTTGTGGAGTCATTTCTGGCGTACATCGAGGAGGCGATGCGACGGGATCAGGGTGCTGAGTTATTGGAGACTAGAGTTGTCTCAGAGTATCAGGATGTCTTTCAGGACATACCTGGACTACCTCCGGTGAGAGAGGTGGAGTTTTGTATTGAGTTGCAGCCTGGCACAGCCCCGATATCCCGCGCACCCTATCGCATGGCGCCAGCTGAGATGAGGGAGCTTCAGACCCAGTTGGATGAGTTGTTAGCTCAGGGTTTTATTCGCCGGAGTCATTCTCCGTGGGGCGCGCCGGTCCTCTTCGTGAAGAAGAAGGACGGTAGTATGAGATTATGCATAGATTATAGAAAGTTGAACAAGGTCACTATCCGGAATAGGTACCCACTACCTAGGATTGATGACTTGTTTGACCAGTTGCAGGGTGCGCAGTATTTCTCGAAGATTGATCTTCGTTCTGGCTATCATTAATTGCGGGTTCGAGAAATGGATATTCCCAAGACCGCCTTTCTTACTCGATATGGGTCTTTCGAGTTCTTGGTCATGCTATTTGGGTTGACCAATGCACCTGCGGTATTCATGGATTTGATGAAGCGGGTTTTCCGTCCCTTCTTAGATCAGTTTGTGATCGTCTTCATCGACGATATTCTCATTTACTCGAGATCGGAGGCAAATCATGAGGAGCATCTACGGATAGCATTGAGGACACTTCAGGAGCATCAGCTGTATGCTAAGTTCAGCAAGTGCGAGTTTTGGCTTTCAGAAGTCAGATTTCTTGGCCATGTCATCAGTCGAGAGGGTATAGCAGTGGACCCAGCTAAGGTCATGGCAGTCCTTGATTGGGAGCCACCGAAGACGGTGACAGAGATTCGCAGCTTTTTGGGCTTGGCTGGATATTATAGGAAGTTCATTCAGGACTTCTCAAAGATTTCGACGCCTATTACACACCTTACGAAGAAGGGTGTACCGTTCATATGAAGCATGGAGTGCCAGAAGGCCTTTGATATTCTGAAGACTAAGTTGACTACTGCGCCAGTTTTGACCATTCCGAGCAGCGACAGGACATTCGTCGTATATACAGATGCATCATTGGCAGGCTTAGGAGGGGTATTGATGCAGACTCAGAGGGTAGTAGCTTATATCTCATGGCAGTTAAGGGCGCATGAGCAGAACTATCCCACTCATGATTTGGAGTTGGCAGCAGTGGTGTTTGCACTGAAGTCATGGAGGCACTACTTATATGGAGTGCAGTTTGAGTTGTTTACAGACCATCAGAGTCTGAAGTACCTTTTTTCCCAGAAAGAACTCAATCAGAGACAGAGGAGATGGATTGAGTTTATCAAAGACTACGAGTTCGCGATTCAATATCATCCAGGAAAGGCGAACGTCGTAGAAGATGCCTTGAGTAGGAAGCGTCGGCATCGGGTTGCGGCTTTGAGGTGTTCTTTGTACAGAGACCTTATCACTCTTAGCCAGTTTGATATTAGACCCGAGATTGGAGGAACCAGTGCGTTCTTGGGAGCTTTGTCAGTGCAGCCATCTTGGAGTGACAGGGTTGTCAGAGCTCAGTTGGAGGACTCTTGGATTCAAACCCGTAAGGGGGAGATTTCCAAAGAGCCCAAGGCGGACTGGACCATTGGAACAGATGGAGGATTTCGGATGAAGGGTAGATTGGTCATGCCAGCCAGTGCAGAGTTGAAGAGGGAGTTATTTGACGAGGCGCACCATACTCGGTACACAGTACATCCAGGGACTACCAAGATGTACAAGGACCTGAAGAGGCATTTCTGGTGGAGTGGTATGCGGAGAGAGATTGCAGACTATGTGGCTAGATGTTTTACCTGTCAGCAGGTGAAGGCAGAGCATCAGAGACTGGCAGGGACACTGCAGCCTTTACCCATTCCGGAGTGGAAGTGGGTAGATATTTCTATGGATTTTATTGTGGGGTTGCCGTAGTCGAAGAAGGGGAATGATTCAGTTTGGGTGATAGTGGACCGGTTGACGAAATCAGCACATTTTATTCCAGTGAGGACCACTTATACAGCCGAGACTTATGCAAGGATCTTCATTCGGGAGATAGTTCGACTTCACGGGGTCCCGGACACGATCGTGTCAGATCGAGGATCGGTTTTCACTTCACATTTTTGGAGGAGTTTTCAGGACTCATTTGGCAGCACGCTATCTTATAGCAGTGTATTTCACCCCCAGACGGATGGCCAGACAGAGAGGGTGAATCAGGTGTTGGAGGACATGTTACGGGCATGTGTCATTGACTTCCAAGGTAGTTGGGAAGATCATATTCCACTGGTAGAGTTCGCTTATAACAATAGTTATCAAGCGACGATCGGTATGGCCCTGTATGAAGCATTGTATGAGAGACCTTGTAGATCACCGATATGTTGGGCCGAGCCGGAGGATAGCTTGATGCTTGGGCCCGAGCTAGTGAGGCAGACCACTGAGAAGGTAGCTTTGATCAGGGAGCGGATTTTAGCCGCTCAGAGTCGGCAAAAGAGCTATGCAGATAAGAGGCGAAGACCCCTAGAGTTTCAAGTTGGAGATTTGGTTATGCTTAAGGTATCGCCTATGAAAGGCGTACAGCGATTCAATAGGCAAGGGAAGCTTGCACCGAGATATATTGGGCCTTTTCAGATCCTAGAGCGCATTGGGGCTGTGTCATACAGACTAGATCTTCCAGCATCGATGTCTAGTATACACAGCGTGTTCCATATTTCTATGCTTAAGAAGCACTTGCATGATGAGGAGCAGCAGCGAGTATTGGATGCACCGGAGATCGAGCTTCAGGATGATTTGACTACTATTGAGATTCCGGTTCGTATTCTTGCCAGAGAGGACAAGAGGCTTAGAAACAAGGTAATTCCCTTGGTGAAAGTTCAGTGGAACCGAGGAGGCATTGAGGAGATTTCTTGGGAGCGCGAAGAGGACATGCGTCGTGACTACCCACACTTGGTTGAGCAGGTAAATAAAATTCGTACCATATCATATATATTGCTTTATGTTATATTTTTGGTCAGGTTTATATTTAACGCTAGAACGAAGATATTTCCGCTTAATATCTAATCTTTTGGATCACATGGTATATGTATGGGGGGTTCCTTGTTTGGATTTTTCACCCGATGTACTAGTTCCACTAAATTAGGATCTAAGCGAGAATATTGTCATTTTAGATCGTTAAGTGTAAATATCTCTATATATTATCTAGTGGTTCATATTTTGAGATTCGTATAATTTCCGAATTTCGAGGACAAAATTCTTTTAAGGGGGGAAGAATGTAAAACCCCGAAAATTTTATATTAAGTATATGTGAATTATTAATAGTGAATAATTCTCTTATGATGAATAATCATGTAAATATATCAGATGAATATATATTTATCAGTGTTTGGGAACCCAACAGGTGTTTATATATGAGAGATATCGAGTGATATAGTCCAGCAGGTGAAATGCCTGCAAAAGGCATTTTTATGCTGAGCGGTCGACCGACGCAGTCGACCGTGGCGGTCGACCGATCAGCGAGTTGCTCACCAAAGGCGAGTAATTTCTCGCCCAACCCCCACCCCTTTCGTTTTCCTGTCAAGAACTGAGTTTTATTGGGTTTTATGGAGCCAAATTTGTATTTTTGAATAGCTAATAGAGTATTGTGGCATAGAACATGGATTTGGGATTTTATTTGTTTTAAAAAAAACTCACCAACGTATTCTGTTAAAGAGATCTAGATCTGAGAATTTTTAAACAAGAGCTAAATAGTGTTTTACTGTTATTAAAACGTTTCAATTTGTTTTCTCATGTATTTTGAAACATTAGGAATATGGGTTTCATGCTTGAGACTAGTATTCTTCTTTCCAAAACTTTAGAACACTTGATGTTGTGGAAATTTGTCGATTTTGTTTCAGGTTTCGAGCTGACAGAAACCCAGATTTGGGTTTCTGTCCGCTCGGCGGTCGACCGACGCGGTTGACCGCTGAGCTCGTTTTGAGGTTTCGGTCGACCGCGACATTATTTTGGTCGACCGCCCGTTATTTCGGTCGACCGCTCCGTCGTTTCGGTCGACCGCCGATTATTTCGGTCGACCGCGACATTATTTCGGTCGACCGCCAGGCTCGTATCAGAGATCGGTCGACCGAGTCGGTCGACCGACGCACTGTCTGTGGTATTTTTCCCCATTCTGGGTATTTTTGAGTGTTCTGTTCAGGTTTGGGAGTTTGACTGGACTATCTGTCATTAGTATTTAGACTTGCTATGTACCCCGGCACAATAGATAACCTGAGGGTACCAAATATGGATATATACACTGTTTTGACTGTGAATTGATATAGATAGAATTCATTATGTATCCCAGTGATACTTTCACTATTTCACAGTCCTCGTGATGGACTAAAATCCATAGAAGTCCTCGTGTTGGACTATAATCCATAGAAGTCCTCGTGTTGGACTATAAATTCATTCCAGTCCTCGTGTTGGACATTTGACACTTATTTTATGAGTTTGGAGACTACAACATAAATAGTTCCTGATTTGGACAAAGTTCTTAACCCTGCTCATGACTTCTTCATAGAAGTTCACGACATGATGTTGACATGACACTTATGTAAGTAATAACATGATATTCATGTTAGCTATGGTATGGCACTGTATATTGTTCTGAGAATAGCTGTATTTCTTTTATTATTGTTTCTGTACTAGAACCTCGGGTTTGGTGTTTAGAGATTTACAATTTGAGATACAAGGTATATACATGAGGGTTTCCTTGTTTGGATTATTTCGCTCGACATACCTATGCTCGTGTTGTAAATTTCTAAATACTAAAACCCTCTTTAGTAGGATCAATGATTTTAGATCTATTATATATATTATCTGTATTTTCTTATGCAACGAGCCCTGTTCCCTTGGGGTTGGTTGTGATGTTACTCGCTAGCGCTTTGACGCTCGTTGTCCCTCCCCCTTTCAGGTCACGAGCCAGGAGCACGGAGAGCCGCAGGTTGATAGCGGACCACATTAGTGTTCAGCTTTACTTTCTAGCTATGTATTATTTTCTTTGGGCTCCACTGTAGTATGGTTAGACATTTGAGGGTATTATTCTAGAAGTTGTAAAGGTTGTGTGCCTTATTTCCTTTTGTCAGATATTATATTTGAGACTTGTTGAGTATTCCAGATTTTCTACTCAGATCTTGACTATGTACTTCTGTGTTGTTGGATGATGAGATATTTATGTGACTATTATCATTTCATCAGTATTCCTTGTATTATCTTTTACCTGTTTTTGTACCTACACCAGTTGTTGACTCTACTAGATAAATGTTAATTGTGATGGTGAAACATGTTATTGCACGGTGTGGTGCATAGTAGGTTTGACATTCTTGGTTTCACCTCGGACTGCAGCCCTGTGTGAACCCAGGGGCGTCACATTTGCACTTCCCAACAAGGTGATGGGAAAGCACCTACAGATAATGGCTTTGGACACCTACAGCATGCTCATCACATCACAGTAATTTTTGACATGCTCCGTAGGGTCTCCCTCACCCTTGTACTTCTCTACTTGGGGGCATCTTCAATTATTCACAGGTGGCATTCATGATGTCATCGATGAGAGGAGTGTTCCTGCCAATGACTTTGGTGATTGGTCAGTAAGTCCAATCATAACCGGAGGCCATGTAGGTAGCTGAGGGGCCTGGAGCAGCACTATCGATCTCGCTAGGATCCTATAGTGGTGTGTTCCATTTCGTCACGACCAGGGTTAGGACATTCCCCAGTCACTTCCATGTATGGAGGGTAGCACTAGTGAGGATCTGCTCAGCGAATTGGCTAGCGTGGAGGAGGAGACGTGTGCTCGACGCGGCTTCTCTCCTGTCCGGCATGGGCAACATGCAGAGGCGGAGGAGGAGCCTTAATCTGAACTCCTGATGGAGGCTAGTCCCTTGATGGTGGAGGAGCAATGGAGTGAGCGGGATGAGGAGTAGGGATCCAATGGAGGAGTTCCGCAATGAAAGCAGCGAACTGGTACTAGAAGTCTTAAGTGATCCACTGGGTGGATTCTTCAAGCTAAGATTGTGTGACATAAGTTGGATGTGACTCTCCGAGGATGGACTGACTAGGAATATACTCAGAATCAGACATGACTACTTGGAGAAGAAAGAAGGCCCCACGGTAGGCACCAAACTGTTGATATCTGATATCTAATAGTCAAATAAAAGGAGTGATTAACGGAGGTCCTCTAACCCTCCGAATGTCTGGTTCTGGAGTAAGCCGAAGAAAATTATAAGAGGGCGGGGTTGGGTTCCCCAATTGTTCTTCCGACGATCAAGTCAGTAATTTGCTTGAGTGAAGAAGTAAAATGAACTGCAGTAGTTCTTAAGCACAGTGAGTAGTAGTCAAGATCTTTCTTATTATTGAAAATAGTATCCCTATTTATAGTGGTAGTAGAATGGTAGAACGGTAACTTTAGATGAGTATGGGATGGCAACCACGTCAGCCTCTGCTTTACAGGTGTCGGCCGACGATTGGAGGAGATGTCACTTTGGTATTTAATACGAAGTGATTGGGGGTGTACGATGCCGACGTGGTCCGATGTGTCATAAAGACTATTAGGGGCAGAGGGATAATGGTGCCTATAATGTATTTAATGGCATTTATTGTGAGGTTATTGGTCGCTAGTGCACAGGAGGGGGCTCGAGGCTCGGGGCATTTCGTCGCTTTCTACTCATCCGGTGGTCAAGAAATAAAGCCTTTTGAGTCGCCCTCACAAGGTGTCGGCCGATTAGTCGGTTGAGTGGAGTGATTAAGTAGTTAACTTATCTAGGGAACGACACATAACTCCTTTCGGGTCGTCGACACGTGATGTCTTTCGGGCCGTCGACACATGGCGTCTTTCGGGCCATCGACACGTGACGCCTTTTGAGTCATCCAAGCAAGATGTTGGCATGTGGAGTCGACCGAATTGGCTCTCTGATTACCTTGAAATGCCAACTTGACTATGCATAATGTGGGACACTTATTGTTAGACCCTAGAGGGGGGTGATTAGGGTCTTATGCTAATCTAATCCGATTAAATGCCAATTAAAATTAATTAACAAGTTGTATTCTTGCAAGATAGATATACAAGAGTTATAAGCAAGAATAAGCAATATAACAATAAGATATATCCTATATGATGAGATATATATGCAAGGATATATAAACTAATACAAGGGGTAAACAATCTAAACAAGATAGTGGATGATATAGATAATGAGCTAATGACAATGGCGATATAAGATATGAACATAAATATGAATGAACGCCAAAGCACACTCAAACAAGTAATATGATCACGGAGTTCGGACCTTCCGTCCTACGTCTCCGCTCCCCACTCCCGGGGAGAATCCACTATCACAACCGGGTTTTCTACGCTCACCTGAATAACGTTTACACCTCACAATTTCTCTCACGGAGTTCGGTCCCCATGACCTACGTCTCCGCTCCTCACCTCGAGGAGATCTCTACACACTCTCTCACAATGTGGCTACACTCCACCCTCACAGTACGGTTTTCTAGTTCACCGAAAACTTCACAACACACTCAATGTAACAAATATTAATTTGTTCTCTACAATAGATGAGAACTCAAATAAGCACAACTCAAAGTTACAATCTCTCACCACCCAACTATACTATGTATGTAAATACTAAAAGCTCAATGTGGGTGTGTGTAATAATGAGATTAAATAAATCAAAATTAAACTCAATATAATTCTAGCTTAATAACAATGATAATCAAATATATAAAAAGAGCTAGAAATAGAGTTTAGAAGACTTCTCAAGTAGATCAAGAGATTGAAGGAGGAAAGGTTGAATGCTCAAGCACCAATAGAAGAACTCCTCAAGCTCTTGTGAAGTTAATTTCACAAACCCAAACACTCAAATGCTTAAAAGCTTCTTAAACAAACTTAAACAATACTTAAACAAGTTTAAACCCTTGTTAAACTCTTTCTAAAACATTCTCTTAGGTATTTTAAAACTGAGGTATAAGGGGGTATTTATAGCCTCCCAATAGCTCAAACAAAAGCCCAAACCAAAAGACCAAAAACCCCTCCAACGGATACAAAAAAATAGCCGTTATGGGCATTCTGGGAGCTGGGCAGTCGACCGATCTTTTTTTCGGTCGACCGCTCGCACTGTACAAACCTGAAAAAGTTCCAGAGACATTTCCGGTCGACCAGTCCGGTCGACCGGAGTTACTGTAGCAGTGCGCAGCTGTTTTGTAAAATCAATTTATAATAGTAAATGAACTCCAAAAATTATGAAATTTTGTGGGAATGTTCTAGACATGTAGAATAACATGTCAGAGAAATAATTTCTGAAAAATCTTTTCCCAGTTGAGAGAAATAAGTATTTGAACACAAATTTACAGTTTCTGAAAAACTGTTAACATATACGATTTTATAAAATCAATTGGCATAGTAAATCAACTCCAAAAATAGTAAAAACTGGATAAAAGTTTCTAAACATGTAGATAAACATGTCCGAGAAATAATTTTTCAAATATCACTTCCCATTTGTGAAAACTCATCAGTTTTGTAAAACATGCGACGAACATGTGTACGAACGAAAACGTGAATTTGTAAATTCCTTTAAACATAACAAATCAATTCCAAACTTGATGAAACTTTGAGAAATGTTTGAAAAATGATATTTTTAACATGTTACAAAAAGAATTTTCCAATTTTCATTTCCCAATTGTGAAATCTCATTATTTTGCAAAAGTGTTCAAAACATGAAAAAAGTGATATACATGAAGTTTGATGTTTTGACATAAACAATGTTTTGAAACTTTGCACAATGATTATATAGACTTGATAAAATACGTATATGATGATGCAGATACTCCCTCTTTTTTTGGTGGTGATCAAACATTTACAAAAAGGATATATGCATGAAGGGAAATGAATATACAAAGTATAATATATCATGCATATAAGCAAGAGAGAATATGCATATACTCACAATATTTCTCCCCCTTTGACAACATCAAAAAGGGGAAAAAAATAAGAGAGCGAAAGCTCCCCCTATCAATGAGCATAGGTGAGTATAACATATAGAAAGATATAGGGATTGCTCCCTGTAGTCATATAAAATTGCTTATAGGTCCCCTAGCATAGCTCGGCACAAACCGACGAACCAACGAGGCGACGAGATCGACGAATCGCACAAAAGCGACGGAATGAATCCACCCGAGTGCAGAATTAAGCTAATGAGTTGAGGAATCAACGAGTCATCCAACCGAGAGCGGACTCGGACGAATCACGATCGAATCAAGATCAATTTCGGACTCGAACTCAAAAGCGAACTTACTGCCAAATCAGATCATCAAATCAGAGTCTCAGATCAACCGAAACACGGACAAACGAGACTAAAATACTTTGGAGGGGGTATCTGTAGGCATATAAAATTGCTTATAGGTCCCCTAGCATAGCTCGGCACAAACCGACGAACCAACGAGGCGACGAGATCGACGAATCGCACAAAAGCGACGGAATGAATCCACCCGAGTGCAGAATTAAGCTAATGAGTTGAGGAATCAACGAGTCATCCAACCGAGAGCGGACTCGGACGAATCACGATCGAATCAAGATCAATTTCGGACTCGAACTCAAAAGCGGACTTACTGCCAAATCAGGAATCCAACTTACTGCCAAATCAGATCATCAAATCAGAGTCTCAGATCAACCGAAACACGGACAAACGAGACAACGGAAAACGACTCGAAAAAGTCGGAAAACACCCCCCGCGGGGGCTCGGCCAAAGCCGAGCCACCCCAAGGTGGCTCGGCCTCAGCCGAGCCACCTTGAGGTGGCTCGGTGGCTCGGTGGCCGAGCCACCTCGGGGTGGCT
Organism: Asparagus officinalis; assembly: GCF_001876935.1. Lineage (NCBI taxonomy): Eukaryota > Viridiplantae > Streptophyta > Magnoliopsida > Asparagales > Asparagaceae > Asparagus > Asparagus officinalis. The sequence continues at coordinate 50,190,633 of NC_033802.1, read as the reverse complement.
CGGCGGCCGAGCCACCTCGGGGTGGCTCGGCCATGAGCCGAGCCACCTCTGGGTGGCTCGGCACAGTGCCGGCCACCCAGAGGTGGCCGAC
>NC_033802.1:50186644-50189611 GCF_001876935.1 Asparagus officinalis | reverse complement strand
TTCTCTATACTGCGTTTCTGTTGCATTAGGGGTTTAGGCGTTTAAATTCCCAACAACTGGTATCAGAGCGTGAAACGATCTAGAGGAAGTCAGATTCAAGTGGGAGCCATGGCCGCAGATGAGGGAAAGGTGAGAATAGAGAAGTTTGATGGATCAGATTTCGGATTCTGGAAAATGCAGATAGAGGATTATCTGTATCAGAAAAATCTGTATCAACCTCTCTCGGGGAAGAAGCCGGAGGGTATGAAGGAAGAAGATTGGAATCTTCTGGACAGAAAAGCCCTCGGGGTTATTCGTTTGACGTTAACCCGCAATGTTGCTTTTAACATTGCAAAGGAGAAGACCACGGCAGATCTTATGGCAGCACTCTCCAATATGTATGAGAAGCCATCAGCCTCAAATAAAGTCCATTTGATGAGGCGGTTGTTCAATCTGCGAATGGCGGAAGGTGCATCGGTAGCACATCATCTCAATGAACTCAATACAGTCACGACCCAATTGAGTTCAGTTGATATTGAGTTTGATGAGGAAGTTCGAGCGTTGATCCTTTTGTCTTCCCTACCAGAGAGTTGGAACGCTACAGTCACGGCAGTGAGTAGCTCATCGGGAAAGAAAAGGTTGAAGTTTGACGACGTTCGTGATCTGGTTCTCAGTGAGGAGATCCGATGGAGAGAGTCGGGTGAAGCTACAACCTCTTCAGTATTACATACAGAGTCAAGAGGTAAAAGTTCAACCAGAGGAAATGGATCAGATGATAGGAGATCCAAATCCAGAAATCCCAACAGTTCGAAGGCTATCGAGTGTTGGAAGTGCGGGAAAACCGGGCACTACAAGAATCAGTGCAGGAGTGCACGGGAGGAGTGGGAGGCAAATGCAGATGTGAACGTTGCTTCCACCTCAGGAGGAGATGATGCGCTGATATGCTCCTTGGAGAGCAAGAAGGAGTCTTGGGTGTTGGACTCGGGAGCATCATTCCATGCTACTTCTCAGAAAGAATTCCTCGAGAAGTATATCCCCGGAAACCTTGGAAATGTATATCTTGGTGACGATCAGGCATGTGCCATTATTGGCAAAGGTGTAGTGAAGATTAAGCTGAATGGGTCAGTATGGGAGCTGAAGGATGTCAGGTATATTCCCGACCTGAAGAGGAACTTAATCTCAGTAAGCCAGCTGGCTAGTGAAGGCTACACGATGACTTTCCATGGAGATGACTGGAGGATTTCGAAGGGCGCAATGACGATTGCCAGAGGTAGGAAGACTGGTACCCTGTATATGACAGCGGGTGCACGTTGTTCGATCTCAGTTGCGGCAGGCAATGAGACTTCAAAGCTGTGGCACCAGAGACTCGGTCATATGAGTGAAAAGTGGATGAAGGTTATGCACACAAAGAGAAAACTCCCCGGTTTACAATCAGTAGAGATTGATGTGTGTGAAGAATGCATACTTGGAAAGCAGAAGAGAGTTAGCTTTCAGGCAAGTAGCAGACCCCCCAGGAAGCAGAAGCTAGAGCTCGTTCACTCGGATGTTTGGGGACCAACAACCACCGCGTCGATTGGTGGGAAACACTACTTCGTGACTTTTATTGATGATCACTCTCGGAAAGTATGGGTCTACTTTCTGAAGAAAAAGTCAGAAGTGTTTGAGGCTTTCAGAAGATGGAAAGCCATGGTCGAGAATGAGACCGGTTTGAGGGTAAAGAAACTCAGAACAGACAATGGTGGTGAGTATGAAGACACCAGATTCAAGAAGTTCTGCTATGAGCACGGTATCAGAATGGAGAGGACCGTGCCCGGCATGCCTCAGCACAATGGTGTGGCTGAGCGCATGAATAGAACGTTGACAGAGAGAGCCAGAAGCATTCGGATGCAGTCAGGTCTACCGAAGCAGTTCTGGGCAGAAGCAGTCAACACAGCAGCTTACTTGATCAACCGAGGTCCATCGGTTCCATTGGAGCACAGAATACCAGAGGAGGTATGGTGCGGAAAGGAGGTAACCCTCTCACATCTCAAAGTTTTCGGTTGTGTAGCTTATGTGCATATAAGTGATCAAGGCAGGAATGAGCCTGATCCCAAGTCTAAGAAATGCACATTCATCGGGTATGGTGAAGACGAGTTCGGCTACCGCATTTGGGACAACGAAAACAAGAAGGTGATCAGGTGCAGAGATGTGACATTCAACGAGAAGGTGATGTATAAGGACATGCACAAGACAGATGACGGTGACTCAGAGAGCGAGTCAACATTTGTAGATGCAGATGATGTTCCGGATAACCTCTCGGAAGAACCCAATGCAGAAGATCCTCAGCCAGAAGAGACTGTTGGACAGAATGGTGCGCAGAAGCCCGACGCACCAGCTCCGATGTTAAGGAGAAGTACTCGTCCTCCTGTGCCTAACAGCAGATACATGAATTATATGTTGCTGACAAATGGAGGAGAGTCTGAAAGCTTTGATGAAGCTTGTCAGAGTGGAGATGCGAGCAAGTGGGAGTTTGCTGCGAAAGAAGAGAAGAAATCTCTGATCTCCAACCAGACATGGGGACTAGCTGAGTTGCCCATGGGGAAAAAGGCACGTCACAACAAGTGGGTGTATCGAGTGAAGAAGGAACAGGGTGGTTCCAGAAGATACAGAGCCCGACGAGTTGTCAAAGGATTTCAACAGAATATCCAAGGAAGAAAGGATCCAGCGGATATGTTGACAAAGGCAGCGACCTTTCAGAAACTGAAGTTGTGTGCAACTTCAGTTGGCCTTCATGCATAGATGATGAAGGCGGAGCCACACAGGAGAGGAGCTTGATGAGATAGCCTGTTGTCGTCGGTTTGGTCTCCAAGTGGGAGATTGTTAGGTTGGGGGTGGATACCAACCTCCGCCGACGAAGAGCTCCGGCGAGCTCAAGGATTTGCAGGCGAGCGCGGACATCGACTCAGGCGAAGTCGACGGCGACCTCCAAGCGCGGCTTCAGGTGAAGCT
>NC_033802.1:50162020-50186493 GCF_001876935.1 Asparagus officinalis | reverse complement strand
GGCTCGGCCATGAGCCGAGCCACCCCAAGGTGGCTAGGCACAGTGTCGGCCACCCCGAGGTGGCCGACAGTGGCCCGAGGTGGCCGACAGTGGCCAGAGGGGGCCGACAATTCCCTTTTTGCAGCCACTGTCCTGAGAGCCTATAAATAGGCCTAGAGATGTTCATTTTCGGAGGTCGAACTTTCAAGAGCCGAAACTCTGCCGGATTGAAGAGTGAACTCGGAGCTTGAAGACCAGAAGACTTGCACCATTCAGATCTGATCCTCGGCGACCATCCACGTCAGAAAAGGCAGGATCTCGAGAGGAAGAAAGAACAGATCTGAGATCTACACGAGGCTACACTCCAGATCTAAGCTTGGTCTTAGATCTCGAGATCCGAGCGATTATTCCCTTGGTGGATTAATCCCTCCCGGCTATTATTCCCTTCGTGGAATAATACCCGCATACTCGTGTAGATCCGACCGGATCTAGATCGCGCGGTGGTCCACGGATTAACCCCGGCGCAGGCAAAGAACCCACCAAAGCGAGCGACCGCAAAACAGGAGCTCGTGATTTGTTCACTGAGGAGAGTTGTAATTTTTCTTTATTTTCTTTGATTTAATTGTAACCGGATCTATAAAAGACCGGATCTTTTGTAACTCGAAAAATTGTAACTAAAGATGACAATTATCTCATTAATGAAGAAAGCAACGGTTTTCCACGCGAACACTCCCCCTATCAAAATACCTCATGAATATATGAAATAAAGATCATGACAAACATATGTGAGCAAGCATAGATGGAAAATATGCTAAACACAACTCACATACATAAAAAGATAATGAGAACACATATAAATATGTTAATATGAAAGAAGTGTCTCATTAACACAAAGAATAAAAACCATATAAAAGAATAGATTTATGAAAATAAAAGAAGAGGAACATGAGAATCATGCAAAAAGTTTTCAAATGAAAACAAATCAACCAAAAGAAATCATAAATCAAAGTTTATATTCAAAAACAATATTTGATCAATAAATAAAACTTTCTAACTTGATCAAAGCACTCATAGAATACATTATAAAGAATATATGAAATTTGAATCATCTATTTGTGCTATATAATGAATTCAAAAGAACAAATCGAAACAAAATTTTCATAGTTCAACAATAAGATTACAAAATGTACTAGAATCATGAACTATGGATAAAAAATCTTTAGAAGTATAAAATCATGAAAACAAAAGATTTGATCAATTAAAAATTTGTTTTCATAATCAAAAGATTTTAAGATATAATTTTTAAAAACCAAGAAAAAGAAAAAGTAAGAACACTAAAATTCTTGGTTTAAAATTTAAATTTGTTTTGGTACCCAAAAACTCTTGGTACTAAAAGATTTAGGGACATGACCCCTATCATTAAAGCTCAAAGCCTTAGGGTTATGAACCCTCTTAGGCACATATGGTGTACTAACATGGTCAAAACAATATTCATTCAAATGACCCTTCCAATTGTAATTTGTGCAATGAAAGAGATCCATTTGTTTTTGTGGACCATTAGCTCGTGCACGGGAATCATTTGCAAATAAAGATTTTCTTTTAAAATTATTTTGCAAATGAGAAACATTCTTACACATTAGCATGCTTATGATGAGAAATAGATGCATGTGCATGTGTAAGTGTACAAGATGAAGAAGCTATATGAGATGCACAAGGAACATTAGAATTCTTATGTTTGTGTGCATCATAACAAAACTTAGCTAAATGACCTTGACGGCCGCAAATAGAACACTTATAAGTTTTGCTATACATGTGTGCATAATGAGTGGATGATTTTGACTTAGTCTTGGCACACATGTCCATAAGCCTCTTATGATTATTAATGCATATTTTCAAAGTTGAATCTAAAGATGAAATACTATTTTTCATAAGATTCAAATCTTCATTTTTAGGCACATATGCATTTTTAGAAGTAGAACATAAATAGTTATTTATAAAAGAAGCTGTATCATTCTTTATGTTCTCTACTTCTAACATGGCATCAATCTTAGCATGAGATAGGCTAGCAATAGATGAAATCAAATTTCCATTTTCCAAATTTAATAAGTCATTGCTTTCTTTAAGCATAGTATTTTCATTTTCAATGACATCAAATTTGGACACTAGCTTCTCATGATCGGATTTTAAAACATCATGCTTGCTTTTTAAATCATTAAAATCATTTTGCAATTTGTTATAGGCATGCAATAATTTTTCACTAGCACAAGCAAGTTCATCACTAGATAAATCATTATCGGGTTCGAACTCGCAAACCTCACTAGGGCTATCGCCTAGTGCACGTGTGCATAATGCTCCATATGAACTTGAAGCGGGATCCTCCAAAGCTTTTCGGATCGCCTCCAAGTCCCCTTGATGTGCTTCTATAAATTTCCAAACTTTGTAAGCACTATCAAAATGAACAAACTTGTTAGACATAGATGAATTAAAAGCATTTTGCAAATATTCTAACAAAATATTGTTCATTGTAAACATACGATGATCATTTTTATTCCATTTGGATTTCTCTAAAGTGGGCACAATATAAGCATCATCTATAATTTCCCAAAAATCAAAGTGTTTAGATTGAACAAAAAGTTTAAATCTAACACACCATTGGGCATAGGAAAAATTATCTAATCTAGGAGCAATATTGATGGCATAACCTAAACCATGCATATCTATAATATAAAAGGCAAGCAAGACACAAATAAAGCTCAAAATTAGATTAGCACAATAAGCTAACTTGGATCTTTAACTCAAGGCGATTAGACCTTAAATCAAAGAGCACCAAGCTCTTATACCAATTGTTAGACCCTAGAGGGGGGTGATTAGGGTCTTATGCTAATCTAATCCGATTAAATGCCAATTAAAATTAATTAACAAGTTGTATTCTTGCAAGATAGATATACAAGAGTTATAAGCAAGAATAAGCAATATATACAAAGTGATATATCCTATATGATAAAATATATATGCAAGGATATATAAACTAAGGGTGATATAAACATAAACAAGATAAACAAGATAGTGGACAATGTGAACAATAGATAATGGCGACAAGAATGATATGAACAATAAGCACAAGTGAGACGCCAAGACAATCACAAACACACAAAGATGATCACGGAGTTCGAACCTTCCGTCCTACATCTCCGCTCCCCACTCCCGGGGAGAATCCACTATCACAACCGGGTTTTCTACGCTCACCCGAATAACGTTTACACCTCATAATTTCTCTCACGGAGTTCGGTCCCCACGACCAACGTCTCCGCTCCTCACCTCGAGGAGATCTCCACACACTCTCTCACAATGTGGCTACACTCCACCCTCACAGTACGGTTTTCTAGTTCACCGAAAACTTCACAACACACTCAATGTAACAAATATAATTTTTTTCTCTACAATAGATGAGAACTCAAATAAGCACAACTCAAAGTTACAATCTCTCACCACCCAACTATACCAATAGATGAGAACTCAAATAAGCACAACTCAAAGTTACAATCTCTCACCACCCAACTATACTATGTATGTAAATACTAAAAGCTCAATGTGGGTGTGTGTAATAATGAGATTAAATAAATCAAAACTAAACTCAATATAATTCTAGCTTAATAACAATGATAATCAAATATATAAAAAGAGCTAGAAATAGAGTTTAGAAGACTTCTCAAGTAGATCAAGAGATTGAAGGAGGAAAGGTTGAATGCTCAAGCACCAATAGAAGAACTCCTCAAGCTCTTGTGAAGTTAATTTCACAAACCCAAACACTCAAATGCTTAAAAGCTTCTTAAACAAACTTAAACAACACTTAAACAAGTTTAAACCCTTGTTAAACTCTTTCTAAACCATTCTCTTAGGTATTTTAAAACTGAGGTATAAGGGGGTATTTATAGCCTCCCAATACCTCAAACAAAAGCCCAAACCAGAAGACCAAAAACCCCTCCAACGGATACAAAAAAATAGCCATTATGGGCATTCTGGGAGCTGGGCGGTCGACCGACCTTTTTTTCGGTCGACCGCTCGCACTGTACAAACCTGAAAAAGTTCTAGAGACATTTCCGGTCGACCGGAGTTACTGTAGCAGTGCGCAGCTGTTTTGTAAAATCAATTTAAAATAGTAAATGAACTCCAAAAATTATGAAATTTTGTGGGAATATTCTAGACATGTAGAATAACATGTAAGAGAAATAATTTCTGAAAAATATTTTCCCAGTTGAGAGAAATAAGTATTTGAACACAAATTTATAGTTTCTGAAAAAACTGTTAACATATACGATTTTGTAAAATCAATTGGCACAGTAAATCAACTCCAAAAATAGTAAAAACTGGATAAAAATTTCTAAACATGTAGATAAACATGTCAGAGAAAGAATTTTTCAAATATCAAATATCACTTCCCATTTGCGAAAACTCATCAGTTTTGTAAAACATGCACGAACATGTGCACGAACGAAAACGTGAATTTGTAAATTCCTTTAAACATAACAAATCAATTCCAAACTTGATAAAACTTTGAGAAATGTTTGCAAATGATATTTTTAACATGTTACAAAAAGAATTTTCCAATTTGCATTTCCCAATTGTGAAATCTCATTATTTTGCAAAAGTGTTCAAAACATGAAAAAAGTGATATACATGAAGTTTGATGTTTTGACATAAACAATGTTTTGAAACTTTACACAATGATTATATAGACTTGATAAAATATGTATATGATGATTGTTAAGTCTATAAACTGAGAATACAATATTTGAGCTTAGAAACCAAATACGTGTGTGTATATGATATTGAGCTTAGAGTGTCTAACACACATAATATAAAACCTAAACTAAATATACCAAAGCTTGATCTTGATCTTCAATAGGCTTGACTTGATATATTTGCGGATGAAGCTTGAACTCGATCTTTAACTTAAATTGCGACATTCCGCCAACCTCCTTTGGATATGATTGTTGAAGCTCTATTCCATCCATCCTCCAACTTCGTTGTTTGTCTATAATAAATACGAAAACACAAATACTAGACAAACAACATTAGTGGTAAATTGTTTGTTAAACATCATCAAAACAAGAAGGCCAACACTTATCTGCCATTGATTGCATATTGTTTTTCATCACTGATACGGCTATAACAAAATTGATGTTGACGAGGATCCGAGAAGAAGTGATGTTGAGGTTAAATGCAAAGGGCACTCCTCGCTGAAACGCTCTCGATGTTGAACGCGATGAGAAGCAGTTGAATGAGACTCATGGAATCAAATTCAAACTCACAATGTCTCTCAAACTGTAAAATTTGATCTCTTCTCTAGTCCGTCCATAAATAGACCTTGATTGTATTCGAAAGAAGTCTTGTAATCGGTGTTGAAACAGGAGATCAAATTTGTGATCAAACGGATGAAATTGAATCTGAAAATAAGAGAAAATGCGTCTAAACCATCGATGGTTAAACGTGATCATTGATGGTTGATACTGAACATCGATGGTTCCCTGTATTCTATCGATTGCTCAAATTCTGATTTTTGAAATTCACAGATTGTTGACTGTAGTCCATCTTTGACGAAAGCAATCATCGATGGTTAACTGTAGTTCATCGATGGTTCAATTTCTCACTTTTTAAAAAAATATAGATTATTGGTTGCAGTCCATCAATAACCTATGGACCATCGATGGTTGCCTCGTAACCATCGATAGTTAGCGGCTGAAATCGATTGTTCGTGTTGATTTTCACATCGTTTTGAGCCGAAACTTTTTCGTACCTATTTATTCCTAAAATATATCATCTCACAAACTCATTAGTACTTAATGAGAGTTTTATATTGATCAAACAAGAGATATTGCATGAATAACGTTCTCCCTGAACAGAGTTCTAACAGAATGAACTTATAACTCCAAAACTAAGGGATTTATTTTGGATTAGAAAATCTAACCATTCTGTCTCATGCGCATCCCCCTATTCTGGAATTAAAGTATCTCTCTTTTAAATCTCAATTAGAGTCTCATTCTTCGGCCAAATATCAAATTCATCCTGGCTCATCTTTTGTACCTGAAATCATTTTGATACAAAAAAGCTTGGAGAAAATGATATAGAATACAGTAGCAACAATGATGAAACTTATATTAATTGTCAATTGTTTTCAAGTTTTGAATTACATCACGTAGTACAGGCAGTGTTAGAATATAAAACAATAAACCTCAAATTCGCAGCGTAACTTCGCACTTTTAGTACAACGGTTAGAGGGACTTTAAGATGGTATCTAAGGTCAAATCCCATTGGCCATGAATTTAAAACGGTTTTCTAAAAACTAACACCATTGCATAAGTGCAAGTTTTGGCTAGTAAAAAAAGCGTTCAACCTATAGGGACATGTTAGAATATAAAATGATAACCCTCCACTCTCAACATAACTTCGGAGTTTTGACGCAATGATTAAAGAGACTTTAAGAGCTAGTTTGTTTCTTTAGAGCATTGATAAAGAACAGGTGACTCTGGACTGCTTGCTTGAAGGTCATATCTTAAAATACAGTAATCTGAATCCTCTTTCAGAGGGCACTAAACATAAGAATTACTGTACAAATAATAGAGATTTCTCTGAATCTGTTAGAACCCTACCTCAAATTTCATATCACACAAATGCTTTACAACTCCGCAAGTTCCTCTCTGGAAATCTGCATTCTAAATGAAGTCAGATCCAGTTGACTTTGATAAACAACAAAGTTACGAAATTACATAAGCAGCAGCTGTAAGCACTGGCACCAAGCATGAGACTCTGTTACTTAAATAGCACTCGCAAACCTAAGAAGAAAGCTGGAAGCTAACTACACATACAGCACCAATCTCTACGTCCAGAAACAAAAGGCAAAATATACATCACAATAAAAGTACCATAGCTCCCCCGTGAATTTTGCCATGAAAGAGATTTTGTCAAAACACACAATATGGACAGCGATTGATGGTCATAGAGGTAACTAATACAGAAAACACGGCCTCCTAGACTTAACACCTTAGTACAGAGAAAAGCATCATAACAAGCTCTAACATGAAATACTTCAGTTGTTTTGAGTTTGCGTATCTTACTTGCTACAAGAGAGAAGTTAAAGACTGAACAATAAATGAAAAGAAAATAAAAATAGGAACAATATAAAACAACATACAACATTCATTTGTGACACGTACATCAACTCCTCGACTGAATAGTGAAACTACATGGGAGATCATGCTTTTTGCTTCAGATATTACACATAATCATCCACCAAAAGAACCGCAAACATTCTTCATTATTGAGCACCATCTGTAATCCTAACTTCTCTGTGTGCCTATACTGAAGACTTTTTTTGACAAATTCACTACACTTTGCAGCTTGTGACAGAACTGAAATACTTACAACAGGTGCAACAAAAAAAAATAGTCTCTATACAAAGTTTCCTGAGAATACATCACTTAAAGAACATTTGCAACAGCGTAAGAAATTTGAATCGGAGCAAGTCAACCATCAAGCTGATGGCCTACGGCCTGGCAGGTACATCTACATGATTATGCGCTTTCATTTAACCCCCAAGAGACACTACGAGAACGCCTTTTCTTCGTGCGCACCTGAAATACGAATGTCAATTTCTTGTTAGCTAATTATATGGTAAATCGGATTTTTAAAAAAGCGAAAGTGTCTTCTGCATATCTATATTTTGATTAATTTGTATGTGTCCCCTTGATGAATCTATCTGGTTAAAACCCATTTATAAAAGCATGAAATATTTTGTCACGCACTAAAATGTAGAGTGGGATTTACCAAATTTACCTTTATCTTCAAATTCCACGGCTTTTTCATTTCGTCCTCCCATGTAACTACAAATCTATAACCATATAATAAGCCTTCATTTCTCTCCGTATTCCCTATTCTACATCGGATAATCCTCCCAAAATTCGTTCCCCATATATACATCTCCCCCGTCTGTTTATCTCCATTAGAATATACTACTTTTAAGTTATATACAAGAAGAAGAAAACTGCAATAGGGAGAAGCGAACTTTATAGTTCTCTCGACAGCAGAACCAAAAGCCCATCCATGTCAACACTTCTTTTTTCTCATTTTGCTCTACTGCATAATCTATCAACAAAATTGTTCTGTCCGTTCTCTCACAGATCTTATCGACACTTGCTATCAATTTATTCTTACCAAAGTTTAACAAATGTGTTTCAAATAATTATTTTCTTATAAGCATTTAAAATTTAAAAATTATCAAACTTATTATCTATATAAAATAAATTCTAAAAGAAAGACAAGTCCTACAAAAGAACTTATTTCATAAGCAAAAACAACCCAGCAACACTCTAAATATCATTTGAAATCCATAGTTCTGTTTAACTCACTGTTTTAAAAAACCTCTGCCAAGTCCGTCTAGGCGTACGCTTAAGCCTAGGCAGTACCTAAGTCGCCTAACTAGCAACTAGCGTCTGGGAGGTACCTAGGCTGCCCATCTAGGTTTTGAAAGTGTTTAATAGACCATTGTCTGCTTACGTGGACTACATACTTTAGGTCTTGATCGTGATTTTTTTATGTTGTAGCCTCCTTTAACATTCAAATATGAACATCTCCGCTATCTTCTCCGACCTTTAGCAACACCTCCTCGACCACCACTTAAGTAAAAAAAGAGATCCGCTTAGATATCAGTTCGGCACCTAAGATTTCGATAACATTGACATTCACTATCAACAATTGTAATTAAAAATAAAAAGGATAACCTTCTAGACTTTAGGCGTCAAATCCAACACCTAGGCCTCCTAGCACTTTCTAGTCTTGTTAGTTATTATTTTGGCTATTTAGTATTTAAGTATGCATGGTTTATTGTGGATCTAAAATTGCTATCTTTTTTTAGCGAATTTATATGAATTTAATACATATTTTCATCAATTATTATAATTAAATAATTTAAAATTTAGCAAAACACCTAGGCGCCGCCTCGACATACGTCTAGGTGTCTAGGTGCTAGCTCAAACGTCTAGTCCGTCTAGCGCCTTCTGTAACATTGGTTTAACTATTGTGAGAAATTAAAAAAAAATAAAATCAAGAGGACCCAAAGTGTAGGGCATATATCACAGGTACTGATATCAAAGTATGATACTTTGCCAAGGGCCAGTACAAGAAGAGGGGGTCTTGGTATTTTCAAGGGTAAATTAGAGGTGGAATCAAATTTATCTTTGTACTAAAACTAATGGGTCTACCACTGTTCCTAAGCACATTGGCACCCAATAGTTTGGTATGAAAAAGAAATTAGTTTTACTCATTAGTCCAAACTTTAATCTAATTTAACTTTTTAGCTGAAAAAGAACTACACTGTACCAACTTCCAAGGCACTGTAGGAATAGCGACTGCCGACTAGCTTAATATAATAGTATATATTGAAGGTTTTCCCCTAAAGATTTTACATTTCACCTTATTTATTTCTAAGCCCGAATTCTCACATAAAGAGTTTTGTTCCTTCAAATTTTAAAGATTTACCTCATCGTATTTAAACCTATCTGCTCTAAAATAACTCTTAGTCCCAAAATAATATTATTGTTATTACTATTACTATTTATATTATATTATACTGTATACTATAATTATAGTATATGATATAAATTAAATAATTTTCTTCGCAATCGCCACCTAATTACTTCATAGATCAGTTGGTAAGAGACTATATTTTGAGCCTCATGGTCCAGGATCCAACTCTTGTGGTGCTAATTTTTTCCTTCCAATGTTAATACTAGCTCTCTCTACAGTCGTGTTAAGTTAAATATTGGGTATTGGGTTAATGGGATGTTACCCGTTAACCTTAACCCTATTTGTATGGCTATATATATCTCTTTTGTTATTCTCAATTAAACAATTAGGGTTTTCTCTATTCTCTACATGGTATCAGAGCATGAAACCCTAGCCGTCACAAATCTTCATTCAAAACTCCTAGCTGCCGCCTGCTGCTACAGTACCGCCGCCGCGCTGCTACGGTACCACCGTCGCTACAGTGCCCCCCTACATCGTGTTGCATATTCCCTCGACATCTCAATCTTCGAACTGATGAGAGGACGATTGTATCCCTCAACATTTCAGTCATAGAACTGATGAGAGGAAGCCTCGACATTTCAGTCATAGAACTGATGAGAGGAAGAGTGTCTATCTCACGTTGTGGAGATATTTCACTTTATTCTTGTTTCCTTCGAGAAACAAGAATATAGAAATTGAGCCTTTGTGCAAACAAAAGCCAGAGCTCTCTCCCTCAGGTGATCTCGCCTACGCAGCGTGAGGGCATGACTATCTACCACTCTGCCTCTAATCCTGCTCCTGATCTGCTCTTAGTTTATGTTTCGAAAACTGATCTCTACTACTAATCTGCCTATTTGACTACTATTTGTCTCCTATTGTTCCTCAAAAATAAAAAATGACTACTACTCTGATGTCGGACATCTCCTCCTCTACTACTCCTTCTATTGTTGCTGGTGAGACCTCTGCGCCCAAGGTAGTCTTGGGAACTACTATTAAATTGAATGGTGCAAACTATCTGCTCTAGGCACAAGCTTTCCGCATCTTCATTGGCGCTCAGAGCAAACTACCATATCTTCTTGCATCTCCACCACCAACCTCAGATCCCACCTACAATTCATGGCTCTCATCTGATTATTGTGTTATGACTTGGCTTCTCAACAGTATGGAAGCACAGATCAGTAGCAGCGTTATGTTTTTAACCACTGCGAAGGAGATGTGGGACAGCCTAAAGATTATGTACGGGAACGAGAAGAATGTTTCTCGTGTATTTGAAATTTATGAACGACTGTTTGCGCTCAAACAGAGAGATAAGTCAGTTCCGAAATTCTTTGGTGAATTAAAGGGACTGATAGACGAACTAGAGATGCATCAGCCTGCAGTAGCTGATGCAGCAACGCTATTAGGGTATCGTTGTGATCTGGCAGTATCCAAATTTCTTTCTGGGTTGAATCCTAATTTATAGTCCCAGGTGAGAGGACAGATATTGGGTGGAGATACAATTCCCTCACTGACTGCTACATTCTCCAGAGTCATGCAGGTCTCTACTGGTATTACTTCTGATACTACTACACCATCTCCACCTACGATGGATCAGTCTGCCATGTTCTCTAATCGAGGCAAAGGCCGCGGTCGTGGTCGTGGTCGTGGCCGTGATTCAGGGGGAGGACGTGGTTCCTTTGGTGGGAGGCAAGGTGAATCTGATAAGGGCTCACGACAGTGTGGTCATTGTGGGAGAACCAATCATATTTCTGAGAAGTGCTGGGAGAAGTTTGGTCGTCCTCAGTGGGCCCAGGTAGCTGATACAGAGTCGACTAACTCATCTATTTCTGCTACTACTTCTGGTGGTCCAGCTGTTACTGCTCCTACTGTTCAGATTTCTCAGGCAGATTATGAGAGGTTGCGCCAGCTAGACCTCTCTCAGAATATTCATTCTGCTACTCATACATCCTCTTCAGATACGGATGCTTACATAGCTTTTTACAAACCCTGGGTACTAGATTCTGGAGCCTCATCTCATATGACAGGTATAAAGGATCACTTTGTATCTTTACATCTTTCTGATAAGTTTCCTTCTATCCGCATTGCTGATGGTACTCTTTCTCCAGTTCGTGGTGATGGAGTAGTTCATGTTACTTCCTCTTTAAAACTAACTGATGTGTTTTATGTTCCCAAATTTCCTGTGAGCCTATTATCCATTAACAAGTTTACAAAACAAAATAATTGTAAAATCACATTCTTTCCATCTTATCGTGTTTTTCAGGACCTAGCAACTGGGATGAAGATTGGTTCGGAGCATGAGAGAGGAGGTATGTACTATTTGAACGACAGTATGTCAGAAGCTGGCCTTGTTGCATCACAGTCTGACTCCACTTTATTGTGACACTGGCGTCTGGGTCATCCTTCACTACAAAAACTTAGAACAGTAGTTTCTGTTCAGCCATCTATTTTATCTTTAGGTTATGAGTCGTGTGAACTGGATAAGCACCATCGTGCTACTTTTCAGAGTCGAGTCGATAAACGTAGTAGTTTTGCTTTTGAGTTGGTTCATTCCGATGTCTGGGGTTCTTATCGTGTTCCCTCTGTGCAAGGTTTTCGATATTTTATTATCTTTGTTGATGATTTCTCTCGCATGATGTGGCTTTATCTGTTAAAAGAGAGGTCAGAGGTCTCGCACGTTATTGAACTCTTTTATAATGAAATAAAAACTCAGTTCTCTACTTCTGTTCGTATTCTTCGTACTGATAATGCTTTGGAATATATGAAAAGTGATGTTTCAAAATTTTGTGCTCTCTGGTTTGGATAAGTTGTCATCTAGATCCATCAAATGTGTTTTTGTTGGATACTCTCGTACTCAAAAAGGATATAGATGTTATCATCCGTCTATCAGGAAATATTTTGTGTCTGCTGATATTACCTTTTTTGAGTATGTCCCATATTTTTCGTCTGGTTCCACTACTATTGGCTGTCCACAGGTACCACTACCTTCTTCTGCTCCTACTACTATTCCATTACCTGCTCCTGTTGCTCCTGCACCGAAGCCTCTACTGACATACTCTCGCCGTCCAAAAGTACATGCCCCTGAATCTGCTACTGCGGAACCTTCATCTCCAGCTGTCGGTCAATCTCATGTTGAGACATCTATTCCTTCTGACTTGGATATCCCTATTGCTCTTCGAAAAGGTAAACGGTCTTGCCCGAAATATCCTATATCTTTTTTTGTCTCTTATGACATTCTCAACCCATCTTTTCGTCAGTTTGTCTTGTCCTTGTCTACTGTATCTATACCTAGGTCATATGAGGAAGCTATGTTAGTACCAGCTTGGAAGCAGGCCATGGATGAGGAAATAAATGCACTACTATCTAGAGGGACTTGGGACTTGGTTTCTCTTCCTACTAGAGCGATTGTGGTTGGTTGCAGATGGATGTATACCCTAAAATATCACCCCAATGGGTCTGTTGACCGTTATAAAACTCGCCTGGTTGCGAAAGGCTATACCCAGACATATGGCGTCGACTATTTTGAAACCTTTTCTCCCGTTGCTCGTCTCAACTCCATCAGAATTCTTTTCTCTCTGGCTGTTAATATGGATTGGGCGATGCACCAACTAGATATGAACAATGCTTTCTTTTATGGTGATTTGGACGAGGAGGTTTATATGAAGCAACCTCCTGGGTATGTTACTCAGGGGGAGAATATTATCTGCAGGCTGAGAAAGGCCATCTATGGGTTAAAGCAGAGTCCTCGAGCTTGGTTTGATAAGTTCAGCAAGGTTATTTCTAATGTTGGTTTCCAACATTGTCAGTCTGATCACTCTGTCTTTCTTCGACGCACAACTGGTTTGGTTATTTTAGCCGTATATGTTGATGATATTCTGCTGACTGGGAGTGACTCTATTACCTTAACTGAGACTAAGGAGTATCTAAACCGTCATTTTATCACTAAGGACATGGGAAAGCCAAAGTATTTTCTTGGGATTGAAGTTGCATATCAAAAACATGGCCTGTTGTCCCAAAGGAAGTATGTGCTAGATTTACTAGAAGAAGCAGGTCTCTTGGAATACAAACCTGCAAGCACCCCAATGGAGGCTAATGTTCATTTGTGGTGTGATGATACCTCTCTCCTAGATGATGCTGGACGATATAGGAGACTAATTGGGAAGCTAATATATTTGACAGTTATCAGACCTGATATTACTTTTGCAGTAGGTGTATTGAGCAGGTTTATGCACAAACCTAGAGAGGTTCATTAGACAACAGCTCTGAAGATTTTGGCATATGTCAAGAGTTGCCCTGACAAATGATTGTTATATAAGAAGCATAGGCATACTCATATTTTGACTTTCTCTGATGCTAGCTACGCAGGAGACATGGGAAACCGAAAGTCAACCTCAGGATTTTGTACTTTTGTTGGAGGTAATCTTGTGACTTGGAGAAGCAAGAAACAAGATGTAGTATCACGATCTAGTATAGAGGCCGAATATAGAACAATGGCTCACACTGCTTGTGAAATGATGTGGCTAAGAAAGTTTATGACAGAGCTTGGTTTTGTTCAGCCGGGACCCATGCCAATGCATTATGACAACCAGTCTACCATTTATATTGCACAGAATCTTGTGTTTTATGAAAGGACAAAACATATTAAAGTTGACTGCAATTTTGTCAGAGATGCTTGGGAGAAGAAGATAGTATCTCTCATATTCACTCCGTCCTCATAACAACTTGCTGATATTCTTACCAAGGCTACTTCTTCAAAGGTATTCTCTACTATATGTGACAAGCTGGGCATGGTAGATATCTATGCTCCAGCTTGAGGGGGGTGTTAAGTTAAATATTGGGTATTGGGTTAATGGGATGTTACCCGTTAACCTTAACCCTATTTGTATGGCTATATATATCTCTCTTGTTATTCTCAATTAAATAATTAGGGTTTTCTCTATTCTCTACAAGTCGATTTTTATTTGGTTGTGGAAATAAGAAAACCAGAAAAAATGAAGAGCCAACTCATATCCCTCACCTCCGCGCTGCTCCTTTCTCACCTCTATCTTTTTGATCCTGTATATTATACAGTGACCTTAATGTGCATCTTCAAACCAAACATATTTTAAAAATACTCCAACTAGAAGAATAAGCCAATAGTTCACTAGAAACCTCTCTTCTCCCCTGATATTTTCAATCAACTGTAGATAGGCATTGTTTATATCTACAATGCACATCCAAAACAAACATAATTAAAAAAATTCCAACAAGCATAAATCTATAGTTATCTAGAAACCTCTCTTTTCTCCTCCTAATATTTTAAATAAAAAATCCTATTTTAAATTCTTAGGTCATCACCACTCCACATCATCCCCAAACCTCCTTGATTAAAAAAATAGGGAAACAAATTTATGGATCAAAAATAAAAGAAATAAGGGAAATTTAATAAACTTAGATCGATGTTGAGGAGCGGTGGAGGAGATTAGAGGAGAGGGGATGAGTAATATGGATTGACATCGGCTTCATATAAAGGATTGTGGGGGCATTCTAGGATTTTGTGAAGTTGGTTATTGAAAATTTGGAGGGGTTAATATTTTGGTAAGCTGATTTTAGGGATTACTTATTTAGTTGACGTTTTGGATAGCATTGAGATGGTTTGTTTTTTATCTTTCTATGTATACTTCCCAAATTAAATGTATTTATGAATTTTCCCTGTAATTTACCATTAGTTCTATGACCAAAATTTAGTTTGATTCTTTTTTCCAAATTATGTCCACATAGCAGAGGAGAGGAGTTCTAAAGAGGAAGGAAGCAAATTTGATACAATGGATGTGAGTTTGCTTTGATGTTTATTATTTCGTTTGCTTTGATGCTTATTATTTCTAAATTGTTATGAGATATATCCAGGCTACAAAGGCAGAACATTTCAAAATTATGATATATGGAATCACATTTGGAAAGGGAACACCAATGAGACCTCATCCCAAACAAGGTAAGTTAAAGTTCAATCGTTTAGTTATTAATTGTTTTCTCTTAATTAGATATATCCCAATAACGTGTTTAGATCCAATAAATGCACATGGTAATTTGTTTCCACATTTGTCATATATAATCAAATGAATTAAGTTAATAAATAAAATTAGCTTTAAGCATCCATGTACTTTCAAATGAATCTTCGTAAGTATAAATTCTAAATTGTTATCATTCATTTCTTACAATCCTATTGATACTTTGAAGAGTTCTCTACTACATTTGATCTCTAATTTTGTTAACTTGGGTTAAGTACTGTAACGCAATTATGAAACTTTTCTTTATTCCTCTTTTTAGCTTATTCTCACGCAAACGCCTCAACATTGCACGGATCAATTTTGCTTGTTGAATACAGTAGTATTCAAATTCGAATTCGTCTAGATTGGGATATTCGAATTTGATTTGAACACTTAAATTACTCAGGTTCGATTTCTTAACGTATATTAATGTTCAGTAACTATTTGCAATTCATTTATCGGAAAGTGGTGTTTTTCTTTAGCATTATTCATTAAATATTCGATTTATATTCATCAATTATTTGGAATTTAAAAAACCAATTTAAATAATTTTATACCAAAATGTGCAAAAAACATTAGAGCAAATTAATATATATTTTAAGTACCAAAAATGTACAATACATCTAAACAATAGCATATCATATCTCCAACAATATAGAAGCTAACTAAAAGGGGGGGTTCTTATACAATAAAGCAAGGAAAATATAGTCTCCTACAAAATAAAAAATAAAACTGCAGACGTTATTGACTTATGTATTTACATGGGGCATTTTATAATAAAATTTTGAGTGAAAAATATTTGTAAGAAGTTAAATTATGATTAATGTAAAATATAATCAAATAATTAATCATCACTCGAATCAAATATACCTTCAAGTAAGTTCTGTTAGTTTATGAACCAAATAGTAATATTGTTTATTATTAAATAAATTACTAAATCGAATGTAACTGAATATTTGGACAAATAATAACCAAACTGTTTGATAATTATTTGGTTCGTTTCCACCCCTAAGGTACAGTTCACAAAGACCTTACCCCACCCACACCCCCCCCCAAGCAACAAAACCCAAAAAAGGGGAAAATTTATGGGGGAATTTCCCACAAAACTTGGCTCTCCCACTACACCCCCCAAAACTTTTCCCATAAAACCCCCAAACTCCAAAGTGTCTCGTATAACCCCTCGAGTCTTTTAACTTCTCCTGTGAAACCCTTCAGAAAATGTCTCTTACAATTGAAGAATCTTATTGTTCATCAATTCTATTCTTTTTTTTTCTGTGGCTCCTCTTCTCCTTGATTTTGGGGGTTTTGTAAGGAAAAATCATATGGTTTAGAGGGAAAAACAATGTTTTTTGTTGGGGGCGTTTCGTGAGAAACGCTCCAAAGTTCTTATGTTTTGTAAAATTTACCTTTTTTCTATATTGGTCTCTTTATATGTTCTCTTAAAATATGAGAAAAGATGAATACACTAAATATTCATCCGTCCTGCATGAATACTCATCAGGCTGGGATGCTACATGGGGGATGATGAGGTGCTCTTTCCATGTTAAAAACCCAAAACAAGTGAATAGATGAGAGAAGCAAAAGGCTATCGAAAAGAGCTAGAGAAAACCATAAAGAATTGTTATTGTTATTCCAATACACAATCTCTAGAGAAAACTTAACTCCAACTATACGCAAGAGGATTTAATGTTCTTTTAAAGTTTTATGACCAAAACCATCTACTAAACTAGGTAGTAGTAGGTTAGGTTATAATTTTTCCAGCCTCAATTTCTTATTCTCCACTTCATTAGCACATTTTAGCCTTTCTCCATTATATGCATGTACAAATGTACAATGTACACATGCCGACTAAACCAAGCCTCTTAGATGTACACTTAGGGTCTGTAAGAAGGTACTCCCCCACAAAAGTCAAACCCTAAAAAGTTGGAATAAAACTTTGTCGTTGTTTCACTTTACCCCTCATATTTCTAATTTCTCTATCATCCTTTCACTCTAACTTGCCTCTCTTTGACATCATTTCTACCTATCAACCTATTTTTCTCTATCCTTCCTTCGTCAGAAATCCTTTTCCCCCCACCCCACCCCTCCTCAACACTAGCGTTAGCAAACAATTAGTTCCATCAATTTTGAAATTTTTTTATGAAACCAAACTGAACCAAAACTCAATAGTTAACCGAAGCAAACCAAACCGAATTATTTCGTTTCAATTAGGTCGGTTACTTCGGCTTGCTATGAGAAGGGTTGTTGTTCATCATCTTCCTAAAAAATCCAATGTACCTAAGATTTTGGTGTGAGAGACCGCTAAAGAGTGTAATCTTCTCATATCGGACCATGACAACACGCTGGTCGTTGAGGAGTTCATTGGCCACATTAAGACAATATGGCCGAGTATGTGGTGACGGCCGCCAATCACCACACGTAGAATGAATTTTGAAATGATGGCAGCTAGGGTTTTTATGAGGAAAGCAAAGGGGAGGGTGTTGTAGTGTCTCATTGAATAGGTTAGTAGCTTCAAGTTAAAAGTGATGACAAAGGAAATAAAATAAGGTGATTCCTATTCTTTATGCCTTGACTGAGCAATACCTTGAGTCCAATTGGGAAATGAAGCTACACGTGGGTCCCTCTGAGTGGGATTGATGGGTGAAATTATCATTGAGTGTTTGCATTTTGGACACTACTTGATCAGTTCGGCTATAACCAGTTACAATTGTTTCAACCCCATCCGAACAGTTTAGGCTACAAAGCTGCACCGAACCGCCAAAAATCGGGCAGTTTACTAGGTTTGAATAGTTTTAGCTGATTCTTGCTCAACCCTACTTAACACCTCTCTTTAACTTGCTTCATCTCCTCAACATTCTCTTTGTAACATTTGCATTGATTCCCCTCTTTAGCTTTTCTTTCTTTTTAACACTCATCTTTTCTCTAATATCATTTCTTTCAAAATCTATCTCATTTATTTGACTGTTGGTATAACATAGGAGAGGATTTTAAAGAGAGAAAAGAATGTAGTAAGCGAGACAACTAGAGGAATGCTAGAAAAGGAAAGTCAGAGCGAGAGCAAGTTAGAGAGAGAAAGAGAGAGAGAGGATTCAAGAGAAAACGAAGGGTTAGAGAGACACTTGAAGAGAGAACCTAGAAAAAGAGAGCTACAAATCGGGGGACGGTATTAAAAGTGTTAAAATGAACAGAAAACGAAGGGTTAGAGAGAGAAACTTGAAGAGAGAACCTAGAAAAAGAGAGCTACAAATCGGGGGATGGTATTAAAAGTGTTAAAATGAACAGAGTGAGAACAAGTTAGAGTGAGACAAAGAAGTCTAGAGAAAAACTGAGGGATAGAGGGAGACACATGAAGAGAACACGGAAAGAGAGCTAAAAAAGAGGGCAGGTACCAAAACTGTTAAAAGAACTTAGGTTTGGAAGTAAAAATAATCATGACTCTTTTGGCATTGAAGAGTTATTATACCTATTTCTCATTTATATGATGTTGATTGACGTTATTGAATGTCAAAATCAGAGCTAGAAAACGTTAAAAAGAATTAGAAAACTATAGAAATTATGACACAACAAATGAGAATCCAGCAAGCTATGTATAACTCAACTGCACATCTAAACCCTTAAGAGTAAACAGGTAAACAAATTTAAAACAGATTTTCTAAATATATTTTAAATTTTACCAATCTCCAAATTAAATAAGATTACTAATAGCCGTTGACATTACCAATGATACACTTTGAAACCCCAAATCTTTTATCTCTGCCACTCTTGAATACAGACATATATATAAGACATATATATACTATGCATTAATATAGTGACCATTCACAAAGATTGGGATAGTGGTACCAAACAAGAAGTTAGTCCATATCCAACACTTACACCAAGTTAAATGCATGAAGAATGCTTCTCACTAAGGTTTGGACTGGCCACCTTTAACAAAAGAAGATATTCCACAAAATTGCAAAAAATTTAAAAGTAGCCATACAAAAGATCAATATACTTGTTAATAGCTATGTTACACGAAAATATAAGGCACGGTACGACAGAGATGGAAATTCCCAAAGTAGACTAGATGAATATGGCAATCAGTCAGATTATATCTTATTATAAATCTTGAAATTTAGTGTAATTCAATCAAGAATATATCCATGAAGAATGCTTCTCACTAAGGTTTGGACTGGCCACCATTAACAAAAGAAGATATTCCACAAAATTGCAAAAAATTTAAAAGTAGCCATATAAAAGATTAATATACTTGTTAATAGCTATGTTACACAAAAATATAAGGCACAGTGCGACACAGATATGGAAATTCTCAGCGTAGTCTAGATGAATATGGCAATAAGTCAAATTGTATCTTGTTATAAATCTTGTAATTTAGAGCAATTCAATCAAGAATTGACTACAAAACCCATCAAGCAATTATTAATATATCATAGCATAATATAAAACTAATTCATTGACACGAAAAACATATTTAATTCACAACCAAATAACGCACAGGAACTAGTAAATTTTGTATCTATATACTATTTTAAAATAATGGATGTGGACTGGGATCGTTAATACAATATCCAACAAGAATCCTAAGAGTATTGATGGTCTAATCCAATGAATGCAAATACTATTTAGTCCTGTCAATTTGTGTAACTAATTTGTGTAACTAAATAAGCAACAACATTTACAAAGTTATCATTATCCATTATCAAAGTAGTATGGACAGAGAAAATACCTGCATAAATTAAATACTCGGATACGATTGGTTTTGTAAATATTAAATAACTAGGAGTGTGAATACTTAAGAAGTATATATCTTTCGAGAAACTTTTAATTTTATTTATCTAAGTGAAGCTAAGGTGAAAATAATTATTTTCTAGATCCAAATATAGCATAATTTATCTAAAACGAAGAGAAACTTAGTACCTTATAATACGATTGAATATTAACAAGTGTTTTATCCAATAAACCACGAGGTAACAAGTTAAAGACTAGACCCTGGTTATCTATGATAGAAAAGCTATTATTTTACCCAATTTATGGGACACGATATGGGACAAGTGAGGTGTCCTCTTCACTAGTCTTTGATCCGGTACAGAATCCCTAAAAGACTTAAGTGGAGAGTATAAACGGTGCTTTATCCTAACTTGATCCCATGTTACCAGTGAAGTGTCCTCTTCTCTAGCCTTTAATTTGGATCAGAATTCCTAAAAGATTAAATGCAGAGAAATCATGGTACTTTGTTCTAACTTGATCTCGTGACATTTGGCTCCAAAAATGCATGATTTCTACTCTAAAAATTAGAGGTTTACCAAAAATTGGAGATAAAAATTAGAAAGTTAGTACAGCTTGATATTAAGTCTAATATGTGTGCACAAAAAAGAGCTTGTATTAGGAGGAATATACAAAAATAACCATGAATTAATCTCATCTAACAGTAACTAATCTAAAATTTCATTTTGGGCAGCATTGACAACCAGGATATTAGCATATTTCAAGTGTTTCTTTCACAAATAGGCAATGTTTTAAATATTGGCCAGTAAACCGATATTATCAACAATTTATCGGTTTTGCGTGCCTTCCGCTATGATAAGTTCAATTCTAAATTGGTTATCGTTTTTGGATGTTTTGATAAAATGAGTTATCGATCGATATTGTTGGCACAAAAATCGAAATTTATTGGCCTTTGCTTTGAGTTTTGATTTCGGGCAACGGGCACCTATTAAGTGCACTTTAAACCCAACCCGACCCAAGTTTCTACTATTGAAAATAATTATCCTAAGCATAATTATTTACATTTTAGTATGTTTATATTTCATTAAGTATAATTAGATTATATTTTAGAATATTATATTATGTATATCACCATCCGGTAATGTCACTTCGATAAATACTACTTATCCCCGATATATTCCTCTATCCGATATGGATTTTGATTGTTCGATAAATCCACGATAACCGATATTTAAAACCTTACAGATAGGATAGATAAAAGTAAAAAAGCATTACAAAAACTTTCATGTTTTGGCATTTAACATTCTGTAATTATATTTATTAGGAAATCGAAGTGTATGGTTAGGAGAAAGTTTGGTTCTTATCCAATCAATACTAGCTATTTAGGAAAAGTCCCCCATTTTTGTTACGATTTTAGATTTACGAAAATGTAGTGACACTTAAATCTCAAAGGACATGCTTCACGATGAAAAAATTAACAAAAACGCTCTTGCACTTGGAAAATCAACGGAAAGGCCCTCACAATTGAAACAATCAACAAAAATGCCCTTCCAATTGAAAATTTCAACAAAAATAAAATTAGCAAATTATATGTTCCCACGACAATTAGACTACAACACTCCCTCATGTTCTATGCAATGCACACAACATGTGCATCAAAGTAGTAGCACTGCATTTAATAGAAGCTATCCTTTTGGTTCGGTGTTCTTTGAGTCACATTTTTAGAATCCCCAAAATGCCCTTACATTTTAAAAAACCAACAAAACGCCATCACCTAAGTAGGGTTGAACAAGTTTGGTCCAAACCGAACAAACCTCCCGAACTGCCCAAATTTTGGCAGTGTGGTGCGATACTATTTGTGAATTCGTTTGGTCGGGTTACACTTTGTAACATCGGCGTCCACCCGCCCGATCACTAGCGATTCATAATGGGCCAATTTAAATGCACTCTACTACTTTAAGCTTAATGATACGTATTTTGAGTGCGCCCACAAGTATATGTGAATAGTTACTATTCCCAAATCAAAGCTAAGCATGCGAGCTGTCTCATGTGAGAAAGAGAAAGACTACACTCATTTTTGTCTTATTTTCACATTTCAAAACCAAGTCAAGCCTCTCTCCTTTCATCAAATACGAGGCAGCAAATTAAAATCTCACTCATCTCTCTTCTTCTTCCATCTCTACTTACTTTCATTCTTACATCTTTTTCTTTGATTCTTGTGTTTTCTTTTCCTTTTGCTAGGTGGTGGGATCTGAAACAACTGATCAAACTAATCCGAAATAACTCGGTTCAGTTCGGTTCACTTTATAATGCGGTCCGGTTTGATTTGCTCAAAAATGATGAAAACCGAATGAATCGACTATTTGCTCACCCCTACACCTAAGTTACAATAACAAATATGGCATTGGTTATAAGAGCTCGGATACATGAACACAACTATATGTGTATGTAACAATGTACATGAGATCAATACTGTATTTCCTTTGCAAATGTATGGGAATTAAAAATCTTATAAAGTTTTTATGATCTTTTTATTATGTACACTATAAATTAGAAAACCGCTCATTTTTAACGTGACATCCAAAAGTCTCTTTAAATCACCATAGTTCTAACCTGACATCCAAAAGACTCTTTAAATCATACTGCAGTTTTGTGTTGGATAGAGCTGAAATGAATGTGACCCGTGTCCAACGAACTTCAAGAAGTATAAGTGAAGTGTAGGACATACGTGCAAAAGTTTATGACAAGCATTTTAAACTAAAATATGTATTAAAATGTTTAAATAAGTGTGCATATGTCTCAGGGAATGTCCAGCGAAGTGTCGGTGCATTGTCACTTGGTCGTGGAATAGTTATCAATAGGTAGATAACAAGAATCATTTTGTTTTTCATTTCAAATATTTCATATATTTCATATAAATTAGTGAAGTGTCGGTGCATTTTCATTTGGGTATGGATAGTTATAAATAGGTAGATAATAAGAATCATTATGTTTTTCATTTCAAATATTTCATATAAATTTTTAACTTTCATCTAACTTGGTATACTGATTATTTAATCTTTAAATAAATGTCCAGAATTACTTAAATTTTGGAGATAGAAATCAACAAATATGATAGATATGAATAGGTGGCTAAGGTTTACAATTAAGAAATGACAAGGCTGTTATGTTTATCCGCATGAATCTTTTATTTTAAATTTTTTCAAATCTCCTAAGAAGACTAATCCGATCATTCAAAAGTAAATGAATGTATACACAGTGTGCTATTGGGAAATGAGATATCATAAGCATAGGCGTTGATGTTAATTAGACATAATCAAAGCTTAAGCTATTGGCGTAGACATCTTCTAATTATCTCCTAACTGAGAACAGAGACACAGATATTATTCAAATGGTTAAACATATCTTAAGGGATGAAAATTGATATTGGGTCCAAAATAACTACTCTTCTAGAGTTGCAAAAATAATTCAACGTATGAGAGGAAAGAAAGAATGTTTTCATATTTTAGAAAATTTTCTAAAACTAATCATATGTTATTTTATATAATGTATTTTCCAACGGGTCTTTTGTTTTACATTTCCCCATCCATCTTAGCAGAGGTGGAATAAAAGACCTTCTAGACCAAACCAAGTTTTGCTTTAGACAATAATATAGTTATTTCTCTCCAGGACTCATAATTAAGGTTGATTTCTTCTCTTAGGTGTTAGGCAACTCAATAAAAGTTTAAGAAACTTTCTCATGACTTTCTATTAGAAAGATTTGTGGGAAGAGTTTCTATTTACAAATCCTGTTGGATGATACAAAAAGAAAAGTTAGAAACTTTAGATGCCATGTCAACGTGACGTGTCATACACTTTATACATGACTTGTTGGGCTGACACACAAAGGTGAACAATAGATGTCAAGCTCTAAAAGTGAAATGGCAAAACGGAAGTATAAAAATGAATCTCCCTGCTCTCTATTCATTTTCCATCCGTTTTCTCAAAAAATTAGAAAGTGAAAATTATTAAAATAATGATATGACACCGTACACTTTCCAAGTACTTTTATCAACAGCCAATTGTCAAAAAGGAAAAAAAAACAGAAAGTGAAACTAATTTCCAGTATTTGGTTGACTCTCCATTTACTTTCACTGGGACTTGTTTTGGCTGGAAAGTGGCTCAAAAATTAAAAGTGGCATC
>NC_033802.1:50161690-50162010 GCF_001876935.1 Asparagus officinalis | reverse complement strand
TTTTGGCAACAAGAAAGTGGAGAGGCTGCTACATCAATATTTTATTCTCTATCCTATTGCTTCAATTCCAAATGTTCATTTTTTTTGTTCACTTTCCACGATAACCAAAAATATCATGAAAAGTGGACACTTTAGCTGCCACCTTAACTCAAGAAAACACTTCCTCCCACCATTTTACTCTGTATTTACTTTTGTGTTTGCAAAAGACGTCTGGGTACTGTTCGTGGGGAATGCCCTTCCTCTCTCAAACCTTTGTCAATTCCTAGTATATGTTTCGACAAGACCCAACTCCTTTGTCAACTCCTAGTATATGTTTCAAC
>NC_033802.1:50150428-50161680 GCF_001876935.1 Asparagus officinalis | reverse complement strand
CCCCAAAAAAAAAAAAGAAAAAAGAAAAAAGAAAAACCCGCCAACCCCACTCTTTTCATGTGATAATGAAATTTTAAATGGTTACTAGAAATTAATGTCAGCACAGATGATTGCCTCAGTATTAAAGTTCAATTATAACCATCATCAAAGAATTATGAATAAAAGAATCCACTAAGCAATTAAGTCACCGTGTTGTGTATTGAAGGAGATTTTCGCCCTAAGTAGGTATAGCAGGTTCCAATATAAAGCTCTTTAATCACAAAAAAAAAGCTAGAGAAGAACAGATAGAATTAAATAGACATATGAGAATGTCTATAAAAAATAGTGGGATGTATTGGTAAAACTTCCAAAGTCGGTAGGAATATAAATTCAGTGCAAGCAATAAAAGAAAATGATTCACCTTAGAAGATAGTGGTGGTAAAGAAGCCTGGCGTGTGCTCCTTCCTGGTCCGGTTAACTTTCTGATCTCTTGAAGCTGGCAGGCAATCTCCTCTAAGAGTTGTAACTGGAAAGTTTCATTTTCCCTATACCCCATAGCAAAGTCCAAATTTTCTCTCCCCTGCTGGATGGTCTTCAGCCTTTTCCTTAATATCTCAACTTCAGTTTCAAGCTTAAATCTTTTACTGTCAACAGAAGACATCGGACTCCTCATATCATTATATGAAGTATTATCGATCAAAGTATCCAGCAGCTGACGCCCAATGGTCATCTCTGAGTAACTTCTTTGGATGTCCTGTTCCACTCCAACCCTGTTTGGGAGTGAAGTTTTTCTTGAAATATCAACATTACTACTTCCTGGCAACTCATCTGGCACGTCACTTTTCCCAGATAATTCTGGAGCAGATGCCATCTTAAGAATATTACTTGATTTTTCATATTCCTCAACACCCAATTTATGCTTATCCTCAATAACATGAACATCAAGGACACTTGATTCTGCCTCAAACAGAGAAGAGTTTCTGCTCCGTTTAGCTCCTTTTTTATCGTCCCCATTCAAACCATCAATAGGAATTCTCAACTCAGTGTTGCTTTCTCTTCCAGCATGGTCATCACTACATAAACATGAGGATTCTTCGCAAAATCCAAGATTTTGAGCTCCATCTAACTTATATCCAACAGCATCTTCATTGAAACTAGAATTTTGGCATTCTCCAGATGGGTAAACTTCCACTGTTACAATGCCCTTTTCCTTGCATTCCTCGCCAGGCACTGGCAATTCAGGATAATGTATTCCTGCAATATCATCTGTGTGTTTCATCTTACCATGTATCCTTTCCTTCTTCCTGATTGACTCACAAATGGTTGTTAGCATCAAAGTAGGGTCTTCGGACGAGTCAAACAAGAATTCAGGTTTGTCACCTGTGATCTCTCCAGAAAGCATCTGCCGATATGCTTCAACTTCCTTCTGCAAAAAGTTATTCTCTCTTTCTCTCCTCACGATGATCTCTTTTAGAATCTCCATTTCTTCACCATCATAAGCAGATTTCTCCTCGATCATCCTCTGGTACTGCCGAGCTTCCATCTGTACAGCAGCCTTCTCACTCTGGAGTCGTAGAATCATAGCCATGGCTTCGTCAGCAGCAGTTGCAGCAGCACTCCTCTCTTTCTCCAACTCAAGATAAAGAGAAGCATGAGCAGCTTGGGCTTCTTCAAGTTCTCGTTCCAGGTTTCTAATTATTAGTTCCATGTTTTGATTAGAGGCATGAACATCTCGAGTAGCAGATGCTGTGTCTTCCACAGAATAATATTCAGTTGCGTGAGCAGTTTCAGCAACCGTAGAATCAACATCCTCTGTGAATATAAAAAAGAATCAATAAGCATGCTACTGAGTTACCATCTAAAAGTAAGGCTCAAAACGCTTCTAATAAAGCGAACAAGAAGAAAGAGGAAGATAAAAAGGAAAAGATAATTTCATCACTTCATTCAAGCAATGAAACATGGCGAGCATCTTCTGGACTTGTTTTTCCTTTTAGTTCCCTTCCAAACAAAATGCAAATAGGCTATTAAAAAATAAAAATAAAAATTGGTACATAGTTCAAAATTCTACTAGGGCAACCAATCATCGCTAATATAATATCAGAAGAAAACAGAAGCTCTGTCAATTTTCTGATATTAAACGATAAGTCACTTACAGGGGAAAAAATAGAAAGATAGGAAGCGTGCACTGTTCTAAAATATTCTCAATTGAAGAAAGCACTTCTGAAATTGAAACCAATTATAGTTCTTCTCTTTCTCCACTCTCTAAATAATTACTCTTTTTTGCCATCCTCTGGTTCTGAAAAATTGAATTAAGTAAAAAAATTGATTTCCCTTGTCCTCTCAATCAATTAGTAAAGGAGAAAAATAGAACATTAAGAAATAAACTTCTTACATACTTTTTTTTTAAAATGTTCAAGATAATGAAAATGAAAAAGAAAATGTAGAACTTTTATCACTTCATTTTCGTTTGTATGCATAGAATAAATGGGAAAATGATGGGAAAAACATTTTTCTATATAAATCACTTCCCAATTTGGCAAAATATTATGTCCCTGTCTCCACCCCTCCATTTAAATTTCAAAACTGTTGCATTAACTAATTAATACTAAACAACGATCAATTTTTCTCCCAGAAGTATACAATGCTAAGTTGAAAGTATCCAGCCATTTTAAAAATATTAATTTTTCATA
The DNA here is from genome assembly GCF_001876935.1 of Asparagus officinalis. NCBI lineage: Eukaryota > Viridiplantae > Streptophyta > Magnoliopsida > Asparagales > Asparagaceae > Asparagus > Asparagus officinalis. The sequence goes on along the minus strand of NC_033802.1, from coordinate 50,159,011 downwards.
AATAACTCCTTCATACACGAAGCGGAATTTGATTCCGGACATTAAAAAATTTCCTTAAAAGCAAATACTCCCATAAGAGCAATGACAAGTTATAAACTTTATCCAAATACAATCATAAGAAGACCCCATTCTACTGTATTCAAGACGAACATATAAAGCAATGCAATTTCCCCATAGAAGTACCATTTAAATGCGAATATCTAAATAACTCACCAACAATTCTCTTCCCATCTCCAAAACCCAAACAACCAACAGAGTTCTCCTCTTTACTCTCACAACCAAAATTGTCTCCAATCCCCTCTTCCTTCTGCCAGCTCAGCCTCATTGGCGAATCCACCACCGAAACCGCCAAAGTCTTCCCCTTTCTACCCGAAACCCCAGCTCAGCCTCATTGGCGAATCCACCACCGAAACCGCCAAAGTCTTCCCCTTTCTACCCGAAACCCTTCTCCTCCGGACCCTCCTCCCCATAACGGGCGCAGCAACCCGATCCCCGTCCCCACCCGTTTCAGGTCCCGTCAACCTCAGCGGCTGATCAAAGATCACATCGAAAGGAAACCGAGTTCGAATCGAGCTGCTGAGCGATACGATTCGGGTACGGGCCGAATCCAGGAGAAGCTCGTTGATGCAGTGGCCGTGTTGCAGGGCAAGGAGAGAGATGGAAGAAGGAGGATGAGTTTTGACGGGTGGAAGAGATGAGAGTGGACCCGTAAGGAAGAGTAGGCTAGGGTTAGTCGAGGTAGGGATCCGATAAAGAGTTAGAGTCCAGGCTGGGGTTGCGAGTGGTAGCAAGAAAGTGGACGGCATTGGTGGTGGATGTTTATGGGCCTCTTTGGGCCATTTTTCGGACCCGAATCCGAAAGGAGCGGGAGGAGTTGGGGTCGGCGGAGAGGAGACGGTAGAGATAACAAGAGTCGGCGATGGAGATGGGAGGGGAGACGGAGGTGGCGTTTTTTGTATCTTTTGTATTTGTATTTGTTTTTAGGGGTGGTAAATGATCGAATCGAATCGAATACTAAGTTGTTCATATTTGTATTTGTTTAAAATTATCGAATTCGAATGCGGACTCTAATATTCATATATCTAGTTTTTCGAATTCGAACTCGAATACTTGGTATTTGATAAATATTCATGAATATTCACGAATACTTATCGAATATCAAAGTATATTTATTTCGCTAAAGAGTTTAATTTTCAAATAGTATTAAAATTTATAAATTAAAATTTATAAATTAAAATTATTTCTTTATAATATATGATGTATATATATTTAAATTAAAATTTTAATTAGAAAACAGATTTAAGATTATTTAAGTCTTAAAATCTATATATAAAACTTAAGTAGAAATGGTAAGTGAGTTAAAAATATGACATCATATGTGCAATAATACAAATAATAAACTGTGATCAAATTTTAAACGAATATTTAATAGATAAACAAATCGAATATACATCTGGTTAAATTATATTCGTTAATAAACTCGAATATTAAAAAATATTTGTTTAGTGATAAATGAACTATCGAATCGAATATGACCGAATAGTTATTCAAACAATTATTGAACCATTTATTAATTATTTGGTTCATTTCCACCCCTATTTGTTTTTGGGAAATTTTCATGTTAGTACCTTCAAAATTATAATGGTTAAATATCAGAAAACACACATAACTTTGAACGATTAACAGGTAACTCCCTTAAAGTTTGAAATTATCAGATAACCCCCGCTTAGTTTAGGGTTTATCAGAAAACCCTCTTTCACTTTGAGATTTCATCAGAAAATCCCCTAAATCATAAATTTAAAGGGGATTTCTGATTAAATCTTAAAGTTAAAAGGGGAATTTATGATAATATTATAAATTTAAAGAGGCTTTTCTGATAATCCCTATGCCTCAAGGGGTCACAGATATTTTCAAAGTTATTTTGCGGTTTCCTGACAATTATTCAAAGTTAAGGGAATTTTTCTTATATTTAGCCAATTATACAAAGTTTTTATAGTAAAAGTAAGGCTTCTATTCACTTTGGTATCTTAAAGTTTACACATTTCATTTAACGCTTTGATACCTCTAAGGTTTCACTCTCATTTTAATTTGATATCTTAAAGAATTTATTTTTATATTGACACCCGAAGTTTGAATCTCACTTCATGTTGGCACCCTATTTTGATTACGTTAACTTTTCCATTAAATTTATATTACATGCTTAGCAATTTGGTAATATGAATTTAAATGTATCATATCATATGCTAAGGATGTGATACAAATTTAATAGAAAATCTAATGGAATCTAAATGAGTGCATCAAAGTGAAATGAGATTGAAACTTGATGAGATCAAAATATTTAGAAAATATTTGGATACCGAAGTGAAATGGGAAGGGATCAAAAAAAAATTTTGAAGTAGCAAAATGAAGATGGTAAACTTTTGGTGTACCAAAGTGAAAATAAACCAAATAATAGTAATATAAACTAGGAAACAATTAGAATAAGCTTAAGTGAACTGAGAGTATGTCCATCAACTTTAGTCCCTTATTTTTCTTTGAGATTCGTATCGATGTGTGATACACAGGAAAGACAAGAATCTCAAAAAAGTAATCTTGAAGTGTATCATTCACCAATATGTATTTGAAAATCAAATTAAATAGATACATTATTTGATAGATTAATCTCTTAATCCACTTAAGTTTTTCTTTAAATTTGAGTCTTATTCATACTATTTTTATCAAAATGTAACAAGGGGTTAATTCTTATTCCATCTAAATAGGAGTATTAGTAAACCCCTCATTTTGAGGGGTTAACTCATTTTAACCCCTCTAGAGGGGTTAACTTAACCCTTCTATATTTTTTTATGTTTGGCAAATTATGGAGGGTTAACTCACTTTAACCCTTATATAGATTTGTTGTGTTTGGCAGGTTAAGAAGGGGTTAAGTCTCCTTGAGAGACTCAGATATTCAAATTCAATTTTAATCTAAAATTACAATTATTGATTTAAACACTATCGTTATATAACTGACTTAATAATCCAATTATCTCATATTTCTGAAGTATAGATAAATATTTTTGGATTCAAATTTAAAAAGTGCACACATATTCAAATTTAGATCCGGAGAAGACGTTACAGAAATAAAATTTCTCATAGATTCGATGTGTAATGAAAACGTTGTCATGGTAGTCCTTGTGAACTTCAATTAAATCAATACTACATTTTCTTACCCGCTAATGGTCATTTGTAATCATCATGTGTGTATCTTGGATATCGCTACGGTCGGTCTAAACATCCACGCTGACTGCAGCAATTCTATGTTCACAAACACTTCAAATACCATCCAATAACGCCATTTAAATATGGGCTCCACAGAGGTTTCTTATATTTGGGTGTGTGTTGGGTGAAAATAAAGATCACATAAAAATGGATTTATTGAGAGGATCCATGTCAGACATGTTGAGAACTTCAGATGATGCGCTTGCACTCGTATCCTCTTCCTCAGATACGTAGATGGGAGAAAGAAGGCAGTGGTGGTGTTTTTGAGGTAAGGATGGGTTAATATTCACACAGCATCTCTAATTCTGTGTAAGAGCAATTCAGTAAGGGGCTGTTTGGATAGGTTTTTTTGGGTGGTAAAAGAGAAGAAAGCTGTCAAAAATGTCAGCTTTTTGACAGCTTTCCCCCAAAATCATCTTTTTAAGGGGTGATTTTGGGGGAAAGCTGCCAAAAAGCTGACATTTTTGGCAGCTTTCCCCACTTTTACCACCCAAAAAAGGAACCAAACAGCCCCTAATGGGGATGAAGAATCCATCAAATTTCGTGGTTTCATCAACTTTTTTATAGTTAATGATCATCCTTACTTTTCCTTTCTTTTGCTCAGTATAGTTTCTTACCATGAAAGCAAGAGAAGAATGATTTGATTCTATTTTTTTTGCATCAAATTGAGTTTTAATAGCTCTGCTATTTACATTTCAAACTCTTTTTTGTCTTCATGGTTAGCCGCTATGGTATTAACCGTGATATTTTCCCCTTTGTACTCATCCTTGAATTGGATTGTACAATATCCTGAGCTTTTTATCAAAATGTAACAAGGGGTTATTACTATATAATGGTGATAATATTGTATGAATATGTTTTTCAAAATCATTGGTGACTTGAATGTTATAATTGAGTTGTTTGATTTCTTTTTGTGGTGGTGGATTAACTTCACCATGCGATGCTACAAGATTAAGGGTGAAACCTTTCTCGATTATAAGCATAAAAGGGATTTTGGGAATAGAAAATTTCTTCTGCTCTCGAAGAAATTTAAATTTAATAATATATTTATCAATGGTAATAGGAAACCAACGATTATGATATATTATTGTTCCCGATAATAATATCTTCCATGTGATCACTTTTCATGATATAGGTAGAAAGTGTCATAGGAATTTCCTCTTATCAATTGTTTCAAAGATAATAGGAAGATTCTTGGCTTTTGAAGTCATCATAATTGCCTTTGCGATAAAGGACGTAATAATTTGAGAATTTTTGCATTGCCTTTTATAAGAAGAAGGAACAAATTCTCCTTTAATAATGCTTATATTGGCTCCAGTGCCTATTAATATATGGAGCATAAAGTGCCTATATTCTGAGTAGGCAATTGTTATGCTTATGAAACAGTTGACTCTTGTTTTCTTGTCTAAATTTAATGCATGAATTTTCGTTGTGTTTTAGGAGTGATGACTGGATATCTTGGTTTTTCCATAGGAAGATGTATACTTCTTTGTGGAATCAAGGCTTACTCATTTTCTTTAGAGGATGAAGTAGGGCCTTCCTCCTTTTGAAAAGCAAAACTCCTTTAGTTGATTTATGTATGTAGCTCAGGTTATGTTACCATAAATAATAAATGTTTCTTCTGGCATTTGTATATTTTTCTATTGATTTAAATGACATAAACTAATCTCTAAATCGAGATCAATTTTAAGGTCATTCAAGCTTACTGTTCGAGGTTGCATTACCTTTCTAGGTTGTACTTCAAATAGACTAATTACTTCTCTGGTCATTTTGCTAATGAAGGTACAAGTTTGGCTGAGTGCTACTATAGATTCATTATTGTATTCCTAGCACTCTGCTTCCTAATTTAATCTCAATTCCTTTGAGATTGATGCTTAATTCTATCACATCACATATGCAAGGGTCATTAAGCACAATAAAGTAATTTGGGTGTATATTAACACCAAGAATTATGTTAGCTAAATTGGACTCACATCCTCCTATTAAGGCATCTAATGGATTCGAAATTATTCTTTCATCTATACAAAGTGCCATAATAAGTGTGTCATTACCAGACTTAAATTGTCCGAAAACTTTTACTTGGATGAGTCCAAGATGAAGATATTTCATATCCTTATATTTTTCTTTTAATTTATTTATTTTTCTTCGACCGAGGAGTGGAATGCTTGTGAAGCTATCTTCCCCATGTAGTTCGATGTTTCTATCGACTGGATCAAATATGTAACAATGTTTATCAAGGAATTTGGTATTGAAAATACATGTTTTCCTATAAAACATCATTTCTATGATATTTGGGAATTGTTAGTTTTAGTTGTTCTATATCCTCATCTAAAGCAGAGAATCTTTCTCCTTGGAGATTATGTATATTAGTTTCAGAAGACTCTAAATCTTCACCCGATATACTGCTAGTCTCCTGTTTCAGGTCTTTTATATTACAATTGACACATATTATAATAAAAAGAGAAATAATAAAAATATATATTTAGTTGGGTTTTTTACTCGTGCCAATGGAGCATAGATGTTGTACTTTGTTGATGGTCCGACTAAGATAATAGGTCTTTCTTTCTGTTAGTTTTTGATTTGATTGCTTGAAGATAGCTCATTCTTCTCTTATAGGATAAACAATTTCCTCCTCCTCTTATAGGTTGAGGAGAGAGAGAGAGAGAGAGAGAGAGAGAGAGAGAGAGAGAGAGAGAGAGAGAGAGAGAGAGAGAGATCTTCTCTTATAGGATAAACAATTTCCTCCTCCTCTTATAGGTTGAGGAGAGAGAGAGAGAAGAGAGAGGGAGAGAGAGAGAGAGAGAGAGAGAGAGAGAGAATGGTCTTTAATTGTGGGTTAAGAGGCCACTAAAATAGGAGATAGTTAGGAGTGGTTAACCCCTTAAAAATAGCTCTCAAACAGCTGGTTAGCGAAGTTTGCTAATTTGGCAAAGCTCGCTGAAAGTGTTTGGGCGAGACTCACTTGGACGTGGCTGAGTCATTGCTTTTGAATCATGAATGACGTAGCCCATATGGATAGCTACTAGCAAAGTTGGTTCGCATCAGACAGTGAACGTCGTGTGGTTCACTCTTGACACGTATGAACTAAGTCAATATGGGTTGTGTGGCAATGTTTACGTGCTTATTTGAGCGAGCTTTACCATAACCTATTTGTGGGCCCAACTTTGGGCCCATTGAAGTGTTTAGTGTATGGACGTTTACTTATTGGTTCCAAGCTAAACATTGGTCTGAGTAGAATATATTTTAACCGTCTACACCCGTGTACCAAGGGTAGAGTATCTGTTCCCGAATATTAGCAAGAAGGGAGAGTTGAGCTGATTTCTACGAGCACTGGTCTTGAAGTAGAGAACTGGATCTTCAAACATTTTCTTGTACTCCATACTGTAGAATTAGGTGAGTGCATATTTCACGCATGGGATATGTTTAAAAGTTTCCACCATCAAGTTGAAGAACTCATTTACACTCAGGCTTTGCTCACGAGATTTCTATCGATTTGGTTGACGGGATACATCATACCCCCTCAAGCAAAAGAGTGTATCTCAATCAAAGTATTATATCTTGTGACATAAATTTCTCACGGATATTGTTGAGCCTTGCTCCTAGCTACTTTTAGTTGTATTCATCATGGGCTAAGGGAGTTGGTGATTATTATATTTTATTGTACTTTTATACCCTCATTACCTATCTTATTTTGAATAAAATATTTGCTAATAAGTATTTTTATCTTAATTTGTAGAAAATAAAAGACTAAAGAATAAGAGCCCAAAAAGAACTCAAATCTCTCATCTCTCAATCCTTGTTGAAGCCTAAGAAGCTCAAGCCCACACTAGAGAAATTTGGCCAAAGGAACAGAAGCTAATGAAGTATCGATATAGGTTTTGATACAAGTATCGATAGTCGTATCGATACTAATATCGATACCAGTATTGATACTAGTATCGATAGGGGTATCAGTACTAGTATCAATACATGTATCGATACTAGTATCGATACCTGTATCGATACTAGTAGCGTTAACCCTATCGATACTAGTATCGATACCTACTATACAATTACGAATCAAAGACTGAAATTATGTAACTTAGGGATTAAGTTTAACCTAAGGACTAATATTGATTATAATACACTATAAATAGGGGTAGAGAGTGAGGGTTTAGAGTGAGAAATTTTTTATAAAACTCTATTTGGAGAGGAGATTTACTCTTACTTAAGAAGACCTTTCAAATTTATAAACTTTGGTTGTAATTAATAAAAAAAATTACCTTTTTAAAATATTCTTTTCTTTTTTATTGATTAATGAAGATGAAGATGAAGACTTACTTTCAAGGGGCTAGAACCCTCTTACAATATAAAATTTTCCGTTTCTCTTTTATTTTCTTGCTTTAGATATTCATGTTTTGGGATTTATTGTCTTTTTCTTTTTTTTATGCTGGTAGATTAGCTTAGATTTATTTTGATGCCTTGTAGAGTAGATTTACTTTCATGTTCTTTTATTATTTTCTTATATTTTTATTTTATAGTATAGATTTATTTTATTGCATAGTTTATATTTTCTTTATGCGCTTTTATTTTTGTAGTTTAGATTTACTTTTATGCTCATAGTTTAGATTCTTATTTGCTTGTTTTTATTATTTTTAAAAAAATTAATTTAATTTATTTTATTTTATTCTCTTTCTTGCACCCTCTCTAGTTTAAATTTTATTTTTTGTCTTTATTTTAAAAAATGTGTAACTAAAATCTTATAGGAATTCGAAAATTATATGAAACTAGTTTAAATTCTTTTATAATTTGTGGATTGCTCTATTGTGCTCAAAATGATCATGTTTAGAATAATCAACTAGAGAATAGGTAAAATAAGACTTTGATAATCTATGCCTATCTTGAGTGGTTTGATAAGTTATACTTATGAATTTTAGACTTAATATCTAGTTGCTGCTCTTTTATGATTGATTTTACTTGGATAACAATTTGTTAGGTTATGCTTTCCTTAAGTTGTTTAATAGTTTATGCTTAATAAATCTAAAATAAAATGTGATAAAAAGAGAATAATTCATAAATTTTAAATAAATTTTACTAGTAGATTCAATTATAATTTTTTCATTTCTCTATACACCTTTCTCAAGGAATCAACAACTTTCTATACTATAACCTGATAGTTGAGCACTTATAACTTTATTTTATTACCCCCTATTAAGTTTTGGCGCCATTATTTCGGAATGCGCTTTTAATTAGGATTTTTCTATTTTGGTTCTTTAATTTTATGTGTTTTCTTTTGAATGAACCACTTTAAAGCTTGAAAATCGAGGATTGAAGATCGAGGACTGA
>NC_033802.1:50148049-50149814 GCF_001876935.1 Asparagus officinalis | reverse complement strand
TTAGGATCGTCGGTTGTTCCTCCAACGATCAAGTCAGTAATAAATCTTGAGTGGAAAAGTATAGAGTTAGCTCTTAGGTATGTAAAAAAGGCCAGTGAGAGTTACCTCATGCAGTGTCATTCCTTTTATAATGAGTTTGTGGGGTAAGAAGGTAACTTGGGCCGAGTACATCTAGGCAGCTGAGTCGACAGACACTACCATGTGTTGCTTGCTAAAGGAGGTGATTCACTTGGTCATTTATTATGGGAATGACAACAGATGATTGGTGCTGACTGGGTTTGATGAGTCATAAAGACTATAGGGGCTAGAGTAATGATAATGTTATCAGGGCAGTTAATGCGAGAGTAGTCGACTAATGAGCGGTTAAAAAAAATTACCATCCTTCGACTCATCTAGTCTAGGGCCAAGAAGTACAACCTTTTGACTCAGTTACACAAGATGTCGGCTGAACAATGGGCCGAGTCGAATCGATTATGGAGTCAATTGAGGGGTTGGTCGAGTAGTTCTACCTTTTGACTTGGCTACGCAAGTTGTTGGCCAATCAAGTCGGCTATACTGAGGCGGAGGTTATCTTGGCCTTACATTAGTTTCCTTAGGCATAGTGTAAGACACATGTCGACTTCTCTATGGAGATTAATATTTAGTAATTTAGGGATTATAACAAGGGGTTGTAGTAGTTGGCCCCTTTCACTTTGAGTCGACATAGGTTAGGTTCGAGTGAAACAAGACTGTGGATTTTCTGAGTCACGAGGTGCATTGATGATGGGTGATTGAAAACTCCTTTGGATGTGACATTGCTTATATCAAAGGACATCTCTTGGCAGCCGTCGCCTCGCCTTTTGTGACTGATTGTGGGCTACTTAAGGTAGGTGTGCCTTGCCTCAATTCTAAAGAGGCAACTTCTAATTCCGGAGTTAATCTCAGTCGTTGTCTTGAAACTAATCCGGTCCTTGGTACATTGACAATTGTTGATTTATCTGTCTATGAGTACAGTGGCTGTAAGGAGAGAGATTTGTTGCTTTTTCTCCAAATCTTATCTGAAAAAGAGAATTTTGATCGTTCCTCTTTTTTCAATGATCTTCTAAGAATTTCTGATGGCATCTTCTGCTCTTAATGCACATCAGGGTCAGTTGGAGACCTACACTCGAAGGTGACACTTCCACAATTAAGGTCATTATATGAGAGATTTGATATCCATCGGTCCTATAAGCTGACAGAGCCAATGAAGTCGTAGGTAGTTTTTGATCGATGCGAGTCGGGCTCTATCATACATGAAACGTCTAGAGTGTAATTTGTGCCTACTCCTACACCCATTCCTTCGCCATAGTTTTACAGCCTTGGGAGTGTCACCGATGTAGATGAAACTAAACTCGATCGCAACTCTAGTAGAGTTTGTGGTTATTTGTCATTAGTTAGGGGTCAAACTGACCTTGAATATGCATGGTTATCTGGTCAGCATCAAGGTGCACCACCACGAGGCCCACTACCATTTTCAAGAGGTGGGAATATTCAAAATCATTGTTGACCCTCCCGAGTTGAATAATGAATAGAAGGAGAAATTTGTCTGGGTCTCGGGAGATGACTCTAACTTGGGTTATTCGAATTGGCCTAAGATCGTGAGCCCTGGAAGATTAGGGCGTACACTGGCTCCCACAAGATGGAAGACTTTCTCGATAATTCTGTATTGCGAGTAGTCAGCATCTCTCTTGTGCTGTCTACACCAAAAGACAAAGAGAGGGTGGCTAGTCTGACTCTGAGTTCGGAG
>NC_033802.1:50132485-50147279 GCF_001876935.1 Asparagus officinalis | reverse complement strand
GACCCTAGAGGGGGGGTGATTAGGGTCTTATGCTAATCTAATCCGATTTTATGCCAATTAAAACTAATTCAAATATATTATTGTAAGATAGATATACAAGTGTTATAAACAAGAATAAGCAATATGAATAAAGAGATATATCCTAGCAAAGAGGTAATATATGTAAGGATATATAAACTAACACAAGGGTGAAATAAACATAAACAAGTTAAGAGTGATAGTGTAACTAAACAATACAAACTCACAATATGATCACAGAGTTCGGACCTTCCGTCCTACGTCTCCGCTTCCCACTCCTGGGAAGAAATCCACTATCACAACTGGGTTTTCTATGCTTACCCGAACAACATTTACACCACACAATACGGTTTTCTAGTTTACCGAAAACTCTACAACTAACACACTCTTGTAATCCCACTCTACACCTTCTCAAGTGTTGAACTAGACGTGTCTCCCTCAAGTGATCGGATACAACCACTCCCTAGGTTCGACAACCGACGCCACTCCTCTTGGGATGATCTCCGACTCTCGCCACACACTTCTCTCGATGTACAAGTGTATTACAAAGTGAATCTCATAATAAGCACAATACAAAGTGTTTGTTCTCTACAATGGATGAGAACGAATTATAAGCTTACTCTCTAAGTTACACAATCCCATAACCCAATTATACTATGAATGTAAATACAATAAGCTTAATGGTTGTGTGTGTGTAAACAAAGAGAAAATAAAATCAACTAAACCCAATATGAACACTAGCTTAATAAAATGATAATCAAACAATATAAAATATAAAGCTAGATTGAGTTTAGAAAACTTCTTAATAGATCAAGAGTGGAAGGAGAAGAGTTGGATGCTCAAACACCAAATAGATGATCTCCTCAAGCTCTTTGTGGAATTGATTCACAAAACCGAAACACTCAAATGCTTAAAAGCTTATAAACACACTTTAAACAAACTTAAACCCTTCATTAAAACTTTGTTAAACCTCTTGGATTGCTACTGAAAACTGAGGTATAAGGGGGTATTTATATGAAACCCCAAAGCCAAGAGAAAGCCAAGAAATGACCAAAAACCAGCTCAAAAATGGCTCTAGAAATATATTTTATTCACCATGATCAACAAATATTTTAAATTTTGAGCACCATTGAGCATAAGGGAAATTTCTAAATTTTGGAGCAATATATGGATCATAGCCTAAACGAAATATATTTATATTCATGATATATATGTGAATATATGCAAGCAAGACAAATGCAATCATAACTAGATTAGCACAAATAATATAACTTGGATATTTAACTCAAGCTGATTAGTCCTTAAATCAAAGAGCACCAAGCTCTGATACCAATTGTTAGACCCTAGGGGGGGTGATTAGGGTCTATTGCTAATCTAATCCGATTTTATGCCAATTAAAACTAATTCAAATATATTCTTGTAATATAGATATACAAGTGTTATAAACAAGAATAAGCAATATGAATGAAGAGATATATCCTAGAAAAGAGGTAATATATGCAAGGATATATAAACTAACACAATGGTGAAATAAACATAAACAAGATAAGAGTGATAGTATAACTAAACAATACAAACACACAATATGATCAAGAAGTTCGGATCTTCCGTCCTACGTTTCCTCTCCCCACTCCCGGGGAGAAATCCACTATCACAACTGGGTTTTCTACGCTTACCCGAACAACGTTTACACCACACAATACGGTTTTCTAGTTTACCGAAAACTCTACAACTAACACACTCTTGTAATCCCACTCTACACCCTCTCAAGTGTTGAACTAGACGTGTCTCCCTCAAGTGCTTGGATACAACCTCTCCCTAGGTTCATCAACAGACGTCACTCCTCTTGGGACGATCCTCGATTCTCGCCACAAACTTCTCTCGGTGTACAAGTGTATTACAAAGTGAATCTCACAATAAGCACAATACAAAATGTTTATTCTCTAAAATGGATGAGAATGAATTATAAGCTCACTCTCTAAGTTACACAATCCCACAACCCAATTATACTATGAATGTAAATACAATAAGCTTAATGGTTATGTGTGTGTAAACAAAGAGAAAATAAAATCAACTAAACTCAATATGAACACTAGCTTAATAAATGATAATCAAACAATATAAAATATAAACCTAGATTGAGTTTAGAGAACTTCTCAATAAATCAAGAGTGAAAGGAGAAGAGTTGGATGCTCAAACACCAAATGGATGATCTTCTCAAGCTCTTGTGGAATTGATTCACAAAACCGAAACATTAAAATGCTTAAAAGCTTATAAACACACTTTAAACAAACTTAAACCCTTCATTAAAACTTTGTTAAATCTCTTGGATTGCTACTGAAAACTGAGGTATAAGGGGGTATTTATATGAAACCCCAAAGCCAAGAGAAAGCCAAGAAATGACCAAAAACCAGCTCAAAATGGCTCTAGAAATATATTTTATTCACCATGATTAACAAATATTTTAAATTTTGAGCACCATTGAGCATAAGGGAAATTTCTAAATTTTGGAGCAATATATGGATCATAGCCTAAATGAAATATATTTATATTCATGATATATATTTGAATATATGCAAGCAAGACAAATACAATCATAACTAGATTAGCACAAATAATATAACTTGTATCTTTAACTCAAGATGATTAGTCCTTAAATCAAAGAGCACCAAGTTCTGATACCAATTGTTAGATCCTAGAGGGGGGGGGGGGGATTAGGGTCTATTGTTAATCTAAAGGGGGGGGGGGGTGATTAGGGTCTATTGTTAATCTAATCTGATTTTATGCCAATTAAAACTAATTCAAATATATTCTTGTAAGATAGATATACAAGTGTTATAAACAAGAATAAGCAATATGAATGAAGAAATATATCCTAGCAAAGAGGTAATATATGCAAGGATATATAAACTAACAGAAGGGTGAAATAAACATAAACAAGATAAGAGTGATAGTATAACTAAACAATACAAACACACAATATGATCAAGGAGTTCAGACCTTCCGTCCTACGTTTCCGTTCCCCACTCCCGGGGAGAAATCCACTATCACAACCGGATTTTCTACCGACGCCACTCCTCTTGGGATAATCCTCGACTCTCGCCACACACTTCTTTCGGTGTACAAGTGTATTACAAAGTGAATCTCACAATAAGCACAATACAAAATGTTTATTCTCTACAATGGATGAGAACGAATTATAAGCTCATTCTCTAAGTTACACAATCCCACAACCCAATTATACTATGAATGTAAATACAATAAGCTTAATGGTTATGTGTGTGTAAACAAAGAGAAAATAAAATCAACTAAACTCAATATGAACACTAGCTTAATAAAATGATCATCAAATAATATAAAATATAAAGCTAGATTAAGTTTAGAAAACTTCTCAATAAATCAAGAGTGAAAGGAGAAGAGTTGGATGCTCAAACACCAAATAGATGATCTCGTCAAGCTCTTGTGGAATTGATTCACAAAACCGAAATATTCAAATGCTTAAAAGCTTATAAACACACTTTAAACAAACTTAAACCCTTGATTAAAACTTTGTTAAACCTCTTGGATTGCTACTGGAAATTGAGGTATAAGGGGGTATTTATATGAAACCCCAAAACCAAGAGAAAGCCAAGAAATGACCAAAAAACCAGCTCAAAAACGACTCTGGAAACTAGCCATTAGAACATGAAAAGACAGTGCAGCGGTCGACCGCGGCAGTCGACCGCGAAGTTCATCAAATCAGAGAAAACTTCTAAAGAGTTCGACGGTCAACCGTGGCGGTCGACCGTGGGAATTTTTAGCTTGACGGTCGACCGTCATGGTCTACCGTGAAAGTCTCTGCTAGCTCCACAGGGTAAAACATTATCGCGGTCGACCGTGGCGGTCGACCGTAAACTGATATATGAAAGTGAAAGTTTGAAAACTGTTTTTTCTGATTTAAAATCCTGTTTAAAAATATCAAATAAATTCTAAAAAATGTAAAACTTTGGAAAATGATTGTAGACATGATAATACACATGTTACAAAACTGGTTTTTAGAAAGGACCTCCCAAATGAAAAATACCATCATTTTGCAAAATAGTCTAAAACATAAAAATGTGAACATATGAGTTTTGACATTTTAGCTTAACCATGTTTTAAAACAATACAAAATGATTTTATAGACTTGAAGAAAGATATAAACTATTGTTATGAAGTCTATAAACAATGAATATAGTATTTTATCAAAATACACATATAATGCACTAAAACATGATTTCATTGAACTGGATAAAATTGATATTGATAAAATCATATATATGCATGTAAGTATGAAATAAAAATATTTTCTAATTATATTTAATTATTTCATAGTAAAACTTAAAAACTATCAAACCAAAACATATATGTATATATATTACTATATATATACATGAAAACCAATAAATGTGTGTGTGTATATTATATTGAGCTTAAAGTACTAACACACATAATATAAACTCCTAAACTAAATTACCCAAGATTGATCTTGATCTTCAATAGCTTGACTTAGTAATCTTGCGGATGAAGCTTGAACTTGGATCTTCAACTTGAATTGCATTGCTTCAACCACTATATCCACCAACCTCCATTTGATATGATCGTTTTGGCGCAATCCATCCAGCCTCCTACATGTTGTTTATCTACAATTGATACAAAAACACAAATACTAGACAAACAACATTAGAAGTAAATTGTTTATAAATCATCATAAAACAAGAAGGCCAACATGTGTGTGTGTGTGTGTGTAATTGTGTGTGTGTGTGTATACACACACATATATATATACATATGTGTGTGTGTGTGTATACACACACACACACACACACACACACACACACATATCTATATATACATATGTCTCTGCGAATGAGATTTTCTTTACAACGTTTGCCTTATCTTCTTGTCCTTGATTTCTTCTATTTCAAGTGAGTTTGTACTAAATTTCGACAATCTACAATAGCCTCCAATGTCTCTGCTACTAGTCGTAATGAGATGAGGATCGATCTCCTCCTCCCCTTCCATTCAAAGCTTTGCACAAAGGAGCTACAAGTTTATTATGAGTGTTTCCATCTCCTTAAGACTTTTACTCTATCGGCGCCAGATATGGCTAAATCAGTGTATCATCATGGCAGTGATAGGGTGCCCATTTACTTGAGGCGCTTAGAGTATGGGCTCCAGCTACCCCTCCACCCTTCATCTGCCAGGTTTGTGAGGCTTTGGGTGTATCCCCTGTGCAAATTGTGCCTAACTCTATTGCTACCCTAGTGGCGTTCACGGTTATTTATCACCGGGTTAGCATCGAATCGAGCCTACATCTATTCAGCCATTTTGTCAGTGTCAAGACCACGAAGAAGGAGGGGAACTACTTCTTCCAAATCGTGGGTGGCTCCAAGCTCATGTCGAACATCCCTGATTCGAACAAGGGTTGGAAGGAGAAGCTCATGTGGGTATTTGGAGCCAACCCCTCTTGTCTTGTCCAGCTTGGCTAGATATCAGGAAGGACGTGTTAAAGCCAAGCCTGCTTTAGGCTGAGGAGGGGTGAAATCTAGAGAAGATCTAAGCTTATGCTTGGTCCCGAGAGATTAGTAATCTCTTTGAGTCGGCTTCTCTTTGCGTGGACGACATGCAGATGGTTCCTCCTATTGAAGCTGATACCATTCAGATGGTGGTCTTAGCTCTCCCCCTGAACATATTGAAGAGTTTTGAGGGGAAGGACCTAGCCATGGCGAAGCAAGGCTTGACTATGAGGCCTCAAAAGCAGTTAAGGGGAAGCTAGACCCCGAAGAGTTGAAGATGGCGGTAGCAAAGACTATCGAATTTGTGGCTTAGTTAGCAGAGCTGAGTGCCACCGCTCAAGCTGAGAAGTTTGATAAGAGGAGTAGGAAACTGGGCAGAGGCCGAGAGTCCCACAGGATAGTTGACTCGACTCAAGTTGACTAGGTCAAAATAGCAAAGACAGATGTTTCTGCTTCGAGTCCTAAGGATGGTCTACATCCATACATCTCTCTCTAAGCTGGTGGATGTAGTTATCTTGGATGAGGCTTCACCCACTTGGCCAGTGGGGGGAGAAGAAGTGGCTGAGCCCATTGAGGTTGGAAGCCAAGCAAAGGAGTTGATGGCTATAGCCTCTTTGTCCATGCCTACCTATAGGCCAAGCAAGGAGCTTGTCGAGGTGTTGGGTATGACCACTGAGGAGGCAGCACAACCCTAGGTAGTTGATGAGCTACCCAGGGCCAAAGTAGCTTTGGTCCCAGCAGGCAGCTTCCGATGGCCTTTTCACGATTGCATCAACGAGCTTGACCCCCAGGTGTGGGGTGAGCTTAGGGATACGCTGATTTGCGTATCAGGAGAAGGCTTCATGCATAGAGAGGAGCTTTCTAAGGATGAAAAGTTTATCCACAAGAAGCCTCTCGATAAGGAGAGCTCAGTCTTAGAGTCTCAGATGGCTCAGTCTCGAGTGCCAGAGCAAATCTCCCTCCCTAGGGATGAGGAGATCTTGTGGGAGATGCCCAACGTTGACCTCCACCAAGCCCTTAAGGGATACTTGCTTTGGGAGGCTCTAATTAAGAAAGAGCTATTCTCTCGACTTGACTATGCGTGCTCCCCACTAACTTCGAGAAGGTGCTAGAAGACATGAGAATGGCTAGGGAAGCAGTCGAGTGGAAAATTGCCACTTCGGAGACTGAGCGGGAGGTTAGAGTCGTAATGAAGGCAAATGGCGTTCAGAGTTGGAGATGAGGGAAAGCATGATCAAGGGCCTCTAGGGGCACCATACCATGCAATCAGCCAGCATTGATAAGCTAAAGGAGGAGATTAGCCATTACTAGCACGAGATTATCGAGCCAATGGACAAATCATATATCTGGGTGAAGAGGCAAAGGGTGAGAAACATTCAAGACTAAATGCTCAAGAGTGCGCTCAATAATATCGCTTGGCTACCCAGAATCTAAAGCCTAATCTCAAGGAGAAGAGTTTGGCCTATAAGGCTTCTCTAGACACCATTCGATCCTTAGAAGCTCGCCTTGCTTTTTTGGAGTCGGAGACTTATAGGGTAGAGATTTTGAAAAAATACCACATTGGCCCCTTGGGTAAAGTGGAAGTGCAATTAGCCTGCAAGGCAGTCTTCTACTATCTTCTGGCTTTGCTCCCTTTTGATTCTCGAACTGACCTATACCGCATTTATTACGCCTCATGAGTCTTTAACTACCTTGACATTTTAAAGGATATAGAGATGGGGGGTGGGGGTGGGGGGGACATAATGTTCAATGTGAATGACGAGGACGAAGGAGATGAATCAGGAGATGGCCAAGGCGAGACTACCACTGCTATTATTCAATCAACCCCTAATCCCAAGTCGAGTACTACTCTTCAAGTCTGACTCCTGACTCGAGCCAAGCTCTATGAGAGTCTAATCTATCTCTCTTTTTTCATAAATACAAATGTAAATAATGGTGTAAATTCTATGATATATGAGTAAAAATTTGAACTTTTTGTCCTCTCGATCGGCGTATGCTTGTGTTTTATCTTGTTCATATTTGTTTCTTTATAGTTTTGCCTCACTGATGAGATTAGTTGCTGAAATGAGTCGGCTCTTTCGGTTGAGGTGACTCTGATACGAGTGGAGCGAGTATTGTGATTCTCTCTCAGACTTCACTTGTTGGTGAAGGAGAGCCTTGGATTATAAATGATACCAAGGTCTTTGGAGTCAAAGCCAATTGAGTGGTTATTGGTGCCTTGGTTTTATCCTGAGAGGGTACCAAGGTTTTTTGTCGAAGGCATGCCTTGGTTTTAGTCGTGTGATACCAAGGTCTTTTCAAGTCGACCAAGTGAGGTGTGCTTTAGTTTTATCCTGAGAGGGTGGTAAGGTCTTTCGTTATGTGCCTTGGACTTTAGGTGGCTGCTAAGGTCATTTGATATGTGCCTTGGACTTAGGTGGATGCCTAAGTCTTTTGGTACGAACATTGGACTTAGGTGGATGCTAAGCTCTTTTAATATGTGTCTTCGGCTTAAGTGATGCTAAGATTCTTTGGTACGTGCCTTAGGCTTACATAGATGCCAAGGTCTTTTTGTACGTACCTTGGGCTTACGTGGATGCCAAGGTCATTTGGTATGTTCTTTGGGCCTAAGTGGATGCCAAGGTCTTTTGGGTTGTCAACTGAGCAAGGGAGGACTCGGTCTCATGTTCCTACAAAGATTTAGGGTATTGCTAGAGTACAACAAAATAGAGTTAAAACTCAAAGAATTTTATATCACATGTCATATATACAAATAAGATTATTGAAAGTATTTCTTGAGGTGTTTGATGCTCTAGGGATGTTGCAAGATCCCTCCAGTGGATCTTCTTAGTCGATAAGTTCTTGGGCACACTTCTTCAATAATTATATAAGGTCCTTCCCAATTCGTAGCCAACTTGCCTTGCCTGGCGTCTTTGTCGAAAGCAACTTTTCGAGCAACAAGATCACCAAAGTTGAATCTCTAGGGTCGAACCTTGCTGTTGTAGTGATGAGCAACGCGTTGCTAGTTGATGACTTAGGATCAGAGAGCTTTGTTTCGTACTTCATCAATGAGGTCTAGCTCGATTTGGATTACTTCTGAATTCAGATCTTGATCAAAATGTTGCAGTTGGATTGTAGGCATGCCGACTTTAACTTGGGCTACTACATCGGCTCCATAGGCTAGCTTGAAAGGTGTCTCACCAGTAGAGTTCTTGTGAGTTGTGTAGTAGGACCATAAGATTCCAGGTAGTTCTTCGACCCAATTCTTGACCGCCTTGTCTATTTTCTTCTTCAAAGCTTGGTGGATACATTTGTTGCCGGCCTCTATGAGCCTATTACATTTCAGGTGCGCTACTGAGGTGAATTTGAGCCTAATGTTCCACTCCTCACAAAAGCTTTGAGCACCTACACTGTCGAAGTGAGGGCCATTGTCGGTGATGAAAGAGAGGGGAAATCGGTAGACAATGGATCTCCATACAAAATTCTTGATTTTTCTCTCACTAATTTTGGCTAAGGGCTCGACCCTGATCCACTTGGTAAAGTAATCGATGGCAACGATAAAGAAGTTTTGCTGCCCAGAGGCTATCAGGAGAGGATCCGATAAATTTAATCTCTGTTGAACAAATAGAATTGGACTCAGAATGGAGGTGAGCTCTGTGGCTAGAGCTCACAAAATGCTCAAGGAAAATTAGCATTTCTAGCATGAAGAAACGTGTCTCTTAGACTCGGCTAAGATGGTGGGCTAATAATACCCTTATCAAATAACCTTCTGGGTAAGAGTTCTGGCCCCAAAATGATTCACACATGTCCCTTCATGGATCTCTCTAATAGCACAGTTGGCCTCTACTGGCTGAAGACACCAGAGATAGGTCCCCACACTACTGCTAGAGTATGATATTCGTAATGTTGATTATTGAGCATGAGATATAGATGAGCATTCCTTTGTAAACTCCTAGCTTCAATGACATTCACAGATGAGGTCCCTATTGTTAGATACTAAATGATTAGATCCATCCAACAGGGATCCGTAGACGTCTCGGTCTGCATGACCGATGTAGGGGTCTCCATGATACGTAGATACTTGAGGGTATCCATGTATATGGGTCCTGCCTAGCTTCCTAAGTTGGTCAACCTGAGTTTGGGTATCCATGTATATGGGTTCGCCTGAGTGTTGAGAGCACAGGGGACTTGGGCGATTCTAAAATTTGTGAAGTTGGTCAACAGCTCCTTGACCACCTTCAAATACAGAACCATTCTCGAGTCTTTGGCTGCATACTTTCCAGTCATCGGTGTACCATAAGTTGGGAGTCAGCCAAAATGTAGAGGTGCTTAGCCTTTGCTACCAAGGTGGCCTAAGACACACCAAAAGTGCTTCATATTTGGCGTCATTTTTCAAGGCTGAGAAATCAAAAGTGATGGAGTGTTCATGCGTCGACCCATCCATGATACGTATGACCACTCCCTCTCCTCTGCCGGCTTCACCAGAGGACTCGTCCACCTTCAGCAACCACCAAGAGGCAAACTCTAGAGCTCGAGGGTGTAGTTTGTCTGAGAGGTAGATACCTTGACTACGTGAGATGTTGAAGGCTCTGGTCGGGATGGTGGAAGGGTTGCAGATGGTTCATCATTTTGAGAGGTCGACTTAATGAGGAAGTCAGCCAAGGCATGGGCTTTGATGGTTACTCTTTGCTTAAACTGCACCTCATACTCGCTGAGCTCAACCAACCATGTATCTGACGCCCCTAGTTTCACACATGACTGCAGCCCAAGGTGAACTCAAAGATGTCAAACATGCCATACACCAACACTGTGCATAAACATGTTTCACTGTAACCATTAATATCACTCTAGCAAATGTGAAATGTAAAGTAGTGAGGGTACAAGCAGATATAATTAAGACGAGAATACAAGGAACACAATATAGAGGAGAGGTATCCAATAGTAGAAAAGAGAGTACATCTGATAAACTAAAATAAGAACAATGAGTCTCTAAAACATAAGAGTCAACTGAACAATACTAAGGCACTCAGCCACCAAAAAAAATACATCTTTAAAAGACTAAAACTATAAATAGTCTACTATGGAGTACCAACTAGCTACTTATGAATAATGGTAAACTATGCTGAGTCTCCGTCAGTCTGCAGCTCTTCGAAACCCTGACCCACTACCTAAAAGAGGTGGTAAATAACAAGTGCTAGAGCGCTAGCAAGAACATCTCCACCACCCCCAGGGGGAAGGGGGTAACACATATAAAATACTACACATAGCATGCATGTATATATAAGTATATATATCATATATCTACTACCAAGAGGAGTTAAGATTTAGGAACCCACAACACGAGATAAGTACATTGAGGGAATAATCCAAACAAAGAAACCCTCATATATATACCATGTATCTCAAATTATGAATCACTAAATATCAACTCCAAATTTTATGAATAAACAATAAAGAAGTACATCACCAGAACCTTATCCAGGGCATATCATTCATGTCAAATCACAATATCTCGCACTACCCTCTAGTAAGTGGCACGGAAGCAAATACACAAATTCTGTGTAATCCTCATCAAAAAGTATATAGCATCACACATAAATGCCACAATGTTGAACTACGTCCATCAAATGTACTCGCCTGAGTCCTAGGCGACCCAAAGATGTAGAGTGTAGTCATCCACAGTATCATGCGGCTCCTGGACTAACACTCTCAGTCATCGAAACCAATGTATGTCGTAGAGTGTAGTCGCCCATAATATTATGTAGTGCACAGACCAACACATTCAATAACCTCAGTAAAAATGCAACACGGAGTGTAGTTACCCACAGTATCATGCGGTACATGGACTAACGCACTAGGAGTGTAGTTGCCCGCAATATCATGCGGTGCACAGACTAGCGCACTCATACACTTAAACAAAGATGCACCACTAGTGTAGTCGCAAGCAGCCTCATGTGGTGCACGGACTAACACACTCGGAGTGTAGTCACCTGCGATCTCATGTAGTGCATGGACTAATGCACTCAAGCAACCAAAATCGTCGATATTCGAAACAATCATCACTCCTCATCATGACAAACACAAACATTAGGCTACACACTCCCAAAGGCCCATGCATGCTCAAACCTAACACATGCACTCCTACTGCCACGTATGTGTATCTACGTACAACCCGTACAACATGTCTGCAACCTAACATGTGTGAGACAAATAGGACCCATCGGTCGACTGGTCCTTCTAATCAGTCGACCAACCGAAGAACGGATCCAAATTAACTAAACTTGAAATTAGTCAGCTGGAAACTCGATCCGTCGACTGATATTCATATCAGTCGACCGAACAATAAGTATTGGTCGACCGATACACATATCACTCAACCAACCAGAGAGAGAAAACCTCAGTTCCCGAAAACTAATCTATCGGTTGATCTTTCTGATCAGTCAAATGATCCGAAGACGGATCAAAAATCGACAGACTTTGCAGAAATAATCAAAAATAAAAAATAAATCTTGTTTTAATTCTTAATTAGGTCATATAGGGTTTACTTGATACATAAAACCACAAACATCGATTAGAGGGGATCTAATAACACTAAACATGATTTTAAGCCAATAAAAATAAGGAAAAAGAGGATGAGTTTGGAAAAGATGAACTTACCTTGAGAAGAGGTTTTGATCTCTCAAACGGACGATTCATACAAAATTGCTTCATAAAAGTTGTAGATCTCGCCCTCCTCTAAATCTTTGCTTCACAAAGTTTCTTCAAATTCGAACAATTTTTTTTAGGGTTTGGAGAGGTGGGGGTGCGGCTACTCAACACGAGAGAGAAGGGGAGAGAGATAAAGCCGTCGTCAGAACGCAACGAAACTTTACCCAAAGCTCGTTCTCAACATTCTAAGATCAATTGCATAAACCTCGTGCCCATTTGATCATCAAAAAATTAATAAAAATAAAAATATGACAGATTTCAGCAAACTCCGATATCGAGGCTAAAACTACGAATCGATCTCAAATCGATTCTAATCTGATCCATTCATCCCAGAATGATCACCAACCATAATAAAACTCATTTATTATTATTTAAAATTATTTTTCAAATTATTTAGGGTTTTACATTCACCCCTCCTTAAAGAGAATTTTGTCCCCGAAATTTAATAATTTAATCTTAGAGTTTAATAATACGAGAAAAGTACGTTAATGGGATAATCCAAACATGGAAACCCTCATATATAAATCTCATATCATTAATCACAAGAAAGATATGGATCATACATGCAATATTTACACTTAACATCTAGAATGTGAATATTCCCACTTAACCTATAATTAAACAAAACAAGCACGTCGAGCGATAAATCCAAACAAGGAACCCTCATGTATATACCATATATTCCGAATGATTAGCTGTTAAGTGTTAATATCCACATTCTAGCATGAAGGGTAAATGCAGCTATATAGATAAGATAAATACTAACAATATTATAACTAGTAATATAACTACTCGAATAGATATGGGTAGTCGCGACGCATATCCTCCTCGCGCTCCCAAGAAGCTTTCTCAACTCCTTTCCTGTTCCATTGAACCTTAACCAATGGAATTACTTTATTCTGAAGTTTCTTATCCTCCATGGCAAGAATGGGGACTGGAGACTCAACTATAGTCAACTATTTTTGCAGAACAATTGATGCTGACATGGTAGGAAGATAACCAATCCATACTAAGGATCACATCAAACTTAGACATATGTAAGATGATCAAATCAACTACGAACTCAGACTCGTCTAGGCTGATAACACATCTCTTACAGATACTCTCTAATAGGGACACATCACCTAAAGGAGTAGAAACTAACAAATGTATGTCTAGGGGATGTGTAACTAGCTGAAATCTATCCATGAAGGCATAAGAGATAAATGAATATGAAGCTCTTGAATCAAAAAGAATTCGGGCTGGGAAGAAGCTCACAAGGAACGTACCTTACACCATTGCCTCATTCGCACCATGATCATGTAGCACAACTGCAGGCACTCTACCCATAGCGATGGACTGCTATATCGAAGGCTCTAAAACATATGGAACCATCTATGCCTGTGGTAACTCCTTAATAGAATGCACTTGACCCTCGATCCTTGGAACTGGCGGTGGTACCTCAAGTCTCGGCTGCTGGCCCTAGCCTTGGCTCTGGTGCTTACCCAAACCTTTGCCTTGCTAGACTCCGGCTGGTGTACTGCGACACTCCGCGGCTCTATGGCTGAACTTATGGCAGTGAAAACAAACACCTTTAATTTTTCGCTACTGTGGCACTCTCTGATCATGCTACAATCCATTCTTATGAGAACCTTGTTGCTAGTGAGAACCCTTGCTCTGCTGTTGGGGTCCTCCGGGCCCTAAAAATAGCCTATTTCCCTTGCCCTTATCGTCAGACTATCCCGCTTTAGAGCTTTCCTCTTTACTCTTTTGAAACATAGTAGTCTCAGTCTCCTGAGAAATCGCAAAGTTGGCTACCTCTCGCACTGAGTGGAAACATCGAGACACAAGATAGTGATGTAGGCTTGGGTGAAGTCCCATAAAAAACATTTGAGCGTGACGCTCTCCTGTCTTCCACATGCCTATAAACCTGAGTAAACTCATGAATTTGCTCTCATAATCTGCTACTGACACGTCTCCCTATTCTGGTCAGGATAGCTCTACCTCCTTCCCGGCCTTTGCCGAAGAAGATATATACTGCTCATTAAAGAAATAAATTAAATCCTTCAAATTGAGTGCCATCCGCTGCTCTGGTGTAAACTAGAGTCTATACCATCCTCAGGGGTTGCCCTTGAGGCTGAATGCTGCCAACCTATGTCTTTGGACTGGGTAGACATCAAGCAAATCATGAATATTCCTGGACAGGGTAGACATCAAGCAAATCATGAATATTCCCCACATCCTCCTTCTACTCATGTGCTACAAGTGAGTCTGATGAACCCTGAAACTTTGGGGCCCTCAACTTTTGATACCTCTCAACCAGACATAGCCAAACCTCTTGCTTTGCGGCTCTGTTAACAGTTGGTTATGGCGTAACAGCTAGTGATGCCTGTGCAATAGACATGTATTTGATGCGGCATAATTATGTACCAAAATTGCAAGTGCACAATTTATCAAGTTATAGTATAAAAAGATATCGATTCCCACGAGAACGTTATTTGAAGAGATTAATTAAACTTCGGTTCTTATTATTTTGTTGTGAATCTGACTTAATCTATAAATAAAGAAATATA
>NC_033802.1:50120622-50131485 GCF_001876935.1 Asparagus officinalis | reverse complement strand
ATGCTTTGCCGTTCTTGTTTTCGACCTAGATGAACGGTCGACCGAAATTTTCCGTCTGGTCGACCGAACTTTTCAGTCGTCGACCGACAGAATTTCCGCTGTCGACCGACGATGCCGCATTTTGCTGTTTCCAACGCGCTAGTTTTTTTGTACCCGTATTGCGCTGCGCCGTCTTTTGCCGTCTTTTGTTTTGGGTGTTTTTTTGCGCTGAGCTTTGAGTGTCTGTATATATACCCCATTGCTGATGCTCCTTTTCAAGTGGCGATGGAGAGAGTTTTAAAAAAACAATGTTTAAGAAGTTTTAACAAGGCGCGTTTTAAAAAGGAGCTTTAAGCTTGTTTAAGGAATTTGGTTTTAAAGCATGTTTTTAGCTTGTCACAAGTGGCAGGAGCACTATCTTATTGTTTGAGGCGGCCCTTCAAATCTCCATCTCTCCATACTTGAATCTACGAGAAGTTTTCCGTAACTCAAACTCTTAGCTTTTATGGTATAATTATTTCGTTAATGTATCATTTCTATTTAAAGCTAGTCTTCTTATATTGAGTTTAGATTTGATTTTAAATATCTCATTGTTTTACCACACACCCACATTGAGGCTTATTGTATCTTCTCATTTACATAGCTAATAGTTGGGTGGCTGAAGAGATTAGCCTAACTTTTGAGTTGCTGCTTTCATTGTGTGTCCTCATCTATTGTAGGCAGCCAACAAAATTTATATTTGTTACATTGTGAGTGTATGCCCTAATGGTTTCGGTGCAGCCTAGAAACCGGACAGCTGTGGTACGTGAGTGCGTTTCGGTGAGGCTAGAAACCCGAGTGTGTTAGCTGAGCCGTTTTTCGGAGGTGAGCTAGAAACCGATTGTGAGGAGTGACGTTTTGATCGACCGTGAGCGCTTTGAAAACCGCTATACTGATGTGCAGGTGTGAAACGTTATTCGGCGCTGCGCCTTTCCGGTGCAACGTAGAAAACCCGCGGTTGGATGAGTGGATTTCTCCCCGGGCGAGTGGCGGAGCGCCCGAGCACGTAGGCACGGCAAGCGTCGGAACTCCGTGATCATATCTGTGTTTGAGTCGCTGCTTTGCGCCCGTTTCATTTATACTGTGTGTTTATATTTCTTATCGCCATTGTCATTTAGCTCCATTATATAGCATGATCCGACTATCTAGTTCACATTTGTTTTTACGCCCTTCGTGTTAGCTTTATATATCCTTGCAATATAATATATTTCATCATATAGGATATATCAACTTTGTGTATATTGCCATATTCTTGCCCATAATCCAGATTTGTATACCAAACTATCTTGCAAGACTATAGTTTGTTAATAATTTTGAATTGGCCAATTGGCATTTAAATCGGATTAGATTAGCATAAGACCCTAATCACCCCCCCTCTAGGGTCTAACAAGAATTTTTAACAATAAGGTAGGATTCAATGTAGAATACAAGCTCTTCCTATTGAACACTTCATTCTACATTGTTTGTTTTGTTTATTTTAGAATAATAAAAAGAATATATTCTTCTCTCGTTTGAGAGTTTTTTGTTCAGTTGTAAAAAAAAGAGAGAGAAAAAAAGAAAAGAGAGAAAAGAAAAGAAAAAATTCAAAAAAAAAGAAGAATAAATTTTTTATTTCATCCTCCTCAGACCAAAGGTAATTGCAGATTTTTATTAGCCAACCAAATATAAGTGCTTCACTTCTTATCTGCTTTATTTTGTGTATCATAGAGTTTATGTTGAGGACAATGCAAAATTTAGGTGTGGGGGTGAGAATTAGTTATTTTTTTCCTCTTTATTTTACCTTTTAGTTGCATTTTTGATATTATTTTCTCTTCTTTTACAAAAAAAATTATCACTTGCCAAATTGATAGAGTTAAGTAATAATTGAGTTATTTGATAAATTTTAAATTTTATAATCCCTAGTTTGTTATTTACTTAAGTTCACCTTTTATGATAACTCTAAATAAAATTTCTTAAGAAATTATTTTATACTTTACTCAAGCCTTAACTTAGACTTTTATTTAAAATAATGGAATTTCTGCATGCTTAGCTTAGAGTTGAAAATAATCTTAGACTTTTATTTAAAATAATGGAATTTCTGCATGCTTAGCTTAGAGTTGAAAATAATTTTTCAAAGTGTCTTGATTTACATATTTTTCAGAATATATGCTTAGAGTTGAAAATAATTTTTCAAAGTGTCTTGATTTACATATTTTTCAGAATATATATACATATATATATATAAAAAAGAAAAAAAATTAACATTGCAAAAGAAGAGTGCGGAAAATGGGCACAAAAAAAAACTCTTGAATTTAAGATGATTCTATCTTATAAAGCCTAAGTTGACCGAGTAATTAAGCCCAATGAGTATTTCCATACTTAATGACCTAAGCCCAATTGGGTTGGGATCCATTAGCCCAAAACTCATTAAATGGTCACTTAGAAAGCCCGTTAAAGTAGAAAAAAATCATCAAGGAAGAAAGAGTTAAAAAAATTAATAATAATAATAATAAAATACTAACAAATTATATATATATAGTATATATAGCCTTGAAAAATATTTCTGATCAAGCAACTTGAATATTATTTTAAACAAAGAGTTAGCATGTTCTTCTTAAAACTTTTAAATTAAATTTCTAAGTTTGGCTTGGTTTTGTATTGCAATAATGAGAAAATTTTCTAGGAAATTCACTTTGGAGTTATATATAAAAACGTTTTCTTGAGTAATAACTAGCTTTAATTAGATTGTCTAATTTTATCAAGTAACTTTAGTTATTTACTGACTTCTTTAAATTGGTAAGTTGACCGAATTTTGTGGGTATATTCACTGCAAACCCTCACGAGATTACAACCCGTCCACTAAGGTAACCTATGGGTTTAAAGGCTTGTTGTATGCGCTAAATACAAACACGATTCCTACGAAAGTGAGTTAGGATTTTTCTTTCTTTGCTAGAGGACTAGCAAAAGTTTAGGTGTAGGTGTATTTGATAATCATATTTTTATTATAATTTTATATCCACATTATCTATTTTAAATGAATAAGTATACCACTAATATTTGTTTTTATCATTAATTGTAGGTTAATGAAGAAATAATGAATAAAAGCCCAAAAGACTCCAACTTACTCATTTTATAACCTTTTATTGAAGCCTAGAATCAAATCGAGTAGCCTGTAGAAGCCAAAGAAAATCAAAAATCCAATATGAAAAGAAATCATATTCAAAATGGTTGGCCGCAAAGAAACGACGATATCTTCCAATCCGGAAGGCAGAATTTAACATATAATATATAAAAATCACTTATCTCAACGAGACGAAGCCAACCGTGAAGTCAAAGTTTTTATTGGAGCATAGATGTTAGCATCAATGCGGACATCGATGCATGCATCGATGTCAGACGTTCTGTTATGCATGAAAGGCTGAAAATGGATTGTTTTGGATACTATTTCGATCCAATGGCTCATATTCATTGATGTTTACTATAAATAGGGTTAGAGATTGAGGGGTTGGAGGTTTAAAAACTTTTGTAACTCTATTTGGAGAGGAGGGTTACTCTTAATTGAGAAGACCTTCCAATTTTGTAACTTTTTGTTACAATCAATAAAAGAATTTTTTTCACATCTTCACATTTTTCTTTTCTTCTCTTTGTTTGATGATGAAGATGAAGATCAAGAGTGAGGTTTGCTTTCATCTTGAGGCTAGAACCCTCTTTGGTGGTAAATTTCCTCTTTGTTAATATTTTTATCTTTTTATTTTCTTGCTTAAATAGCCAAGAGGCTAGAACCCTCTTGCCTTAGATTTATTTCATGCTTATAGAGTAGATTTATATCATGCTGATAAAGTAGATTTATTTTTTCGTATTTAATTCTTGTAATTTATTTTGTAGTTTAGTTTTT
Organism: Asparagus officinalis; assembly: GCF_001876935.1. NCBI lineage: Eukaryota > Viridiplantae > Streptophyta > Magnoliopsida > Asparagales > Asparagaceae > Asparagus > Asparagus officinalis. The sequence goes on along the minus strand of NC_033802.1, from coordinate 50,127,593 downwards.
GCATTTTATTTTGTAGTTAGATTTTATTTTCTGGCACTATTCACCTTGAGGCTAGAATCCTCTCAGGATTAGTTTTTTATTTTGTTCATTTTCTTTGATTCGCCTTAAGGCTAGAACCCTCTAGGAAATTGCCATTTTCCTCCTATATAACAAATTAGAGTTAACACGGAGTCAAAGTCTAAGGATGATGTTCCTCTATCTCGACTTCGCATGGAATCATGCTCTGAACCAAGTGTGAGTGCTAAGGACGCTCCTGTTGCTCCTGGTAAGACAATTTCACATTTGTTTGTTTGTATTTTTTCTTTAGATTTCTATTGCACTGATGGAGTTGAACATCCCTTTTAGTTGTTCCTTCTGAAGTTGTGATTCCTATCGAAGCTGAAGTCGCTCTGAGCACGACTATTGAAACTGGGGTAGCCGTGGATGCAGCTGTTGTTCATAACACAGCTGTTAAAACCGAAGTTGCTTTGGATGTAGCTTTCAGAATTAAGGCTGAAGTAGCTACAAGTGTTATGCCAACTAGCTCTACCGCCTCAATGGAAATTCCAGCCCACGTGTTAACCGTGTTTACTGCTGCTCCTGCCACTATCGCTGCTGCTCCTACAACCATTGCAGCAACCACTGTGTTCTCTCTGTCATCGATTTCTGTAGAATTAATGGCTTCATCTGCTGTCTAATCGGAAGTGGTGTCCTCCAACGCTACACCCTCTTCCTCTTTTGATTTGGCAAAATACTTCGGGGTGTCAATGGTTCAGAAGAATTTCCTCACTATTTTAAAGGAATCCCCTACTAAAGTATTGGATCATTGTGGGAACTTTGCTGGGATTAAGGTCATGCTAGAACCTCTTCTGCATCTGATGCATAATCTGACTAGCAGTATGGCTGTGCTGCCATATTTGGTGCATTTGGCAAAGGTTGAAGACCTTTTCAGAAAGTGGCAGGATCACCGAAATCAGTCTCTCTTCCCTCTAGCTGAAGAACAAGCTATATAGTACTTGAGGTAAAGGGATAATTCTCTGTTTGAGCTTGAATGCCAAGTGCTTGAGAAGAAGCAGAGGGTCAAAGAGCTCATGGGGGTCACCGAAAAGTTATCCAGTAAGGACAAAAAGGTCATTGATGTTAAACATGACTAATAGCTCTTGCTTGAATCTTATAAAGCCATGCTTGTTGACATCCAAGTTAAGTTGGTAGAAGTAGAGAATGAGTCTAAGGGTGTAATGGAAGTGCAGCAAACGTTGGCAGCCAAGCAGACGAAACATCAAACATCGCTTCAGGTTGAGATCAATGATTTGGGGAAGCTAGAAAACGCCGTAAGCAATGTGAGCTGCGTAAGCAGGCAAGGGTAGAAGTTGAATTGGAGCACCAAGAGTCTTTGAACAAAGTCACTGAGAAAATTCACAAAACTGCTGAATTTCCTTAACTTTTGTAGCCTGGCCCTTGTAATGGTTGCCTATTAATAAAATTATGGCCTTATCCACTAGCTCCTTCTCTTTGTGTTCTTTTAACGAAGTTCGTATGTCAAACTAAGCTCATATGATGGTACGAGACTCAACTCATCAAGCTCAAAACACTTTTGTAGCTGACTTAATGAGCCTCATCACTTAGAGATGAGGTTCGCCCTTTTTAATGAGTCTCATCGCTCTAAAATCTTGAGACTTGTATCAGACATGTCTTAATATTTTAAGAAGAAGTTCTAGGTTTTAACGAACCTCATCATTAGAGGACTCATTTCGAACAAGTCCCAACGTCTTGAAGTGAGGTTCAGCAATTCAGCAAACTTTGTCAGTTTGAAGTTTTGAGACGATGCTCAATATTTGGTTAAGACTCGAGGCTCAAGCTTATCTCAAGCAAGTCTCGTTAATCGAGCTTGGTTAAGTCTATGAACTTCATCGTTCTAACACTGTTGATCCACATGGATCTGTCATTTCATTTCATCAGCATTAAGTACTAGTACTTAATGAGCCTCTTCGGGCCAAATGTACTTTTACCATCTGGCACTTGGAGATCTGTATAGCAAACCGCGACCACTGAGCTAGCTCCTCTGCCTATATATAGGCTGCTTCTTCACAAGAAGACTTATCATCTTCTTCTTTGAGCTCTGAGTTGAGATGACTCAGAAGAGCTTTCGTTTTCAAATCTTTTCTTTCCTTTACTCTTCAAAGCTTCATGATTTTTCGATCTCCTCGAGTGCCATTAGTGAGGTAAAAGGTGTCGGAATCATGGATCCTTCGATCGGCACCGTTGCTTTAACTCTCATTTCAGGTAAAATTTTGATCCGATTGGATTCTCGATCTCATGAGCGTAGAGTTTGCACTTAGAATATTTGTGCCTCCAATGATTGGATGGTTGCTCCACCACTTGGAGCTTGACTTCTTTGGGTAGGTGAACAATCACTCCTTTAATTGCTCAATATAGTTCTTGTGTGGCGAAGCTCATCAGATGAGTGAGACTAGTTTGATAGACAAAGTTTGTCGCTCTCGACGAATTTTGCTCGTCGAACAAGACTTGCCTGTTTGACGAGATTCGTTTGTTTGACAGAACTCGTTTGATTAACGAGACTTGTTCATTTGATGAGCTTCATTTTTCGGATGGGGTTCGTCTGTTTGACATGGCTCATTTGTCTTGATGGAGTTTGCCCATTTGATGAAGTTCATCTATCGAATGAAACTCGTTTGTTAAACAAGGCTTGTTCGTTCGATGAGGTACTCGCTCAATGAAGTTCGTCTGTCGGATGAAACTCATCTGTTAGACGAGTTTTTTTGGTTCGACGAGGTTCATCTGACGAGGTTCGTCTGACTGACAAATCTCATAAAGTTGTCTTGACTATACTTGTTCTGAGCTAACCTCGCCATTTTTCTCCTTGCACTCGTTCATCCGCCTGTTCTTGAGAATCTTCTAATCTTTCAGAACCAAAATCAGGTGGTGCTTTAACAACTTATTGGGCTTTCGAATGCAACCCTGATGATTTATTCTAGGTCTAATCATGTTTACTCCTTCAACATGTTGAGCATCCCTAAGCATGCAATCCTTCATCTTGGGCCTCAAAATATGCGGCAGCTTCACAAACCCACTGAAATGCTCATCCAAATTCCCTCGCAAGTAACTTCAACTATCTTAGAGATACCCTCTCACTCTGTAACTCATCCACTTCCCACTGAATGTCGGGAATGAGGTAGATTCCTTCCCAAGAAATAAGAGATAGAATTTTAATAATAATAGCTGAAGCGTTGTTAGAGGTGAAGCTCGACACTACCGTAAGAAGTTTAGTGATAAGTTGCACAAGAAGGTGTTAGTCAAGACTAAAGTGGAACGTCGAAGGTTATTGAAAGAATTTGTAACCGAATCTCGTAATGCAGTTCAATTTTTTTTTGGTTATAACTTCAATCCTCATATAAATAAAACTTTTGATTTCATTCATAACTATTCTCTCCTTTTGTGTAATTAATAACCATAACTTAGGATTTTAGCAAACCCTCAGCTATCAATGGACTTGATATGTCTTTACCAACTACCGTTTGAGTTGGACTAGTCATACTTTTCCCCTTGGTATGATGAGCTATCGAGGAGTTTCTTTTAGACTTAAGTGCTAAGATTTTTTCTCTATCCTTAGCCATTCTAGGCATTAGATCAAATGTGTGATCATAATGATTAATTATAATCAAATTGAGTTATAGATGTTATGAACTTGAAAGCAATACTCATTACATGGTAAACTTGCTATATAAAAACGAACGTCAAAATAAAAAATGATGAAATTGAAATGGCTATGTCGTTCATGGACATATAAGTATGACGGCAGTGATTAGAATAGTGGCACATCGCTTGGTAGGCCACTATTGGAAAACGAACGTTATTTATGGGAATGACGATGTTGGAAAAATCATGTCATTCAGTGACATATAAGTATGACGACAGTGATTGGAATAGTAGCACATCACTTGGTAGGCCACTATTGAAAAAAGAACGTCATCTATGGGAATAACGATGTTGGAAAAATTATATCGTTCAGTGACATATAAGTACAACGATAGTGATTGGAATAGTGACACATTGCTTGGTAGGCCACTATTGGAAAATGAACGTCATTTATGGGAATGACGATGTTGGAAAAATCATATCATTCAGTAACATGTAAGTATGACGACAGTGATTGGAATAGTATCACATTGCTTGATAGGCCACAATTAGAAAAGGAATGTTATTTATAGGAAGGACGATGTTAGAAAAATTTTATCATTCAGTGACATATAAGTATGACGACAGTGATTAGAATAGTGGCACATTGCATGGTAGGCCACTATCTGACAAAGTATTTTCAAAAGGGGTTAAGAGTCGACTGTCAAAGGTAATCATTGATGTGATAGTTTACTATGGATCCGTCATCCTATTGAAGAGGATTGATGGGAGATTTTGGAGGAAAATTAAATATCATAGGTAATCCTTAACATGATAGTTTTGTTGTGGACCCGCCATCCTATTGGAGAGGATTGGTGGAGAATTTTGAGAAAAATCGACTATCAGAGGTAATCATTAACATGATAATTTTATTGTGGACCTGCCATCCTATTAGAGATGATTGGTGGGGAATTTGGAGGAAAGCTAGAAATACAATTGTTACCTTAGTTCACCTCTTGAGAATTGAAAGAGACAATCTCTTTTTGTTGATGACACAAATTTGACTAGGAGCTTATGGGTAATATTTCTTTAGAAATTTATCATTTATAGGTATCATGAGTTTGTCACCCTCTTGAGTGATGAGGCGATATGCTTTATTTGAGTTGACAGTTTTTATTACAAATGGTCCTTCTTATTTTGGTTCGAACTTCCATTTCTTTTGGACTTCAAAATCATAGGACGTCAGACAGTGAGAACTAGGTCACCTTCTTTTAATATGCGGTGTTTGATTTTCTTATCAAATGCTCTGGAGATCTGAGCTTGATAAAATTTAATATGTTGTTGAGCTTGTAATTGCTTTTCATCTAATAGCTCAAGCTCTTCGAGATGTCGGCGGGGATTTTCTTCCGTTGTCATGCTAGTTGCAAGTGCTATCCTAAGAGACGAAATTTGGACTTTAAGTGGTAAGACAGCTTCACAACCATATACCAAGGAATATTGAGTAGCACCTGTAAACGTACAAACCGTTGTGCGATATGCTCATAAACTTTGATCTATTTTATCATTCCAGTCTCGTTTGTGTGCAAAGACTACTTTGGTGAGAATTTTGATGTTGGTTTTATTAAAAGCTTCAGCTTGTCCGTTCACAGTAGAGTTATAGGCTATTAACTGATTAGCCTTAACTAGTTGTCCGACTAGTGTGAAATTTTAGCATGATTTTTTAGGCTTATCAGTCGCCCGATTCGTTGAATCAGTCGACCGATTATATATTAATAGTCGACTGATTTTGTTCATCGGTCGACCGATAGTGTGCTGATTTTCCAGAACTTAGCCAACAGCTAGTTCATCAGTCAACTGATGAACTTGACCAGTCGACTCATGGTTACTTCTCTGAGTAACGACTAGTTTTCTGTTTTGCTTTGTTTTTGAGGCTATAAATAGCCTTCCAGCCTTGGTTTCTCTTAAGGGGTTTTAAGATAGTTTTGGGCAGTTTGTTTCACGTTTTTAAAGATCAAAAGTGTGTTTTGTTTGTATGAAGAAAGTTTCACTAAGAGAAGGATTTCAATTTTATCCTTGAAGAATTTAACCTCAAATCTTCAATCTCTCTTTGTTTTCATCGGAGAAGTTTTCTAAACTCATTTATCTAGCTTGTTTTCATTTTGATTCCCATATATACATTTTCTAGAATTAATTGCGTTTAAATTTCGTTATTACTCATTATTTTCATACACAACCATTTGAGCTTTAGTATTTCACATATTGCATATTTGGGTTGTGAGAGTGATTCATTTTGTTCTCGTCTTTGTTAGTAAACAAATCTTTACTTGCACACAAGGACACTTAGAGGAGTGGTTGGGAGAGACCGGGGTCAATTCTAAGAGGAGTGACTTGGTTGTAAAAGCCTAGGGAGAGGTAGTAATTCCAAGCACTTGAGGAAGGTGACACGGATAGACCAACACTTAAAGGAGTGTATTGTGGGATTGACAACGTGTGATTGTAAAAGTTTTCGGTGAGCTTTGAAAATCGAGATTGTGTAGTTATTTGTGTTGTGATTAGTGGAGAATCTCCTTGAGGTGAGGAGTGGAGACGTAGGTCGAGGGTTGACCGAACTCCGTGATCATTTCGTTTGTGTTTGCGATTATCTTGGCGCACTATTATCATTGTTATATCTTGTGTATGTTTATACCGTCTATTGTGTTATATTGTTTATCCTTGCATATATCTCATTATACATCATATTGCTAGGATATTAGTTAATAAGTTTTCCCCCCCCCCCACCCCCACACAAACACAGAAAAAAGACCCCCCAAAAGTTTGGGCATAATACCGATAATCATTCAACTTTGAAAATTAGAGAAAATCCCCCTTAATTTATGGGGTGTCTCACAAAACCTCCTATTCGTTCACACTTTTCTCACCAAAAGGTCCCTAACATCATTTCAAAATGTAAAATAACTCAAATATCCTTTTAAAAATCAACCCATCTAGTAATAAAGAAACCCTCAACAGGTTAATAAAAGATATTGATCAATTTATAATGATTATCCCTCTTTCTCCTCTCTTTCTCTTATCCTTAAAAAAAACATAGTAATTTTTTTAAATATTGAGATGGTATTTTGATCTTTTCTTAGTCATATACTTATTAAGTGATATGGTAGACCTAATGGTGTTAGCTTTCAGGGTATAAAGTGAGAAGAGTTCATGGGGGTTTCTTCAGTTTTTAAACTTGAGGGGGGTAATCTACAACAAGCTCAAACTTGAAGTGTTTTCTTAAAGTAAAATAATTTTTTTGGGGGTGGGGGTTTATAAGACACACCCTATTTGAGGGGGGTTAAGTGAGAAAATTTTGAATTGAT
>NC_033802.1:50108580-50120612 GCF_001876935.1 Asparagus officinalis | reverse complement strand
TTATATGCTAAAACTTGAGGAGGTTTTTCTCAATGTAAAATAATTGTGAAGTTTTTCTGAGACACCATCATAGTTGATGGCGTTTTCTAAAATTAACACATGATTTTACGTAGAGAGATTCTCTATATGAGTCTTTTTTCTTCAATTTCTATATTTAAATATATGATTATGAGATTTTTTTTTTTTAATTGTGGACAATTATAATCTGATAAGGATTAAAAAGTATTTGATTATTAGAATTTTTTATCTATGAATAGTTTTAGTTTGATGAGGATTTTAGGTGAATTAAGATTAGATGTCCATATATCATTTTTTGATAGGATAGGTAAACACGTGAACACTTATAATATGACATAGGTTAATTTTATACTTTTATGATTTGCATGGGTAAGTCATATATGATGAACGTCTCAGAACATCCCCCAACACCCCCTCCTCCCACCCAAAAAAAACCCACCCCACCAAATCAACTATTTTAATTGGAGAGAAAATTAGAAACTTTCATGAACTATGGGGTGTCTCACAAAAGTCCCTTAATGTCATTTCAAAGTGTAAAATAACTAAAATACATTTTTAAAAATCAAGACATTCTAGGTACAATGAAATTCTCAACTAGTAATTTTTTTGATTGATTTACAATATCCCCCCTCCCCCACACCCCACTTTACTCTCTTTCTCTTATCCTAAAACTCAGAGTAATTTTGTATGATTGAGGTGTGTTTTCATCTTTTTTTGATGATACATGTCATATTACACACTAGATCTATCGGCGTTATCTTTCAAGGCATAAAAGAGATAAGTTCATGCGGGGTTTTTTGGAAATTCAAACTTGAGTGGGGTTATCTACAATATGCTCAAACCTGAGGAGTGTTCCTCAAACTAAAATAGTTTTTTTGTGGGGCGGGGGGTGCGAGGGGGGTTGTTCCTCGGACACACCTTATATTTTAGAGGGGTTAAGTGAGGAAAGTTTAGCGGGTTATCTCAAACTTTCATAGTTGATGAGGGTTATTTACAATATATACTCAAACTTTGGAGGGGGGGCTCAAATTAAAATAGTTGAGGGGTATTGCTAAAAACGACCCATTATTTTGTATAGAGAGGCTCTCTACTTGAATTTTTTTTTTAATTTCTATACTTAAAGATATGGTTATGAGATTTTAGAAAATGGATAGTTACAATTTGATATGGATTACAAAATATTTAATTATTAAAAAATTTGAATTACAGATTATTTTAATTTAAAGAGGATTCTTAATTGAAAATATTTATATATTCAAATATATGATTATGAGATTTTTTTTTTATAAAATATGGATAATTATAATCTAACAATTAAGGATTACAAAACATTTAATTAGTAGAATTTTTTAATTATAAATAATTTTAATTTGATAAGGATTCTTCGGTGAATATAAGATTAGATGTCCACTTGCATATTCTAATCAGATAGAGAGACACATTTGTACTCATGGTATGATACATGTTAGTTTCTTATGCCTATATGGTATGACACATGCCAATTTTTAGTGCATTTAGAAGTCCCACTAATTTCTCTTTATAAATAAAGAAGGGAAAGGAAAGATAAAAGTGCCATTTTCATTTAAAAAAACTCAAATTTTCGCATAGAAAGTATTATGATAGGGTTCGTACTCAACCCAAAAAGCATAACATCAGCCAAAAGATAGTTATACATAGCTCATTGAAAGATATATTTCTTTTTTCAGTAAGCAAAAAGAATCTAAAGAAGCCCATTCTTATTTCTTACACTCCAAAAAGTCCAGCGAAAAGTAGCTAATCATCAAAGAAAAAGACCAAAGAAAGATGCCAAAAGCTGCATCCTTTAACCCTCAAAACATCGTGGCTTCCTGTACGAAGACGCATCCAATATGGATCACATGGTTTCATGTCAGCCACTGTCTCTAGTGACTAATTAAACCACAAGAGAAATTTTTTGTTTTAGCCATTGCCTACACGTATAATTACATCCATAATGCAAATACTGCCACTTACCAGGTTCCAACTCCTTACTGTTGACAGTTCAAATGTTCCACAACAGTACACAGCCACAGACAATTGAAATGATCGAGCAGAAACCTAAACAGCAGAAGTCTCATAAATTATCAGAAGAAATTGAGAGGAAAACAACGTATAATATTGATAAGGTATTTCTTGAGAGAAGCGCCTAGCTCATTACAAGAAATCACGGGCATCGAGTGTCCGCACCAAAAAGTCCACCTTCTTCCTGAGTTTGGTGACACCAAATCACATATAATAGTCTTTATCTGTAAACTTCCGACAAAGCCACCCGTCACCAACTGCTACAGACCTGCAAGCCCTATTATATAAGCCTCGACAAACATTTGTTTTATGGGATTGGATTCTTATTCTACCGGCCTTCCTCGATCATGTGGGCAGCCAATGCTATCTATAAATTGAGTAGAGGCAATTAAGAAGGATACGGCAATAATAATCTAAGCAGAAGTAATAACCCAAGATAAAACTAGATAAAAGAGTAATTCATATAGCATGTTATTCTTGTTGTATAACTAGGACAATTATCTTTTGTGATTAATTTCCATTTGCGCTCAAGAAAAAATCATAAACACTCACGAAATGACAAATGGTCAAAACAACTAACAGCAATAAAGCCTTTAACCATATTTTTTTCATTTAATAGATCATCTTCTCCATTTAGTTAATCACAACCTTCTTAATTATTTCTTAGTTATCTTAGACATACCTCTAGTCCTACTTCATCTTCCATTGATTAATGGATTTAAAAAATAATCTCTACACTGGAAGAATCATTTCTTATATCGCACTGAACATGCTCTAATCTCAGATTTCAACCTAGGGATTGGTTAACTAAAAGAGTAAAAAGCAAGTACTAGAATCACCTCCAAGATTAGCTGCAGCAAAACAATCTGAGTCTCAGAATCCCCAAACACACAGTCTGTCCTTCTAGTTCCAGATCCAGAAATTGTACAACATAACACTGAACCTTTTCTCCTACCTCCCTTCAGATAAAAAGCTCACCACCACCCGCAGCCTTCAACCAAACTCTCACTTTCAACCTGGACTCCACTGTTCAAAAGCCAACACCGTCTCAGAGACTGAGATTTTCCCTCTAGCAATGCTCAGTTTACGAGCATTGCAATCAACAATATGGAGAAGCTGCCCTTCAGCCAACTCCTAGTTCCCATCCTTCTCACATTCGTCCATCTCTCAGCATCACAGAAGCAATGCACCAGTCCTCCAGCAGTGAGAGCTGGCTTCTGGCTCTCAAATTCCAACCACTACTCTTCTCTTTCCAACGTCTCGTCCTCTCTCTACACTCATCTCCACTACTACTCCCTTTCCATCAACGAAACCACCTTTACAGTCTCTGTCCCTCCACAAGACCAGCTCCCCCTCCTTGTAAACTTCTCTGCTTGTGTAAAATCTGACAACCCTTCGATCAAGACCCTGCTCTCCATTGCCACCGATGATCATCGAATCAATTCTTCCAACGCAGCTTTCTCTACAATGGTGGCGGACAAAACTCTACGATCAGCATTCATCAGTTCCACCATAGAACTAGCAAATGGACATGGATTTGATGGTTTGGACTTGGCATGGCAGTTTCCATCTTCAATGTCTGATATGGCCAATCTCGCGCTCTTGCTTTCTGAGTGGCGAGCTGCTGTCAATAATACAGCAGAAGATTCATCGCCATCGCTCCTACTGACTGCCACTGTGTACTTCTCAGGTCATGTCTTTGATGGGCCAACAGATGATCTTGATTACCCGGCTAGCGCAATTTCCGAGAACCTGGATTGGGTCAATGCTCTCTGCTTCGGCTACCACAAAACCAACGAGCTTATTACCGCAGCTGATGCTCCGCTCTATGATAAAACCACCCACCTCTCCACGAGTTACTGCATAGAGTCATGGCTCGATGCTGGTATTCCTCCGTGTAAGCTGGTAATGGGAATTCCGTTGTTTGGTAGATCTTGGTATCTCAAGAATAAGGAGAAAAATGGACTGGGTGCCCAAGCTGTGGCTGCTGGTCCAAGAGAGAAACTAAGCAACCGAACTGGAGTAATAGCATACTTTGAGATCAAACAGATCTTAAAGGAGACAACCCCTTCTCTTAGTTATGATAACCGAACAGTATCATCCTATTTTCATAATGGAGGTTTATGGGTCAGCTTTGATAGTCTTCAAGTGGTGGATGAGAAGATCAAGTTCTCTCTGAGGAATAAATTGTTGGGGTATTTCCTTTGGCCCATAAGCTTTGACGACTCAAATCACACCATATCAAAAAAAGGTGAGTTCTTAGCTAAACTAATCCTAGCTTGGGTTTTTAACTCCACTTCATTATTCCTTTGTTCTTCAATGCAGCTTCTGGTGCATGGCAAATAGCTAGTGCTTCTGGAGAAGGGAAACTTGGGTACGAAGAGGCACCGTCACCTCAAGAGTTGAACGCTCAAGATCTGGCTCCTACCCAACAAGAAGACATATCTGATGCTATAGCAAGAGACCCTCTGATGATTTTATACATCTGTAATTCATTGTTTCTCCTTCTCAATCTTGTAAGAATTTAAGTTTCATAAACAGTGTAAAAAGATTAACCATTCACATTGAATTCGACGTCATAGAGAGATTTTGTTGCACAGAACTCCGTTACAATTTTGACTTGCAAATTTGTATTTAGAATTTGTAATAAAAATACGATGTAATTTACTATACAAGAGAGGACAAAACTAACTACCTTCTACCAGTGAAGATTAAAACTGGAAGCCTGCATAATGGGATGAGCAAAATATGCACCAAGTGTTAAAGCTGTAATCGTGAGATAGGGCAACCGGATGAATTCTTTGTAATAATCTTTTGGAAGCTTTTGACGTCCGTCAAGAATTGCAGCAAAAGGAATCACACTCGTTCGACTCTTCAAGGCATCAAAAGCTTCCCCATACCGAGTCTTCAACCTCCTATCACCATTCCACACACCAAATAAGTGGTGGCCAATTAAACCAACCGAGGCTGCTGCCGCCACTGAATTCCCAATCCAGAGGGTGTGAGCTAAGCACCACATCACTTGCCCAACCATCTAAAAATAACAAAGTAATTTGTCTGTTAAGATGTGCCTTACTGCATTATAGTTAGGAGGAACATGATTATGATGACCAAGATACCTGTGGGTGTCTGGTGATTCTCATGATTCCAGTTTCCCAAAGATGCAGTTTTGGTTTGTCAACTGCTGCAACCTCCAGCAGATTGAAAGTAGATGGGTACAGAAAGAAGAAAGAGATGAAGTTTGAGATCCAAACAAGCTCATGGAGTCCAGGGATACTCTGAACTTGCCACAGTTGAGTACCATCATACCGGTGGTTGATGAAGTAAACCTGAAAAATCACAACCCATGTAAGCCATTAAGTTGTAAATGCAAGGTGCAAGGATTAGCTCTTAGCATGAGCTTAAAACAGACGCATCAAAATTAAAGGGAACTCACAACCGTACTGACTGCCAAAGGCAGTGAAAGCCCTGCAAATAACACACGGTAAGCCCGCTTGCCCATGAGTTTCTCACACGTATCTCGAAGGCTTGCCATGCCACTATGTACCAAAGCGAATATAAAAATAAGAACCAACATTATAACCTGCATACAGAGGAGAATGAAGTGATGATTGCAGTGTCTCAACCAAAGTGATAGAATAGATAATACATTGTAGCTCCCTAATAAATGGCAATGTGCAAAAGAAGGAAACATATCTGTCCAAAACACAGAGACTATACATATACTTATGAAGTTTACTCTTCCGAGATAACAAGATACTTTTATCAGTCACAAGTAGGTTGTAGAATCATACAAAATATCAGTTCTTTTGATCGTATTTGACTAACAGCACTGATAAAAATATCCAAATAGCTTCTCTAGCTGCATAGTTTATCTTATAGCTAATATGATTTAAGCCACTAAGTCTAAAATATCGGTATAAACACATACAGTGATACAAGTATGAAAGTTGGGTGTGAAGTCCGTATGATATGAGTCAGATCCAAGAAACTTCTGAGTTACAACAAGAAAAAAGACTGACCCGATATCTATGATAGACTTTGATCCAGCTATGATTTTCTATAGGCTATATGTTTATATTTGAATCAGGTTTATATGAACTAATTAGACACATTCAGGTTTGATCAAGTAGTGATTTTAGTTGGTTAGCCACGTGTACTGAACCAAGTTTACATGGATTGATGATAAGACTCATTCAGGTTTAGCTGTGTTAAACCAGACCGCGAGCCATTTGGAATTCTCAGTACCTGCTATAATTTGATATTTACACTAGTCTATACATTTGCATGCCTCTGTATATGAGAGAGAATGGTGAGGATCAGTCCATCTAATTCAGATCTAACAGATGTTTGTACATACAGCATTCAGAACCAGGGCAGGCCCATTAAGAATGAATGCAGCATCCAAGCTGACACCTTGTAAGTAAAAGAGGGGTACATTCCAGCAAATCCCAGGTCTTCCACCACGTGAAAACTATAGCCTAACACATATCAAGGAAGTAATCATCTTTCCATGAAATTGGAGTTGTGACAACAATGGAAATCTGCATTCTAAGGAACTTCGCTCATGCCTAAACAATAATTTGCATAGGACTCTCATATTCTGAAGCGGCCTTTAAGGTTTGCTCTTGACATTGATTCTTCATAGGAGCCTACAGAGATGGACAATTATATTTCCTCCAATTATTCACACAATAACTATTGCTATGTATCCATTTCCTTAATCACATCAATATACCCACACATCTTCTCCCTATAATTGATGAGATACACCAGAGGGTAGCCTCCATCAGCTTTTCCAACTTTTTCGTTCTTTTAAATCTTTGATATTGGTAGTAGTATCTTCTATTTTGGACCTCTATAGAAGGAAACCAATATGATACTTTGGAAATTATAAATTCTTCTCTACTTTCAAAGCCTCCCTGCATGATTCATAATTTTGATTGTGATGAATGACTCTTTATAATATCTACATTACTTTACATATTATACAAAATTTCTTCCTCATTGTTAGCCATTGTCTTAGTTCATAATTTCTTTTGAATATGTTTGCTATAAACACACCTTACCTCCCAAATGCTTCAGTATGCCAGTAGGGATACTCGAAGGACCTAAATCACTCCATTTCATTTTCCTTGATGGGTCTATAATTCCAATAAGCCAAATATTTCAGTAATAACTATTGTCCTATCAGAGGCTGGCCCATATGATCCTCTTAGGTTCTCTAGGCTGATTTCGTCTCATCTTTAGGTTATATGTTTATTTTGCTTATTTAATCTAGACTTTAATTTGCTTGATGATGACTGGAATAACTATTGTTTTATTATGCCAAACATTTAGCTCAAATTTGTCATCCAATAAAGGTTAACTTAAGGGCATCCTCTCCATTTTCCTCGTAAATTTGCTAAAAATTGCACTCCAAATACTTCTGCTTCATAGTGCTAATTGCAAAGCTCATATAGCCTTCCGTACATGTATACTCTAATATTACTCTCTTCAATAAAGTAAACAATACAATTTCCATACAACATGCACTACCTCTTCCTAATCTTACTAGGGCTAGTTATAACTAATGCAACAACATTTATCCTTCATGTGAGCCTCCCTCCCTCTCCACACATTCACCAAATTCCAATTATTCCTATACTAGTTAGTAGTTACTATTCCTTAGCCTTCCTTAATCAAATAACCCAAGCAATACCCTTACATTTTGTCTAAAATCCAAAACGTACTCCCTAAAGACCTATTGTCAAGTCCTCTAAGCTCTTCGCTGTTATTAGATTTGTCCATCTATCAGCTGAGTAAATCTACTGGCTTCCATGAGATAAAATAAATCTGATAGAATAATTAATTTTCTAAATACTGTTAAACAACTAATGGCTCTCTATCTTAAAGTTTGAGCACTATAATTATAAAGCTTTAGATATCTCCTTTATTTTTCTGCTTTATACCTATGTAGCACGGACACGGATCCGACACGGCCATCCGACAGGCCGACACGAGGCAAATCCTAAAAAATACATAGGATACGTGTGTTCGACACGTGTGTCCGACACGGACACGACACGACACGGCTTCATGTTATGCGTGTCCGTGCTTCATAGCTTTATACCACAGTACTTCTACAGATGGCCATTTTCTTAGGTCTACAGTTTCCTTAGTAAAAAAATTTGAACAAATATTTCATGCAAGGAACAGGATTCTTCAATTCCCTCCTGGACTCCACCATCTCTTTAGTCAGGCTAATATTTCTCTTTTTATAGGATATTTGATTAATTTTTAAAATTTTTATGGATTTTAACAAATGTTGTTTTTATTCGGAGAATCATCTTAGGATGATGATAGAGATGGGTGGATTAGGCATGTGTAGGCTGAGAAAGATAGAGTTTGAGAGATGAACCGCCGTTCTTATATAGTTTTTAAAGTAGGTTATATTCTTGGTTTACTTTCTAACTTAACTATGCATCTTCTTTAGAGTTTATAATTTTGTTGATTGGTGTTTCTTTGAGAGGATCTCAACGTTTTATTTTTCTTTCCTTTTCTTCGAGTGTATTGATTGATATGATCATTTATATAATGTTTGGAATGCATCCCTTTTGAGACAAGAATTAATCAGAGTTTTCTATGGAGCAATGAAAAAAAAACGTAAACACTAATTATATGAACACTATCTTTTGATGAATATATATGGCTCAAGGGTTGTTCACATTTTCATGAAATGTAAGTTTTCACCTCTTTTCATTTGCATTCCTCTTCTTTCTCTAATTTTTAGTTTGAATTTATTTTTTTAAAGTTCTATCAGGTTAAATTTCTATATGGTTAGTGTATAGCGTCACGTAGCCATACTAGGGGCCAATGTTTATCTTTATATGGTATTTTTTGACTAAAAATGGGTCTGTTGTCAATAGACAGTGAAAACATAGCTTTATTCAAAATTGCTTATTATTTAATAAGCCACTACTATTTCTCTATAGGTAAAAGTGAGAAAGAATGTACTTTTTGTTAAATTGAAAGAAAGAAATCATGGTAATTTGGTTGTGATTTAAAAAGTGATATGTAAAGAAAACTGCTCGTAGCTATTTACATAGAGGTTCTGATAGAAGTTGAATTATATCTCTTATTAGCAAGGTTTTAAATATCGGTTATCAGGGATTTATCAGACGGCCAAAGTCCTTATCGGATAACGAAAATCGGGGATATATCGGGGATAAGTAGTATTTATCGAAGTAATATACCTTATGATATATACATATAATATAATACCCAAAATGTAATCTAACCATACTCCCCTCTTTCATTCTCTTGACCTTCACTAAATAACCAGAGAAATAACCAACTGAATAGCGAATATTACCTATTGCTACAACTTCAGAAGTTGTGTTGAGGGTGTGTCGTCGATGGAGAGTCCAAGTCGAACTGTCGAAATCACAGTTGATGATGGCGTCGATGAAGACATCTCAGCATCAATGGAGAGCTATGCGTCGGTCGACGTCGTCGAGTCAATCAGTTGATGATGGTGTCGATGGAGAGATCAGCATCGGTCTAAGTCGTCGAGTTGATGAAGTTGACGTCAATGAGAGAGCAACGTCGAATGGTCGAAGTCGATAGCGTTGAGGTTAGTGGAGTTCGAAGAAGAGCGGAGGCGAGCGCCAAAGACAGCGGAGGTGAGCATCAAGGACAACGGAGTCCAAAGAGAACGGAGATCAGAGGATCAGGGCAGTGGGGGCAGCCACACAAATGAGGGTGAGAACGGAGGATTAGGGCTATAGAATCAGGTTTAAGTTTTATTGTAAAGAATAGGTCGGGTCGGGTTTCAAGGTCACTCAAAAACTGTCCATTACCCAAAATCACAACCGAATAGTATGACCTGATAATTCTGATTTTTAGAGCCACTAATATCGGTCGATAATCACCTTTATGACCGCATTATTGCTGATAAACCCCAAAAAACGATAACCGATTTAAATTCCAACTTATCCTATAAGAAAGCTCCCAAAACCGATAACTCGGAGATAATATCGGATTATCAGCTGATATTTAAAACATTGCATATTAGTTTCTTAACAAGATACATATAGAATTCAATTCCTCTAAATATTTTGTAACAAATCCCTCTTAATATACATACCAATATTTAGTAAAATCCCTCCGACTCATGGCACTAAACAAAGAGAGTAATGGTACACTAGGCAGCACAAATAAGGGTGTAGACACAGACACTGTCACAAACACGGGACACGACAAATTTGTAAAATGTAGGATACATGGATATGGCTATACATACACAGACACACACACAAATTAAAATACCTAAAACATTTGTGTTTCTTTCTATTATCTATAAAAATTAAGAATCAAGTTAAATCAAACTAAAAATAAGGTTTAACACAAAAAGTTTAGTTTTGATCACATGAGATAATACGATGGGTATTTTTTAAATATTTAGGTAATAGGTTTCAACTTTCAGGTTCAAAAACCGATTGGTTTTAAGCCCAATATTACCAAAGAAACTATTTTAGGGTATAATTAAAAGGGATATTGAGTTTTGCTTTGAACCACGTGTCCATGACTTGTCCTTGAAGAATACGTGTCCAACACGGGTCGGACACGGACACGATATCCAAAACGCTCTGTACGAGTAACCTAGATGGTATATTACATTTAGATTCTAGCCACAAATCTCTAAGATCTACCAAAAGTTTCAAAGGAAAAAAAATCTATTGATATCTAAGATTAACATTTCTTTACTGGAATCTATTGATATCTAGCCGCAAATCTCTTAGATCTAACAAAAAGTTTCGAAGATATACGTTCCTTTTATTTCTTTAATTGTAGAAAAAATGTGCAATTATTGTGTCATAATTAAGAGTGCAATCCTCAAGTAAACTGGAATCGCGTAAAGTTAGGATTCGTGATTTTGATCAAGTTCTTGATTTTGTATTCATAAGGACTTAAATATCTAAACTTTAGAAACATTGTCTTGAGCAATGTCTAAAATAAGGTAAAAATATTTTTCTCACTTTCTTATAATGGTTTTTCTACAATGTGAATGTTCTCGAATTACCTCCGTTATCATAGATAGGTGTGTAAAGTTTAATGGATATACTTTTTTATGAAAAATTGATAACTCTAATCATCTACGTGCAATAATTTAATATATTTTAATAAAAATAAAACAAAACCATTAAATTTGTACACATTCTTCTATGATTTTTTTTTGTTGGAACACATTCTTGCAATAGAAGTAGTTGAGAATTGTTTTATGGTTATTAACATGTGCCCTAAGGGCAAACCATCTATTATCAGCGTATCTATTATTAGGGTATACCTTAATGGAAAACCCAATGACTATAACCTCTCATTATGATGACACGTAGGATTTTGCATTCCTCTAAAATTTTTGCCACATGGCATTCTCCACCCTTAGTCCAGACCACCCAGATCCACGAACGGAATTAAAGATAAAGGTGATTTTCACAATTGGCAATAAAAATAAATATACCATAGAACTGGCAACACCCGGATCCACCGACAGAACTCAAACTAAATATGATTTTGACGCGCGACACATATTAGATCTTCTTAAATCAAAACGATTCAGTTATTTTTGATAATTAACAATCTAATATTTCTTACTATAAGAAATCATTGTAAACTCTTCAAGATCATGGGGTTTTATTAATATTCCTAATTTATAAGTAATCATAATTTGAATTCGAAATTTGTGAGAGAATTAGGTATATTTGGTAAATTCTAACTAGTTTAAGAAACACATATTGATTTGAATCAACAATTTCTTAAATTTTGCTGTAACAACAGCTTTGAGATAATAACTGCCCATGATCCATTTACATATTGATATTCCACATATTTGCAGGGACGCTATTCTTTTTTCATAATATCTTGAAGTTCACATGCTACTATTAGGCCATTAAAGAGCTGGAAAGTTTGTTAAGGTAATGATCAAAAGGTTT
>NC_033802.1:50082437-50108570 GCF_001876935.1 Asparagus officinalis | reverse complement strand
AGGTTTGCCTTTATTGATATGTCATTTTTTCATGTGAATCCTTTTGTGATGGTGTTCCATACATATCTTTGATGTCAGATTCAACACCTTAGGACTTGATTGCTCCCTTAAGAATGTATTTGAGAAAATCTCTACCAAAGCCAATGATTTAGCAAGATCTGATGAAGAAAATTTAAGAAATTTCAAATGACACTTGCATAGTTGTTGCTTGGTTTTTCTTACATATCATTTGATTAATTTTCAGGAGGCGTGGATCGCCTAGAAATCACAAGTATGTATCGTAACTCTTGGATTTTCTATGTTTTTTTTTTATTGGCATAATTAGGTTGTAATTTTGCGCTTGGAACTCAAATGTATTAATTTTTCTTAGTATGATTTAATTTCTCTTGCAAATTAATAGGATTCTAGGTTTTAATTTTTAAGAGGCATGGGGTGCATGGAAATCTCATGTACACGTTGAAAATCTTGGGTTTTCTTAGCAAAAGGCCACCAGGTATCTTCTCATTTAATTAATTCATAAGTTAAAAAGATATTTTTTAATTGTTATAAGAAATATCCTATCTGAAA
Organism: Asparagus officinalis; assembly: GCF_001876935.1. Lineage (NCBI taxonomy): Eukaryota > Viridiplantae > Streptophyta > Magnoliopsida > Asparagales > Asparagaceae > Asparagus > Asparagus officinalis. The sequence continues at coordinate 50,108,003 of NC_033802.1, read as the reverse complement.
ATTAAACTACTTTATTCCTCAAAAATTGATGCGGGGTAAGTTTCTAATTTTTGAAAATATTTTTTTATTTTTAAATTTAATTTTTTATAAAAATTAATGTTATATTATGAGTAATAGAGTAATTTAAAGGTTGTAGACTCTTGAATCTATTTGATCTAATTCATTCTATATATTTTCCCTTTGCCCATTAGTGTTGTTTTTTATTATCACGCCGTAGAAATTACATACATACTCACTTCATCTAGACTTTATTTAGTCATTGTGATTTATTTTATCTTTTGTAGGCAAATAGTGGTTGAAGCAAGAAGGGTCCCAACTCTTGATGTTGAATAAGTTTCTAATTATTTTTTTTACTTTTTCTCTAATTTAATTTTTAAAAATAATTGATGTGACATTATGAGTGATAGAGTAATTAAACAGTTGTAGACTCTTACACTTATTTGATTTAATTAAATCCATATGTTTTACTTTTTCCCTTTTTTTCATGTTTAATAATCTCCACCTATGTCCCATGCATACTCTGTTCTTTTAATCTTTTGCTACACATTACGATTTGTTTTATCTTTTGCAGGCAGATAGTGGCCAGAGCAAGAATGATCTCAAATCTTGATGCATGGTACATTCCTTATTATTATTGTTGTTGTTATTTAATTTTTCCCTAATTTATTTTTTATAATACTTTATGTGCTATTTTGAGTACTAAAGTAATTTAAAGGTTTTCAAGTTTTAAATTTGTTTTATTTAATTATCCTTATATAGGTTTTCCCATTTGTGTCATGTTTGATAATCTTTTACAGAAATTATATACATACTCACTTAGATGCATCTAAATATTTGTTAGTCACTGCGATTTGTTTCATCTTTTGTAGCTGAATCGTGGTTAGGGCAAGAATGATTTTTGGTAACTTCTTAACTTTTGCCACCTATTGAGACTCTCTATTAAGTTTACATGTTCAACAATATTTCTTCCTTGAATAACATTTTGATATTCAATTAATTAGTCTTTATATTACTATAAACTTAAAGGAGAGCCCTTTATCAAAAGAAACTATCGACGATGCTATTCTATGGTACTCTAGCTTATAATTTTATTTCAAAAAATATCAAACTTACGATTTATAGACAAAAATCAAAGGCAACAATTAATATAAATTTTAATTTGTGTTTATTTGGAATTCTGTTATATTTAAATTGCATTTTTGAAAAGATATCTAATGAACTAATATCGATAAAACCTTTATGTTTCTCACTTCCTCCCCTTTTCTCTCTTCCTCTTCTCAGGTCTCAATTAATTCAATCGACGACAATCACAAACTGTTAAACTAACATGCTTCAATCAATCTCCTATCAGGTATTAATTTTGTCTTTCACTCCTTTTTAAATTAGATTGAATATGAGAAAGAAGAATTGCTATCTTAATTGTTCTTAAATTGCTTTATTACTGGATTTCGATAGTTTTAATTTTTTTTCCCCACACAAGTAGAAGGAAAAGAAATGTTTATTGTTGATGTGGCGTTTGATGGCGGAGTCGGTGGTTGAGAAGTCAGATAATAAGATAAGGTTCTTTCAGATTGATTTACTTGATTTGGATATGGTTTGGTATTCATTCTAGCATCTTGCTGGATATGATAATGCTCGAGTAATAAATATTATTGATTATGGTAGCAGAAGTTATTTCTCTAGAAGAGAGTTGACAATTATTATGTCTTAATTTTAATGTCTATATGGAAGATTTATTTTTGTAATTTGGTGATTTGAGAATTTAAAATTGTTGACCTCTTTGTTTTGATGATGTTTAACAAACAATTTACTACTAATGTTGTTTGTCTAGTGTTTGTGGTTTTCTATTTATTATAGACAAACAACGCGTTGAAGGATGGATGGAATTACGCATTCACGATCATATTCAATAGAGGTTGGAGGAATTGTGGAGTGAAGCCTACGCAATTCAAAGTTAAAGGTTTAAGTTCAAGCTTCATCCGCAAGTGTACCAAGATAGAGCTTCGTTGAAGATCACAAGCTTGGGTAATTTAGTTTAGGAGTTTATATTATGTGTGTTAAGTACTTTAAGCTTAATATCATATACACACATATTTTATTGGTTTCTATGTATATATATATAGTTATATATATATGAATACATTTTGGATTTTGGTTTATCCACAAACAAAGTTTTTACAAGTATATAAATAAATATTTATATTCATACATGTTTGTTTTTATGTGGATAAGTTGCTTTGGTTTAATTTCATAGATATGAAACAAAAATATATTCATATAGATACTCATATGTTTCATATTCTATTGTATTTGTGAAAATTCTGTATTCATTGTTTATAAACTTCATAACAATAGTTTATATCTTTCTTTAAGTCTACAAAATTATTTTGTAATGTTTCAAAACATGGTTAAGCTAAAATGTTAAAACTCATATGTTTACATTTTCATGTTTTGGACTATTTTACAAAATGATGATATTTTTTATTTGGGAGGTCCTTTCTAAAAACCAGTTTTTGTAGCATGTGTATTATCATGTCTACAATCATTTTCCAAAATTTTATATTTTTCTAAATTTATTTGATATTTTAAACAGGATTTTAAAATTAGAAAACTGTTTTCAAACCTGGAATTTCATATATCAGTTTGCGGTCGACCGTGGCGGTCGACCGTGGCGGTCGACCGCCTTGAGTCAAGTAACTCAGAATGATTTTTTATGGCTCGCGGTCGACCGTGATGATCGACCGTATGCAGTCCAGAGAATTTCGCGGTCGACCGTCACGGCCGACCGTATGTGTTTCTAAAGCCCAGTTTTGTTGTTTTGTTGTTTTGTTGCTCGCGGTCGACTGCGAGTTTGCCACGGTCGACCACCGATTGCCCAACGACTATATTGGATACAGAATCAGATTTCAGATTCTTGGGGGTTTTTGGTCTTTTGTTTAGGGTTTTTGCTGTTGGTTTCTTTTCCTATATAAACCTCTCAAACCCCTTCTACCAGCAACAATCAAAAAAATATTTTAACAAAGTTTTAATAATGGTTTGTTGTTTAAGTTTGTTTAAGAAGCTTTTAAGCATTTAAGAGTTTGGGTTTGTGAAATCAATTTCACAAGAGCTTGAGAAGATCGTCTATTGGTGTTTGAGCATCCAACTACTCTCCATCGATCTCTTGATCTATTGAGAATTTTTCTAAACTCCTTTTCTAGCTTTATATCTATTTGTTTGATTATCATTTTATTAAAGCTAGTTTTATATTGAGTTTAGATTTATTTATCTCTTTACTTACACACACAACCATTGAGCTTATTGTATTTGCATACATTGTATAATTAGGTTGTGGAGAGTTGTAACAATTGAGAATGAGCTTCATTGTATTCTCATCCATGTTTGAGAACAATCATTTGTTATATTATGAGATTGTAAAGTTTTCGGTGAGCTAGAAAACCGAGTGTGAGGTGTAGACGTTGATCGGTGACCGTTAAAAACCGTCATTATGAGAGTGTGAATTGTGAAGTTTTCGGTAAACTAGAAAACCGAGTGTGAGTTGTTAACGTTGATCGGTGAGCGTTGAAAACCGATATTGTGAGGTGTCAACGTTATTCGGGTAAGCGTAGAAAACCCGATTGTGATAGTAAATTTCTCCCCGGAAGTGGGGAGCAGAGACGTAGGACGGAAGGTCTGAACTCCGTAATCATATCATGTGTTTGAGTTTGCTTTGATATTTCTTGTCGTCATTGTCCATTGCTCTTTATTTATATCATCCACTATCTTGTTTATTTTGTTTACCCTTGTGTATATCACTTATCCTAGCTCACATATCTTGTTGTATTTTATAATTGCTAGAATAACTTGTTAATTAGTTTTAAATGGTATAAAATCGGATTAGATTAGCATAAGGCCCTAATCATCTCCCTCTAGGGTCTAACAGAAATTGTTGTTTCCCTTCAATGTGTAGCTTTAGATTTATTCAATTCTTTGAACGTATTTTTAGTACTACAACTTTAACATTTAGATAATAAATTTATCTTTTATTTCTTTTGATTTCAATATGAACATAATTTCATAATTATATAAGCAATTAATTCAACAAAAATTTCCTTTCATCGATCCCCGTTAAATTAAACCTTAACTGGATTTCGATGAAAGGATTCAAATGATGTTGATGGGAGAAAAGTACTTTAGGAAGGAAATTAACATGAAATCTACTCATCAATGTTGTGGAAAAGGGTGCTTTGTGTTGTTCTTTAGTATGTTTTGATTGTAAACTTTATGGTGATTGTTATACGTTTCTAATTTAGTAATCTGATGCATGCTTACGGGTTCAATTTTAGTTTTCTTATCTTTTATAACCCTTAGGACTGCAGAAGTTTATCTTATCTATAATTTATTATTATGTTAGTGACAGATATATATCATATTTATAATTGTTCACTTTTATTTAATTTATCACATCTTATATATATATAAAAGGTGTGATAAATTAAATAAAAGTAGACAATTATAAATATGATATATATCCATATAGGGAAATATGATTCTAATGAGCCACCTTAGATTGAATCTAAGCATCTAAATGTATGGATTCAGGCTATTTCAATGGACGATCCGCTCCATTCATCATGATCTAAATGTCTTAAAACATCTACAAAATAAAAATCATGATGTTTGAATATTTCTAACGCATATTTTTCATTGTCTCTTTGGTTGTGTTGTCATAAAGCTGTTAAGTTTACTATCACGTGACGCATTAGTAAATACAATCTAATATGCCTAATTTTTTGTTTATATGCCATCCGAATTATATGGATCAAAATGAATGGAGTGGATCAAGAAAATTAATTGTGAATAATTTAATTTTGAAGGTGCATCCTTAGATTCAATCTAAGGTGGCTCCTTCCAATCATATTTCCCATATATATATATCACATGGAAAGAAAGCATGCTTGATTTTTAAATTTATGTTATTTCTAAATGTTGATTATTTCATTTGATTATGCATGTTAATTATATTCCACTTACAATACATATAAATTTATTTTGATTGCAGAAAAAATAAATATATTAAAGTTTGGTGAATTGATACAACTATCACTGACCATGGAACACCAGCAATATTGGGATGACCCAGTAGGTCACATGGCAAAACCGTGTCGCTCCCTCGTGGAAGCCCGGGTTCGATTCCCGTGTGCGTCAAAGGCGAGATAAAAAAAGAAACACCAGCAAAAACATAATGAAATAAAAACTTAATTCAACAAATTTTGTGGAAAGGAGGTACGTGACAATGGAAATTGATGTGATTTCAGTTGATAAATAATTGACCAAGGACCCTGGACAAAAATTCTAGTATAGCAAAACACCAAAATAATTATTGTTTCACCAAAATATCAGCTCATTTAGAGAACCAATGGAACTAAAAAAACTGAATTAAACTGAATTTCCTATAATATGAAGGGAAAAATCAATTACCTCTTTACTCTCAGAAATCCCCGAAACCGAATTGATAAACGCAGCCCCGTACCCCGTTGACGGTTCAATCCATAAAATATCAAGAGCGAACAGAACCGCTCCCAAAATCCCCACAAAATAAATCCAAGACGAGATCTTTTGCTCCCCCAATTCAAACTTGGCCGAATCCTCACCAGTTAAACTCTCACCAGAGATTCCATCCTCAGTATCTGTCTTCCCGATCGAAGTTCCGTCGGCGTGAGGAATTCTACAGTAAAATTTTAGGAGTCGCAAAGAATTGCTAGGGTTTTTGAATAGATTAGGGGACGAGAGGGATGACGGAACCCTAACGGAGAGTGAACGGACGTTGTTACGGCCGTTAGAGGGGAGGAGGAGAGAAGAGGAGCTGGAGATGAGAAGCGAGGTTGCCATAGATGATGAATGGAGGCTCAACCAGATGAGAGAAGCATTAAAAGGGGATATTTAGTCAAGTGACCTTTAATTAACCTACCCACGTGGCAAGATACGGCAATATTTGACACTGTTTAGCGATGGATCTGTTGAGGGTTAAATTGGGGTCATATTTTATTGGGTCTAGAAAGCGGTTGATGGAATCTATAGTGGGGTGATGCTTTGGAGGGAGGTTTTGGATTGTCGCGGGCGGCGTGATGGAGTGCCTTATATTTATTTAGTGGACAAATTTTCGAAACACTCCTATTTGGACTTTTATTTGCAACAAACGACCGGTTTCTTAGTTAATAAAAAAACTGACCTGGTTTCAGCCATGTTGCTAAAATCAGATCGGTTTCTGAAAAAAAATTTACAAAACTTCATGGGAGTTTAACTCCCGTGAAGTTTAGCATATTTTTAAACTTCACGGGAGTTGAACTCCCGTGAAGTTTAATTTCTTCAAAAATCTTCACGGGAGTTCAACTCCCGTGAAGATCAACAGACTTCACGGGAGTTCAACTCCCGTGAAGTCTGTTACAGGATTAAAACTCCACGGGAGTTCAACTCCCGTGGAGTTACAGGCCAAATTTCCCAGAGAATCGCTCTCTGGGAAATTTAGACTGCAACTTCACGGGAGTTCAACTCCCGTGAAGCTGTTAGGCTGCTGTGATGTGCATGTTTTGTATACATCTACCTATTTAACTCATATATATATAACTATTTACCTATTAACAATAATTACTACAATATATATATGATTTAAACACGCACGAATCAAACAATACTCAAAAAGATCACATATCGAGCTATAATTGATCCACAAAAGTATAGTATTTAAAAATTCATACAAGTTACAAATTTTAACAAAATAAGTTTAAATACAACCCAATATAGCTCCTCTCCTTCCTCTCCCTCTCTTCCCCCTCCCCCTCGCTCTTCCCTGCCCCCCGTGCTGATGAGCCTCGACTATCTGAGTATCCGGTTGTGTATGAGGCTGAGAAGTGCCAGCTCCATCAGCATGTGAAGTGCCGGCTAGCCGTCGGCGCCGAGCGTACGCCTGCCCAAATGATCAAGACATGTCCTCACGACCTCCGAACTCGTCGACGTGAGTCTTATGAAACACATTTGCTACGGTCTTCTTGATTCTGTTGAGGAGTCCTAATGCCACCTGATCCTGAATCTCAGGCACGTGCGCATCAATATCAGCCTCAATGCTATCAAAAGCACGGACCTGTGAAGTAAACAATTTATTAAGTACCAACTCAATAAAAAATTATTATAATTTAGCTTAGAAACTTACGTAATCTCTCTCGTTCACCCCACTAAGGATGTAACTGTCTGTCGGTGGGTGTGGCATGTGTCCAGCTGATGGCTGTGGGTCACGCGTGATCCATCTACGTGTGATACCCTAATACCAACGCATATACGCGATATAGTCAACAACTGTGGGCCTCGTATCCTAGATGAAATCCCACCTGTGAGCCCACCTATTTATGTAGGCCTCACGGACTACGGCCCAGTCGGTATGATGCGAAGTAGGTCGCCGTCGACGATCGATCTGCTCGACAGGATCTGGCACATGCTGAGAGAGCATAAACTGTCGTAGCACACGGTCAGAGACATGCATCTCCACGATCTCCCAATAAATCAATGGAACTCGGACTCTCCACAAGTCGGGAGTATCTCGGTAGATGGATGCAAGAGAATGCATATCGAGCTCCGACGGTGTATAGGGTCTCCACTTGAACTGAAATAAAATAAAACATATATCGAGCTCCGACGGTGTATAGGGTCTCCACTTGAACTGAAATAAAATAAAACATTTATCAGTATCAACAACAAAACTATAATATTCATAACGACTTGAGATTTATATTTACCTGTTAGTGTTGGAGGCCATCAAGCTCATTACGGTAAAACTCATGAAGGCACGTCACTGATTGGTACTTAGCGTACCGCACGTTATACCTATATGCATAATAGAGAATATATAAGTACAAATTCAGTACGAATAAAATTTGTGTGTACAATTATACCTGTACGCCAAAGAAAACTGCCCCTGTAGGTCACGGTGCACAAGTAAAGTAGGGTGTCCAATAAGAATGCGCTCTCATGACCAAATCTGTATCAATGTGCAGCATCCCTTGAATTCTTTATTCTGCATCAGGGATACTCTACCCAGTTCTCAATACAAGTATGCCAACACCGCACTGCCCCACAATAGTGCGCCGCATATGTCAAAATCCTCCAGCAACGACAGCCATCGTGCATGTACAAGAGTCTTGCTCGCATCAGGAAAAAGCATGCACCCTATCATGTGCAATATGTACACACGAGCATGAAACTGAAGCATCTCCATACCTGGCCAAGAAGCCTAGCACATGCCTCCGGCCAACTATGATCATCGATGCCCGTAACTGCCGGCCCATCGATCCGAAGCCCAAGTATGACGGTCACGTCCTGTAAGGTGATGGTGCACTCCCCCTATATGCATGTGAAAGGTGTTGGTCTCTGGCCTCCACCTCTCAATCAGTGCAGTGATAAGCGGCCAATCAAGCCTAATATATCGAACCGTCGAACACTCCCAAAAACCGGCCTGAGAGATCAGCTCTAGAACTCTCGCATCCTTAATGACCCAAGCCAAATGACTCTGGGAATGCTCGATCATGGTGATGTCTGGTACGGGCTGCACGTCAAAAAGAATTGATTAAGTATAATGCGAAAAATTAAAATTAGTGCAAATGCTAAGGAATATATACAAAAGATGTTTTATCTGTCCTGAGCTAATATGGTCTGAAACGTGGCTCACCTGGAGGGTCAAAACGTCAGGGTGTATCGGTCCCGGATCCATAATGAATATAACTGAGAATAATATTAGAAAATAATGTACAATGTGTTAGATCTTTCTGTTGAAATACTGACCTAATTATATATTATAATGACCGTAAATTTTTAATACTGGTTTAAATACTTTTCTGGTATTTAAACATTAAATATTATTTTTCTAATAGAGTATTTGTATTTTCTCCAATTTCTCTAGAATTTTCTACGATTTAAAAATACGGTATTATATTATTTTAATGGTTTTGCTAATTATAAATTTAATTGTTTCAGTAAAACTTTTTGAATTAATAGTTAATTATTCATTATTGTTATTGTTATTATTATTTTGACCATAAATTTTTAATATTTATTTGAATAAATTTTTTGATATTTTAATTACTATTTTTTAGGGGTATTTCCCTCTCATCTGTAAATCACTCTGTCTCTCTCTCTCTTCATCTCTCTCTCCCCTACCTCACTTCCCCTAAAACCCTCCCCAATTCACGCAACTCCCCACCTTGTGCTTCCTCCACTCCCCCTCAAAGATCCCCACGCTCAGATCTCTCTCTCTCTCTCTCTCTCTCTCTCTCTCTCTCTCTCTCTCTCTCTCTCTCTCTCTCTCTCTCTCTCTCCTCTCTCTCTTCTCTCTCTCTCTCTCTCCTCTCTCTCCTCTCTTTCTCTCTCTCTTCAACTCTTCTCTCTCTCAATTTATTTCTCTCAGCTCACCAATCTCTCTCACTCTCAATCTCTGTCTCTCATCACACGATCACTCTCTTTCATCTCTCTCCATCTCTCTTTTTTCTCTCCCTTCTGCATCAGCTCTCCCTTCTCTCTTCTTTCTTCTCCTCTCGCATCAGCCTCTGCCCTCTCTCTCTCTTCCTTTCATCTCACTCGCCGAGCTCCGCGTTCGCCCTTCAACGCGCAGCTCGCCTCTCCGTCCCCATCTCTCGTCAGCTCGCCCGCCCTCAGCCCAGCCGCGTGCCACGCCCGGTTCCGCCTCAAACCTCCTCCCGCACCACTTACACCGCTCCCATCTTGTCGCGCCACCTGCGCGGTGCCTGAAGACTCCCACTGCCGCTAGCCTCCGCCTCGTGCCCTCCGTCATCAACCAGCCCTCCTCACGTCCCGTCCCCCTCTCCATCTCTGATGCCAAAACCCTAATCTCAGGCTCCTCTCTTCTCATCTTGTCGGCACGACCCCGCCTCTAACCCGCTCTCCGACCACCGCTCCCCCACCACCGTAGCCATACACCTCCGCGTCTCACAAAGCTTAGTGACCCAGCAGCTCCAGACCAACCTCCCCCGCAAACCGAACAGTGCCCCACCTTCTCCAGCTCTCTGCCCGCTTGCAGCCGCGACCCCACCTCGGGCTTGCGTGTCCGTCAACCCAACCCCGTCGGCCCAAACCCCTTGCAGCAGCCCTCTCGGACCGCCTCTAGCGTGCGGCTCGAGCCTCAACCATATCCGCAGCCTCCCTCGGCCGCTCCTCCCGACGACGCCCCAACTATTATGTCTGGGATGATGTTTTAGTTGTGATATGTATATTTTCTGTTCTGAGTTGTTTACTATATTCTCACTACTCTGATCGGGGACATGTGCCTTCGCTTTATATTGCTTGACGCTTAGCGTATTAGATTGAGCAGAAGGGGTCTAGTACTTATTTCTCCTCAGTCTAATACGTCGTGGGCTTGTTCACGTTCCGATTCCCTGGTATTTTAGGAAGCGGGGCGTGACAGGTTTTAGTGGTGGCCCATGCAGGTCACAGTCCCGAGTTCCTACCAGTGAGCATATAATGGACAATTTAAATACATATCATGATTTCATCCGTGAGACTATTCTTGAGCCCTTATCTCATTTTCTTGATAGATTTTGTTTCGCCCCTATCTTATCACTCTTTGACCCCGGGGCTTCCCATTGTTCTTATCTCATCGTTTCGCGACTACGCCCTCTTCCTATAATTCATCTTTCCTCGTATTGGTCATTATTATATGTGTTATTATTTTTTTAATTATATTTTCTTTGATTTGACTTGAGTATCGTTTGATTGTATTGAATTCTGTAATATTTATTATATTATTTTATGTATCAAATACAGTATCATATTGTGTGTTTTCATTATTTATAAATCTATTTTATCCTCCATAGTTCATGTTTTATGTATTATACATTTTATTTATGTATATTACGTTGATTGTATTTATGTGATTTTTGACTATTACACAATATACTACTATGTCTAAATTGATTTTATATAGTGATGATTATTATTGTTGTACCTTGTTTATATTTATGAATATTACTAATACTTCTAATTTATCATATTGTTTATCGAATATATAATTATGATCTTCTTATTATGTTTTATATAATATGTTTATTTTGAATCACGTGTTTACTCTTATGTCTATTTTAATGATCTTCTTATTATGTTTTATATAATATGTTTATTTTGAATCACGTGTTTACTCTTATGTCTATTTTAACATATAATATTTTGTGACTCTTTCCATCAAAATTTATTTTTGTTAGCGTGATTAGTACCATGAGTATTCAGACTTTTATATTCTTATTATTATGTATGTGTTTTTATTTTTACGCTTATTATACATAATGATTATATTTATTATACACATCATATGTTTCTGAATCTTATTTATCTCTTTTGCTTTTATATCTTTTATTTTTATACTTTGATTTTATTTGTGTTTCTTTGAGCCTAACTATGCTTTTGTATTATTTTTCTTGTTTTATATAACTGTTTGTATGCTAATAATTATTGTGTATCATTTCATTCTACTATTGATTATTAATATGATTTGCCTTTGTTTGTTTGTCTGTATGTATTGATGTGTTTCTGTCTAAGTTTATTTCTTAATGTTATTTTCAATTGTGATTATGTGTGTTCTGTATACCTTATTATAATTTTTATTGTACTTCTGCCTGATTTATTCTGTATTCTTGTCTTATATATTGTGCTCTTCTAGTGATACTGCATCATTCTCGTGTTTAGTATATTTCAGTCATTTTACATTATCATTGTCTACTATTGTATATCATATTATAAGCATATTATTAACTTGCTAGCTTGTTTTATTACGTATAAAGTAGTTTCATTTAGTATATTTTATTTCATTATTTACTTCCAATTATATATATCATCATTGTTTGATTTAATTTATCAATCATTTTCTTAGTTTTGTTTATGTTTTGTTTACTTATTTTCTTTATATAGTTTCTTATTCCTTCTAATACTTACTTTTTATTTGGTTCTTTGTTCATGTTAGTCTGCTTCATTTATTTAGTCATAATATTTATATAAAGTGTGTGTTTTTGGTAATTATTGTTGTGATATACGACTATAATTATTATTATTATTGATATGATGTACTACATATAATTCATTTCTTATATGTTGTTGTATCATATCACCTTGTCCTTCCATGATTATCTGCTTCGTATTGTTTTGTATATCATACATTTTTGGTTTATGTTCAATTACCTTCTAATATTCCACTTGCATTGTGCTGCTTATTTTATAAAATTATATTGTTTGTGGCATTCTAATTTCTGTGTATACAATTTGTAAATTCCCAATATTTGTGTAATGAATTATTTATCTACTAAAGTGTATACAATTTGTAAATTCCCAATATTTGTGTAATGAATTATTTATCTACTAAATTTTGTATACTGCTTTACATGATTATTTGATTGTATAATTATTTTAATAATTGTGTTTAGCTATTTATACTTGACTGCCTTTGTATCTTTTCTATGTTTCAGACTACTTTTCATCATTTCATTAATTAAATATATTTTCTTTTATTTGTATTTATTTTATATGTATTATTATTCTAATTGCTTTAGGGTTGCTTTTCCTATTATCTTTGATTTATACTTATTAGTATACCATTCTATTTTGTTATATGATCCTGTTGATGTTTGTTTTTCGCTCGTTTACTCATTTTTATTGATTTTATATCTTACATTATGTTTTTAATATCATTAGTTTGAACCTGTATTGATTGTGTTTTTCATAATTAAATTTCTTTTTGTTTTTATTAACCATTGTTATACCCTGCTATTATGTTTTGTTTAAACTGGTATGTATTTTAGACTTTTCGAATTTTCTTATTATGTTGTTTATGTTTCTGTCTGTTTCTATTGTATTTGACTTATTTTTGTGTTTGCTTTAGATTTATTGTTCTTACTTGACCTTATTCTTACTTAATATGTTTCTGCTTTGTTTCTAGGAATGCTTGTATATCATTTGTATGATTCACTCTATATGATTGTTTATTTATATTGTACCTATATGTTTTGATTCTATATTATTGCTTATCTTATACTTTATACTGATTAGATTGCTTATATATTTACAAGTATTATACTTTATACTGATTAGATTGCTTATATATTTACAAGTACTGTATATCAAGTTCATACAGTTAAATATGTTTGTATCATAGTATTTGACAAGTACTGTATATCAAGTTCATACAGTTAAATATGTTTGTATCATAGTATTTGTTTGGACTTTGTTGCGAGTCTGAAATGTGATAGCGATATCTTAGTTGTCACATCTTGTATCTTACCTTGTGTCGTTTTGTTTTACATTCTCCTCTGTTTATGGATATCATTCCATATCTATGTCCTTGGAATCTTTCTGTATTACTTTGTTTTAATTCCGAGGACGGAATTTGTTTTAAGGGGGGTAGGATGTAATGATCGTAAATTTTAAATACTGGTTTAAATACTTTTCTGGTATTTAAACATTAAATATTATTTTTCTAAAAGAGTATTTGTATTTTCCCTAATTTCTCTAGAATTTTCTACGATTTAAAAATACGGTATTATATTATTTTAATGGTTTTGCTAATTATAAATTTAATTGTTTTAGTAAAACTTTTTAAATTAATAGTTAATTATTAATTATTGTTATTGTTATTATTATTTTGACCATAAATTTTCAATATTTATTTGAATAAATTTTTTAATATTTTAATTACTATTTTTAGGGGTATTTCCCTCTCATGTGTAAATCACTCTGTCTCTCTCTCTCTCTTCATCTCCCTCTCCCCTACCCCACTTCCCCTAAAAACCTCCCCAATTCACGCAACTCCCCACCTCGTGCTTCCCCCACTCCCCCTCAAAGATCCCCACGCTCAGATCTCTCTCTCTCTCTCTCTCTCTCTCTCTCTCTCTCTCTCTCTCTCTCTCTCTCTCTCTCTCTCTCTCTCTCTCTCTCTCTTCAACTCTTCTCTCTCTCAATTATTCTCTCCAGCTCACCATCTCTCTCACTCTCAATCTCTGTCTCTCTCACACATCTGTTGGCCTTCTTGTTTTGATGGTGATTTAGCAAACAATTTATATCTAATATTATTTGTCTAGTGTTTGTGTTTTCGTATTTATTCTAGGTAAACAACGAGTTGGAGGATGGATGGAATAGAGCCTCAATGATCATATTCAATGAAGGTTGGCGGAATAGTGGAGTGAAGCCTTGCAATTCAAAGTTAAAGATCAAGTTCAAGCTTCATCCACGAGATTACCAAATCAAGCATATTGAAGACCAATCAAGCTTGGGTAAATTAGTTTAGGGCTTATAATATGTGTGTTAATACTTCAAGCTCAATATCACACACACACACATGTTTGGTTTGGTTTATCATCGTTTTGGATTATAGACTTAACGATATTATTTTATATCTTTTATCAAGTTTATAAATCTATTATAAAGTTTTTAAAACTTTGTTTAAACTCATTTTGTCAAGATCAAGCTTTTACAAGTCCATACTTATGTGATTTTGCCAAATAATGAGATTCCACAATTGGGAAATGCAAATTGTAAAATTCTTTTTTGTAACATGTTCAAAATCACATTTGTAAACATTTTCCAAAGTTTCATCAAGTTTGAAATTGATTTGTTATGTTTAATTGAATTTACAAAATCATGTTTTTCGTTCGTGCATGTTCGTGCATGTTTTTACAAAACAGATGAGATTTAACAAATGAGAAGTGATATTTAAGAAATTCTTTCTTTTAAATGTTTATCTACATGTTTATAAACTTCTCTAAAAATTTTACCATTTTTGGAGTTTATTTACTGTGCCTAATTGATTTTACAAAATCGTGTATGTCAGCAGATTTTCAGAAACTGTATATATATGTTCAAATATTTATTTCTCTCAAATGATAAATTATTTTTCATAAATTATTTCTCTAACATCTTCTTGTATATGTCTATAACATTCTCTCAAAATTTCATAATTTTTGGAGTTGATTTACTATTTTTAATTAATTTTACAAAGCTGGATATGCTGTGCTACAGTATCCGCGGTCGACCGCGCTACAGTGCGGTCGACCGTCAAACTCTCTGCACGTTCTCTCAGTTTTGATGAACTTCGCAGTCGACCATCACGGTCGACCACCGTTACTGTAGTATCCAACCGTTGAATTTTAACAGTAACTTCTGTTTTTGGTTTTTAGTGGGTTTTTGAGTTGTTTTCTTCTACCCTATATATACCCCTTTGCCATAACTATTTTCATCATCCAAGAAGTGTTTTAAACAAGGGTTTAAGTGTGTTTTAGTATTTGTTTGGTTTATGAAGAAGTTTTCACAAGTGGAGGAGATCATCTTCTTGTTTGGGCTTCAATCTCCATCTCTCCATCTTGTTATCTATTGAGAAGTTTTCTAAACTCGTATCTAGCTTTACATTTGCTTAGTTATTTGATTATCATTCTTTAAAGCTAGCTTTTATATTGAGTTTAGATTTGATTTGATTTCACTCACTGTTTATACACACACACATTGAGCTTATTGTATTTTCATACATAGTATATTTAGGGTTGGTGAGAGTTGTAACAATTGAGTGTGAGCTTTCATTGTGTTCTTATCTATTATAGAGAACAAATTTATTGTTTGTTACATTGTGAGATTGTAAAGTTTTTGGTGATCTAGAAAACCGAGTGTGAGGAGTGAACGTTGATCGGTGAACGTTGAAACCGACATTATGAGTGTGAGTGTATACGTTGATCGGTGAGCGTTAAAAACCGACATAGTATGGTTATAAACGTTATTCGGGTGAGCATAGAAAACCCGATCGTGATAGTGGATTTCTTCCCGGGAGTGGGGAACGGAGACGTAGGACGTAGGTCCGAACTTCGTGATCATATCGTGTGTTTGAGTTTGCTTTGACGCACTTAATCTTATGTTTATATTTGTTGTCGTCATTGTCCATAGCTCATTATTTTTATCATCCACTATCTAGTTCATATTGGTTGCCCTAGTGTTAGTTTACATATCCTTGCATATATCATATTGTATATCTCTTTGGTAGGATATATCATCTTGTGCTAGTTTATATATCCTTGCATATTTTTTATCATATAGGATATATCTCTTTATTCATATTGCTTATTCTTGCTTATAACTCTTATATATCTATCTTGCAAGAATATATTTGTTAATTAGTTTTAATTGGCATAAAATCGAATTAGATTAGCATAAGACCCTAATCACCCCCCCTCTAGGGTCTAACAATTGGTATCAGAGCTTGGTGCTCTTTGATTTAAGGTCTAATCGCCTTGAGTTAAAGATCCAAGTTATCTCTTTGTGCTAATCTTGTTTTGATTATATTTTTATCTTGCTTGCATATTTTTACAAATCATGGATATGAATGATGCATCTTGTTTAGGCTATGATTCTAGTATTGCTCCTAAATTCAATGTTTTCCCCTATGCTCAATGGTGTTTTAGATTCAAAATATTTGTTCAATCTAAAAATACTGATTTATGGGAAATCATTGATTGTGCTTATATTGTGCCCACGTTGGAGAAATCCAAGTGCAGCAAACATGATAAAAAGATGTTTATTATGAACAAGCTTATGTTAGAATTTTTATTAAATGCATTTGATTCATTTATGTCTAACAAGCTTGATTCTTTTGATAGTGCTTACACCTTATGGAAATTTATTAAAGCACATCAAGGGGACTTGGAGACGATCCGACAAGCTTTGGAGGATCCGGCTTCAAGTTCATGTGAAGCATCATGCAAATGGCCACTAGGCGATAGCCCTAGTGAGGTTTGCGAGTTCGAAACCACTAATAATTTATCTAGTGATGAACTTGCTTGTGCTAGTGAAAAATTATTGCATGCCTTTAACAAATTACAAAATGATTTTATTGATTTAAAAAGCAAGCATGAAGATTTAAAATCCGATCATGAGAAGTTAGCTTCCAAATTTGATATCATTTCTCAAGAAAATATTGCTCTTCAAGAAAACAATGATATGTTAAATTTGGAAAATAAAAATTTGAAATTGGATATTGCTAACTTGACTCGTGACAAAAATAATGCCATGTTAGAAGTTGAGAACATACAAAATGATATTGCTTCCTTTGTAAATGACTATTTATGTTCTACTTCTAAAAATGCATATGTGCCTAAAAATGAAGATTTGAATCTTATGAATAATCGCATTTCATCTTTATATTCAACTTTGAAAATATGCATTGATAATCATAAGAGGCTTATGGATATGTGTGCTAAGTCAAAATCATCCACTCATTATGCACACATGTATAGCAAAACTTATAAGTGTTCAATTTGCGGCCATCAAGGTCATCTAGCTAAATTTTGCTATGATGCACACAAACATAAAAATGTCAATGCTCCTTGTGCATCTCATGTAGCTTCTTCATCACATGTACACACACATGCACCCATTGTTCATCATAAGCATGCTCATGTGTATAGATGTGATCATTGTGGTCGCTTTGGTCATTTGGTTGAATATTGTTCTGATTTGAAAAAGAAATCTCATTTGTCAAATGCTTCTAGTAGACCACATGCTTTTAAATGTGATGTTTGTGGTAGGTTTGGACATCTTGCTAAATTTTATTTTGATATGCAAAAAGCTTCTAAGTTATAATATGTTCCAAATAGACCATTGTTTAAGAATGTTTCTCATTTGCAAAATAATTTTAAAAGACAATCTTTATTTGCAAATGATTTCCGTGCACGAGCTAATGGTCCACAAAAATAAATGGATCTCTTTCATTGCACAAATTACAATTGGAATGGTCATTTGAGTGATTATTTCTTTGACCGTGTTAGTGTACTAAATGCGCCCAAATGGGTTCATAAACCCAAAGGCTTTGAACTTTAATGATAGGGGTCATGTCCCTAAATCTTTTGGTACCAAGAGTTTTTGGGTACCAAAACAAATTTAAATTTTAAACCAAGAATTTTAGTGTTCTTACTTTTCCTTTTCTTGGTTTTGAAAATTATGTCTTAAAATCTTTTGATTATGAAAACAAATTTTTAATTGATCAAATCTTTTGTTTTCATGATTATTTGTTTTTGATAGACCCTAGAAGGGGGTGATTAGGGTCTTATGCTAATCTAATCCGATTATATGCCAATAAAAACTAATTAACAGGTTATCCTAGCAAGTATGAAGTATAACAACTATGTAAGCTAGGATAAGCAATATGAACAATGAGATATATCCTATATGATGAATATATATATGCAAGGATATATAAACTAACACAAAATGATATATCCTATCAAAGAGATATACAATATGATATATGTATATGCAAGGATATAAAACTAACATAAGGGGTAAACTATATGAGCTAGATAGTGGATCATATAAATAATGGGCTAAAGACAATGGCGACAAGAAATATAAACACAAGTATAAATAAACGCCAAAGCACACTCAAACACAATATATGATCACGGAGTTCGGACCTTCCGTCCTACGTCTCCGCTCCCCACTTCCGGGGAGAAATCCACTATCATAACCGGGTTTTCTACGTTCACCCGAATAACGTTTACACCTCACACTCGGTTTTCTAGCTAACCGAAAACTTCACAACAACACACTATTGTAATCCCACTCTACACCCACTAAGTGTTGAACTAGATGTGTCTCCCTCAAGTGCTCGGTTACAACCTCTCCCTAGGTTCGTCAACTGATGCCACTCCTCTTGGGACGATCCTCAACTCTCGCCACACACTTCTCTCAGTGTACAAGTGTATTACAAAGTGTATCTCACGATAAGCACAATTACAATAATTGATTGTTCTCAACTATGGATGAGAACACAATGAAAGCTCACACTCAATGTTACAAACTCTCACAACCCTAATATACTATGTATGCAAATACAATAAGCTCATGTGGGTGTGTGTAACAATGAGATAAACTCAAATCTAAACTCAATATAAAACTAGCTTTAATAGAAATGATAATTAAACAATACAAAATGTAAATCTAGAAAGAGTTTAGAAATTCTTTTCTGAAAAACAAGATGGAGAGGAGGATTGGAATGAAGTTCAGACACTGTGAATGATCTTCTCCACTTGTAAAACAATCTTCAAACCAAACAGACTTTGAACCCAACTAAAACCCTTTTCAAAAACTCTTTAAAACTTCTTCAAAACTCTTTTTAATGGGTTCTAAAATAGAAGGGGGTTTGGGAGTTTATATAGGAAAAGAAACAACAGCTAAAACCCAAAACCAAATCAACAAAAATCCTAGAAAATCAGGAAACAGATTTCTGTATAACATTACCGTTGGGAGTTCGGCGGTCGACCGACGAAATTTTTGGTCGACCGACGAAATCATTCGGTCGACCGACGAAATTTTCGGTCGACCGCGATCCAGATCGAAAACGAGAAAAACAAACAGAGACTTTATCGGTCAACCGGTGCGGTCGACTGACAGAAAAATTGAGCTTTCGGTCGACCGCATCGGTCGACCGACAAACTCTCTACTGCCCACTGACTAAATAACATAGGTCCGGTCGACCGGTGCGGTCGATCGAGAACTGATATATGAAAATCTGATTTTGAAAACTGTTTTTCTGATTTTAAAACCCTGTTTAAAAATATCAAATAAATTCCAAAAAATGTAAAACTTTGGAGAATGATTGTAGACATGATAATAAACATGCTACAATGACTGGTTTCCAAAAAGAACTTTCCAAATGAAAAATATCATCATTTTACAAAATAAGTCGCAAACTACGAAAATGTAAACATATGAATTGTTGACATTTTAGACTGGAAACGCATTGTTTGAAACTCTGCACAATTGATTTTTGGTAGACGTTAATAAAATATGTGATATGATTGAGTTGTTAAGTCCAAAAGACTAAGAGCTATGATAGTTTTACAAATACATTTAGAGAGATGAACATAGGAGTTGTATATGAAAATATATTGTTTCATGATCTAGTAGTTAAAGCAAAATCACAATAATAAATATGAAATATGTGATTTCATATTATAAACAGAAAACGCCGCAATACCCATGCATTTATATATCTATATAACTATATATATGGCATAGAACCAAAACCATATGTATATATTAGTATATATATATATATTTCTTTATATATATATATATAATATATATAGTTAGTATATATTATATATATATATATATATATATATTATATAGTATATATATATAATATATGAAACATAGGGAGTAGTATATATATTATATATATCTATATATATATATCTATATATATATCTGATATATATTATATATGAAACATAGGAGTATATATATATATGAACCATAAGAGCTATGATATTTTGCACAAATACATTAGAGAATGAAACATAGAGTATGTATTGAAAATTATTTGTTTGCATATCTAAGTAGTTAAAGCAAAATCACAATAATAAATATGAAATTATGAAATATGTGATTTCATATATATATATATATATATATATAATATATATATATATATATATATATATATATATATATATATATATAATATATATATAATATAATATATATATAGTATATATTATATATCATATATATATATATATATATATATATATATATATTATATATATATATATATATATATATATATATATATATATATTATATATATATATATATATATATATATATATTATATAACTATATATCGAAGAAACCAATAAATATGTGTTATAGATAATTGAGGCTAACTACTTAAGCCCATAATATAAATCTAACTAAATTACCCAAGCTTGATCTTGATCTTCATTGAGGCTCAGTTGGGTAGGGACGTTGCGGATGAAGCTGAACTTGATCTTTGAACTTGAATTGTACGAATTGCCTTCACTCCACAATTCCGCCAACACTCCTCCTTGATATGATCGTGTAGGCTCAATCCATCGCAAACCCAACTAACGTTGTTTGTCTCATAATAAATAAGAACACAAATACTAGACAAACCAAACATTAGTGATAAATTGTTTGTAAACATCATCAAAACAACAGAAGGCCAACATTTTGATTTTGATAAGAGGTTTGTGTTCATATAACCCTCCGGATTTATTGGGTGTTTATTCCCAAATCTTGTTTACCGGATGCTAAAATATTTATATGGGTTGATACTAGCTCAATAGCTAGATATAATTGCCTCTCTTGATCTTTGAAAATCAATGATGATTTGGTTTTATGTCCTTGTATGATTTACTTGTGATTTATGATTTCATTTGATTGATTTGTTTTCATTTGAAAACATTTTGCATGATTCTCATGCTCTTTTTCTTTTGATTTCATAAATCCATTTTATACATGTTTTTTTTATATTAGTATAATGAGACACTATCTTCATAATGACATATTTATATGTGTCTTCATTGTCTTTTTATATGTGAGGAGTGTTTAGCATACTTTCCATCTATGCTTGCTCACATATGTATGCCTTAGCATTCATTGCATATATTCATTAAGGCATTTTGATAGGGGGAGCAATCCCTATTCGCTCTCTTAATTCTTTTGTCCCCTTTTTGATGTTGTCAAAGGGGGAGAAATATTGTGAGTATATTCTTTCTTGTTTATATGCATGTGAATTATAAATTATATATTCATTTCCTTCATGCATATATTTCTTTTTGTAAATTGTTTGTCATCATCAAAAAGTGGGAGATTGTTGGCCTTCTTGTTTTGATGGTGATTTAGCAAACAATTTACATCTAATGTTGTTTGTCTAGTGTTTGTATTTTCGTATTTATTCTAGGCAAACAACGAGTTGGAGGATGGATGGAATAGAGCCTCAACGATCATATTCAATGGAGGTTGACGGAATAGTGGAGTGAAGCCTTGCAATTTAAAGTTAAAGATCAAGTTCAAGCTTCATCCGCGAGATTACCAAGTCAAGCATATTGAAGAATAATTAAGGTTGGGTAAATTAGTTTAGGGCTTATATTATGTGTGTTAATACTTCAAGCTCAATATCACACACACACACACGTTTGGTTTGGTTTATCGTCGTTTTGGATTATAGACTTAACGACATTATTTTATATCTTTTATTAAGTTTATAAATCTATTAAAAAGTTTTTAAAACTTTGTTTAAACTCATTTTGTCAAGATCAAGCTTTTACAAGTCCATACTTATGTGATTTTGCAAAATAATGAGATTCCACAATTGGGAATTTACAAAATCATGTTTTTCGTTCGTGCATGTTCGTGCATGTTTTTACAAAACAGATGATTTTTCATAAATGGGAAGTGATATTTAAGAAATTCCTTCTTTGAAATGTTTATCTACATGTTTAAAAATTTCCCTCAAAATTTTACCATTTTTGGAGTTGATTTACTGTGCCCAATTAATTTTACAAAATCGTGTATGTCAGCAGATTTTTAGAAACTGAATATCTGTGTTCAAATATTTATTTCTCTCAAATGAAAAATTATTTTTTAGAAATTATTTCTCTAACATGTTTTCCTACATGTATAGAACTTTCCCTCAAAATTTCATAATTTTTGGAGTTGATTTACTATTTTTAATTGATTTTACAAAGCTAGATATGTAGTGCTACAGTACCCACGATCGACCGCACTACAGTGCGGTCGACCGTCAAACTCCCTGCACGTTCTCTCAGTTTTGATGAACTTCGCGGTCGACCGTTGTTACTGTAGCATCCAACCATTGAACTTTAACGGTAACTTCTGTTTTTGGTTTTTTAGTGGGCTTTTGAGATTTTTTGAGTTGTTTTCTTCTACCCTATATATACCCCTTTGCCATAACTATTTTCATCATCCAAGAAGTGTTTTAAACAAGTTTTAAATAAGGGTTTAAGTGTGTTTTAGTGTTTGTTTGATTTATAAAGAAGTTTTCACAAGTGGAAGAGATCATCTTCTTGTTTGGGCTTCAATCTCCATCTCTCAATTTTGTTATCCATTGAGAAGTTTTCTAAACTCTTATCTAGCTTTACATTTGCTTAGTTATTTGATTATTATTCTTTAAAGCTAGCTTTTTTATTGAGTTTAGATTTGATTTGATTTCACTCATTGTTTACACACACACACATTGAGCTTATTGTATTTTCATACATAGTATATTTGGGGTTGGTGAGAGTTGTAACAATTAAGTGTGAGCTTTCATTATGTTCTCATCTATTATAGAGAACAAATTTATTGTTTGTTACATTATGAGATTGTAAAGTTTTCGGTGAGCTAGAAAACCGAGTGTGAGGAGTGAACGTTGATCGGTGAACGTTGAAAACCGACATTGTGAGTGTGACTGTATACGTTAATCGGTGAGTGTTGAAAACCGACATAGTGTGGTTGTAAACGTTATTCGGGTGAGCGTAGAAAACCCGGTCGTGATAGTGGATTTCTCCCCGGGAGTGGGGAGTGGAGACGTAGGACGGAAGGTCTGAACTCCGTTATCATATCGTGTGTTTGAGTTTGCTTTGGCGCACTTAATCTTATGTTTATATTTCTTATCTACATTGTCCATAGCTCATTATTTTTATCATCCACTATCTAGTTCATATTGGTTGCCCTTGTGTTAGTTTACATATCCTTGCATATATCATATTGTATATCTCTTTGGTATGATATATCATCTTGTGCTAGTTTATATATCCTTGCATATGCATATATCATATTGTATATCTCTTTGGTATGATATATCATCTTGTGCTAGTTTATATATCCTTGCATATTTTTTATCATATAGGATATATCTCTTTATTCATATTACTTATTCTTGCTTATAACTCTTGTATATCTATCTTGCAAGAATATATTTGTTAATTAATTTTAATTGGCATAAAATCGAATTAGATTAGCATAAGACCCTAATCATCCCCCCTTTAGGGTCTAACAACATCACTCTCTTTCATCTCTCTCTATCTTGTTTGCGTCGAAAATTGATGTATTCATTGCGGTATTCATTACAACTTCAATCGTTACAATGAAAACAAAAAAGATTGTCTTTTTATAAGACTTTTTACACAATGAAAACAAAAGTTTACAACTTCTCGTTAAAATAAACGCAGAGGACGTTTATCACCCGCTGCTTTGCGTGGCGATCTTTGCCTGTGCCGGGGTTTATCCGTGGACGCGCCTTAGATCTGGATCCGGTTGATGGAAAATTCGGCAGAGTTTCGTCTTCGCGCGAGGAAGTATTTGATTTGAAGCGCTGAGATCGACCCAAGGCGAAAATCAGGGCCTCTTCTTCTGAGATTAAGACCAAGCCTAATCTCGGGAGCGGACACGGGAACGGGCGTCGGATCTCTCGAACTCTCCTTCTTTATGCGCGAAGAACTCGCCAAGATCTGTCAACACCCTCGCTGAAATTCGTGCTCCTTTGACTCCACAATCCGGCAGCACCTCCTCGTCTTGATATCAATCGCCCCTGAAAAATGGAGGCCTTTGACTCATATTTATAGGCCTCGAATGCGGTTATTTGGATGAGAACAAGTGATTTGGCTCTATTTCAGTTGACAACAGCCTACCACGTTTGGGATGATCTCAAGCCAGTTAAGAATCTCTGGAACTGAAAAGACTCGAGAAACACCGTTAAAACCATCAAAATACACATCAAGCGGCGTCAAAACAGCGCGGCAGACTGGTCTGACCCGCGCTTGCGCGGGTCGACTGATCGACCCGCACTTGCGCGGGTCGCGATCAGTCCGACCCGCGGCTTGCGCGGTCGGAAATCCGACCCGCGCTTGCGCGGGTCGGACCAATCCGCCCGCACTTGCGCGGGTCGGATCAGTCGACCCGCGCTTGCGCGGGTCGGACCAATCCGACCGCACTTGCGCGGGTCGGATCAGTCCGACCCGCGCTTGCGGCGGGTCGGAAAAATCTGACCCGGCGCTTGCGCGGGTCGGACCGAACCCGACCCGCGCTTGCGCGCGGGTCGGGTTGATCCGTCCCGCGCTCGTGCGGTGTCGGTTTGTTCCGTCGCCGCGCTCGCGAGCAGTCAGTTTGTTCTGTCCTGGCGCTCGCGCAGGTTTGTTGATTTTTTATTTCTTCTTTTCCGTTCTCTTTCTCGAGACTTGTCCTTTCGCGTGTTTGGTTCGCTTCGTTGATTTATATGCTTTTGAGTTGATTGACGCGTGCGTGTTGATTGAGCGTGCGTGTTGATTGACGCATCGCGAGCTGATTGGCGCGCAGCGAGCTGACTGTCAAGCGCGCAGGTCACTTGATTCGCCGTTTTGCTTCAGGGCGCTTGTCGGCGTTAGATAATCCTCTTAGACTCGGATAACAATGTTCGTCGTCTTCTCTCTGTCTCGAGCTGTGTGTGGATAGCCTATAGGCTTTTTAGACGCCTACAGATACCCCCTCCAAGTATTCCAGACTCATTCTTTATTGAGGAGTCTGGAATGCTTTGGATATGATAGGCGCATCTCCTCAATTTCGTAGAGTGACCTTGCGACTATCTCAATTCTTAACTCTTTCAGTCTTCAATCTATTCTTGTTTCGTCGAATAGGGTGAAGTTCTTCCGCGCTGCGTTTATCGTCTGACCGCTGTCGAATCTTGAACTGAGATTGGTGCGTACTTTTTGAACTTAG
>NC_033802.1:50021351-50081437 GCF_001876935.1 Asparagus officinalis | reverse complement strand
CGCATGGGGAATTTTATCCCGAATCCTGAGCAGGGATAAGTCAACACCTAACATGTGTTGCCGGTTTAGTCTTTTACCGGTTAAAAAAGACACCAGAATACCAATCTGGGGCATTTCATCCAGAAGCCTAAGTAGGGATGAGTCAGCGGTTAAACCGCGTTGTTGGGTGGTTCGTTCCTATAAAAATGACCGAGTCTACGTATTCACCATCGTAGCAACAAAAATCCATGCCTTTTATGCATGGGGAATTTTATCCCGAATCCTAAGTAGGGATAAGTCAATGCCTAACACGCGTTGCCGGTTAGTTCTTAACCGTAAAAAGAACGAAAGCTCACATATTTGACATTATGGCAGGTTGTTATTCATAACGCTAAAATCCGTGCTTCACACGTACGGGGAATTTTATTCTGAATTCTAAGTAGGGATAAGTTAGCGCCTAACACGTGTTGCCGGGTATTCTATTCCCGTAAGAAAGACGAAGTCTATGTATTCAATATCATAGCACTAAGAGAGTTAACTCTCTTAGAAGAAAGACGAAGTCTATGTATTCAATATCATAGCACTAAGAGAGTTAACTCTCTTAGCACAACGTCACGTGCGGAACGGACTTAAACAATCCGCATGCAAGCCCGATTCAAATGGTAATCAGTAAAGGCACGTCAAATCCGTTGATGGCTGAGGATTTGCCAAAAATCCTAAGTCTACGTCTAACACACATCACTGTTTAGTCTTTTCATAGGAGAAAGACGAAGTCTACGTATTCAACATCGTAGCACTAAAAGAGTTAACTCTTTTAGCACAACGTTACGTGCAGAACGGATTTAAACAATCTGCATTCTAGCCCGACTCAAACGGTAGTCGGTAAAGGCTCATCAAACACGTTGATGGCTGAGAATTTGCCAAAAATTCTATAAATGCGAGTCATTGACACATCAGCTTTATTAGTTGGTCTCATGACTTGAGCATCTAACAACTTCGGGAGAAGATCCATACATGCAGATGGATTAGCTTTAATAGTTGGTCCTGCAGCCTAACATTTGGGACCACCATGCTCCAACGCCTTAAGATCTTAAACTGTGTAAACTCTAGCAGACATACGAGTATAAACTGTGTTAATGCCGGTCGACGCGTTACAACTAAATTCAACGCTGGACAACGCGTTACAGTAAAGGTTGATGCTGGTCGACACATTGACAATTTCGTCAAAATAAGGCAAAGGATGATTCCAGGGAGTTCAATCGCATTCGGATATGAATTTCTAACGAAGATGATCAATTCAAAGTCGACTTAACGATAAGAACTAAATTCAGAAACATACACATCAACTTCAATCCAAGATTTCGACAATGGTTAGACGATAAACGTAGCACCGGAAGAACTTCATTTATTCGACAAAACACTGAATAGACTGAAGGCTGAAGGAGTCAAGAATTGAAGTAGTTCACAAGTCCCTCTACGCGATTAAGGAAAGAGCCTATCTTATCCAAAGCATTCCAGACTCCCCTATAAAAGAACGAGTCTGAAATTCTTTGGAGGGGGTATCTGTAGACGTCAAAAATTACTCATAGGTCCCTAAATACAGCTCAAGACAAAGAGAAGGCGATGAACGTCATTATCCGAGTCAAAGAGGATTATCCGACACCGACAAGCGCATGAAGCGTATTGGTGAACCATTGATGACACGACAACGAACCACCACAACGGCAAACGTCAAGTGGTCCGCACGCGTCAATCAACTCAAAACGCGCCCAACAATCAGCTCACGTGCGTCAAATTAATCTGCTCATACCCGTTAATTAGCTCGTGCGCATCAATCAAACGCGCGCCCAACAATCAACTCGTGCGCGTCGGAAAATCGCGTGTGTCGGTCAACTCGCGCACGTTAATCAGCTCGCGTGTCAATCAGCTCGCGTGTGCCAGTCAACACGCGCACGTCAATCAACTCGCGCACGCCAACATATGCATGCGTATCAATCAAACGCGCTCCCAACAATCAACTCGTGCGTGTTGAAAAATTGCGCGTGTCGGTCAACTCGCGCACGTCAATTAGCTCGCGTGTCAATCAGCTCGCGTGTGTCGGTCAACACGCGCACGTCAATCAACTCGTGCACGCCAACATACGCATGCACATTAATCAACACGTGTGCATATCAACCAACGCGCGTTCGACGGTGAATCCCGTAACGAAGCGTGCAAGTCAACGAGACGGTCAAACACGCAAAATGGTGGAAAATACAAGTCCCGGAGAACCGAAAAACACAAGAAATCAGTGAAACTAGAAATCCCAGCGTGTCGCACGGGACGGACCAAACCGACCCGTGCCCCCATGGGGGTCGGATCTGTCTGGACCCGCGCCGCGCTGTTTTGACCCCCTGACGCGTTTTTTGACGGTTTTAATGGTTTTCTCGAGATCTTTTCAGTTCCAGAGGTTCTCAACTGACTTGATATCTCTACCAACATGGTTAGGCTATTATTGACTAAGATAAGGCCAAATCACTCATTCTCATCCACATACCCACCAACCGAAGCCTATAAATACGGGCTCAGGGGCTCATTTCAAAGGGGGGATTAATTATCAAGAGGAGGAGGTGCTGCCGGATTAAGGAGTCAAAGGAGCACAAATTTCAACGAGGGTTGACAGATCTTGGCTAGTTCTTCAGCATAAAGAAGGAGAGTTTGAGAGATCCGACACCCGTTCCCGTCCGTTCCTCGAGATTAGGCTTGGTCTTAATCTCGAGAAGAGCTACTGATTTCGCTTGGTCGATCTCAGCGCTTTAAATCAAATACTTCCTCGGTGAAGGCGAAGCTCTGTCGAATTTTCCATCAACCGGATCCAGATCAAAGGCGATCCACGGATAAACCCCGGCACAGGCAAAGATCCCACGCAAGCAAAAGACCGATAAACGATCTCTACGTTCTGTTGCTTCGTATGATCCGTCGACTCACTTCATGTGTTTGTCATTGTCAAACGAGCTCCTGTGACTCTAATAACAACATTCATCGTCTTCTCTCTGTCTCGAACTGTGTGTGAGGACCTATAGGTAATTTTTGACGCCTACAGATACCCCCTCCAAAGTGTTTTAGTCTCATTTCTTTTATAGATGAGCCTGAAATACTTTTGATATGATCGGTCTAACCTTCAGTCGGTATAAAAGGACCTGTAGTTAGCTTTGATTCTTGATTCCTTCGATTTTCAATCTATTCGATATTTTGACGAATAGCTAAAATTTTCTCGGCGCTACGTTTATCGTCTGGCCGTCGTCGAAATCTTGAATCAAAACCGATGAGTTGATTTTAGCTCATATCGTCGAGCTGACTTTGAACTAACTATCTCCATCATGATATATTAATTCGCATTGACTTTCATTATAACGCGTTGACTGGCGTTGACTTTTTATTACAACGCGTTGACTAGCATTGACCTAGGGTTACGCATTGACCGGCGTTAACCTAGGGTTTCGAATCGCCTGGCGTTAACTTTCTATTGCAACGCATTGACTGACGTTGACCTAGGGTCATGTGTCGACTGGCATTGACCTAGGGTTTTGGATCGTCCGATGTTGATTTTTTAATCGCAACGCGTTGATTAGCGTTGACCTAGGATTACACGTCGACCGGTGTTGACCTAGGGTTTCTGTAAAACCACGCATATTTTTGTTAGAAGTATACATGAATTATTAGTGATAAATAATTCTATTGTAGTAAAGGACTTGAGGTCATGGATATACTTGATAACAAGTTATTAGAGAAGTATGAGTGTAATTTTATAGAGTTTTGTGCATTGGTTTTGACAGATTAGCAAAACATGCACGAATCTGGGAAATGTCTGCTCAGTCGACTTATGAGTCGACTAATGAGTCGACTGATGAGTCGACCTATGAGTCGACTAACGGGCTAATTTCAACTTTTTCTTTTCTTTTGTAGGTTTGGTTTGGTTTTGTTTCAGGTTTGACCGCTTACATAAAATCTCTCTGTAGACGGTAAAAATTACCTTTGCAGGCATACGAGAAATTCGCCTGCGAGTCAAAGTCATCCACCGATCTTGAGGGTGGGAGCTCACCCATAGGCTACACTCACCAGCACAAACCCAAACCACACGGTTGCCAAATTCGCTCGCATATGTTTATCACAGATTCACCTGTATGATCGACTCGCCCGCACGAGTCGAGATCGTCCAGATTCGCCTGTATGATCGACTCACCCACACGAGTCAAGAGCATCCAGATTCGCCTGTATGATCGACTCGCGAGTCAATATCGTCCAGATTCGCCTGTATGATCGACTCATCCGCACGAGTCAAGATCGTCCAGATTCGCTTGTATGATTGACTCGCCCGCACGAGCCGAGAGTCAAATTCGTCTACAAACAGTGTACCCGACAACCGCTATGCCGCGTACAGGGATGGGCCTTCCTACTTCCCACGACGTGAAGGGATTGAGCATAGTACTCCAAGCCCATCAAGTAGCCGCTCATAGTACGAGCAACCAGTCAAATCCATGCAGTCACCAAGTCCGCCTGCAGAAAGCTCGCCTCGCCTGCACGAGTCAAGAGCTGAATTCGCCTGCAAACGGCAAGCTGACTAAACCCACTAGAGTACTGGGAAGCCATTATCCTACATACAAGGAGGGGCCGTCCTACTCCTCATGACATGAAGGGAAGGAGTACAATACTCCGAACCCATCAAGCAGCCGCTCACAGTACAAACCCAAGGCATGGTATCTCCCAACGATACATGGTCATATACCGTGATTCAAGGAGCGGCCACGCCGTCTCTCCTCTATTTAAGAACCTCTCCTGGCTTCGGAAAGGGGGTTCGCTCATAGCTAATTGATTAATTCAATCAGTTAACTGAATCACTGGCTCTCGACTCTCAACAGGGTTGACGACAAGCTCTTTGCATAACCTTTGCACTGCAGCATCTTCTTCCAGTTTTGGGCCCTGATCGTCGTCAAACTCGGAGACTCGAACTCCATCGATCCGTGCTTCTACTGCGTACTAAAGCTCACCAGCAACCTCAGTCGAATCGTCCAAGGGAAGCAGACTCGGCGCGAGAACCGAGCGAGGCGTCCTATAGCTACCGAAAGTCCCTATGTTAAACAAGGAGGGCATTCCCTCCGCTTCTGTTGTAATTTTTGATTCATTAGTTTGTAATAAGCTATTCTTATCAATACAAACAAAATCCCTATTTCAGGAGATCAAAAATTCACACCTACAGAAGATGGCGACCACAGTGGGAGAATCCATTTCTTCAACCGAAATGGTGGTAGCTCAGTTCGATAAGGTTGCTGTTGGGACGACTGTGGAGTCCCTAGAAATCGAGTTCGACCATGCCAAGTACGAAGAGTACTTGTCTTCTTCCTCCTCCGGTGGCAATGCATCCCACAAACGCCACAGAGTCGTGCATAGAGGCCGACCTCAAATGGTCAAAGCCTCCGTGCCTGAAGATTCTATCCGAGTCACATCGAGGGAACCTACTCCCTCCAAATCGATCAAGGCCAAGCCAGAGGTCAAGAGCACGGGACGAAAGCCTGCCAGATGGGTCGCTAAATGGCCCTCACAGACGCCCGCCCAGGAGGAAGCAGTAGTTCATTCCAATGCAGACCATGCTGCCACAACCCGCACGGACGCTCCTCTCTCCAGAAGAGCTCGCCAGCGGCAACGACGGGCCCTCGCCCGACAGGAAGCCCAAGCCTTCATCTCATACGACGACCTGAACTATTATGCAGGTTCGAAAAGTGTTAGACGAAAGAGCAACTCGCCCGACACTGGAAGACTCTCCAAATCAGGAGCGCCAATCGAGAGGGACGAGACCGCCCGTGCGAGTGGACTTTGCTTTTTAGGTCACATCCCTGATGTGAACAAACCACCCCGAATGAGCAAACCTATCCGAGTAGGCGAACCTTCAAAGGCAAGCGAACCTCGCTATGAACCCTCGACGGATAAGTGTAGCAAGCGAGAGAGTCTTAACTACAAAGGCAAAGCAGTAGGCAATACCTCACAAACTCACCTGCACGAGCCAAGGGTTGAGTTTCGCCAGCATACTGGAGTTCGACCAAGCGCGAAAACTCGCCTATCATGGCAAACTCTCCCAACTTCACCACTTCATTCCACCCATTGTACACCAAGGAGTACATCCAAAAGTCCTTCGTGCGATCATTCGGGTGATCTTTCTGATGTTGGGGGTCATCGCTAACCACCCACAGAAGACCTCCGGGGTTACCTAACTCACAAACGCACCATACATTAGGTGAATCCTAAGTGCCACTGCGAAAGGCTTATCCAAACAGTACTCACCGGCTACCAATGTATAGGAACGGTGAAACCTTCACTATTCGAGAGGCTCTCTCAATGGCCGTCTCGACCGAGACTTTCTCGTCGAAAGTGTCGTTACCAAAGAGGATGTGCCGCCGATGATCTAGAGCTCCTATCCGCTACAATCAACATGACGAACAAGGGTAAGGCCGTGCTTTCTGGTTCTCCAGATTCGGACTCCTTCCTGGGACCTAATCCTCCGCTTGTTCAACATGGACAAGGCGGCATATACCAGCGTACCCGTAGTCGCACAAGGGTGAGCATCGGGTTTGATTACTCAACCTTAGCACCTCCCTCCGACGGCAAAGATGAGATTTACTCAGCGGCGACTACTTCCCAAACATCGCACTCAAGTCAGAATGTACTGGCAATGGTACACATGGCTAAACCCACCCATGAACAGACGGTTGCCCAAAAGTTCGAAGAACAACAGGCGACCATAGACTCCTTAAGAGAAATGTTGGAGCAGCATCTGAACAAGAAGAAGAAGAAGAAAAGAACCCAGCACACCTTACCGCGGCAGGCGGGGGGGGGGGGGAGAGAGTGGGTACCTCCTCAACGTCCAGCGACTAAAATGGAGGATAATATCGGTCCACAATCCGATTACTCTTCCAAAACATCGCTAGGAATGTCGCATACTGGGTGTAGCGCCCGCGACAAGAGGTTCGACGAGTTCCAAAACCAGCTTAATGCGTTGAAACTTCAACAGAACATGAACAAGATGGGGGTGGTCCGATCCTATCCTATCGAGTGGGATATAGTCCCATACCCAGCGAAGTTCAAGCCGATCAGCTTGGTGCAATTTGATGGCAAGGGCTCGTCCTCACAACACATTTATTACTTCATTGCACAGATCAGATTCCTTATGGGGAATGATGCTATTCTCACTGGTTATTCGTAGGCGCCCTCAAGGGGGTGGCATTTGAATGGTTCCGCAAGTTAGAACCCAGCTCTATCAAGTCATGGGCTGACACAGAAAGACTTTTCTTGGCCTGCTTCTTCGACGATGACACGGAGGTGTCAATGGCCACCCTCCTCGCCGAAAAGCAACGGAAGTCGGAGTTTGTCAACGACTTTGTGAAGAGGTTCAGGAACCGATCCGTCCACTATCAGGATCAAGTTTTCGAATCCACACTGATCGAGATGTGCCGCAATAATCTCTCAATCCATATTCTATCCAAGGTTGGCACGGTGGAAACCCGGACCTGGAAAGAACTTGTTCGTCAGGGTGAGCAATTGGAAAACATGATCAAAAGGTTAGACGCCAAAGAACCATAGCCCAAGACGGGAGTTGTGGAGCCGGCCATGCCAAAGAACCCCCCTCAAACAAGAGGAAAAGAGATTATGGCCGTCGATTCCGCCCCGACACCTAAAACTGCTCAAAGGCCGAAGCCCAGACAATTCGAGCAACGCCCCCTACGACAATACGACTTCAAAGAAGACTAGGTGGTGGAGACATTCGATACTCTACTCAAGAGCAATCGAATTAAATTGCCAGAGGCCACGAAGCCTGAGGAGGCAAACTAAATTGCCAGAGGCCACGAAGCCTGAGGAGGCAAACAAAACCAATGACCCGAGTTATTGTGCCTATCACAGATTCCTTGGCCAAAGCCTGAGGAGGCAAACAAAACCAATGACCCGAGTTATTGTGCCTATCACAGATTCCTTGGCCACCACCCGTCTAAGTGTTACATCCTCAAGGATAAGCTCTAAGCCCTCTACGATGCAGGAGTTCTAAAGAAGGAGAAGGTTCAAAAGCAGGTGACCACGAACATGATCACCTTGAGCTTTGGGACAAATCTCCCGGAGGTCCAGGCTCCAGCAGGGATAATTCCTATCCCCAAGGCAGTCCTGAAAATCACTAATGATGACCCTTACAACCAACGAGAGAAAGGTTTAGTCCCTAAGACTCTCCCATCGGGTCAAGTGATGTGGGTCCATCCGGACCTCCTCAGTGACGAACAATGGGCTGCAAAGCCCTTGAAAGAGGTTAAGGGAAAACCTTGTAACGTCATCTCCACCATCTTGTGTGGAGATAAGACAGCAATGACCGCCCCCACCGATTCCGAGGAGGAAACCACTGTCCTCGTCATGAGAGGAGTGAAGGAATTCGCAAAAGAATACCCTACGAGGGTGGAGAACCCGACAGGACCTCCCACGAGGCCAACCGCGACAACCCCTTTAGATCTAGCTAGGCCGACCTCGAGCAGTCAGCCTTTCCGATTCAACGTGCTCACGCAACTAATGAGCATCCTCGCGCGAATTACCATGTACGACCTTCTGCGGTTATCCAGGCCTACCCGAGAAGCCCTACAGGAGGCATTGGCCTACTCGGAGGTCTTCTCCACCCACTTCGTGAGGGAAGAAGACACAGGATGGGAATGTGCGATGTGCTACCAAACCACCGAGAGGCGCGTCCCTTGCATCACATTCACTCATGAGGACATGCTCATCAAAAGCACCTCTCATAATCGACAACTGTACTTTACGGGGTACGTCGGTTCCTCGAAAGTGGATCGAATTCAAGTCAACCCGGGGTCTGTGCTAAGCATCGTACCCCTAAAGTTGATCAAACACCTGGGGATACCCCCGAAATGTCTATCCATGACTACCACGACTATCTTTGGCTTTAATGCCACAAGGACTCGGCCTCTCGGCAAGATCCGTCTGAAGTGTCGAATAGGCGACATGAAGACAGAGGTGACCTGCTACGTCATCGACGCTGAGCCATCCTACAACGTGCTCTTAGGACGTCCATGGATCCATAGCAACCGAATAGTCCCGTCCACGTTACACTAATGCTTGAAGTATGTGATGACTATGAGCAAGTGAAAATAGTAGTGGCATACAAGCAACCCTTCAAGGGCGTCGAGAACTACTTCACAGACTCTCTGCTGTATCAAGACCCCAACGAGCTACTGGTCGAGGAACTGGAGAGCGGCAATGAGGCGGATAGCGAGCCTGAGTATGGCGATAGCCTAGTCCTGAACGACTTTGAATCAATTGTAATCGGTTACGAAAGACACAATGTAACCAACGCTGTTCAGGTGGAGGAGATTATCGTGAATATTGTAGGTGTATAAAACTGCTTATAGGTCCCTTAACATAGCTCGACACGGTGATTCGACAAACCAACGAACCATCGGGCGATGTATCCAAGCGTGATCGTTAGACCACAACATCGAAGCTAAGTGAGATGCGACGAAGCAGATTAACGAGGCGACGAGGTTAAACACTGAAGTGGATTTACTACCAAATCAGGATCCGGACTGCCAAATCAGAGTCCAGATCAACAAATCAGAGTTCGGATAAACCGCAAAAACGGAAAACGACAAAAAAATGGCAAACACCTGGAGGACTCGGCCAAAACCGAGCCACTCGGGTGGCTCGGCCAAAGCCGAGCCACCTAGGGGTGGCTCGGTGGCCGAGCCACCTAGGGGGCCGAGCCACCTAGGTGGCCGAGCCACCTGGGCCAAGCCCAGATCTGAGCCCAGATCTGGTTCTAAATGCCTATAAATAGGATTTGTGGCTCATTGTTTTGGAGGTTGGAACTTTTGGAGGCGAAACTCTGCTGGATTGAGAGCTCAACTTTGGGGAACTTTTGGAGGCGAAACTCTGCTGGATTGAGAGCTCAACTTTGGAGTTTTGAAGCTTTGAAGACTTAGACATTTTCATATCTGGTTCTTAGCGATCATCCACGTCAGATAAGGCAGGAGTTCGAGAGAGAGATCAGATCTGAGATCTACACGGTTATCCTCCGGATCAAAACTTGGTTTTTGATCCCGAGAAGAGTATCGATTTCACCTGGTCGATTTCGATTACTAAAGGCTATTATTTCCTTAGTGAAATAGTACCCCCGGCTGTTATTTCTTTCGTGAAATAACACCCGCCATACAGTGTAGATCCGACTGGAGCAAGATCGCGCGATGGTCCACGGATAAACCCCGGCGCAGGCGAAGAACCCACACAAGCAATAGGCCGCAAAACAGGATCTTGCGATTTGTTCGAGAAAAGGAGAGTTGTAATTTTTTTTCTTTGATTTTGTTGTAACCGGATTTTATAAAAAGAGCAGATCTTTTGTAACCGAAAAACAGTTGCATAAGGAAACCATGACTTCAATGAAAACGACTTTCACCATGAACAAACTGGCAACCACAGTGGGAGCCACCGATCTCGTTGCCGAGATCGTTGCGTCGCAGCCGCGGATCTCAATCCCGGTCGAGGAGGAGGTCGAGTATGAATTCGACCAGCAAAAGTTTGAGGAGTATCTGTCATCCTCGTCCGGATCCACCTCCCCCCTCAAGCCCAAGAAGTTCTCCTCCAAGAGAAAAGTCCGTTGGTATGAAGAAGTGCAAAATGCTAACAAAGATCTCGCCCCAACTGATGCCAAAGTCGCATCGGGTGAAGGTCCACCGACCTCCAACCAGGTCAAATCTGTTCCTGCCAATTTCTCCGCCGTTGAGGGCGTAGTGACTCTCTCAAAGAGAGCCTGCCAGAGGCGACGTCAACGCCTAGCGCGGCAACTCGCAAAGGCGATGGAGTCCACTGACGGAGTCCGCTATAACGCGGATCTGAAGAACAGGAGAGGTAAGCAGCCTCAACAAACAATGAATGGCAGCTCCTCCAAGCCGCCAACGAACGAATGGATCCGTGTCAAACGGAATCGTTCAACCCTTCAGCAAAAGTTCAACCTCCGGCGAACCAACCTAAATCGCCAATAATTCCCATAGCTACTCCGGGAGATCACGCAGAATCATCCCGAAGAAAGAAGTCAGTTTTGGAGCGCCTCGGTCTACTTCCCGATGGACGATGCAAAGCTCCAGTTCAAGAACGTTTGGGCCCGATAAAGAAGCCCCGAACGACTCAACATGCTGGGAGTCACCGCCACCCTCAACATGACAAAGAGATCAGGGTAGCTAGGCGCACCAATTTGCGCATTGAAGTCCAGGAGCCCACTGAGAACTCACGCCCACAAAGGCATGTTTCGAGGCGCGTGACTCTTGAAAGCCCAAAGAAGGCCGTTCGCCCTCAGAAGGAAACATTATCGTCTGATGACGATAACGTTATACCTGAAAAGTCGTGCCAACACACGATAGGTTACTCTGACCTTCAAACCGACGAGTTGTACTATCGTGTTGGGGGGACAAACAAAACCAGGAAAAGGAGTCCCCGAGGACTAGAAACTCAATGCCCCTGTTCCAAACTCATTCGGACAGTATTGTCTGAGTGTAACTTCACCAATACAGTCCCCGAGAGAATTTTGGTTTTCGAAAGGCTCAGTACCGAAACATCAAAACCAAGGCCTAGGCGTTTCCAACGAAGGAGAGCGGTGGTTGGAGATGGAGAATTTCTGAGGGTCACAACTAATATGACCAGCAAAGGGACATCGACACAGGATAATCTCGAGTCGATTCTGAAAGCACCCCGGCGTATAATACGTTTGCAGTCTGGAACCATCAAACGAGCAACTTATGGTAGGATTCAGACAAGGTTACCTTCAGAAGATGAAGAATCGGATGCCGGCTCCGCGGTCACATCAGATAATACGGTATCCAGCGAGGGACAACCCCGCGAGGCACTTATGATAAGTGCGGAACAAGTGGCCAAGATGCTCGAAGAAGCCATGGCTAAGCAACAGAAGAGCTTCAGGTTCGAAATGCAGATGGCCATGCAGAATATGAGAGAAATGCATGACCAACAAATCCAAGCACTGACAAACCAGCAAGGCGAACCAAGTCGTCGTAAACAGGTTCATCAGGAAGATGAGCACACGAATGCGAATGAAGTTCATAATGCCAATCGTCCTCCCGTCAATGCAGGGGGTGGTAACGAGAATGCTAGCGAAAACACAGGTGAAAGTTTGAAGATTAAAAACCTCGAGAGAAAAATCAATACGTTGATTTCCGCTCAAGAGATGAAGAAGACGGGTATTCCTTGTCCATACCCAAGAGAATGGGAATCAATCCCATATCCGGCGAAGTTCAACCTACTCAGCATTTGATTTACTTCAAATCACACCTGGGGGTTATCTCTGGTAATGAGCCTCTGATGGTACGGTCCTTCGTTGGCACTCTTCGTGGAGCCACCTTCGATTGGTATCGCCGCCTCAAGCCAGGAAGCGTGAATAGCTGGGATGACAAGGAGACTAAATTCCTCACTAACTTCTTCGATGACGACACTGAGAAATCCATTGGGTCGTTGCTTGACGAGAAACAAAAAGAAGGGGAATTGGTTGACACCTTCGTCAAAAGGTTCCGGAACAAGGCGATGAACTGTCAGGACCCGATCACTGAGGAGTTCATTCTCCAGACTTGCCACAACAACCTCGCATTGGACGTGTTGGAAGCAATGGGGACAGCTCCATCCAAAACATCGAAGGATTTGAAGGTCCGAGGAGAGCAAGCCGAGCGATTCCTCAGAAGGAAAAAGGCGGAAAGAGGCCAACAGGCGACGAATGCTCCACAGCAGAATTTCGTCCCACGAGGGAAAGGTAAGGCACATGCTAATGCAGTTGATGCTAATCAAACTTTCCAATTGCAACCTCAGCAACAGCCACAGCAACGAGCACCACAACAATCGCAGTCGCAATGGCAACAACGGCCTCAGAAGCAGAAATCTTCGGAGCCAAGGTTTCCTAAAGTGTACTCCTTCAAAGATGACGAAGTTTCCGGCATCTTTAAGTACCTGTTGGAAAATAACAAGATCCAGCTTCCGTCGATTGTGGATCAAGAAGGGGCTAGCAAAGTGACGGATCCGAAGTATTACGCATACCATAGAGCGGTCCATCACCCTACAAAGTCATGCTACCATCTCAAGGATAAGATCCAGGCGTTGATTGATGTAGGCGTCATAACCCCGAAGCCGTCCAAGAATGTCGGAGCAAATGCAGTATCAATTAGCTTCGGATCAGTGCCCACAGCATGGTTTAAACCAGAACGCATCACCAAAGTAGGAATGAAGATGGTGAATGATGACCCGTATGGACAACGTCAAAAAGGACTTGTGCCACACACGGCCCCAAACGGCAAAATCCTCTGGGTTCATCCCGATCTAATTGAAGACGATCAGTGGACAACTTCCTCGACCAAAAAGGGTAAAGGCAAGTCCTGCAATGCTAACTCCACGATCTTCGAAGAGGATGGTAATGAAGCTCCTACCTTCCCGCTCTCCGAAGAAGAACAAGAAGTCTTTGCCACTAGAAGCGGAAATGAGTATCACTTCAACTATCCATCACCTAGTGATCAATTAGCTGAGCAGGGGGTGACTAAATGGGGACCAACCAAAACTCTCACGGAGCTGGGTGTGATTACGGCTCCTAGACCGGTTGAAGAAGCTCGACGACAGCCATTTAATAAACAGAAAGAAAAAAGGCCCCAGGAAGTTCAAAATCCGAAGCAGTCTCATTTCAATCGTCCGATTGGAAGAGATAAACCGGAAAGCTCGAACACTCCGCACGTCTTCGATATTATGGCTCAACTGGCTAACATTCCAGTACGGATAACATTGTATGAGTTGCTACGGTTGGCTAAAGAAACCAGGGAAGCCTTGCAAGAAGCCTTGGCCAATTCAGAAGTGTTCCTTACTCAGATCAAGCCGGCACTTGTAGGGCCAGAACCGTTGATTCAACATTGCAATATAGCGGCTAAAAACCTTCCCTGCATTACCTTTACCAAAGAGGACATGCAGACGAAGAATTCAAACCATGATCGACCCCTATATTTCGTTGGGTACATTGGCTCCAGCAAGGTCAACCGAATCCAAGTCGATCCGGGTTCTGCTGTGAGTATTATGCTGCTTCGCTTGATGCATAGCCTCGACATTCCAGTTAGCAAGTTGGCGTCCACAGGCACTATTATCTATGGGTTCAATACTAGCGGGTCAAGACCCTTGGGTAAGATCCGGATAAAATGTCAAATGGGTGATTTGAAGACGGAAGTCACATGTTATGTGATTGATGCCGAGACTTCATATAACTTACTATTGGGTCAACCTTGGATAAGGTGAAGGCGAAAGAGAAGTGATACCGAAGCCGGATTTGATTACAATGGAGGTTATGTTTTAAAAGACATTGTACCCTTTGTAATCAACCTTGACGATGAACAATCGTCAGAGGGCAGTTGTAACTAGCAACTTGCTAATAATGAAATAAATAACGATTTAGAGTACTCCCTGTCTCTTGATGATGTGATAAAAGAATTGTATGATAATCCTGATTTATATATGCCGCTTTGATCGTCCTAGATAACAAAGAAACACCTCCAGCATTCTTTCGGAACAACCATGGTCATTCCTACCAAAATAGGAGGCGAAAGAGAAGTGATTTATGGTAAAGGAGAGGGTTTTCCATTACCAGATCATTTCTTGAGGCAGAGGTTAAGAAGTTGATCGAATCAGGATTTATCCGAGAAGAGCAACATCCAGACTGGCTAGCCAATATTATTTCAGTCATGAATAAGAATGGTAAAATCAGCGACACTGGAGGAACGTATCCGCAAGCGCCGCGCATTATCTGCGCAAGCGCGGGCTAAAGCTGAAGAAGCCCGTCGCAAGCTACAGCGTGAGGTGGCCGAGAAACAGTCATCGACTCGCAAGGTTTGGAAGCCGAAGTCTGGAGTGGTTCAGACTAAGGAGCAAAACCCGCAACCGCCAAAGGTTCAACACCCGGCAAATCAATCCAAACGGCCGGTGATTTCTGCAACTGCTCCGGGAAATCCTGCAGGACCATCCCAGGAGAGAAAGTCAGTTTTGGAGCGCCTCGGTCCTATTCCCAAAGAACGAGGTAAAGCTCCAGTCCAAGAACGCTTGGGACCAATGAAGAAGTCCCAAACAATATCACATGCTGGAGGTCGCCGCAACCCGCAGCACTTGGAGAAAATTGCGGCGCCCAAGCGCACAACTTTGCGCATAGAAGTACAGGAGCCTGCTGGAGATTCACGCTCACAAAGGCGCGTTTCGAGGCGTGCGACTCTGGACGGTCCGAAGAAGATGAACCATCCTCAGAAGGAAATGTTGTCGTCTGATGACGACGACGTTATACCTGGGAGAATGTGCCAACACAAAGGCGATACATGAACTGCAACCCCCTAGAAATCTGAGAGAACTCAGAGGATTGCAAGGGCGTTTAGCTAACATCCGGCGGTTCATCTCGAATATTTCTGGGAAATGCCAACCGTTCTCTAAACTAAACAAGAAAGGGGTGTCATTTATCTGGGACGACGCCTGCCAAAAAGCGTTCGAAGATATCAAAACATATCTGACGAATCCTCCTGTTCTCGTTGCACCAAAATCAGGTAGACCGTTCTTGATTTATCTCAAGGCGATGAACCACTCGATAAGTGCCTTACTAGCACAAGACGATGATAATGGTCACGAACAGGCAGTTTATTACCTCAGTCGGACCTTGGTAGGCGCTGAGTCTCGATATCCGATGATTGAGAAAGAATGCCTCGCATTGGTATTCGCAATACAAAAGATGCGGCATTACTTGGTTGGACAGACGATTTACGTCATTTCCAACGTTAATCCAGTACGGGTGTTTATGACGCAACCGACCTCTATGAATTGGCGGCTAGCGAAGTGGGCCCTTCTCTTGTCCCAATACGATTTGCACTTCAAGCAGCAGAAGTCGATAAAAGGACAGGCAATTTGTGACCTTTTGGCGGCAAACCCGACCACAGATACGGCAGAAGTATATGATGACTTGCCGGATGAAACCCACGAGGTTAACACTACATCGCACCAACAAGTATGGCAATTATACTTCGATGGTGCTTCAAGGGTAGTTAATAGGGCAATAACCCCCGGATGTTATAAAGTTTCCTCCGGAGTTGGAGTTGTCTTAATTTCCCCGGGGAAGCATGTGATGCCTCGGGCTTATTCACTAACTAGTCCGTGTTCCAATAACATAGCCGAGTACAACGCGCTTCTCATTGGACTTAGTTTCGCCAAGGAGCTGGGGGTCAAATATCTCGAAGCTTTTAGGGATTCTCAATTGATAGTCAACCAAGTCCGTGGAGAGTATGAAGTCAGGAACCAAGACCTGATCCTGTACCACCAGGAAGCCATCAAAATGGCAGATTATTTTGAAGAATTCTTTATTGAATACATCCCTCATCTCCAGAACGCTTATGCGGATGCACTGGCAGCACTAGCGGTATCACTTGCGCAGCCTCCCGAAACTGAATTATTAGTCACTGTAAGGACGCATCAACTCTGCATACCCATATACGATGTGGATATTGAAGAGGAAGATGATAGAAACATGAGCGCTAAGGAGGTGAATTCAACTCAACTTAGGTCTGAGTCCCGAGATTGGCATTTTCCTATCATTGACTACGTCCAATATGGTATTTTGCCGGAGGACGTAAAAGAAAGGGAATCAATCCGTCGAAGAGCACCAAGATTCTTCTATAATACCGAGACCCATACATTATACCGTAGAGGGTACGATGGTTTGTTACTCCGATGCCTTTCGAACAAAGAAGCAGAAGAAGTTCTTAAGGAAGCACACGAAGGAGAATGTGGTGCGCATCAACCCGGTCCCAAACTATATGATCGCATCAGGAGAATGGGATATTTTTGGCCAACGATGGTTCGTGATGCAATCGAATACGCCCGAGAGTGTGATGCTTGTCAAGTACATGTAAATTATATGCACC
The DNA here is from genome assembly GCF_001876935.1 of Asparagus officinalis. NCBI lineage: Eukaryota > Viridiplantae > Streptophyta > Magnoliopsida > Asparagales > Asparagaceae > Asparagus > Asparagus officinalis. The sequence continues at coordinate 50,064,467 of NC_033802.1, read as the reverse complement.
AACCACCAGAGCGTTTACACACGTCAACCACGTCTTGGCCGTTCGAGACATGGGGCATGGACATTGTCGGTCCTATTTTTCCCCCTTCAGTCAAAGGTGATCGATTCATTCTCGCAATTACGGATTACTTTTCAAAGTGGACTGAAGCAATTCCGCTTAGAGAAGTGAAGACGAACAACGTCATCAGTTTTATCAAACATCATGTCATATACCAACACGGCGTGCCAAGACGAATCATTCATGACAACTGTCCACAGTTCATAAGCAACGCCTTCGTCAGGTTTTGTGACAAGTTCAAAATTCAAGATGTTTCGTCAATAGCTTATTATCCCGCTGCGAATGGATTAGCTGAGGCGTTTAACTAGACGATTATTAAGATCCTGTCAAAGCTCGTGAAGACCAATAAACGAGACTGGGATGATAAACTCGGTGAATCACTATGGGCTTATCGTACCACCATACGCACACCTACGGGAGCTACCCCATATTCGTTGGTATACGGATGTGAAGCTGTGCTACCATTGGAAATCCAAATCCCATCCCTTCGGATCGCTCTCGCAACCGAGATGACGACAGAAGAACAACATCAGAAACATCTCGAAGAACTCGAAATGTTGGATGAAAAGCGCTTGGAAGCTCAACAACACATTGAGTTTTATCAAGCCAGAATATCTAGGGCTTTTAACAAAAGAGTCCGACAGAGAAGCTTCAAGGAAGGAGATCTGGTCCTCGCTGCTCGCCGACCGATAATCCTCAACTCCAAGAAGAAAGGTAAATTTGAACCCAAATGGGAAGGACCGTTTGTGATAGACACAGTCTACTCAAACGGCGCATATCGCCTGATTACTCAAGAGGGCGCCAGGCAATTAATGCCAATAAATGGAAAGTTCCTGAAAAAGTACTATCCCTAGTACATTCAGGATAACCCATTTACCGGGAAGTTCCTTGAAGAATATTACACTTAATATTCTAGAGGATAACCCAAAATCATTTTCACCACCAAAATCCCTCACTGATTAATTTCAATTGACAGTGAGACCACCAAAAGTGTCTTTCTGGCCCAAACCACCAGCAAATTCCCCTCTTGACTCTTTTCATGAACAAGAGGTCCACTTTCAATTCAAAGTCCCCTTTCGATAAACAAAAGAACTACTTTCTTTTTTCATCTTTGGTTAAGCCTTCTCATGGTTATAACCGAAGTTGAAATTTCACTTTGATAAACAAGGAACTCATCTTCAGATTAGATAACCAATCCTATAAAAGGTAAGTTTATCTAGATCTTCCAGATTCTCGGAGTGGAGATCCCACTTCTAGTTTCTTTTGCGCTGGAAATAGAATATAAAATTCTTCCTTTCCAGAATCAAGGAATGGAATATAAAATTCTTCCTTCCTTGTATTCGGGTTCGTCTTCACCCTAAAAGAAGACCGGGAAACAGAATATAAAATTCTTCCTTTCCCGCACAGATCTTTATATAAAATTCTTCCTTCCTTGTTTTCGGGTTCGCCTTCACCCTAAAAGAAGACCGGGAAATAGAATATAAAATTCTGCCTTTCCCGCATCGATCTTTTCCGAAATTTATCAATTTAGGATTCATCCTAGGAAGTTTATCCCGAATCCTAAGCAGGGATAAGTCTGCGCCTGACACGCGCTGCCGGTCAGTTCTTAACCGTTTAAAAAGAACACCCGTTCACATATTCAACATTGTGACAGGTTGTTATTAATAACACCAAAATCCATGCCTTACACGCATGGGGAATTTCATCCTGAATCCTAAGAAAGGATATGCCGACGCCTAACACGCGTCGCCGGTTTAGTCTTTCTCAGTAGAAAAAGACACCAGAGTTCGATTCTGGGGTATTCTATCCCGAAGCCTAAGTAGGGATAAGTCAGCGTCTAATACACGTTGCTGGATAGCCTATTCCCATAACAATGGCGAAGCCTACATATTCAAAGTCGTAGCAGCGAGTCTCAGAGAATTCACTCTCTTAGCATAACGTTACATGCGGAACGGATTTAGACAATCCGCATGCTAGCCCGACTCAAACGGTAGTCGGTAAAGGCTTATCAAACCCGTTGAAGGCTAGGGGTTAGCCAAAAATCCTAAAGTCAACACCTAACACGTGTCGCCGGGTAGCCTATTCCCGTAACAATGGCAAAGTCTATGTATTCGACATCATAGCACAAAGTCTCAGAGAATTCACTCTCTTAGCACAATGTTACATGCGGAACGGATTTAGACAATCTGCATGCTAACCCGACTCAAACGGTAATCGGTAAAGGCTTATCAAACTCATTGAAGGCTGAGGGTTTGCCAAAAATCCTATGAGTATTATGGTCAATCATTTCAAACATAATAAGGAATCATAATAAAGACAAAGATAAAAACCAGTTCCACTAAGAGAATCAAAAGTCAAAGTATTCAGCAAATGAAATCATACATCAAGCCCATGGCTAAAAATCTGCTGACTAAACTTAGACAGCTTCTCATCATAAGCTTGCCTAAGCTCATCATGCAACTCGGCTCTGATGGACTCTTCAGTCGCGGCTAAAGTCTTCACAGCAACCTCCTCTGTCTCGACCAGCTTCTGCTTCAAGGACTTCAACTCATCAGATAAAGCAGTGTGGGCTCTCCTCTTCTTCACGGAGTTCTCTTCTGAGCTGGTCTATCTTGGTCTCACAAGAGGTAATGGAAAAATAAAGCTTGTCGAGTGAAGATGATCTAATAGCAAGGTTAGCCTCAACTCGGTCTACTCGGTCCCGCTGCACCTGAATCTCGAGCTCAGCAAAAATCCGAGTATCGCGCAATGTCTGTAAGCGAGCATCCAAATGGGCAGCAATGAATGAAGAGGCACCTGCATCCCGGAGCTCGCAAAACATCTGAAGCTCATGCTCTAAGCAATCAAGGTCATCAACTATAGCCTTCGCCAGATCCGGGTATCCTGCATCCCTCATTGAATTTATTCTAGAATCAAGGAAAGGCTTAAACTGGTGAAGGAAAAGTCAGCCGTAGAAAAGCTTGCCAATCATAGCATTCACAAAGGAGAAGAAGGAGCGGACTTCTATACAGATGACGATCTTCTCAGGGTCATTGTCTGATAACAACTCCTTCACAAGGACATGAAGCCGAGAAGAAAGCCCTACACAAAAAGGAAAAATCCATCAAAAGCCTACATAGAGATGGAAAAGCGTGAGTCGAAGTTCTGAATGATCAAGAGGATGATCTATAGGGTAAATGTTACCTCCGTCGCTAGCGGGATCATCACCAGACAAATCCGTCTCAGATGCTCGCGAATCTGCATGCAGCTTGTGGGCTAATCTCTTCCGCCTAGCAGCGAGGACAACAATCGAAGGTCTCGCCTGGGAAAAAGGACGAAATTCTTCATCCTTTTCAGCTGCGGTCCCTGTAACATCAAACAACTATCAAGATTAATAATTCTGGAAGACAGAAGGAAAGGATAGGTAGCTAACCTCGCTCGGAACAGTCCTCGTAATCTTCAAGATCTCTGCCTGAAGCCTCATCAGCAGAATGAAAGATCTTCTTTCCCTCTTTGTCAATCCGACGAGTCTTGTTCCGTGTCCTCTGTGACCGAGCATTTTCCCAAATCACACGAGAATCAGCCTAAGAAGCTTCCTCGGCCACTAGCTCTGCAATCGGCTTCACGGGGGCAGTTTTATTAGCTGCTAACAGCCACCTGCAGCTTAAGAAGGTGAGATTCAACTGCCGCTCAGTACTCGGGAGACTGAACTTAGCTAATGTTCACTAGCCAATTAAAGCAGCCGATATCTAAATGAGTTCGATACTCCCTCGGCTTCTCCTCATCAATCAAACACTCGCCATATCGGCTGAAGAACTGCGGGAAGCAAGTGGAAAATGCCCAACACTTATGAACCTGTAGCTGCTTTTTGATGTCAAGGAATCCTCGCCCCTCCCACCTGCCATTCTCAAACAACTGTAGTAGGGGAATAGAGCGGTCTACGGTGCTAGGTACCGACATCATATCAGGACGATGAAGGACGAACCAAGCCATCAAATAAGTATATGGGAACTCCACCTTAGTAGAAAGAATACGAGCCGACGGTACATCTTCTTTCTGTGTGAAAGCACTAGAAATCTGTCGAAACCCTCGATGAATGTTAGCTACCATCACCGGAAGAAGCGAAAGTTCCTTTTTGTAGGCAAGCTGAACCGCTGGGTAGAGCACTTCCAATGGCAAAATGTCACTGGAATGATACGAGACTACGCATTTCTTCAACCAGATAGCGAGGTAACCAGCAAGAAGGGTCATCGGCTGAATCGATGCGGTCGCATGCCATAAGAACGATTTAAACTTGGTCCCTGCAGGAAAGCCACTCTCGGGACTGCTAATGGTATAAGAGTGAGCGTCGATCTTCTTCAACAGACCATTAACCTCTGAAGGAGTAAGCGTTGCCAGTTCACAAATAGCCTCGCCAGAATTTCCCTCTAGATTCCTGAACAAATAACACGCAAACTGCTTCAGACTCACATGTGACTTAGTCCTCTTCGCTAAAGGCTCAGACTGCACCAAAGCAATATGATAGTGACATGTGAGATCCCATAAAGTCTCGTAGCGGTCGGGCATGCGATCTTTCAGCTGACTCAATTCATGGTTGGAGGGAAAGTATTCCTGATATAGCATCTGACCCATAGGCAAACCAGAAATCTTGTGCATGTCATGGAGAGCCAAGCCCAACTCTCCGTGCTTAGTCAGAAAAGTGTTCGAATCCGGGTTATAGAGCTCGCACAAAGCGAAGAAATGCTTCGCGCTGACAGGTAAGCCATACATGGTGGAACGAATGGCTGCATATAGACCACAAGCGTGCAACTCCTCGCTCCATCGGCTTAAGACATACTTCGTCATACGAGCCCACTAAAGCTTGTCTAGAGAATGGACCCAGCCATAGAATCTATGGCGCGTTGCAGGCATCTCCCGTCCTAAGTCAGCGAGGCGATTCTTCAAAGTAGAAGCAGAAGCAAGAAATTCGTTATGCGGCAGTGCATCCAGCCCTAATACTCCAGGACGCAATCCAATGATATGACTCTTGCTCGAACCTAGAGCTGCCTGATGAGTGATATAGCCACAGTGAACGCTCTCATGCTCCTCCGTCAAACGCCACGACATCTCCCGTGTCACAGCCTGACGCCTGAGCTCAGTCAACGAGCGGTGTCGAGGAATCTTCGGAAAATATAGGAAACCACCGCTATTTTTATGAAGCCACTGCTCAGCGTCAATAAACACTGCATCTGGATCTCTGACAGAGTCGCCAAATAAAAAGTCAGTCTTCCTGAGAGGCTGAACAGAACTGGCTGCATCTGGATCTCTGACAGAGTCGCCAAATAAAAAGTCAGTCTTCCTGAGAGGCTGAACAGAACTGGAATCCTTCACGAAAGGTGCATCCGTAATCAACTGTCGAAGAGCTCGATGTCCATATTCCTTCACCACTTGAGCAACCTCTGTCGACGTGCCCGGAGCAAACCGAAGAGTAAGCGGAATAGGTGAAAAATCATCGGAGGTTGAATAATACTCATCATGACGTCCGTCCACTGCATGAGATGAGAACGCTCTAGAGGGATATTCCACTGAAAACAAGTAATTAAGTGTTTGTTAGTCTCAGTTATAAAAGGAAGTTGAACTCATCCTACGAACGGATAAGATAGAGTCACTGCCTTATAAAGGGTGATACGATTTGGCCACATTATGCACTTATAAGGTAGGATATATCAAAAACATATCCCTGCCTTATAAGGCACAATGCAGCGTCAAAACGCCCCCTTTATTTATTTTGAGATATGGTTTTGACCAAGCAAAACCCATCTTTAAAGCGTCGATCCTCACCAAGGAGAATCAAGGCTCTTCCCGATCGCATCACCAAGGAGAACAAAATGGGGAAAAAGGATTAAATCGATAAATTATGAAATACGCCAAAACAAGGAGCTCACCAGCATACGAGGGAAGCACGCCATCAGCTGACGCAGCAGGGGACTGACCTCTCGGGACATGCGACATGATGATCTGCATAGTAAATCAGGGGGTCAGATACAAAAAAAAAAATTTTAGTTAGGGTGACAAACTCTGACCCTAAAATTTTATCCCCTCTTTATTATAATTAAACCCCTCAGATCTCCAAATTTTACCCCCTGAAAGATGACCTCGAGGCGTCAAATCACAAACCCTAACCCTCATATGCAATCCCACAAATTCATGTACTAAATTAAACATGAAATATGCCAAAATTATGAAGGAGTTACCTGAGGAAAAGCTCGAGGATCCGACAAAAAATCAGATCTTGAAAAAGGCTCGAACCACGTGCTCGAGGGCCTGAGAGAAATTTTATATATGGAGATTTTGGAGGATTTTTCAGTCTAAGATCAAAAGGAATGGTAGATCTAAGACAAATTTGAAGGTTTGAAGGAGTAAGGATGCACAAGGGAAGAAAAAAATCCAAAAGAGAGAGCAAAGGGGGGCCGACCCTAGATAGAGGAAAAGAGGCTCTTTTATAGCCTTGAACCAGTCTTGAACCGGACCAGACCAGGTTGAACCAGACCAGACCAGACTAAATCAGTTCAAATGAGGCTGAACCAGACCAGACCAGGTTGAACCAGACCAGATCTGGCTAAACCAGACCAAACCAGGCTGAACCAGTCCTGAACCAGTCCTGAACTAGTCTTGAACCAGGTTGAACCAATTCTGAACCAGTTTGAACCAGTTCTGAACTAGTCTGAACCAGATTTGAACCAAAACTCAAATTGGAGCTGAACCGAGTGTCGAAACGACTTCAAAACGACCGACGGTCTAGTCCCTTATTTATTCACTCCTCTCCCATATATTCGGAAGGGTCAGAAGATTTTTCGAGCCTAATTACTGCCTTTTTGGGTCATTATCAGGCCGGTTCAGCCCATTCTCAATACTCCAATAAGGTATACGAGTATAAACTATTCCCTATTTTTTGTTGAGAAGTTTCTGGAGAGTACTTTTCTAAAAATATTCTTAAGGATAACTCAACAACACTCCAAAAAGTATAAGAGTATAAACTTCTTCTCAAGACTCCAACAGACGCACGAGTATAAATTGTGTCAAACGCCGGACAACGCGTTACCAACAATTGGTCCGTTTGTTAAATCGGCGTCGAGCTGTGCTAAGGGACCTATAGGCAATTTTATACGCCTACAGTAGCGCCGAGTCTAAGAGAATTCACTCTCTTAGCACAACGTTACATGCGAAACGAATTTAGACAATCTGCATGCTAGCCCGACTCAAACGGTAGTCGGTAAAGGCTAATCAAATCCGTTGAAGGCTAGGGGTTGGCCAAAAATCCTAAAGTCAACGCCTAACACGCGTCGCCGGGTAGCTTATTCTCGTAACAAATGGTAAAGTCTATGAATTCGACATCATAGCACAAAGTCTCAGAGAATTCACTCTCTTAGCACAACGTTACATGCGGAACGGACTCGAACAATCCGCATGCTAGCCTGACTCAAACGGTAGTCGGTAAAGGCTCATCAAACCCGTTGATGGCTGGGGGTTTACCAAAAATCCTGTAAATGCGAGAGTCACTGACGCATCAGCTTCATTAGTTGGTCTCGTGATTTGAGCATCTAACGACTTCGGGATAAGATCTGTATCCGCAGACGAATCAACTTTAATAGTTGGTCCTGTAGCCCCAGCATTTAGGGCCGCCACACTCCAACACCTTAAGAGCTTAATCTGTGTAGACCCAAGGTTAACGCGTGGCAATGAAAGTCAACGCATATCGACGCAAAACCTTAAGGACGACGCTAGTCAACGCGTAACCCTAGGTCAATGCTAGTCAACGCGTTGCGATCAAATAGTCAACGTACGACGTTCGAAACCCTAGGGTCAACGCCGGTCAACGCATAACCCTAGGTCAACGCCAGTCAACGCGTTGCGATCAAACAGTCAACGTACGACGTTCGAAACCCTAGGGTCAACACCGGTCAACGTGTAACCCTAGGTCAACGCCAGTCAACGCGTTATTATCAAACAGTCAACGTACGACGTTCGAAACCCTAGGGTCAATACTGGTCAACGCATAACCCTAGGTCAACGCCAGTCAACGCGTTGCGATCAAACAGTCAACGTACGATGTTCGAAACCCTAGGGTCAACGCGTACCCCTAGGTCAACGCCAGTCAACGCGTTGTGACCAAAAGTCAATCAACAGTGATATGAAACCCTGAGTCAGCACGATGTGACGGAGATAATCAGTTCAAATGAGGCTGAACCAGACCAAACCAGGTTGAACCAGTTTGAACCAGATTTGAACCAAAAGTCAATTAGGAGCTGAACCGAGTATCGAAACGACTTCAAATCGACCGATGGTTCAGTCCCTTATTTATTCATTCCTCTCCCACACATTCGGAAGGGTCAGAAGATTTTTTGAGCCAAATTACTACCTCTCTTGGGTCATTATCAGGCAGGTTCAGATCATTCTTAGTACTCCAATAAGGTATACGAGTATAAACTATTCCCTATTTTTGTTGAGAAGTTTCTGGAGAGTATTTTTCTAAAAATATTCTTAAGGATAACTCAACAACACTTCGACAAATGTATGAGTATAAACTATGTCAAACGCCGGACAACACGTTACAAATGAAGATTCAACGCCAACAATCAATGGTCGTTTCTATGTTGAAATAACAAACACGAGCTAAAAATCAGAAAATCAGGAATTGACTTCAAGTTCAAAATTCCAATAACGGTCAGACAATAAATGCAACACCGGAACCCTTGCAGATATTCGACAAAGCACCGAATAGCCTGAAGGATTAAAGGAATCAAGAATAGAAGTCATTCCAAAGTCCCATCATACCGATTAAAGGTTGGGACAATCATATCCAAAGTATTTCAGACTCTTCTATAAAAGAATGAGACTGAAATACTTTGGAGGGGGTATCTGTAGGCATATAAAACTGCTTATAGGTCCCTTAACACAGCTCGACACGGTGATTCGACAAACTAACGAACCATCGAGCGATGTATCCAAGCATGATTGTTAGACCACAACATCGAAGCTAAGTGAGATGCGACAAAGAAGATTAACGAGGCGACGAGGTTAAACACTGAAGAGGATTTACTGCCAAATCAGGATCCGGACTACCAAATCAGAGTCCAGATCAACAAATCAGAGTTCGGATAAACCGTGAAAACGGAAAACGACAAAATGGCAAACACATAGAGGACTCGGCCAAAACTCGCCGAGCCACCTAGGGCCAAAACTCACCGAGCCACCTAGGGGCCAAAACTCGCCGAGCCACCTAGGGGTGGCCAAAACCGAGCCACCAGGAGGTGCGTGGCCAAGCTAGCGACGGCCCTGGTGCTCGGCCAAAAGCGCGAGGCCACGGCAGGAGGTGGCTAGGTGGCCGAGCCACCTAGGTGGCCGAGCCACCTAGGTGGCCGAGCAACCTAGGTGGCCGAGCCACCTAGGTGGCCGAGCCACCTAGGTGGCCGAGCCCAGATTTGAGCCCAGATCTGGTTCTAAATGCCTATAAATAGGCTTGGTGGCTCATTGTTTTGGAGGTTGGAACTTTTGGAGGTGAAACTCTGCTGGATTGAGAGCTCAACTTTGGAGTTTTGAAGCTTTGAAGACTTGGACATTTTCAGATCTGGTTCTTGTCGATCATCCACATCAGATAAGGTAGGAGTTCGAGAGAGAGATCAGATCTGAGATCTACACGGTTATCCTCCGGATCAAAACTTGATTTTTGATCCCGAGAAGAGTATCAATTTCGCTTGGTCGATTTCGATTACTAAAGGCTATTATTTCCTTGGTGAAATAGTACCCCCAGCTATTATTTCCTTCGTGAAATAACACCCGCCATACCGTGTAGATCCGACCAGAGCAAGATCGTGCGGTGGTCCACAGATTAACCCCGGCGCAGGCGAAGAACCCACACAAGCAAGAGGCCGCAAAACAGGATCTTGTGATTTGTTCGAGAAAAGGAGAGTTGTAATTTTTCTTTTTTTCTTTGATTTTGTTGTAACCGGATCTTATAAAAAGACCGGATCTTTTGTAACCGAAAAATAGTTGCATAAGGAAACAATGACTTCAATGAAAACGACTTTCACCGCGAACAAATGAGAAGTTCAACTTTGCTTATTTGTCGTCTTGCTCAACATCCGAGGATGATGCGCCTAATAACCTAGTGTCAAAACTCTATAACGACCACTCTCTGCACTTTCCTGTATGCTCATCGTATGTCACGAAGGCACAGCCGATCAAGTCTTCATAAGTTGTACTTGTCGTAGCAGCCTAGGATAACTACCAGAAGGATATTATCTTTAGACGAATCGATCACCCTTTGCGCACGTTGTGGGATGAATCTGAAGATGAGGACCTTGTGCCTCAGTTTTCACAGTACAGCCAAATCGCCAAGCGCATGATGGGCAACATGTGGTATGACCTCACTCGCCCAGAGGGCCTGAATTACGGCCGAGGGCGCTAGAGACGACCCAATGGGTCACTGTGCCACTAGAGACGACCCAATGGGTCACTGTGGCAAGCCGAAGGCTCTTTCGACTAAAGGATGTTCCAGAAGAGAACGCCACCCATCAAGTTTCAGATCAGCCCGATCTGAAAGACTGGCGTCTCTCGATCATCGATTACGTCCTGTACGACATATTGCCCAAAGATGCTAGGGAGCGAGAGTCCGTCCGGCGATGTGCCTCGAGGTTCTACTATGATTCGACCACTAAGACGTTGTATCGAAGGTCATACGACGGCTTGTTACTTCGATGTCTTTCGAAGGCAGAAGCACAAGAAACTTTGCGCGAAGCCCATAACGACGCTTGTGGAGCTCACCAGCCTGGACCTAAGCTTTGGGATCGTTTGCGAAGGATAGGCTACTTTTGGCCTGGGATGGTTAGCGACGCGGTCGCTTACGCAAAGCGCTGCCACGTGTGCTAAATCCACGCTAACTACATGCATCAACCTCCCGAAGACCTACACCTGACAAAGGCGACATGGCCTTTCGAAGCATGGGGGATGGACATCGTCGGACCAATATCCCCGCCGTCGGCAAGAGGCCATCGATTCATCCTCGCGGTTACCGACTACTTCTCAAAGTGGGCCGAAGCCGTCTCCTTGAGAGAAGTCAAGACCAATGACGTGATTAAGTTCATCAAACATCATGTCGTATACCGATACGATGTACCTCGATGTATCATACATGACAACGGCACACAATTCGTTAGTCAAGCATTCACCAGGTTTTGTGACAAGTTCTGAATACAGAACCTTTCCTCCATAGCCTAAAACCCTTCGGTGAATGGCTTGGCCGAGGCCTTCAACAAAATAATTGTTAAGATCTTAACCAAGCTAACTTCCAATAGCAAGCGCGATTGGAACGAAAAGCTGGGTAAGAGCTTATAGACGTATCGTACAATGGTTCGCACACCGACTGGCAACACACCTTACTTATTGGTATACGGCTGTGAGACCGTGTTATCATTAGAGATTCAAATTCCATCCCTCTGCGTCACCCTGGTAGCATGAATGACGACGGAGGATAATCATCAACGGCGCCTCACAGAACTCGAAGCGTTGGATGAGAAACGACTGGAAGCTCAACAACACATTGAGTTCTATCAAGCCCGAATGGCCAAGGCTTTCGACAAGAAAGTCAAGCGTCGATCCTTCAAGGAGGGAGAATTGGTACTAACCGCTCGCTGACCAATGATTCTCACTTCCAAGAAGAAGGGTAAATTTCAGTCCAAATAGGAAGGACCGATCGTAGTAGAGATAGTCTATTCGAACGGAGCATATCGCCTCGTCAAACCGAATGACGACAAGATCATGATGCCCATCAATGACAAATACTTAAAGAAGTACTACCCTTAGTTCTCCTTCAAAATGTCACTAGAACATGAGTCTAAACTGGTCCTCCCCCCTCCAACTGGTACACGAGGCTAAACTGCTCCTACTTCATATACTCTGACGGGAAACCCTAAGTGAGACGCTACTAACAGCGTTCTTAAGCGTGACCTAGGTCGCCATTTGGTCCAACCTTCTTGCAGTTGGGATCAAAACAATTCTGTCATGTTAACCATCACCTCTGACAAAATCAACTTACCAATCCTCTCCAATAGGATGGTGAGCCCACTAAAGTCGCTCACATCGCGGCAAACAATTCTGTTATGTTAACCATCACCTCTGACAAAATCAACTTACTAATCCTCTCCAATAGGATGGTGAGCCCACCAAAGTCGCTCACATCGCGACAAACAATTCTGTTATGTTAACTATCACCTCTAACAAAATCAACTTATCAATCCCTTCCAATGGGATGATAAGTCCTCATAGTTGCTCCAATCGTAACAAAACTCCATCTAAGTAGTAACCTACCATGCGATGTGCTACTACTTTGGTCAATAGTCACACTTCAACGTCCCTGAACTACCTAACCTATTCCGACTATCCTAATATTCTCTTAGAATAACCGATGGGTAGCAGCCTACCACGCAACGGCTCCTACAGCAATCGATCGTCACATTCCTACATCCCTGAATGATTCGATTATCATTTACGTCGTCGTCCTCGCAGACAATGATAATTATCAAGGGCGGCTCAACAGGTGACATGTCCCAACTGTTCCCCAGACAGCAACTCGCCAAATGGCAAGTCATAGTTAGGGTCTTCAGCTGGTCGCATGCACGAGCAACTGCTTTTTGTTTTAAGCTAAGTGTTACCCTCTCGGTTTTGCCTGAGCCACAATACGAAAGTCGAGGTTAACCCGACCCCACACTGCTAACAACCAAAAGCAGAAAGGGATCCTAACGACTAAGTCTAAGACAGACTCATCGAAGGCTCGCCACACCGTGAGAAATGGTATGACTACCTCGACTCAGGCGCCAAACAGCGCAGGCGGATCCAACACGATGGTTATCATGGACTAACCAATAGTCCTAAGCACAGATCAAACACAGAAAATAATAAAAAAAAGACTATGCATGCAAAACAGCAGATGAACAAAAGCGTAAGAGGCCATTACGGGCCAAAATTACAGACATAGAGTTTTGAGCTGTGATGCATCAAGCATAAACAAAATTATAAAATGTCGTCTAACAGTAAAAGGAAGGCGTTCTAAATAAGCTTCAGCAGGCTGAAGATGTCCATCTCAGCCTTAACTGTCGTAAGATCCACCGCGCGTCTTGCTTAAGCCCTCTCTGAAGCTGGCAAGAGCAGCCTCGCTCCCCTCCTTTCTTGACGAAGGAGCTGGAGCGCCCTATCTTCCACCTCTTGGTGGGCCTGCATCTTCTTATGCTCTAGCCGCTTTAGCCTCGCCTCGCCTTCGAGGGATCCATCGTCTTCGAAGAAGGCAGCATCCTAATAAGCATCCATCTTCGCCAGTATGGCACAATGTCTCCTGTGCAGGCGTCTAAGCAGAGCTTCCTATTTCTGAATGTGCCGCACCAAGGCTTCGCGTTCGAACAGGACGCTCATGGCGAGAGGCGCCTGATAATCACATTTTATTACAATTTTATACCCTCATTATCTATTTTATATGAATAAATACAGCACTAATAATTGCTTTTATCTTTAATTGCAGGTTAATAAAGAATAAATCCCAAAAATCCCATCTCTCAACAAAGACCCTTGAGTAAATGAAGAAATAAGAGAATTAATTTTTAAAAATCACATGTGTGCAAGGAACCAGATTTGGACTTGGTTGCTTAAAAATGAATTGGACTTTTATGCGAAAATCACAAGCTGCTACAGTGGACCGGAACTTTAATTTTTTTTAAAAAAAATCACAAGCGAAAATCACAAGTTGCTTAAAAATGAATTGCAAAGTTTGATTTTTAAGGCCGGTGGTTGCTGACATTGGACTTGGATCAAAAGAATTGGGCCGGACTTTGCTTCACAAATCAAATGAAATTATATGGGCCGGACCTAAAAGATGAATTTGTTGCAGATCATTTTAAAGGAGGCCGGACATGTTTTGTTTAAAAATCAAGTGGAGCTCTGCTGCAGACTTAGCTTGTTTGAATTGGGCTTTTGATTTTCGAAAATCATTTTGTGGGCCGGTTGCTGGATTTTCTTCTTTGAACTTGATGAAGACCGGACTTGTTTGCTACTTAGGCTGGAGACATAGGATTTAATGCAAAGGAGACCGAATTTGATTGCTCAGCTTGGACTTCAAAAATCAAATGAAACCAAATGCAAACTTATGGGCCGGTTTTATTGGTGATTGCTGCATGGGCCAGACTTGTTTGTTTGAAAATCAATTAGATCTCATGAATTGGACTTGATTTAATTGTGAAATTAAAGCTATGGGCCGGACTTGCAATGTTTATTTTCTCGTTGAAAAAATCAAATGAAGATTGGGCTAGAGAAGAACAAAAACCAAATTCAAAGGTGGAGATTGTTACTTGGGGCTCAAGACAAATCCAATGGCTCATATTCATTGAAGATTACTATAAATAGGGGTAGAGAGTGAGTGGTTAAGGTGTGAAAAATTTTGTAAACTCATTTTGGAGAGGAGAGCTACTCTTAATTGAGAAGGCCTTCCAAAATTGTAACTTTTTGTTGCAATTAATAATAATAATTTTTTCACCACTTTAAATTTTTCTCTTCTTCTCTTTGTTGGATGATGAAGATGAAGATGAAGATGATGAATTATTTGAAGGTTTGCATTTCTTTTCTTTTTCTCTTAGATTTATTTCTATGCTTGTAGTTAGATTTTATTTTATTGTTAAATAGCCAAGAGGCTAGAACCCTCTTGCCTTAGATTTATTTTATGCTTATAGAGTAGATTTATTTTCGTACATTTAATTCTTACAATTTTATTTTGTAGTTTAGATTTTGTAATTTATTTTGTAGTTAGATTTTAATTTCTTACACTATTCACCTTGAGGCTAGAACCCTCTTGGGTTTAGTTTTTCTTTTTGTTTATTTTTATTTTGTTTGATTCGCCTTTAGGCTAGAACCCTCTAGGGAATCACCCTTTTCTAAGAAGTGGGTTCAATTTTAGATTATCCATATCTATAATTGAATCCACCATCTTTAATTTATTGTATTTTCTTTTATTCTAGAATTTCGTTCTTCATTCTTGATTTTTTTATTTGTTTCTTGATTTTATTCATTTTTTCCTTCTCACCTTATTGATCATACTCATTCTTTTTCAAATCCACTCTCACTTACACTTTGCACCTATTTACACACCATTTTCACTCTCTCAATCTCTTGTGTATTTTTCTTGTGAAGGAACCGCTTGGAGCTTGAAAATCTTGGATTGAAGATCAAGAATTTGGAGCATTGCTTTCGGGTAAGTCTTCTTTCTAGTTTTCAATTCCACCCTCTTTAGCTAGCTTCACAATTAGAGACAATTAGGATAAAAAAAAAGATTTTATTTTTCTTGACCATAATAAAATTCATCTTTCACTTGGACATTAACTAACAAGATAATAAATTCAAACATGAGTCATCTTCTCACATTTGATTGTTGTTGACCATAATTAAAAAAAAGATTTTCTTTTATCATCCTTTTTAGTCGCTTTTAATTTCTAGGGTTGCATTTCATATAGTGTAGGAATTCACCAAAGTGATTGTAGCACTTGATTTGACACACACTTAAAACATTCTTAAGGGCAAAACCCCAATCAAGATAAGGTAAGGGATTTCATCACCCTTTCCTTAGCCCACAAATCACTAATTCCTCACTTCACAAACCCTAGCCTTCTAAAACTCATTAGACGTTGGCCCCTAAGGATTCGAGCTCAATAAAGAACAAGAAATCCTTAAGTGAACGGTTTAAGTTTTCTCAGAATAGTTGGTGTCTAAGGCAAGGTTTAGGGGTTGCGTAAAGCGCTCCGCAAGAAAAGAGGTACTTAATTGATCTTTGATCACCCACTAGTACTATACTTACTTGGCTAACTACCTGGGTAAAACTTTGATTTTTTCACTGTAGGAGTTTTTGGTTAGGAGCTGGTCTAGTTGAGTTAGGCTAAACCCTAGAGTTAGAGTTGATTGAAAAGTGGTTGCCTTGATTTGTTTTAGTTAGGATTTTTTTTTATCTTCTCATATAAAAAAAAACTAATTTTCTTTCTTTCTTTCCTTAAAAAAAAACTAGTTTTCTTTCTTTATTTCCTTTAAAAAAAAACTAATTTTCTTTCTTTTCTTTAAAATAAATTTGTTTTGGTGTATGCAAATTTGGGTTCAGGATAATTTTCATCGTTTAATCCGTGTTGAACCAATCCAAGAAATGGCAAATCAGCCCGTTCTTCACGATATGTGTTACCCCACCAGAAATGCAATTCCATCTTGCATAAGACTCCCCGAAGTAAATGGAGCAAATTTCGAGCTTAGACCGCATTTCATAAACATGCTTCCCAAATTCCTAGGTAATGAAACAGAAGATGCATATATATTTATCTCAGAATTTGAGGAAGTATGTATTATGATTAAAATGAGGGAATTAACTGAAGATGCGATTAAGCTTAGATTTATTCCATTTGCCCTTAAGGACAAAGCTAAAAAATGGCTGTACAGCTTACCGATAAATTCCATCTTAACTTGGGAGGAATTTGTCACCGTTTTTCTCAAGAAAATTTTCCCTATTCACAAAACGGTAAAGCATAGGAACAGCATTCAGAATTTCAAAATTATCCCGGGAGAGCCATTCTAGAAATATTTTGACCGATTTAAAGATCTTTTAATCCAATGTCCTCATCATGGTCTAGAAAAATGGCGATTGTGCCAAGTCATATATGAAGGATTGGACTATTCTTCAAAAACATCTTTAGAATCGATGTGTCAGAGAGATTTTATGAGAAAAAACGCCGATGAAGCTTGGGAATTCCTAGAGAGTCTATCCGAGAAAACAATGCAGTGCGAAAACTGTGATGACAGGGTTTCATTTGTTTCCCAATCTAAGTCTAGTGGTCTTTCCCTGGAGTCAAACATTGCGTCTGAAGCGAAGATGGCGATGATTCTGCGGAGGTTAGAAGCCTTAGAAGTTAAGGAACGAGCTCCGGCTCAAATCAATCATATTTCTACCCCGAAATGTCATAACTATCAGTCTTCTACCCATGTTTCAGAGGAATACCCTCTTCTACGAAACAACCACGCTTTAGAACAGATGAACGCTGCATTCCAGCGCCCTAGAAATGATCCATTTTCTCCAACCTACAATCCAGGTTGGAGAAATCATCCCAACTTTGCCTTGAACGAAGGAAATTCTCATGGGAACCAAAACTTCATTCCTGCGTCGAACCAACAATTCCCTAGGGGAAACGCTGTCCCGTTCAATGCACCGAACAATTTTTCTAACCCACCTTTTCCAAACCAACATCCTCATCCTCACCAGCCTACAAATCCTTCAAATTCTGATCATGACAAACGTTTAAGTGTCTTAGAAAAGGGTTTAGAAGCTATGATCAAAGCTTCTACACAAACTACCAACATGTTGACCCAATCATCCACCACTCTAAATTCATTCATGCAAACCACTGGCCAAGTGCTCAACTCGAACACACAAGCCATAGCCCGGTTAGAAACCAAACTTGGGCAACTAGCCGCTGCCGTGAGTGAGAGAGAAAAAGAAAAATTCTTAAGTCAACCTGTTGCAAACCCTAAAGACACTGGATCCAGTTCAAACCATCCAGCTCATGTGAATGCAGTACACACACTGTGATCAGGAAAACAAATAGACTAGAATGCCACCGGATCAAACCCCTTCTCCCATTCAAAACACTCCTTCCGATGACCAAAATGCTGAACTTGAGCCTGATCTAGATAGGTATAGGCCCGTTGCCCCCTTTCCAGATAGACTCAAACCTAGGAAAAACTCCCCGCAGGTTGAGAAAATCCTAGAAACGCTTAAACAGGTCAAGATCAACATCCCTCTCCTAGATGCAATCGAACAAATCCCCTCTTATGCAAAGTTCTTGAAGGACTTATGCACTAAGAAAAGAACCACCAATGTTCCAAAGAAAGTCTTCTTAGCTGCCAACCTCAGTGAAATCTTTTCGAAACTAATGCCGTTAAAATATAAGGACCCTGGTTGTCCCACAATTCCATGCGTCATAGGTAACACTCACATTGATAAGGCACTTCTAGACTTGGGAGCCAGCGTCAACCTCCTTCCTTATTTGGTCTATCAACAGCTAGGTGTAGGAGAACTTAAACCTACAAGATGCACTCTACAGTTAGCTGATAGATCTGTAAAAATTCCCAAAGGAGAGGTAGAGGATGTTCTGATCAAAGTTGGAGAGTTCATTTTCCCTGTTGATTTTATTGTCTTGGAAACGCAGCCCGTTTCCAATCTCAAAAGTCAAATCCCCGTCATTCTAGGAAGACCGTTCTTAGCCACCTCAAATGCTTTGATAAACTGTAGAACCGGTCAGATGAAACTATCTTTTGGGAATATGACTGTTGACCTCAATATCTTCAACTTAGGGAGACAGCCTAGTGATCCATCTGATGAACCCATGGAAGTGAATTTCATTCAAGGAATATCCAGTGAACAACAAGAGGGAGAGTGTGTGTCTGATTCAAATGCATCTGATTTAATGATTAAGGAGCTTTCTGATGATGAACTAGAGATAGAACCGCTGATCAATCATGCTTTTGCTGTTGGCTGGCAACGAGAACCTTTAGAGATAGAACCCCGAGTCCAGCTTCGCCCATCTGTGGAGGAACCCCCTAAGTTTGAGCTTAAACCTCTACCCGAAAATTTAGAGTATGCCTACTTAGGGGAGAACGAGTCTTTACCAGTTATCATTTCTTCTGAGTTGACTACCAGTCAAAAGGAAGCTCTCTTATCTGTTTTAAGAGAGAATAGGGAAGCCATTGGATGGACCATGGCTGATATCAAAGGGATTAGTCCAACCATTGTTCAACACCGAATCCATTTGATAGATGATGTCAAACCTACTAGAGATGCTCAACGTAGGTTAAACCCAGTGATGAAAGAAGCCGTTAGGAAAGACATTCTGAAATGTCTCGATCATGGGATCATTTATCCCATTTCTGATAGTTCATGGGTGAGTCTAGTCCAAGTTGTTCTAAAGAAATTTGGGATCACCGTGATCCAAAATTAGGCTAATGAGCTGATTCCCACTCGAATCCAAACTGGATGGCGAGTCTGTATTGACTACAGAAAACTCAACTTAGCCACTCGGAAAGATCACTTCCCTCTTCCTTTCATTGACCAAATGTTAGAGCGTTTAGCAGGACACGAGTTCTACTGTTTCCTGGATGGATATTCAGGATACAATCAAATCCCTATCGCTCCCGAAGATCAGGAGAAAACCACATTCACTTGCCCGTATGGAACATTCGCATACCGATGTTTTCATGAATGACTTTTCCATTTTTGGTGACACATTTTCCTAATGTTTGCATCATCTTAAACTGGTCCTAGAACGGTGTAGGGAGAAAAATCTGACTCTTAATTGGGAGAAATGTCATTTCATGGTCAAACAAGGCATTGTCTTTGGACATGTAGTTTCCAATAGGGGAATTGAGGTGGACAAAGCTAAGGTTGATCTCATTTCCAATCTCCCCCCTCCCAAAACAGTCAAAGATGTCAGATCGTTTCTTGGTCATGCTGGTTTTTACCGACGTTTCATCATGGATTTCAGTAAAATTGCTAGACCCTTGACCAATCTTTTAGCCAATGATACATCATTTGTCTTTTCTCCTGACTGCCTCAAAGCTTTTGAATATCTGAAATAGGAGCTAACCACAGCTCCTATCATTCATGCACTAGACTGGACCTTACCCTTCGAACTGATGTGTGATGCATCTGATTCTGCGATCGGTGCTGTTTTAGGACAACGGTTTGATGGAAAACCGCATGTGATCTACTACGCCAGTATGACTCTGAATGATGCCCAGCAAAACTACTCTGTCACAGAGAAAGAGTTTTTAGCTGTAGTCTTTGCCTTAGAAAAATTCAGGTCCTACCTCATCGGTTCCTTAACCAAAGTTTTCACAGATCATGCCGCACTAAAGTATCTTTTGACCAAAAAGGATGCTAAAGTACGGCTCATTAGATGGATTCTCCTTCTTCAAGAGTTTGACATCCAAATTCTTAACAGAAGGGGAACCGAGAACCCCGTAGCAGATCACTTCTCTCGACTCCCAAATGCACCAACAACAACCGTCCCAATCAATGAACATTTTCCAGATGAACAACTCCTAGAAATCCAATCTGTTCCCTGGTTCGCTGACATTGTGAACTACATAGTCATGAACCAGATCCCTTCTCAATGGTCCAAACAGGATAGATCCCGTTTTCTCTCCTAAGTAAAATACTTTTACTGGGATGATCCATATCTGTTCAAATACTGTCCTGACCAGATCTTTAGGAGGTGTGTTCCCACGGAAGAAACTAGGAGTGTTCTATCCTTTTGTCATGAGCAAGCCTGTGGGGGCCACTTTGGCACAAGAAAAACAGCTGAAAAAGTTCTCCAGTCTGGGCTATATTGGCCCACTCTCTTCAAAGATTCATTCGAGTTTTGCAAAACCTGTAACCGTTGTCAGCTTTTAGGGAAGGTCACTAGAAGAAATATGATGCCCTTACAACCCATCTTATCCGTTGAACTTTTTTATCTGTGGGGTATTGATTTTATGGGACCATTTCCAAATTCCTTTGGAAATGTCTACATTCTAGTAGCCGTTGATTACATGTCAAAATGGGTTGAGGCGGTAGCTTGCAAAACTAATGACAACAAGGTCGTTGTCAAGTTTTTGAAAGAGAACATTTTTGCCCGGTTTGGAGTACCTCGAGCGATCATCAGTGATAACGGTACACATTTCTATAACCGTTCTTTCGAGGCTCTGATGAGGAAATATTCAATCACACACAAATTGTCAACTCTTTATCACTCCCAAACCAGTGGACAAGTAGAGGTCACAAACAGGCAGATCAAACAAATCTTAGGAAAAACAGTTAACCATAACAGAAAAGATTGGTCTGTAAAATTGTGTGATGCTCTGTGGGCGTATAGAACAGCTTTCAAGACCAATTTGGGGATGTCACCATACAGATTAGTGTTTGGGAAAGCTTGCCACCTACTAGTAGAATTGGAACATCGAGCAATGTGGGCAATAAAACAGTTGAATTTTAACTCAGACTCGGCAGGTAAAAACAGATTGCTCCAAATAAATGAGTTGGAAGAAATTCGGAATGATGCATAGATAAACTCAAAAATTTACAAAGAGAAACAAAAAATTTTCATGACAAATCAATTTTGTGAAAAAATTTCTCTCCAGGACAAAAAGTTTTATTGTACAATTCAAAATTGTATCTTTTTCCGGGAAAATTGAAGTTTTATTGTACAATTCAAAATTGTATCTTTTTCCGGGAAAATTGAGATCAAGATGGACAGGTCCATTTTTTGTTAAACAAGTTTTTCCACATGGAGCTATCGAGATAGAAAATCCTAAAAATGGTAATATTTTTAAAATAAATGGTCAACGTCTGAAACCATTTTTAGAATTTTCTACGCTCGGAGAGGAAGAGGTGTTGGTTGTTCATGAACCTCATTATCTATAATAAAAAAAGCATAACAAAAATTTGAATAAGTAACATAGAAAAAAAAATAATAAAAATAAAAAAAAATTAAAATTACTTACAATTTTCTCTTATTTGATTTCTTCATCCTCATACTATCAGTAATTGCAGATCCTTATCATCGTTGTCAACCAAACAACTATAAGTTCTTCAATTTTATCTGCTTTACTTTGTGCTTCAGCGAATTTGCATTGAGGATAATGTAAAATTTAGGTGTGGGGGTGAGAAATATATATTTTCCTCTTTATTTTACCTTTTTAGTTGCATTTTTCTTTCTTTTTGTTAAAAAAAATTATAAAAATATTGTCACTTGCCAAATTAATAGAGTTAAGTAATAATTGATCAAATTGATAGATTTTAAATTTTCTAATTCTTAGTTAGTGACATATTCAAGTTCACCTTTTTTGATAACTCCAAATAAAATTCTTAAGAAATGATTTTTCAATTAGTATACTTTACTTAAGTCTTACCTGAGATTTTTAATTAAAAATAATGAAATTTTTGCATGCTTAACTTAGAGTTGAAAATATTTTTTCAAGTTATCTTGATTTACATAGTTTTTTTTAAAAGACTATATATACTTACACATATATATATATTAAAAAAAAAAACTAACCTTATAAAAGAAGAGTGCGAAAAATGGGCACCACCTTAAAAAAAAACTCTTAAATTCAAGGTGATTCTATCTTATAAAGCCTAAGTTGACTGAGTAATTAAGCCCAAGGAGTATCTCTATACTTAATGACATAAGCCCAATTTGGTTGGGATTCATTGGCCCAAAACTCGATATATGGTCACTTAGAAAGCCCGTTAAAATAGAAAACAATCACCAAGAATTAGAGAGTGGAAAAAAAAAATATATATATATAACTCTAACCATTGTTTTTATATATATATTGTTGTTTTGTATATATGGTCTTGAAAAACAATTTTTGATCAAGAGACTTGAAAGTTATTTAAAACAAAGAGTTGGCATGTTCTTTTCAAAACTTTTTAATTAAATTTCTAAGATTTGACTTGGTTTTGTATTGCTATAATGAAAAAGATTTTCTAGGGGATTTACATTGGAGTTATATATAAAAACGTTTTCTTGATTATTAACTAGCTTCAATTAGAATGTGTAAATATATCAAGGAAAATCTGTTGTTTACTGACTTATTTAACTTGGCAAGTTGACCGAATTTTGTGGGTATATTCACTGCAAACCCTCACGAGACTACAACTCGTCCACTAGGGTAACCTAGGGGTTTAAAGGCTTGTTGTATGTGCTAAATACAATCGCGATTCCTACAAAAGTGAGTTAGGATTTTCTTTTTATTTTCTTTGCTAGAGGACTAGCAAAAGTTTAGGTATGGGGGTATTTGATAATCATATTTTATTATAATTTTATATCCTCATTATCTATTTTATATGAATAAATACAGCACGAATAATTGCTTTTATCTTTAATTGCAGGTTAATAAAGAATAAATCTCAAAAATCCCATCTCTCAACAAAGACCCTTGAGTAAATGAAGAAATAAGAGAATTAATTTTTAAAAATCACATGTGTGCAAGGAACCGGATTTGGACTTGGTTGCTTAAAAATGAATTGGACTTTTAAAATCACATGTGTGCAAGGAACCGGATTTGGACTTGGTTGCTTAAAAATGAATTGGACTTTTATGCGAAAATCACAAGATGCTACAGTGGACCGGAACTTTGATTTAAAAAAAAAATCACAAGCGAAAATCACAAGTTGCTTAAAAATGAATTGCAAAGTTTGATTTTTAAGGTCGGTGGTTGCTGACATTGGACTTGGATCAAAAGAATTGGGTCGGACTTTGCTTCACAAATCAAATGAAATTATATGGGCCGGACCTAAAAGATGAATTTGTTGCAGATCATTTTAAAGGAGGCCAGACATGTTTTGTTTAAAAATCAAGTGGAGCTCTGCTGCAGACTTAGCTTGTTTGAATTAGGCTTTTGATTTTCAAAAATCATTGTGTGGGCCGGTTGTTGGATTTTCTTCTTTGGACTTGATGAAGACCGGACTTGTTTGCTACTTAGGCTGCAGACATGGGATTTAATGCAAAGGAGAACGAATTTGATTGCTCAGCTTGGACTTCAAAAATCAAATGAAATCAAATGCAAACATATGGGTCAGTTTCATTGGTGATTGCTGCATGGGCCGGACTTGTTTGTTTGAAAATCAATTGGATCTCATGAATTTGACTTGATTTAATTGTGAAATTAAAGCTATGGGCCAGACTTGCAATGTTTATTTTCTCCTTGAAAAAATCAAATGAAGATTGGGCTAGAGAAGAACAAAAACCAAATTCAAGGGTGGAGATTGTTACTTGGGGCTCAAGACAAATCCAATGGCTCATATTCATTGAAGATTACTATAAATAGGGGTAGTGAGTGAGGGGTTATGGTGTGAAAAATTTTGTAAATTCCTTTTGGAGAGGAGGGCTACTCTTTGTAGGCGTATAAAATTGCTTATAGGTCCCTTAGCACAGCTCGGCACAAACCAACGAACCATCGAGCGACGTATCCAAACACGAGCGTCAGTCCACAACGCCAAAGCCAAGTGACACGCAACGAAGCGGATTACCGAGGCGACGAGGCTAACGAACCGCACGCAAACAATTGAATACATCCATTCGCATGCGGAATCAAGCTAACAGTTCGGTGAGTCAACGAGTCATCCAACCATAGAACGGATTTGAACTCAAACACCGAGGCGGATTTACTGCCATACTGGGATTCAGACTGTCAAATCAGAGTCCGGATCAACAACGAAGCGGGTTTACTGCCAAATCAGGATTCAGATCAACAAATCAAAGTCCAAATCAACCACGAGACCGGAAAAACGGCAAAACCCAAACACCAAGGGGACTCGGCCAAAACCGAGCCACCTCTAGGTGGCTCGGTGGCCGAGCCACCTATAGGTGGCCGGCCCAGATATGTGCCAAGGCACAGATCTGAGAGCCTATAAATAGACCCCCTTTGCTCATTTGTTAGAGGTTGGAACTTTTGGAGCCGAAACTCTGCAGAATTGAGAATTGAGCTTGGAGTTTTGAAGACTTGAAGACTCGGACATTTAGATCTGGTTCTTGGTGAGCATCCACGTCAAAAAAGGCAGGAGTTCGAGAGAGAGAAATCAGATTTGAGATCTACACGAGGTAATACTCCGGATCAAAGCTTGGCCTTTGATCCCGAGAACTAAAGGCTATTATTTCCTTGGTGAAATAGTACCCCCCGGCTGTTATTTCCTTAGTGAGATAACACCCGTCAAATCGTGTAGATCCGACCAGATTTAGATCACGCGGTGGTCCACGGATTAACCCCGGCGTTGGCAAAGAACCCACAAAAACGAGTGACCGTAAAACAGGAGTTCGTGATTCGTTCGAAAGGAAAGTTGTAATCTTTTTTATTTTTTTTTCTTTGATTTCGTTGTAACCGGATCTTATAAAAAGACCGGATCTTTTGTAATCAAAAAGCAATTACTTGAGAAAACAATGACGTCAATGAAGAATAAGATTTTTCCCGCGAACAATCTGGCGACCACAGTGGGAGCCACCGATCTCGCTGCCGAGATCGTCACGTCGCAGCCGCGGATCTCAATCCCGGTCGAGGAGGAGGTAGAATATGAATTCGATCAGGCCAAGTTCGAGGAGTATCTGTCATCCTCGTCCGGATCTATCTCCCCCCGCAAGTCCAAGAAGTTCTCCTCCAGGAGAAAAGTTCGTTGGTTTGAAGAAGTTCAGAACACCAACGAAGCTCTCACCCCAGCTGACGCCAAAGTTGCGTCGGGTGAAGTTCCACCGACCTCCAACGAGGTCAAACCTGTTCTTGCCGACGCCTCTACTATTGAGTGCGTTGTGACTCTCTCAAACGGAGCCCGCCAGAGGCGATGTCAACGCCTTGCGCGGCAATTCGCTAAGGCGATGGAGTCTACAGACGGAGTCCGCTACAACACGGATCTGAAGAACAAGGGAGGCAAACAGCCTCAACAACTGAAGAATGGCAGATCCTCCAAGCCGCCAACGAACGAATGGATCCGGGTCAAACGGAACCGTTCGACACTTGAAGAGCGGATTCACAAACGTCGCGCGTTACTCGCACAAGCAAAAATTCTTGTGCAGGAGGCCAAGAAATTGGAGGAAGAAAGAGTGGCCAAAAAGCCATTACCAACCCGCCAAATATGGAGGCCGAAGCAGCCTTCAACAAAAGTTCAACCACCGGCGAATCAACCCAAGTCACCGGTAATTCCAATAGATTCTCTGGGAGATCATGCAGAATCGTCCCGAAGGAAGAAATCAGTTTTGGAGCGCCTCGGTCCAATTCCCGACGAGAGAGGCAAAGCTCCAGTTCAAGAGCGTTTGGGCCCAATAAAGAAGCCCCGGACGACTGAACATGCTGGGGGTCGCCGCCATCCTCAACATGCCCAAGAAATCATGGCAGCTACGCGCACCAATTTGCGCATTGAGGTCCGGGAGCCCGCTGACAATTCACGCCCAAAAAGGCATGTTTCGAGGCGCGTGACTCTTGAAGGCCCAAAGAAAGCAGTTCACCCTCAGAATGAAACATTATCGTCTGATGACGATAGTGTTATACCTGAGAAGTCGTGCCAACATGCGATAGGTTACTCCGACCTTCAAGTAGACGAGTTGTACTATCGTGCTGGGAGTACGAGAAAAACCAGGAAGAGGAGTCCCCAAGAACAGGAAACTCAATGCCCCTGTTCCAAACTCATTCGGGCAGTATTGTCTGAATGCAACTGCATCAAGGCGGTCCCCGAACGAGTTTCGGTTTTCGAAAGGCTCAGCACCGAAACGCCAAAACCAAGGCCTAGGCGTTTCCGACGAAGAAGAACGGTGGTTAAAGACGGAGAATTTTCGAGAGTCACCACTAACATGACCAGTAGAGGGACATCAGCACGGGATAATCTCGAGTCAATTATGAAAGCATCCTAGCGTATAACCCGTCTGCAGTCTGGAGCCATCAAACGAAAAACTTACGGTAGGGTTCGGATAAGGGTACCTTCAGAAGATGAAGAATCTGATGCCGGCTCCGCGGTTACATCAGATAATACAGTATCCAGCGAGGGACAACCCCACGAGGCACTTATGATAAGTGCGGAACAAGTGGCCAAGATGCTTGTAGAAGCCTTGGCTAAACAACAGGAGACCTTCAGGTTCGAAATGCAGATGGCCATGCAGAACATGAGAGAAATGCATGACCAACAAATCCAAGCACTGACAAACCAGCAAGGCGAACCAAGTCGTCGTAACCAGGTTCATCAGGAAGATGAGGACACGAATGCGAATGAAGTGCATAATGCTAATAACCCTCCCGTCAATGCAGGGGGTGGTAACGAGAATGCCAATGAAGACACAGGCGAAAATCTGAAGATCAAGAACCTCGAGAGCAAAATCAACACATTGATCTCCGCTCAAGAGACGAAGAAAACTTCACGCCGTTTAATGTGATGGGTTCACCCACTCAACATTTGATTTATTTCAAATCGCACCTGGGAGTTATCTCTGGTAATGAGCCTCTGATGGTACGGTCTTTCGTTGGCACTCTTCGCGGAGCCGCCTTCGATTGGTATCACCGCCTCAAGCCAGGAAGCGTAAATAGCTGGGACGACATGGAGACCAAATTCCTCGCTAATTTCTTCGACGACGACACAGAGATATCCATCGGGTCGTTGCTGGACGAGAAGCAGAAAGACGGAGAATTGGTGGACCCCTTCGTCAAAAGGTTCCGAAACAAGGCGATGAACTGCCGGGACCTGATCACCGATGAGTTTATTCTCCAGACTTGCCACAACAACCTCGCGCTGGATGTGTTGGAAGCAATGGGGACAGCACCGTCCAAGACATGGAAGGATCTAAAGGTCCGAGGAGAGCAAGCAGAGCGATTCCTAAGAAGGAAGATGGCGGAGAGAGGCCAACAGGTAACGAATGCTCCACAACAGAATTTTGTCCAACGAGGGAAAGGTAAGACACATGCTAATGCAGTTGATGCTAATCAAACTTTCCAATTGCAACCCCAGCAGTCCTCAGAAGCAGAAATCTTCGGAGCCAAGATTTTCTAAAGTGTATTCCTTCAAAGATGACGAAGTTCCCGGCATCTTTAAGTACTTGTTGGAGAACAACAAAATTCAGCTGCCAGCGATTGTGGATCAAGAAGGGGCTAACAAAGTGACGGATCTGAAGTATTGCGCATACCATAGAGCAGTCCATCACCCTACCAAGTCGTGCTACCACCTCAAGGACAAGATCCAGGCGCTAATTGATGTAGGCATCATAACCCCGAAGCCGTCCAAGAATGTTGGAGCAAATGCAGTGTCAATCAGCTTTGGATCGGTGCCCAAAACATGGTTCAAACCAGAGCGCATCACCAAAGTAGGGATGAAGACTGTGAACGATGACCCACATGGACAGCGCCAAAAAGGACTTGTGCCACACACAGCCCCAAACGGCGAAATCCTCTGGGTTCACCCTGATCTCATTGAAGATGAACAGTGGGCGACTTCCTCGAAAAGAAAGGGCAAAGGCAAGTCCTGCAATGCTACATCCGCAATCTTCGAGGAGGATGGCGATGAAGCTCCTACCTTCCCGCTCTCCGAAGAGGAACAAGAAGTCTTTGCCACTAGAAGCGGAAATGAGTATCACTACAATTATCCACCACCTAGTGAGCAGGGGGTGAATAAACGGGGACCAGCCAAAACCCTCACGGAGATGGGGGTGATTACGAGTCCTACACCGGGCGAAGAGGCTCGAAGACAGCCGGTGAATAAACCGAAAGAGAAGAATCCCCAGGAGGTGCAGAATCCGAAGCAGTCTCGTTTCAGCCTCCCGATTGGAAGAGACAAACCGGAAAGCTCGAAAACTCCACAAGTCTTCGATATAATGGCTCAATTAGCTAACATTCCAGCACGGATAACGCTGTATGAGTTGCTGCGGTTGTCCAAGGAAACTAGGGAGGCTTTGCAAGAAGCGTTGGCCAATTCAGAGGTGTTTCTGACTCAAGTCAAGCCGGTGCCTGAAGAACCGGAACTGCTGAGTTAACATTGCAATATAGCGACTAAGAACCTTCCCTGCATTACTTTCACCAAAGAGGATATGCAGACGAAGAATTCGAACCACGATCGACCACTATACTTCATCGGGTACATCGGCTCCAGCAAAGTCAACCGAATCCAAGTGGATCCGGGTTCCGCTGTGAGTATTATGCCGCTTCGCCTTATGCATAGCCTTGGCATTCCAGTCAGCAAATTGGCGTGGAAGGGTCAGGACGGTGGTCGCGGATAAACAACCATTTAAAGGGTTTGAGAATTATTTCACTGATTCTCTCCTTTATGGTAACGAATCCGATACTGAATCATCGGTCCATGGCACGGACAGCGGAGAAGAAGCTGATACTGAAGCCGGATTTGATTACAATGGAAGTTATGTTTTAAACGACATTGTACCCTTTGTAATCAACCTTGACGATGAATAAACGTCAGAGGGCAGTTGTAACTGGCAACTTGCCAATAATGAAATAATTAACGATTTGGAGTACTCCCTGTCTCTTGATGATATGATAAAAGAATTGTACGATAACCCTGATTTGTATATGCCGCTTCGATCGTCCTATATAACAAAAGAATGCCTCCAGCATTCTTTCGGAACAACCATGGTCGTCCCGAACAAAATAAGAGGCGCAAAAGAAGTGATCATTTCCTAAGTGAAGATGAAGATGATGACAAACCTGGTCGGCATTTATCTAAGTATAGTCCAGAAGCGCGCAAGCTCATGGAAAAGCAGGGATATGATTTCACACTCGGAGAAGGTCTATACTTCGATCGAGGTCCTCGTGTTCCAGCCAAAGCGACATATGTACCAAAAGGGAGACCCGATGATTATTATAAATACGGACGAGGGTTAGGGTATGAATCTTCTTCAGAAGACGAATGCTGCTGGTTAATTAATGACCAATCATCTAAACAATACAAAAATGGAAATTCACCAGATGCCTCAGAATGGGACTCCGATATAAGTCTGGGGGAAGCTTTCAAAGCCCTAATGGCGAACATGGCTACAGCTGATCCATCCACAATGGAAGACGACGATCAAATGCCAACATGGGAAGACCCGTGGGTTCATCACCTGAACATGCAGTATGGTGATAGGTTCGAACAGAGGGAACCCCCCACTGAAGATAAAATAGTCCAAGTTAACATGGGCGACGAGGCCAACCCAAAGCCGATATTCATCAGCGATAGTCTTCCTTCAAATGAGAAGGAGGAACTAATCGCTCTCATCAAGGAATACATTGACGTCTTCGCTTGGAACTATGAAGATATGCCAGGGCTCGACCCCAATGTGGCAATGCACCACCTCGATATCAAGCCGGATGCCAAACCTGTCAAACAACAGCAAAGACGGTTTCGTCCGCAGATAATGGAAGCCATTGAGGCAGAGGTTAATAAATTGTTCGAATCGGGATTTATTCGAGAGGAACAACATCCAGACTGGCTAGCCAATATCGTTCCAGTCATGAAGAAGAACGGTAAAATCAGGGTCTGTATCGACTTCAGGGACCTGAACACGGCATGTCCAAAAGACTACTTTCCTCTCCCAATCACAGATGTCAATATCGACAATACATGTGGATTTGAGAGAATGTCTTTCATGGACAGTTTTTCAGGATATAACCAAATCAAAATGCACCCAGATGACGAGAAGCATACAGCATTCAGAACGCCTCTCGGTGTCTTTTGCTACACCGTAATGCCTTTCGGTCTAAAGAATGCAGGCGCCACATACCAACGAGCAATGACTAAGATTTTCCAAGAACATCTCAAGAAAACAGTCGAATGCTACATTGATGATTTGGTTGTAAAAAGCCGCAACAAAGAAGATCACATCAAGGACTTGAAGACGATGTTCGATCTCATGCGAAGTCATCAATTGAAGATGAACCCTACTAAATCCTTCCTTGGAATGTCTAGCGGAAAATTCCTTGGATTCGTCGTCACCACTAAAGGTATACATATCGATCCTGATAAAGTGAAGGCGATACACGAACTGCAACCCCCTAGAAATCTAAGAGAGCTCAGAGGATTGCAAGGGCGTTTAGCTTAAGAGAACTCAGAGGGTTGCAAGGGCGATTAGCTTATATCCTGCGGTTCATCTCAAATCTTTCTGGGAAGTGCCAACCGTTCTCTAAGCTAAACAAGAAAGGTGTGTCATTTATTTGGGACGACGCCTGCCAAAAAGCATTCGAAGATATCAAAAAATATCTAACGAATCCTCCTGTTCTCGTTGCACCAAAATCAGGTAGACCGTTCTTGATTTATCTCAAAGCGATGAACCACTCGATAAGTGCTTTACTAGCACAAGACGATGATAATGGTCACGAACAGGCAGTCTATTATCTAAGTCGGACCTTGATAGGCGCCGAGTCTCGATATCCGATGATTGAGAAAGAATGCCTCGCATTGGTATTTGCAATGCAAAATATGCGGCATTACTTGGTTGGACAGACGATTTACGTCATTTCCAATGTTAATCCAGTACGGGTGTTTATGACGCAACCGACCTCTATGAATTGGCGGTTAGCGAAGTGGGCTCTTCTCTTGTCCCAATATGATTTGCACTTCAAACAACAGAAGTCGATCAAAGGACAAGCGATTTGTGATCTTCTGGCGGCAAACCCGACCACAGATACGGCAGAAGTATATGATGACTTGCCGGATGAAACCCACGAGGTTAACACGACGTCGCACCAACAAGTGTGGCAATTATATTTTGATGGTGCTTCGAGGGCAGTTAATAGGGCAATAACCCCCGGATGTTCTACAGTCTCCTCCGGAGTTGGAGTTGTCTTAGTTTCCCCGGGGATGCATGTGATGCCTCGGGCTTATTCACTGACTAGTCCATGTTCCAATAACGTAGCCGAGTACAATGCGCTTCTCATTGGACTCAGTTTTGCCAAGGAGCTGGGGGTCGAATATCTCGAAGCTTTTGGGGATTCTCAATTGATAGTCAACCAAGTCCGTGGAGAGTATGAAGTCAGGAACCAAGACCTGATCCCGTACCACTAGGAGGCCATCAAAATGGCAGAATCTTTTGAAGAATTCTTCATTGAATATATCCCCCGTCTCCAGAACGCTTATGCGGATGCACTGGCAGCACTAGCAGTATCACTTGCGCAGCCTCCCGAAACTGAGTTGTTGGTCACAGTAAGGACGCATCAACTCTGCATACCTATATACGATATGGATATTGAAGAGGAAGATGATAGAAACATAAGCGCCAAGGAGGTGAATTCAACTCAAATTGGGTCTGAGTCCCGAGATTGGCGTTTTCCCATCATTGACTACGTCCAGTATGGTATTTTGCCAGAGGATGTAAAAGAAAGAGAATCAATCCGCCGAAGAGCACCAAGATTCTTCTATAATACCGAGACCCATACATTATACCGTCGAGGGTACGATGGTTTGTTACTCCGATGCCTTTCGAACAAAGAAGCAGAAGAAGTTCTTAAGGAAGCACACGGAGGAGAATGTGGTGCGCATCAGCCCGGTCCTAAACTGTATGATCGCATCAGGAGAATGGGATATTTTTGACCGACGATGGTTCGTGACGCAATCGAATATGCCCGAGAATGTCATGCTTGTCAGATACATGCGAATTATATGCATCAACCACCAGAGCAGTTGCACACATCAACCACGTCTTGGCCGTTCGAGACATGGGGTATGGACATATTCTCGCAATCACGGATTATTTTTCAAAGTGGGCTGAAGCAATTCCGCTTAGAGAAGTGAAGACGAACAACATCATCAATTTCATCAAGCATCATGTCATATACCGACACGGCGTGCCAAGACGGATCATTCATGACAACGGTCCACAGTTCATAAGCAACGCCTTCATCAGGTTTTGTGACAGGTTCAAAATTGAAGATGTTTCGTCGACAGCTTATTATCCCGCTGCGAATGGATTAGCTGAGGCGTTTAACAAGACGATCATTAAGATCCTGTCAAAGCTCGTGAAGACCAATAAACGAGACTGGGACGATAAACTCGGTGAAGCACTCTGGGCTTATCGCACCACCATACGCACACCTACGGGAGCTACCCCATATTCGTTGGTATACGGATGTGAAGCTGTGCTACCATTGGAGATTCAAATCCCATCCCTTCGGATCGCCCTCGCAACCGAGATGACGACGGAAGAACAACATCAGAAACGTCTCGAAGAACTCGAAAGATTGGATGAAAAGCGCTTGGATGCTCAACAACATATCGAGTTTTATCAAGCCAGAATATCTAGGGCTTTTAACAAAAGAGTTCGACAGAGAAGCTTCAAGGAAGGAGATCTGGTCCTCGCTGCTCGTCGACCGATAATCCTCAACTCCAGGAAAAAATGGCAAAACCCAACCAAGTGGGAAGGACCGTTTGTAATAGACACAGTCTATTCAAACGGCGCGGGGGCCGAGCCACCTATAGGTGGCCGGCCCAGATCTGTACCAAGGCACAGATCTGAGAGCCTATAAATAGACCCCCTTTGCTCATTTGTTAGAGGTTGGAACTTTTGAAGCCGAAACTCTGCCGAATTGAGAACTGAGCTTGGAGTTTTGAAGACTTGAAGACTCGGACATTCAGATCTGGTTCTTGGCGAGCATCCACGTCACAAAAGGCAGGAGTTCGAGAGAGAGAAATCAGATCTGAGATCTACACGAGGTAATACTCCGGATCAAAGCATGGCCTTTGATCCCGAGAACTAAAGGCTATTATTTCCTTGGTGAAATAGTACCCCCCGGCTGTTATTTCCTTAGTGAGATAACACCCGTCAAATCGTGTAGATCCGACCGGATTTAGATCATGCGTTGGTCCACGGATTAACCCCGGCGTTGGCAAAGAACCCACAAAAACGAGTGACCGCAAAACAGGAGCTCGTGATTCGTTCGAAAGGAAAGTTGTAATCTTTTTTATTTTTTTTCTTTGATTTCGTTGTAACCGGATCTTATAAAAAGACCGGATCTTTTGTAATCAAAAAGCAATTACTTGAGAAAACAATGACGTCAATGAAGAATAAGATTTTTCCCGCGAACAATCTAGCGACCACAGTGGGAATTTCATCCTGAATCCTAAGAAAGGATATGCCGACGCCTAACACGCGTTGCCGGTTTAGTCTTTTTCTGTAGAAAAAGACACCAGAGTTCGATTCTAGGGTATTTTATCCCGAAGCCTAAGTAGGGATAAGTCAGCGTCTAATACACGTTGCTGGGTAGCCTATTCCCATAACAAGGGCGAAGTGTATGTATTCGAAGTCATAGCAACAAGTCTCAGAGGATTCAATCTCTGAGCGCAACGTCACATGCGGAACGGACTTAAAATAATCCGCATGTAAGCTCGAGTCAAACGGTAATCGGTAAGAGAACGTCAAATCCGTTGAAGGCTGGGGGTTGGCCAAAAACCCTAAAGTCAACGCCTAACACGCGTCGCCGGGTAGTCTATTCCCGTGAGAAAGACGAAGTCTACGTATTCAATATCGTAGCACTAAGAGCGTTAACTCTCTTAGCACAACGTCACATGCGGAACGGATTTAGACAATTCACATGCTAGCCCGACTCAAACGGTAGTCGGTAAAGGCTAATCAAATCCGTTGAATGCTGAGGGTTAGCCAAAAATCCTAAAGGCAACACCTAACACGTGTCGCCGGGTAGCCAATTCTCGTAATAATGGAGAAGTCTATGTATTCGACATCATAGCACAAAGTCTCTAAGAATTCACTCTCTTAGCACAACGTTACATGCGGAACGGATTTAGACAATCCGCATGCTAGCTCGATTCAAACGGTAACCGGTAAAGGCTTATCAAACCCGTTGAAGGTTGAGGGTTTGCCAAAAATCCTAAAAGTATTATGGTCAATCATTTCAAACGGAATGAGGAATCATAATAAAGATAAAGATAAAAACCAGTTCCACTAAGAAAATCAAAAGTCAGAGTTTTCAGCAAATAAAATCATACATCAAGCCCATGGCTAAAAATCTGCTGACTAAACTTAGACAACTTCTCATCATAAGCTTGCCTAAGCTCATCCTGCAACTCGGCTTTGATGGACTCTTCCGTCGCGGCTGAAGTCTTCACAGCAACCTCCTCTGTCTCAACCAGCTTCTGCTTCAAGGACTTCAGCTCATCAGATAAAGCAGTGTGTGCTTGCTGATCCTGTATCTTCGTCATCTGAAGAATACTCAAAGTCTCCTCTTTCTCACGGAGTTCTCTTCGGAGCTAGTCTATCTCAGTCTCACAAGAGGCAATGGAAGAATCAAGCTCGTCGAGTGAGGATGACCTAATAACAAGGTTAGCTGCAACTCGATCTACCCGGTCCCGCTGCACCTAAATCTCGAGCTCAGCAAAAATCCTAGTATCGCGCCATGTCTGTAAGCGAGTATCCAACTCGGCAGCAATGAATGAAGAGGCGCCTGCATCCCGGAGCTCGCGAAACATCTGAAGCTCACGCTCTAGGCAGTCGAGACCATCAACTATAGCCTTCGCCAGATCCGGGTATCCTGCATCCCTTATTGAATTTATTTTAAGATCAAGGAATGGCTTAAACTGGTGAAGGGAAAGTCCGCCGTGAAAGAGTTTGCTAATCATAGCATTCACGAAGGAGAAGAAGGAGCGGACTTCTATGCAGATGACGATCTTCTCAGGGTCATTTTCAGATAATAACTCCTTCACAAGGACATGAAGCCGAGAAGAAAGCTCTACACAAGAAGGAGAAATTCGTCAAGAAAACCTTAATAAGGAAGTAAATGACATTTCTCAGTTGCTTAATATATACCTTCTGCCCCTTGGGTCACTGCGGGTAGTGGAGGTGCAATGGCTGTGGGTGTATCAACTGGTGTAGTTGGTCTCGCAGCCGGATCAACAGGATCAGTCTCGACAAAAACTCCTGTCAAATATAAAACAGAATTCTTAGATGCATCACATTATAGTTGCATTAGTCAAAAATTGGCTAGTCCTATAATTAACTTGAGAAGAGCCACGTACCTTCAGAAGAACCATCCTCGGGATTCTTAGGGAGCGTAGACTCAGTAGGAGTGTCCACAAGCAAGCCTTCCTCGTCAAAATCATCAGTCGAGAAATCTGATACAAGAGGATATAAGTACGAAAGAAGAATAAAGAGACTACAACCAATAGAAATGAGTTACCTCTTATAAGTGCGTCAGCCTCTTTATTCCCAAGATCCACGTTTGCCTCCTGCAAGTTATCTAAAAGAGCGAGAAGCACAGAGACAATCAGGGAATGCACAAATTCTGAATCATTTACTCCTTTGTGTGCTATCTAAAAGATATATTGTTAATGGTAGATGTACCTAGATTCATCGAACCGGGTCCTACATTGACGGTCTCCCTAATGTCGGCAGCTTCTGCAGGCCTTTCTACCTGGTGCGGTGAGTCGGGCTCACCAGAAGATGTAAAATCATGAAAAGCAGGATCAGGACTCATCTCTCTCTACCCACGCTCTCCTATATAGAGATGGAAAAGCATGAGTTGAAGTTCTGAATGATCAAGAGGTTGGTCTATAGGGTAGATGTTACCTCCGTCACTAGCAGGATCGTCACCGGCCAAATCCATATCAGATGCTCGCGAAACTGCACGCGACTTGCGGACTAATCTCTTCCGCCTAGCAGCAGGGACAACAATCGAAGGTCTCGCCTGGGAAGAAGGACGGAACTCTTCATCTTGGTCAGCTGTGGTCCCTGAAACATCAAACCATTGTCAGGCTTAATAATTCTGGAAGATAAAAGGAAAGAGTAAGAAACTGACCTCGATTAGAACAGTCCTCGTGATCTTCAAGATCTCCGCCTGAAGCTTCATCAGCAGAATGAAAGATCTTCTTTCCCTCTTCGTCAATCCGAAGCATTTTCCCAAATCACACGAGAATCGGCCTGAGAAGCCTCCTCAGCCTCTAGCTCTGCAATCGGCTTCACAGGAATAGTTTTATTGGCTGCTAACAACCACTTGCAGCTTAGGAAGGTGAGGTTCAACTGCCGCTCAGAACTCGGGAGACTGAACTTAGCACCAGTACAGCCCGTCACGGTCCACAACCATGCACGAAGACCGTCCACCAAACCGCCGTGGGTCCGAAGCTGCTGTCGTGGATTCCCGACATAAAGCTGATCATAGCCAAACTGGCGAGCGAATCGGCAGGGTAGGTATGGCTCTATGAAACACTGATTCCTCACCCGGAAAGTCAGATAACCCAGCCTGATGTTCACCAGCCAGTTAAAGCAGCCGACGTCTAAATGAGTTCGATACCCCCTCGGCTTTTCCTCATCAATCAGACACTCGCCGTATCGGCCGGAGAACTGCGGAAAACAAGCGGAAAACGCCCAACACTTGTGGACCTGTAGCTGCTGTCTGACGTCAGGGAATCCTCGCCCCTCCCACTTGCCATTCTCAAACAGCTGTAGTAGGGGAGCGGAGGGGTCTGTGGCATACGGTATTGACATCATATCAGAACGATGAAGGACGAACCAAGCCATCAAATAAGTGTACGGAAGCTCCACCTTAATAGTAGGAATCTGAGCCGGCGATTCACTTTCCTTCCGTGTAAAAGCACTAGAAATCTGTCGAAGCCCTCGATGAATGTTAGCCACCATCACCGGAAGAAGCGAAAGTTCCTTTTTGTAGGCGAGCTAAACCGCTGGGTAGAGCACTTCCAAGGGCAAAGCGTCACCGGACTGATACTGGACCACACATTTCTTTAACCAGATAGCGAGGTAACCGGCGAGAAGGGTCATCGGTCGAATTGGCGCGGTCGCATGCCACAAGAATGATTTAAACTTGGTCCCTGTAGGAAAGCCACTCTCAGGACTACTAATGGTATAGGAATGAGCGCCAATCTTCTTCAATAGATTATTCACCCCTGAAGGAGTGAGCGGTGCCAGCTCACAAATAGGCTCGCCGGAATTGCTCTCTAGATTTCTGAACAAGTAGCATGCAAACTGCTTCAGACTCACGAATGACTTAGTCCTCTTCGCTAAAGGCTCAGACTGCGCCAAAGCAATATGATAGTGACATGTGAGGTCCCATAAAGTCTCATAGCGGTCGGGCATGCGATCCTTCAGCTGACTCAATTCATGGTTGGAGGGAAAGTATTCCTGATACAGTATCTGTCCCATGGGCAAACCAGAAATCCTGTGCATCTCATGGAGGGCCAAGCCCAACTCCCCTTGCCGGGTCAGAAAAGTATTCGAATCTGGAGTATAAAGCTCGCACATAGCAAAGAAATGCTTCGCGCTAACATGCAAACTATACATGGTGGCGCGAACAGCTGCATATAGACCACAAGCATGCAACTCCTCACTCCATCGGCTTAAGACGTACTTCGTCATGCGAGTCCACCAAAGCTTGTCCAAAGAATGGACCCAGCCATAAAATCTATGACGCGTCACAGGCATCTCCCGTCCTAAAGCAGCGAGGCAATTTTTCAAAGTAGAA
Source organism: Asparagus officinalis (assembly GCF_001876935.1). Classification (NCBI taxonomy): domain Eukaryota; kingdom Viridiplantae; phylum Streptophyta; class Magnoliopsida; order Asparagales; family Asparagaceae; genus Asparagus; species Asparagus officinalis. The sequence goes on along the minus strand of NC_033802.1, from coordinate 50,026,406 downwards.
GCAGAGGCAAGAAGCTCGTTACGCGGCGGCGCATCCAACCCCAATACTCCAGGATGCAATCCAGTGATATGACTCCTGCTCGAACCAGGAGCTGCCTGATGAGTGATGTAGCCACAGTGAACGCTCTCATGCTCCTCCGTCAAGCGCCACGACATCTCCCGTGTCACAGCCTGACGCCTGAGCTCAGTCAACAAACGATGCCGAGGAATCTTCGGCAAATATATGAAACCACCGCCAGTTTTATGAAGCCACTGCTCAGCGTTAATAAACATTGCATCCGAGTCTCTGGCATAGTCGCCAAATAAAAAGTCGGTCTTCTTGAGAGGCTGAATAGAACTGGCATCCTTCACGAAAGGCGCATCTGTAATCAACTGTCGAAGAGCTCGATGTCCACCTTCCTTCACCACTTGGGCAACCTCTGTTGACATGCCCGAAGCAAACGTAGGAGTAATTGGAATAGGGGAGAAATCGTCGGAAGTCGAATAATACTCGCCACGACGCCCGTACACTGCGTGAGATGAGAACGCTCCAGAAGGATATTCCACTGGAAGCAAACATTTAAACATTTGTTAGTCTCAATTATAAAAGGAAGTTGAACTCATCCAAGGGTGAGACGATTTGGCCACATTGTGCGTTTATAAGATAGGGTATATCGACAATATATCCCTGCCTTATAAAGCACAATGCAGCGTCAAAACGCCCCCTTTATTTTGAGATACGGTTTTGACCAAGCAAAACATATCTTTAAAGCGTCGATCCTCACCAAGGAGAATCAAGGCTCTTCCCGATTGCCTCACCAAGGAGAACAACGTGGGGTAAAGAGGACCAAGTTGCAAATTTCCAAGAAAAAATGGACTAATTTGTAAATTTCCAAAAATAGCTCACCAGCCCTAGAGGAGGAAAAGAGGAGGAAAAAGAACCCCTTTTATAATGTGAACCAGCCTTGAACCAGACCGGACCAGGTTGAACCAGACCAGACCAGTCCAAATCAGTTCAAAACAGGCTGAACCAGGCCAAACCAGACTGAACCAGACCAGACCAGGATGAATCAGTCCGAACCAGTCTTGATCCAGTCCTAAACCAGCCTTGAATCAGGTTGAACCAGCCTTGAACCAGGTTGAACCAGTTTGAACCAAATTTGAACCAGAATTCAAATTGAAGCCGAATCGAGCATCGAAATAACTTCAAATCGACCGAGGGTTCAGTCCTTGGTTTATTCTTACCTCTCCCGCACATTCGGAAGGATCAGAAGATTTTTTGAGCCGAATTACTACCTTTTTTGGCTCATTATCAAGCCGGTTCAGCTCATTATCAGGCCGGTTCAGCTCATTCGGGCACAGAAATTACACCAATAAGGTATAAGAGTATAAACTATTCCCTATATTTTTGGTTGAGAAGTTCCTGGAGAATATTTTTCCTAAAAAATATTCTTAAGGATAACTCAACAACACCACGCCGAACAACGCGTCGCAAATGAGAACTCAACGCCAACAATCGATGGTCAGTTCTATGTTGAACCAACAAACACGAGCTAAAGATCAGAAAATCAGGAATCGACTTCAAGTTCAAAATTTCGACAACGGTCAGACAATAAATGCAGCACCAGAACCCTTACAGACATTCGACGAAGCACCGAATAGCCTGAAGAATTAAAGGAATCAAGAACGGAAGCCATTCCAAGGTCCCGTTACACCGACTGAAGGTTGGGACAATCATATCCAAAGTATTCCAGACTCTTCTATAAAAGAACGAGGCTGAAATACTTTGGAGGGGGTATCTGTAGGCGTATAAAATTTCTTATAAGTCCCTTAGCACAGCTCGGCACAAACCGACGAACCATCGGGCGACGTATCCAAACACGAGCGTCAGTCCACAATGCCAAAACCAAGTGACACGCAACGAAGCGGATTACCGAGGTGACGAGGCTAACGAACCGCACGCAAATAATGGAATACATCCATTCGCATGCGGAATCAAGCTAACAGTTCGGTGAGTCAACGAGTCATCCAACCATAGAACGGATTTGAACTCAAAACACCGAGGCGGATTTACTGCCATATTGGGATTTAGACTGTCAAATCAGAGTCCGGATCAACAACGAAGCGGGTTTACTGTCAAATCAGGATTCAGATCAACAAATCAAAGTCCAAATCAACCATGAGACCGGAAAAAACAGCAAAACCCAAACACCAAGGGGACTCGGCCAAAACCGAGCCACCTCTAGGTGGCTCGGTGGTCGAGCCACCTATAGGTGGCCGGCCCAGTTCTGTGCTAAGGCACAGATCTAAGAGCCTATAAATAGACCCCCTTTGCTCATTTGTTAGAGGTTGGAACTTTTGGAGCCAAAACTCTGCCGGATTGAGAACTGAGCTTGGAGTTTTGAAGACTTGAAGACTCGGACATTTAGATCTGGTTCTTGGCGAGCATCCACATCACAAAAGGCAGGAGTTCGAGAGAGAGAAATCAGATCTGAGATCTACACGAGGTAATACTCCGGATCAAAGCTTGGCCTTTGATCCCGAGAACTAAAGGCTATTATTTCCTGGGTGAAATAGTACCCCCCGGCTGTTATTTCCTTAGTGAGATAACACCTGTCAAATCGTGTAGATCCGACCAGATTTAGATCATGCGGTGGTCCACAGATTAACCCCGGCGTTGGCAAAGAACCCACAAAAGCGAGTGACCGCAAAACAGGAGCTCGCGATTCGTTCGAAACGAAAGTTGTAATCTTTTTTTTTCTTTGATTTTGTTGTAACCGGATCTTATAAAAAGACCGGATCTTTTGTAATCAAAAAGCAATTACTTGAGAAAACAATGACGTCAATGAAGAATAAGATTTTTCCCGCGAACACTCTTAATTGAGAAGGCCTTCCAAAATTATAACTTTTTGTTGCAATTAATAATAATAATTTTTTCACCACTTTAAATTTTTCTCTTCTTCTCTTTGTTAGATGATGAAGATGAAGATGAAGATGAAGAATTATTTTAAGGTTTGCATTTCTTTTCTTTTTCTCTTAGATTTATTTCTATGCTTGTAGTTAGATTTTATTTTCTTGTTAAATAGCCAAGAGGCTAGAACCCTCTTGCCTTAGATTTATTTAATGCTTATAGAGTAGATTTATTTTTTTGTATTTAATTCTTGCAATTTATTAATTTATTGTATTTTCTTTTATTCTAGAATTTTGTTCTTCATTCTTGAATCTTTTTTATTTTGTTTCTTGATTTTATTCATATTTTCCTTCTCACCTTATTGATCATACTCATTCTTTTTCAAATCCACTCTCACTTACACTTTGCACCTATTTACACACCATTTTCACTCTCTAAATTTCTTCAAAATCACATTCACTCATCAATCTTATTTGTCACGCACACAACATAAGAACCGATTTTATATTTTCTCCTACAAAACACCTTCCTCGTGGGATCGATATCTTAAATACTATAACTTGACACGGTTGTGTACTTGCAACCTTTTTGGTACATGTTTATGCTGCATCAGCGCCGGTTCGGGGTCGGCCTTCACCAGCTCCTCTAAGCGGTACATTAACGCCTCCAGACGGTGGAGCTCTCGCTCAAGCGGCCGACCTCCTCCAGAGTCTCCTCCACGAAGGGGAGTAGGTCATGGTACCGCCCAGCACCCTTGCTGACAATGGTGGCCACCCTGCGTATGTCGCAACATTTGAGTTTAGCTTTCAACGCAAACTCGCCAACATGCGAGTTTCCCTCAACTCTCCATCAGTTTATGTTTTCACTTACAACGCGAGCTCGTCAGTTCGCCTGTAACGAAAACTCGCCTGGACCCGAGCTTCACCTACGACATGAAATCGCCGGCGGTTATATGAGCAAAACGCTAAATGGCGACACAACGAAATATGAAAAGAATATGTGCACAATGAGAAACTGCAAACTTCTTTAGATGCTTCTAGACAGTACATTTGAACAAAGTTATGACTTTACAACCAAGAGAGTCATAACATTACATTCGAAAAGTAAAACAAGCAAAATGTCTTAACACGGTTTTAGACCTGAGATCCTAGTCCAACAAACTAAAGGAAGTAAGCTCTGCTTTAACCGCGGCTACCCTTCTCGTGTGGTCCTCCCGAGCTTTGTCTTCAGCCTCTTTCCGAGCCCGATCTTCAAAGCTTGACCTGGCTGCAGCGTCTTCCTAGCACAATGCTTGGGACTTCCTGTGGGTTAAGCGGACCGCAGGATACATGACCTCTACCAGAAGCACCTCAAAGGAATGAGTGGGGACCACGCACCTCTTCAGCCACAACATGAGGTACCCCACGAACAGAGCCTTTTCAGATATAGGGGATTTGGCCTGGTGATGGAACGAGTGTAGAACCGTTCCGAATTTGAATCCACCCTCGTCATGCTCAAGAGTCATGGTGGCTCCCCCTTTAGCCGTCCTCCTTTCCACTTCGACCTGGTCACACTCGCCCAGAAGAAGAGTAGGCCTTCCTTTGATATAATTCTACGGGAATAAGTAATCAGCCCAGTTCTTATGGCTGATCCCTGGAGCCCTCTTCATCTTGCCTTTGTGGTCTACCGCCCCTAAGGTATTGAGGCATATATGGTAGTGGCAGAGCAATTCCCATAGAGTCTCAACCACCAAGGGGAAGCGGTCTGAAAGGTGGTCAATTTCATCTTGACCTGGGATGTACTCCTCGTACGGGAAGTTTCCTAAGGGCAGCCCTAACACGTCATACATCTCGTGAAGGGTTATGCCGAGTTCACCATTGGGGGTGAAAAACGTACCACTGTCCGCACAATACAATTCCAAGATGCTGTGGAACTGAGGATCATTAATTTTCAGACCATGTCGAGTGGCCCGAATGGCTACGTACAGCTCTGAGTCCATGAGGTCAGAATTCTCGGGCAAAATGTAGTCAGTAATCTTGGACCACCAGGTGTTGCTACCAGGCGCGGAGTAGATCCACCCCGGGGCTCTGAAATCCCTAGGAGGAAATCTCCTACCAGCTTGAAAGAAACGATGACGGAAAGTCTCCGCGACTGCAGTCGTTTCCCCGGCAGGCAACTCATTGAACG
>NC_033802.1:50021081-50021341 GCF_001876935.1 Asparagus officinalis | reverse complement strand
TGTTTGTAGGAGTTGTCCACCCCGTACCCAGCTGTAGAGCCTGTGAAGACACCGCAAGTCACCCCATCTTTAGTTGGGGTCAAATCCCAATTCATCATCCTTGGGAAGGGCTTCGTTAGAAAAGGTCGCCGTATAGCCCATACCTCCAGCGAGACCAATAGACACACCCTTCGGAAGGGCTTCGTTAGAAAAGGTCACTGCAAGGCAGAACCAGAGAATTAGAACGGAATCCACCCTAAGGGGGGGGGGGGGGGGGGGGG
>NC_033802.1:50015050-50021071 GCF_001876935.1 Asparagus officinalis | reverse complement strand
GCCTATTAAGCCAAAATAGGCAAAGTCGCCAGACAAATGTAAATCCGCCTGTCAATAAGGCAAAGTCCGCTTGACAAAGACAAGATCTGTCTGTATAGGCTGAATTTGTCTTTATCAGACAAGAGTCGAACTCGCCTGTCAAGGACGAATTCGCCCTCGCTCAATAAAGGCCAACTTCGCCTGTAAGGACAGAACTCATCCTCTGCAAGTGAATGTAAAATCCGCATGAAAAAGGTCGATTTTATCAAAATCAGGAAAACTGATAAAAAGTGGCAGAATCCACTGTGAAAGACGAGTGATACTCATCCTCCCGATCCAACGTCGGCAATCAACGTAAGGTCGTCAGACAAATCTTTCGACTTACCCAAATGCGTCTTAGGCAGCTGGCGATCGTACCGACGGAGAGGCGATCAGAATAGCGTCCAGGACCTCCTCCCTTTAGAATGCATTTCATAGATTTCGGCACCATGTCTGAGAGTCGGGGATGAAGCAGGAATCCTTTCTCTTTAGAAAACTTTCACGAAACGGAATTCTTGAGCACAGTAGCTCTCAGAAGAGGGGAACAAAGCCTATTTAAAGGTGGAGATGATTACGTGGCCACGATCGCCCTCAAGAGATGAAACACTGGCAGCTAAGAGACGTGGCCACGATCGAAATCGATGGCCCAGATTACTCTTTGTAGTTCGTTCTCTTTTTGCGGTTACGAAGGAACCGTCGAAACAGGAAACGGGCCGGGACCCGAACCGAATCTGACGGCTAAATTAGAAAACCACGACCACGATTCTTCATTGAGCAAGGTGCACGAAGCTGACATCATACTGTCAAAATCGTAATTGATGCGACCAGATGAACCCACACCGCCTTAGCTGGAAAGCACGAAGCTTCATCGGTGAACACGTGGTTCACCTATTGCCAAATCGAATTCTGCCTGAAGGAAGGGTTTCGCCTGTAAAAAAAAAATAATAATAAAAATAAAAACCTAGCTCAACCCCACAAATTCAAATTTCGCCTGCGAAAGTGAATTTCACCTGAACGATTACAGATAATACGACTCGTCCAGAGTTTTGAACCACCAATGGAATGGCCTCGCTCAAACCCACGCCTCAAACGGCTAAGGGTTAGAGCAGAAATCTTAGCATTAAGCCTAAGAGAAACTACTCGACAACTCATCATACTGAAGGGAATAGTATGGCTAGCCCGATTCAAACGGTAATTGGTAAAGAAAAATCAAACCCGTTGATAGCTTAGGGTTTGCTAAAAATCATAAAAGGAACCAAATACACTTGCTTCACCAGGAACTTCTTTATTCAAAGTATTTCAGACCACACACAAGCCGGTTTAGGTCTGAAAACTTTGAAGGGGGTCTTGTAGATGGTAAAAATTACCTTTGCAGACATACGAGAAATTCGCCTGCGAGTCGAAGTCTTCCACCAATCTTGAGGGTGGGGGCTCACCCATAAGCTAGACTCACCAGCGCAAACCCAAACCGCACGCTTGCTAAATTCGCTCGCATTTATTTATCACAGATTCGCCTGTATGATCGACTCACCCGCACGAGTCAAGATCGTCCAAATTCGCCTGTATGATCGACTCGCCCGCACGATTTCCCCTTCCTCTTCTAGCTCAGCTATAATGGCAAAGAGAAAAATAAGACGCTATATTCAAAGATGAAATAATGAAAAAGAAATAAGAATGAGATCTTACCCCCTTGATCAATCGGAAGATCCTGAGTAAACTCTTCTTCAGGCAACGAGGGGAGTTGACGTTGTCGATGAGCCATCTTCTTAACCCTTTTCGAAGCACGAGAATCTCGAGGAACTTCGGAGCTCTCATGGCGAAACTTGGAACGCAATTCAGACCCTCGAACAGGGCTGGGTTGAACTTCAGAAGAGGCAGAAGATCGGGATCTCTTTCTGCTAACAAGCGGGGCGGCATCTTCTTCTTCTTCTTCTTCTTCCTCTTCAAGCGCAGACCATCTGACTGTCATCTTGTTAGAAGACGATAAGGGAATATTTTTCTCCATCATTCGAATACCCTTTGAAGGAGCACTGGGTGATTTGGGCGAAGAAGCTCGATGAGTCCTATGAGCCACAGGTGACTGAGGGACATCAGCCTCTGCTTCATCTCTACTCTCATCCTCTTCACTGGATGTCTCGAAATCGTTGCTCTCTTCGGAATCAGCTGCCCGTTTTCCTTTGCGGGAAGATGTAGCAGGTTCCTTTCCTTTTCAAGATACAATTCTCCGAACCACAGCCTCGGATTTTAGCTCGGAAAGCTTCTTCTTCGCAAGAGGAGTGTTGGCGGCTAAAATCCACCGGTAATAAACAAAGGTCATGTGGAGTTCAGGTTCAGCAACAGGCAGACTAAATTGAGCTCCGGTACAGCCGGCAACATTCCAGAACCAGGCTCGTACTCCATCAATGAGGCTCCCACAGGTTATCAACCATCTGTTGGGATTCCCGACGTACAGTTGATCGTAACCAAATTGTCGCGCAAAATGACAAGGAAAATAAGGTTCAATCCTGCAAAGGTTCTTCGAACGAAAAACATTATATCCTGGGCAAATGTTCATGAGCCAATGGAAGCTACCCACATCAAGAGAAGTCCTGTTAGCTCCAGGCATTTCCTCATCAACGAGTGTATCATTATAGGCACCAGAAAATTGAGGGAAACACTTGTAAAATTCCCAGCACTTGGCATTCTTGAATTGCCTCACCCGGTCAATCCACGGTCGGGAAGGATATAACCACTTACATCCTTCTAAGAGCTGCAACAAAGGGATTGCTGGATCAGACGTGTCAGGTGCTGACATCATGTCCGCTCGATGGAGAACTAGCCACGCCATCAAATATGTGTACGGCAGTTCGACGCTCGACAATGGAATTTTAGTTGAAGGCTCAGCACCCACTTTGGTAAAAGTGGTAGATAGGTTACGCAAACCGCTATGGAGGTCAGCGATCATAGCGGAGAGTAAAGATAACCTACCCCCAACAGCTAATTGCACGGCGGGAAGAAAAACCTCAAGAGGAAGCGCCTCGGAAGACTGATGTGGCACTACACATTTCTTTAGCCATATGGCCAGATAACCAGAAAGAAGAGTCGCAGGCTTCATTCTCTTGGTGGCTTGCCATAAGAAAGTGTTGAATTTAGTGCTCTTAAGAAAACCGCCTTCAGATGACTCGGTTCTATAAGATTGGGCATTAATCTTCGTAATCAGCCTGTTAACGTCCGAAGGGGTCAGAATCGGTGATTCGCAGACAGCTTCACCGGTCGGGCTCTCGAGATTCTGAAACAAATAGTCGGCAAACTGTTTTAAACTGACTCGAGCTGCCTTCTTACTCTTTACTTCAATCTTGGCTATCGCTATTTGATAGTGTTAAGTTAATTCCCAGAGTATGTCATAAGCAGGAGAACCAGCCTTCTTCATCTTCATGAGCTGACGATTGTTGGGAAAATATTCTTGATAAGGAGTGTTCCCCAATAGCAGTCCAGATACTTGCAACATTTCGTGGAGCGGAAGCCCTAACTCCCCATACTTGGTAAGAAATGTGTTGGTGGGAAATTTTGTAATGAAAAGAATATAAGGAAAGAATTGCATTTGATTTTATTCTCTCTAACTGCTTAGAAAAAGAATGATTACAACTCTCTCAACTCTCGATTACAATTTGGATTCCTGGTTACAAAAGAGAAGAGAATGATCTGGATTCTCCCCTTTGTTTAATTCTGGGTTCTTCACGGTAGCGATGAGATGCCTCCCTCGAATGCTTGCGTCGAGTTTGCTTCTCGTTGACGATCCGAATATCTATACTTCACTGGAACAACTGTCTTGGCCGGTTGATAACTCTTGTCGAGTTTTGTGATTCAGAACAAGTAACAAACTCTAATGATAGAGTTGTTGGAACCGAAAATAATTCGGTTAATAAGCCAAATATCGATGGTTTAGAGATCCTCCGTTTGTTGATTTCCCAGACTGTGTAAGGAGTCAATCCTCCTTTTTCTGATTCTGGAAGATTTGATCGAAAGATCCCCCTCCGATTAATGAAAAGAAATCTCTCTTGATCTGATTATCAAAAATCCCGATCTCCTCCCTCTAAAAAAAAGTCCCCCTACTCTGTTGAGTTTGTTGCTATTTATAGGGGGATTAAGGGTGTAACTACCCCCATAATCCGCGCCTAAATGGGGGTTTAGTTACCCCATTAGTCGGGTGTAACAACCCACTAAAGCCACTCCTCAAATCGTGGGTGAAGAACAGCTTCGAAGTTGTTACGATCACGTTTGAATGAGTCAGAACCTTGACCTGCGTTCTGGCGGTGATTGAGCTGCGTTTGGCAGCGACGTTGCACACGTCAACCACGTCTTGGCCGTTCGAGACTTGGGGCATGGACATAGTCGGTCCTATTTTTCCCCCTTCAGTCAAAGGTGATCGGTTCATCCTCGCGATCACAGATTATTTCTCAAAGTGGGCTGAAGCGATTCCGCTTAGAGAAGTGAAGACGAACAACGTCATCAATTTCATCAAGCATCATGTCATTTACCGACACGGCGTGCCAAGAAGGATCATTCATGACAACGGTCCACAGTTCATAAGCAATGCCTTCGTCAGATTCTGCGACAAGTTCAAAATCGAAGATGTTTCGTCGACAGCTTACTATCCCGCTGCGAACGGATTAGCTGAAGCGTTTAACAAGACGATCATTAAGATCCTGTCCAAGCTCGTGAAGACCAATAAACGAGACTGGGACGATAAACTCGGTGAAGCACTCTGGGCTTATCGCACCACCATACGCACACCTACAGGGGCCACTCCATATTCGTTGGTATACGGATGTGAAGCTGTGCTACCATTGGAAATCCAAATCTTATCCCTTCGGATCGCTCTCGCAACTGAGATGAAGACAGAAGAACAACATCAAAAACGTCTTGAAGAACTCGAGAGGTTGGATGAAAAGCGCTTGGAAGCTCAACAGCAAATTGAGTTTTATCAGGCCAGGATGTCTAGGGCTTTTAACAAAAGAGTCCGACAGAGAAGCTTCAAGGAAGGAGATCTGGTCCTCGCTGCTCGCCGACCAATAATTCTCACCTCCAAGAAGAAAGGTAAATTCGAACCCAAATGGGAAGGACCGTTTGTAATAGACACAGTCTATTCAAACGGCGCATATCGCCTGATTACTCAAGAGGGCACCAGGCAATTAATGCCAATAAATAAGAAGTTCCTGAAAAAGTACTATCCCTAGTACATTCAGGATAACCCATTTACCGGGAAGTTCCTTGAAGAATATTACACTTAATATTCTAGAGGATAACCCAAAATCTTTTTCACCACCAAAATCCCTCACTGATCAATTTCAATTGACAGCGAGTCCACCAAAAATGTCTTTCTGGCCCTCTTGACTCTTTCTATGAACAAGAGGTCCACTTTCATTTCGGAGTCCCCTTTCGATAAACGAAAGAACTCCCTTCTCTTTCTCTTTGGTCAAGCCTTCCCATGGTTATAGCCAAAGTTGAAATTCCACTTCGATAAACGAAGAACCCATTTTCAGTTTAGATAACTCATCCTATAAAAGGCAAGTTTATCTAAATTTTCCAGATTCTCGGAGTGGACACCCCACTTCTAGTTTCTTCTTCGCTGGAAATAGAATATAAAATTCTTCCTTTCCAGAATCAGGGAATAGAATATAAAATTCTTCCTTCCTTGTTTTTCGGGTTTGCCTTCACCCTAAAAGAAGACCGGGAAATAGAATATAAAATTCTTCCTTTCCCGCATCGATCTTTTCCAAAATTTGTCAATTTAGGATTCATCCTAGGAAGTTTATCCCGAATCCTAAGCAGGGATAAGTCTGCGCCTAACACGCGCTGCCGGTTTAGTCTTTCTCCGAAGAAAAAGACACCAGAGTTCGATTCTGGGGTATTCTATCCTGAAACCTAAGCAAAGATAAGTCTGCACTTAACCCACGCCGCCGGTTAGTTCTTAACCGTTAAAAAGAACACCCGTTCACATATTCAACATTGTGGCAGGTTGTT
>NC_033802.1:49997307-50014050 GCF_001876935.1 Asparagus officinalis | reverse complement strand
GCTCGGCTTTGGCCGAGCCACCTATGGGTGGCTCGGCTTAAGCCGAGCCCCCTTAGGTGTGGGTTTTCCGAGTTTTTGAGTTGTGTTCGTTTTTCGGTTTTGTCCGTGATTCGGTTGATTGAGACTCTGATTTGTTGATCTGATTTGGCAGTGAGTCGGATTCCTGATTTGGCAGTAAATTCGCTTCTGAGTTCGAGTCCGAAACTGATCTTGATTCGATCGTGATTCGTCTGAGTCTGTTCTCGGTTGGATGACTCGTTGATTCTTTGACACTTGGCTTGATTCCGAACGCGTATGGATGCATTCCGTCGCTTGCGTGCGATTCGTCGAACTCGTCGCCTCGTTGGTTCGTCGGTTTATGCCGAACTGTGCTAAGGGACCTATAAGAAATTTTATATGCCTACAGCTACGTGTTGGAACTTATAGGTAATTTTTAACGCCTACAGAAATCCCATCAACCTGCGACTCTCCGTGCTGTGAATCGCCACCTAAAAAGAGGGGAAATAACGAGTGTCAAAGCACTAGCGAGATGATCTCTACCACCCCTAAGGGGAAGGGGTAGCAGTATATAAGAAAATACTGGTTAGTACATATAAATATAAAGTCATCAATACTACGCTAAAAGAAAATTGGTATTTAGAGATTCATAACATGTGAATGGGTACGTCGAGCGAAAAAATCCAAACAAGGAAACCCGTCGTGTTTTGACCCTTCGTTGAGCCGTGCAAAATGTTCTATTCATTCGAAACCGTTAAAATTGTAGTGAGTGGATGAAGGGTCAAAATACGACGGGTTCACCCCAAAATTGATGTGTTTGGGTTTAAGAACGTGTAGATCAAGTTTAACGGAGCGGATCGCCAAAAAAAATTAGGGAATGATATGCTTTTAGACCGCGTCCTTAGGTGGGAATCTAAGGTGTCACCATAGGAAAACATTTCCCTATATATATATATATATATATATATATATATACACACACACACACACACACACCTCTCTTTTTGCAATAGCAATACTCTTGTAAGGTTCTTACTCAATCGTTCTGCGACAATAGGTTTTTTATCTTCATATTCCGGCTACATGAAATAACAATACTTTTGTAAGGTTCGTACAATAACATGTGGGTTCAACTTCCTTACTCAATCGTTCTACGACAACAGGTTTGATCTCCCTATTCCGGATATGTTTCCAGATGATTGTACAATGGTGAATAGGCACATCTGCCCAACCCAGAAAAATACACTGATTAACTTCGAGTATTTGGTACAACCGAGGTCTCATTATGGGAAACAACCAAATACTCCTAGTGTGGTACAACCGATGTCTCATTACGGTATAAACAACCACACTAAGCATCAATAATTGATGAGCAATACGTTATCCTATGTTAATTCACTTTCTTCAACTCAACATGTGTCAAGTATCTCAACAATGCATGTCAATACATCATAAACTAAGTGTACGTGCACATATCTCAATGTGCGTGTTAATATATGGTGTTCACCAACATTCCAGGTGTTAAACAACTCATAAGGTTCGTAATACAACATAACAACATCAAGAAACATCTTCCAAAAACAAAAACAGTGAAGAAAAACATGCACAAGCCAAATGTGTGATGGGCGTTCGACAGCATATATGCGGCGATCGACCGCGACGTGTTTCAGGAGTTGCCCAGGCCTCTGCCTGGCACGCGGTCGACCACCGCTTAGGTACGATCGACCGGACCGAATTCCAGAGTTCTGTGTAGGTTTTAAATAATTGTGTTCGTGCGTGTTTTTATGATTCAAACTTGTATAATTTATGCTGAAACATATGTAGAACATTGTAAATATCAAATCAACTTCTCTGAGAATTATCAAACATGTGAAATATAATTAATTGCATAATGAATCATAAATAAACTCTTAACATGCATGAAACATCGTTACGCAGAAAAATCATTAAAATTCAGTTATACCATGTTACTAATTACCCTCAGATTTTAAAACACTTCTGTAATTTCGTTCTTAAACTTTTAAACATGAAAAGATCTGGTCTTTATATATATAATACAAAAGATTTGATTTTTATACACAAATTAGTCAATTTGGCACGATAAAACTCGTTAGAAACTCATTTAAAATTCTTTAAAACAGGGAGAGGGATTAGCAGAGATGAAACTTGCCTGAGACTTGAAGCTAAATGTGAAAGATAGGATTCCAAAGTAGACTTCCAAGCCACAAACCAAAAATCCCACCTTAGAGCCCTTTAACTCTCTCTCAAAACCAACTTAGGATTTTTAGGAGAGTTTGGTGGCTTTTAGGGTTTTTAGATTACTGAAAATATGTAAAAACTCATGAACAATATGTATATATCAGGAAAAATGAATATAGGCCTCAAGTACCTGAAACTAAGTCAAAACAGGAAAAACAGTTTTTAGGTTTCACGGTCGATCGTGGCAGTCGATCGGACTGCGATCGATCGGACTGGAATTTTTTAGATTCGTAGAATTTGGCCATTGTGCATGTTTTCGACGCAATTCTTTCTCATGAATGAACTTGTTTATACTCAAAATACTTGTTAGTGTACTCATACACTATTTAATGATATTTTTTACAATAAATATCCATTTATTATAATTAATCACACATAAATTCAATTTATCAATTGTTAACTCAAATTTTCTAAGGTTTTACACGTTGGTACAAGTAGTTTGGCTTGTGCCAAAGATTCAATTAGACCGTTCAAGAATACACTCCAGAGTTCTAACAACAGGCGATGGTCCTCAACATTACGACGGAGGAGTACTCTATTTTCATAAAGTATATGGCGGGACTGAACGAATACATCCAGAAGGAGATGAAGCTATTCACGGTAGAGTCGATTGCGAAGGCAAGCGTGAAGGCTATTGCCATTGAAGGCAAGTAGAAGAAGACCAACGAGACGAAGGGAGATGCCAAGCAAGCTGGAGGCAAGTCTAGTGGCTCCCAACCTAAGGAGGAGAAGAAGAAGAGTGACCTAGGAAAAGCAGGATTGACTTATAATCACCTTAAGCAGACAGGGAACGTCGCTGATCAGTGCTGGGAGAAGTATCCTCATCTCAAACCAAAGGGGTTAAAGAAGAAGGAAGAGAAAAATGCATATGTGATAGCACAAGGTCCAAAAGAAGTCCTAAGGATAACCGAGTCCAACAGCAGTCTCAACCTTATGGTAGGGAAGCAGGCCACGAAGGAAGACGAAGACCCTCGGGAGCAATTTTTGTTCGCAAGTTACAGGTGAAGACCAGTTTGGTTGATGCCATAGTTGATCCAGAGAGCCAGAAGAATTTGATATGAGAGACCTTGGTTCAGAAGGTAGGTATGTTGGCCTTTTTGTTTTGGTGATGTTTTTACAAACAATTTACAACTAATATTATTTGTCTAGTGTTTGTGTTTTCTTATTTATTCTAGGTAAATAATATGTTGGAGGTTAGATGGAATCAAGCTTGCACGATCATATCCATTAGAGGATGGAAGGAATAGGGGAGTGAAGCAATATATTTCAAGTCAAGATCCAAGATCAACCTTTATCCGCAAAGTTTACTAAGATAAGCTATATTGAAGATCTCCAAGCTTGGGTATTTTTAGTTCAGGTTTTATATTATTTTTGTTTAATACTCTAAGCTCAATATCATATACACACACATTTTATTAGTTTCATATATATATATATATATATATATATATATATATATATATATATATATATATATATATATATAGTTTTGGTTTTAGTTTTGGTTTTCAAGTTTAAATATGAAACAAATAAATATAATTGGAAAATACATACTTGTTTTATGTTTATATATGATTTCTTCAATATCAAATTTATTTAGTTCAATAAAATCATTTTTATTGTTTTGAAAGTTTGCAAAACATGCATTTTTGTGAAAATATTGAGTTATTGATTTTAGACTTAACAATCATTATATACATCTTTTATTAAGTCTATAAAATCATTTATTAAAGTTTTAAAACATGGTTTAGTCAAAATGTCAAATTTCAAGTACGTTTAGTTTTCATGTTTTGGACTATTTTGAAAAATAATGAGTTTTCACTATTAAGAAGTGCAATTACAAAAATTCTTTTTGTAACATATTTATTATCATGTTTATATTTATTTCTTAAAGTTTTACATTTTTCTGAATTTATTTACTATTTTTAAAGACACTTTAAAATTCAGATTTACTATTCAGAACAGGCTGATATTGTGTTATCAGTCGACTGATGCAAGGGATCAGTCTTGCATCAGTCGACTCAAGAAATTGTCTGGAATCATCAAAAGTGTCTGTTTTTACGACCGATGAACAATATAAGTCGACTGATGGCCCAACGACTAGTTTTTTCTAGCTTTTTGTTTTTTTTTTTGTCTTTTTGCTGGATTTTCTTGGTTTCTTCTTGCCTTTGGGGTTTTCTATATATACCCCATACCCTCTAACTTCTGAGGGCAATTAAGAGATGTTTAAAAACAAGTTTACAAAAGTTTAATAAGGGTTTAAGTTTGTTTTAGTGTTTGTTTGGTTTGTGAATAAGTTTTCACAAGTGAATGAGATCATCTTCATTGTTTGAGCTTCAATCTTCATCTCTCCATCTTGTTTTTCAGAGAAGAATTTCTAAACTCTTTTCTAGATCTTTATTTGTTTTGCTTATAATTTCCATTAGCTAGAATTACATTGAGTTTAGTTTTGCTTTATCTCTTTGCTTACACACACAATCATTGAGCTTATTGTATTTGCATATATTATATAATTGGGTTGTGGGATTGTGTGACTTAGAGTGTGAGCTTTTATTATGTTCTCATCCATAGTTGAGAACAAACATTTGTTGTATTGAGCCTAATTGTGAGGTTCACTTTGTATTACACAAGTACACCAAGAGAAGTGTAGAGGTGAGAGACGTGGTCAGTCCCAAGAGGAGTGACGTCAGTAGTAAATCCTAGTGAAAGGTAGTAATTCCGATCACTTGAGGGAGACACGTGAGAGGCCAATACTTGAGGTGGTAGTTGTGTAGTTACATTATGAGTGATTGTGAATGTTGATCGGTGAGCGTTAAAAACCAATTTTGTGTGGAGTAAACATTTTCGGGTGAGTGTTGAAAACCCGGTGTGATAGTGGATTTCTCCCTGGGAGTGGGGAGCGGAGATGTAGGTCGGAAGGACCGAACTCCATGATCATGTGCTTGTGTTTGTGTTGGTTTATTTGCGCACTATCACTCTTGTTTGTTTTTGTTTATTTCACTCTTGTTTATATTGCTTATCCTTGCATATATCTTGTAGTATATCATATTTGCTAGGATATATCTGTTTATTAGTTTTTATTAGCATTAAATCAGATTAGACTAGCATAAACCTTATTCATCCCCCCCCCCCTAGGGTTTCTTCCTAGTGATATTTAGGTCTATCAATTGGTATCAGAGCTTGGTGCTCTTTGATTTAAGATCTAATTACCTTGAGTTAAATATCTAAGTTATCTTATTGTGCTAATCTAGTTTTGATTGCATTTGTCTTGCTTGCATATAATTATAATTATGGATATGCACGGTGCACCTAATTTAGGTTATGCCATTAATATTGCTCCTAGATTAGGTAATTTTCCTTATGCTTAATGGTGTGTTAGATTTAAACTTTTTGTTCAATCTAGACACTTTAATTTATGGGAAATTATAGATTGTGTTTATATTGTTCCCACTTCGGAGAAATCCAAGTGGAGTAAAAATGATCTAAGAATGTTTACCATGAACAAGCTTTTGTTAGAATTTTTGTATAATGCTTTTGACTCATCATTTTCTAACAAGCTTGATTCATTTGATAGCGCTTGCATATTGTGAAAATTCATAGAAGCGCATCAAGGGAACTTGGAGGTGATCCGACGAGCTTTGGTGACTTCCTCTTCAAGTTCTATTGGAACATCATACACACGGCCACTAGGCTAATGATGATTTATTTACCAATGAACTCGCATGTGCATATAAAAGATTAATGCATGCCTATAACAAATTGCATAAAAATTTTATTGATTTGAAAAGCAAGCATGTAGAACTAAAATCCGATCATGAAGAGCTAGTGTCAAAATTAGATGTCATTGCAAAAGAAAATATCATGCTTAAAGAAAATAATGACATGTTAAATTTGGAAAATAAAAAATTGACCCCATCCATTGCTGTTCGCGGGAAAAATCGTGTCTTTCTTCATTGTTGATTCCATTGTCATCTTAGATAACTGTTTTTTGGTTACAAAGATCCGGTCTTTTTATAAGATCCGGTTACAATGAAAATCAAATAAAAGAAAAGAAAGATTACAACTTTTTATCCTTGTTTGTCGAACAAATCACGAACTCCTGTTTTGCGGTCGCTCGCTTGCGTGGGTTGTTTGCCTGCGCCGGGGTTTATCCGTGGACCACCACGAGATCTAGATCCGGTCGGATCTACACAGTATGACGGGTATTATTTCGGCAAGGAAATAATAGCCGAGGGTACTATTTCGCCAAGGAAATAGTAGCCTTTAATTCTCGGGATCAAAGACCAAGCTTTGATCCGGAGTATGCCTGCGTAGATCTGAGATCCGATCCTCTCGAACTCTTGCCTTATTTGGCGTTGACGATCACCGAGCACCGAATCTGGATGAGCAAGTCTTCGAAGTCCCAAAGCTTGAAACTTTTTTTTAGATCTGAGCTTCGAATCCAGCAGGGCTTCGCCTCCAAAAAATCCAACCCTTGACAAATGAGCCTAGGCCTCCTATTTATAGGCTCTCTGAACTGTGCCCATGCACAGATCTGGGCCGGCCACCTGTAGGTGGCCGGCTCTTGGCCGAGCCACCTATAGGTGGCTCGGCTTTGGCCGAGCCACCTTGAAGTGGCTCGGTTTCGGCCGAGCCTTTTGGCGAGGACCCCTTATTAGGTATTTTGGGTTCCGTCGTTTTCTACTGTCTTTCGGTTTCTTTCCGTGATCCGGTTCTGTGGGTGGCTCGGCCTTGGCCGAGCCACCTATAGGTGCCTCGGTTTTTGGCGGACCCCTATAGGTATTTGCGGTTCCGTCGTTCTTCTACGTCTTTCGGTTTCTTTCCGTGATCCGGTTCTGTTATCCGGACTTGACTCGTTGACCTGATTTGGCAGTAAATCCGATTCCTGATTTGGCAGTAAATCCACTTCTTAGTTCGAGTCCGAAACTGATCTTGATTCGATCGTGATTCGTCCGAGTCCGCTCTTGGTTGGATGACTCGTTGACTCTTCGAACCCTTGGCTTGATTCCACACGCGAATGGATGTATTCCATTACTTGCGTGCGATTCGTTAACCTCGTCGCCTAATTACTCCGCTTCGTTACGTGTCACTTGGCTTCGGCGTTGTGGACTGACGCTCGTGTTTGGATACGTCGCCCGATGGTCGGTTCGTCGAATCGGCTTTGTCGAGCTGTGTTAAGGGACCTATAAGCAATTTTATACGCCTACAGATACCCCCTCCAAAGTATTTCAGCCTCGTTCTTTTATAGAAGAGTCTGGAATACTTTGGATATGATTATCCCATTCTTCGATTAGTTATGACGGGATATTTGGAGTGGCTTCCGTTCTTGATTCCTCCAGTCCCCCAGGCTGTTCGGTGCTTTGTCGAATGTCTGTAAGGATTCCGGTACTGCATTTGTTGTCTGACCGTCTGTCGGAATTTTGAATTTGAAGTCGATTCTCGATTTTCTGACTTTTAGCTCGAGTTGGTTATTTCAACATAGAACTGACCATCGGTCGTCGGCGTTGAATCTTCATTTACAACGCGTTGTCCGGCGTTTGAGCTTCCTTGTGACGCGTTGTCCGGCGTCTAAGCTTCATTGCAACGCGTTGTCCGGCGTCCAAGTTGGAGTATACACAGTTTAAGCTCTTAAGGAATTGGAGCGTGGTGGATACTCGAGTCACGAGACCAATCTACGGAGTTGATACATCTATGACTCGTATTTATAGAATTTTTGGCAAATTCTCAGCCATCAACGGGTTTGATGAGCCTTTACCGACTACCGTTTGAGTCAGGCTTGTAGGCATATAAAATTGCTTATAGGTCCCTTAGCACAGCTCGGCACGAACCGACGAACCAACGAGGTGACGAATCGCACGCAAGCAAATCAAGCCAAGTGTTAAAGAGTCAACGAGTGATCCAACCTCGGACGAATCACGATCGAATCAAGATCAGTTTCGGACTCGAACTCAGAAGCGGATTTACTGCCAAATCAGGAACCCGACTTACTGCCANGAGCCGAGCTACCTTGAGGTGGCCGGCCATCTATGAGGTGGCCACACGTGCACACAGGCACAGTGACGCTTGGCTATAAATAGGAGAGGGGGTGGTTCATTTGAAAAGGTTGGATTTTTTGGAGGCGAAGCCCTGCTGGATTGAAGACTCAGATCTAAAAAAGATTCAAGCTTTAGGACTTCGAGAACTTGCTCATCCAGATCTGGTGCTCGGCGATCGTCAACGCCAAATAAGGCAAGAGTTCGAGAGGATCGGATCTCAGATCTACGCAGGTACACTCCGGATCAATGCTTGGTCTTTGATCCCGAGATTTGGGCGATTGTTTCCTTAGTGAACCAATCCCCCCGGCTATTATTTCCTTGGTGAAATAATACCCGTCGTACTGTGTAGATCCGAACGGATCTAGATCGCGCGGTGGTCCACGGATTAACCCCGGCACAGGCGAAGAACCCACAAAGCGAGCGACCGCAAAACAGGAGCTCGCGATTTGTTCGACAAACAAGGAGAAAGTTGTAATTATTTTTTTATTTTCTTTGATTTTCGTTGTAACCGGATCTTATAAAAAGACCGGATCTTTGTAACTAAAAAAAGTTGTTATTTAAGATGACAATGGAATCAATAATGAAGAAAGACACGATTTTTCCCGCGAACAATCTGGCGACTACAATGGGAGTCACCGATCTCGCTGCCGAGATCGTTGCGTCGCAGCCGCGGATCTCGATCCCGGTCGAGGAGGAGGTCGAGTATGAGTTCGACCAACAAAAGTTCGAGGAGCATCTATCATCCTCGTCCGAATCAACCTCCCCACGCAAGTCTAAGAAATCCCAGAAGTTCTCCTCCAGGAGAAAGGTTCGTTGGTATGAAGAAGTCGAAGCCACCAATGAAGATCTCGCCCCGTTTGATGCCAAAGTCGCATCGGGTGAGATTCCTCCAGTTTCCAACCAGGTCAGATCTGCTCTGGCCAACTCTTCTGCCACAGAGGGCGTGGTGACTCTCTCGAAGAGAGCTCGCCAAAGGCAACGTCAACGCCTTGCGAAACGATTCGCAAAGGCCATGGAGTCAGTTGACGGGATGCGCTACAACGTGGATCTGAAGAACAAAAGAGGCAAGCAGCCTCAACAATCAACGAATGATGGTTCCTCCAAGCCGCCAACAATGGAATGGGTCCGTGTCAAACAGAACCGATCGACGCTGGAGGAGCGCATTCGCAAGCGCCGCGCACTATCAGCGCAGGCACGGGCTCAAGCTGAAGAAGCCCGTAGAAAGCTGCAGAAAGAGGTAGCCAAGAAGCCGCCACCAACTCGCAAAGTTTGGAGGCCGAAGTCTGAAGCGGCGGTTCAGACCAAAAAGCAGCAACTGCAGCCCCTGACAGTTCAACCTCCGGCGAATCAATCCAGACCGCCGATGATTCCCACAACTGCTCCGGGAGATCCCGCAGGACCATCCCAGAAAAGGAAGTCAGTCTTGGAGCGCCTCGGTCCACTTCCCGAGGAGCGAAGCAAAACTCCAATCCAAGAACGTTTGGGCCCACTAAGAGATCCCCAAACGACGCAACATGCTGGAGGTCGCCGCAACCCTCAACGTGACAAAGAAATCATGGCACCCAAGCGCACTATGCTGCGCATTGAAGTTCAGGAGCCCGCTGAGAATTCACGCCCAAAAAGGCATGTCTCAAGGCGCGTGACTCTTGAAAGTCCAAAGAAGGCAGTTCTCCCTCAGAAGGAAACGTTGTCGTCTGATGATGATTACGTTATACCTGAGAAATCGTGCCAACACACGATAAGTTGCTCTGACTTTCAAACGGACGAGCTGTACTATCGTGCTGGGGGTACGAACAAAGCCAGAAAGAGAAGTTCTCGAAGGCTAGAAACTCAGTGCCCTTGTTCAAAGCTCATTCGGGCGGTACTGTCTGAGTGCAACTGCATCAAGGTAGTCCCAGAGAGAATCTCAGTGTTCGAAAGGCTTAATACCGAAACGCCAAAACCAAGGCATAGGCGTTTCCGACAAAGAAGAACGGCGGTTAAAGACGGAGAATTTCCGAGGGTCACCGCCAACATGACCAGCAAAGAGACATCGACACAGATTGATCTCAAATCGTTTCTGGAAGCGTCCCGGCGTGTAACCCGTCTGCAGTCCGGAGCCATCGCACGAGGAACTTATGGTAGGGTTCGGACAAGAGTACCTTCAGAAGGTGAAGAGTCGGATACCTGCTCCGCAGTCGCATCAGATAATACAGTGTCCAGTGAGGGGGAACCCCGCGAGTCACTGATGATAAGCGCGGAACAAGTGGCCAAGATGCTCGAAGATGCCATAGCCAAACAACAGGAAAGCTTTAGGTTCGAGATGCAGATGGCCATGCAGACTATGAGAGAGATGCATGAGCAACAAATCCAGGCATTCAGGAACCAACAAGGTGAACCAAGTCACCGTAATCAGGTTGTTCAGGAAGAAGAGCACGCAGATAGGGATGAAGCTCACAATGCCAATAACCCTCCCGTCAATGCAGGGGGTGGTAACGAGGATGCCAACGAGGATACAAGTGAAGACTTGAAGATCAAAGATCTCGAGAGCAAAATCAACACATTGATCTCCGCTCAAGAGACGAAGAAAACAGGCATTCCCTGTCCATACCCAAGAGAGTGGGAATCGATCCCCTATCCGGCGAAGTTCAGTTTAATCAACTTCACGCCGTTCGATGGGAAGGGTTCCCCCACTCAGCATTTGATTTATTTCAAATCGCACCTGGGTATTATTTCCGGCAATGAGCCTCTGATGGTGCGGTCATTCGTCGGCACTCTTCGCGGAGCCGCCTTCGATTGGTATCGCCGCCTCAAGCCAAGTAGCGTGAACAGCTGGGACGATATGGAGACCATGTTCCTCGCCAACTTCTTCGACGACGACACCGAGATATCTATCGGATCATTGCTCGATGAGAAGCAGAAGGACGGGGAGTTAGTCGACACCTTCGTCAAAAGGTTCCGGAACAAAGCGATGAATTGCCGGGACCCGATCACCGAGGAATTCATTCTCCAGACTTACCATAATAATCTGTCCTTAGACGTATTGGAAGCAATGGGGACAGCACCGTCTGACACTTGGAAGGATCTGAAGGTGCGCGGTGAACAAGCCGAACGTTTCCTCCGAAGGAAGAAGGCCGAGAGGAACCTACCGACGGCTAATCCTCTGGACTCAAACTTCGCCTCTCGTGGTAAGGGCAAAACACCTGCAGCTACTGGTGGTGCTAATCAAGCGTCACAACAGCAATCCCGAAGGCAGCAAAAGACTTCGGGTCCGAGACTCCAAAGAGAGTATTCCTTCAAGGACGAAGACGTTCCAGCCATCTTCGAATCCCTCCTTGAAGGTAACAAGATCAAGCTACCACCTATCACAAATCAGGAGGAAGCTGACAACACTACGGACCCAAAGTACTGTGCATACCACAGGAGGGTCGTTCATCCCACCAAGGATTGCTTTGCTCTCAAGAATAGCATTCAGACCTTGGTTGAAGCCGGCGTCATAACGCTAAGGTAAGCCAATTGAGAACGGCAAAACTCCAAAGAGTATACGAGTATAAACTGTTTCTCAATCCTCCGACCGGTACAAGAGGTTAAACTGTTCCCTGATACTCCAATAGGTATATGAGTCTAAACTGTTTCCCCACTTTTGACGGGAAGTTCCTGGAGAATATTAAGCTAATATTCTTAAGGATAACCCGGTTAGGTAACTGATAATAATGTCCGAACCAGTTCCGCAGAGGAAACTGGGGGTGGACGATTTATGTAACGGGAAGTTCCCAAAACCACAGCAATGTAATGAATAAGAACTCCCATTCTCACCATGTCTATGCACTCAACACTCTCTCTGTTAGAGTCTGGACGTAAAGTTCCCAATTGGTCAAACCTTCTTACAGTTAGGACCACAGTCAAAATCCCCTCTCGATTCCCCCAATGAACGAGAGGTCCACAAATTGAGCGATCAAACCTTCCTACAGTTAGGATTGTCTCAAAACACCCACTTGGTCAAACCTTCTTACAGTTAGGACCACAGTCAAAATCCCCTCTCGATTCCCCCAATGAACGAGAGGTCCACAAATTGAGCGATCAAACCTTCCTACAGTTAGGATTGTCTCAAAACACCCACTTGGTCAAACCTTCTTACAGTTAGGACCACAGTCAAAATCCCCTCTCGATTCCCCCAATGAACGAGAGGTCCACAAATTGAGCGATCAAACCTTCCTACAGTTAGGATTGTCTCAAAACACCCACTTGGTCAAACCTTCTTACAGTTAGGACCACAGTCAAAATCCCCTCTCGATTCCCCCAATGAACGAGAGGTCCACAAATTGAGCGATCAAACCTTCCTACAGTTAGGATTGTCTCAAAACACCCACTTGGTCAAACCTTCTTACAGTTAGGACCACAGTCAAAATCCCCTCTCGATTCCCCCAATGAACGAGAGGTCCACAAATTGAGCGATCAAACCTTCCTACAGTTAGGATTGTCTCAAAACACCCACTTGGTCAAACCTTCTTACAGTTAGGACCACAGTCAAAATCCCCTCTCGATTCCCCCAATGAACGAGAGGTCCACAAATTGAGCGATCAAACCTTCCTACAGTTAGGATTGTCTCAAAACACCCACTTGGTCAAACCTTCTTACAGTTAGGACCACAGTCAAAATCCCCTCTCGATTCCCCCAATGAACGAGAGGTCCACAAATTGAGCGATCAAACCTTCCTACAGTTAGGATTGTCTCAAAACACCCACTTGGTCAAACCTTCTTACAGTTAGGACCACAGTCAAAATCCCCTCTCGATTCCCCCAATGAACGAGAGGTCCACAAATTGAGCGATCAAACCTTCCTACAGTTAGGATTGTCTCAAAACACCCACTTGGTCAAACCTTCTTACAGTTAGGACCACAGTCAAAATCCCCTCTCGATTCCCCCAATGAACGAGAGGTCCACAAATTGAGCGATCAAACCTTCCTACAGTTAGGATTGTCTCAAAACACCCACTTGGTCAAACCTTCTTACAGTTAGGACCACAGTCAAAATCCCCTCTCGATTCCCCCAATGAACGAGAGGTCCACAAATTGAGCGATCAAACCTTCCTACAGTTAGGATTGTCTCAAAACACCCACTTGGTCAAACCTTCTTACAGTTAGGACCACAGTCAAAATCCCCTCTCGATTCCCCCAATGAACGAGAGGTCCACAAATTGAGCGATCAAACCTTCCTACAGTTAGGATTGTCTCAAAACACCCACTTGGTCAAACCTTCTTACAGTTAGGACCACAGTCAAAATCCCCTCTCGATTCCCCCAATGAACGAGAGGTCCACAAATTGAGCGATCAAACCTTCCTACAGTTAGGATTGTCTCAAAACACCCACTTGGTCAAACCTTCTTACAGTTAGGACCACAGTCAAAATCCCCTCTCGATTCCCCCAATGAACGAGAGGTCCACAAATTGAGCGATCAAACCTTCCTACAGTTAGGATTGTCTCAAAACACCCACTTGGTCAAACCTTCTTACAGTTAGGACCACAGTCAAAATCCCCTCTCGATTCCCCCAATGAACGAGAGGTCCACAAATTGAGCGATCAAACCTTCCTACAGTTAGGATTGTCTCAAAACACCCACTTGGTCAAACCTTCTTACAGTTAGGACCACAGTCAAAATCCCCTCTCGATTCCCCCAATGAACGAGAGGTCCACAAATTGAGCGATCAAACCTTCCTACAGTTAGGATTGTCTCAAAACACCCACTTGGTCAAACCTTCTTACAGTTAGGACCACAGTCAAAATCCCCTCTCGATTCCCCCAATGAACGAGAGGTCCACAAATTGAGCGATCAAACCTTCCTACAGTTAGGATTGTCTCAAAACACCCACTTGGTCAAACCTTCTTACAGTTAGGACCACAGTCAAAATCCCCTCTCGATTCCCCCAATGAACGAGAGGTCCACAAATTGAGCGATCAAACCTTCCTACAGTTAGGATTGTCTCAAAACACCCACTTGGTCAAACCTTCTTACAGTTAGGACCACAGTCAAAATCCCCTCTCGATTCCCCCAATGAACGAGAGGTCCACAAATTGAGCGATCAAACCTTCCTACAGTTAGGATTGTCTCAAAACACCCACTTGGTCAAACCTTCTTACAGTTAGGACCACAGTCAAAATCCCCTCTCGATTCCCCCAATGAACGAGAGGTCCACAAATTGAGCGATCAAACCTTCCTACAGTTAGGATTGTCTCAAAACACCCACTTGGTCAAACCTTCTTACAGTTAGGACCACAGTCAAAATCCCCTCTCGATTCCCCCAATGAACGAGAGGTCCACAAATTGAGCGATCAAACCTTCCTACAGTTAGGATTGTCTCAAAACACCCACTTGGTCAAACCTTCTTACAGTTAGGACCACAGTCAAAATCCCCTCTCGATTCCCCCAATGAACGAGAGGTCCACAAATTGAGCGATCAAACCTTCCTACAGTTAGGATTGTCTCAAAACACCCACTTGGTCAAACCTTCTTACAGTTAGGACCACAGTCAAAATCCCCTCTCGATTCCCCCAATGAACGAGAGGTCCACAAATTGAGCGATCAAACCTTCCTACAGTTAGGATTGTCTCAAAACACCCACTTGGTCAAACCTTCTTACAGTTAGGACCACAGTCAAAATCCCCTCTCGATTCCCCCAATGAACGAGAGGTCCACAAATTGAGCGATCAAACCTTCCTACAGTTAGGATTGTCTCAAAACACCCACTTGGTCAAACCTTCTTACAGTTAGGACCACAGTCAAAATCCCCTCTCGATTCCCCCAATGAACGAGAGGTCCACAAATTGAGCGATCAAACCTTCCTACAGTTAGGATTGTCTCAAAACACCCACTTGGTCAAACCTTCTTACAGTTAGGACCACAGTCAAAATCCCCTCTCGATTCCCCCAATGAACGAGAGGTCCACAAATTGAGCGATCAAACCTTCCTACAGTTAGGATTGTCTCAAAACACCCACTTGGTCAAACCTTCTTACAGTTAGGACCACAGTCAAAATCCCCTCTCGATTCCCCCAATGAACGAGAGGTCCACAAATTGAGCGATCAAACCTTCCTACAGTTAGGATTGTCTCAAAACACCCACTTGGTCAAACCTTCTTACAGTTAGGACCACAGTCAAAATCCCCTCTCGATTCCCCCAATGAACGAGAGGTCCACAAATTGAGCGATCAAACCTTCCTACAGTTAGGATTGTCTCAAAACACCCACTTGGTCAAACCTTCTTACAGTTAGGACCACAGTCAAAATCCCCTCTCGATTCCCCCAATGAACGAGAGGTCCACAAATTGAGCGATCAAACCTTCCTACAGTTAGGATTGTCTCAAAACACCCACTTGGTCAAACCTTCTTACAGTTAGGACCACAGTCAAAATCCCCTCTCGATTCCCCCAATGAACGAGAGGTCCACAAATTGAGCGATCAAACCTTCCTACAGTTAGGATTGTCTCAAAACACCCACTTGGTCAAACCTTCTTACAGTTAGGACCACAGTCAAAATCCCCTCTCGATTCCCCCAATGAACGAGAGGTCCACAAATTGAGCGATCAAACCTTCCTACAGTTAGGATTGTCTCAAAACACCCACTTGGTCAAACCTTCTTACAGTTAGGACCACAGTCAAAATCCCCTCTCGATTCCCCCAATGAACGAGAGGTCCACAAATTGAGCGATCAAACCTTCCTACAGTTAGGATTGTCTCAAAACACCCACTTGGTCAAACCTTCTTACAGTTAGGACCACAGTCAAAATCCCCTCTCGATTCCCCCAATGAACGAGAGGTCCTTGATTCCATTGTCATCTTAAATAACAGCTTTTTGAGTTACAAAAGATCCGGTCTTTTTATAAGATCCGGTTACAATGAAAATCAAATAAAAGAAAAGAAAGATTACAACTTTTTATCCTTGTTTGTCGAACAAATCACGAACTCCTGTTTTGCGGTCGCTCATTTTGTGGGTTCTTTGCCTGCGCCGGGGTTTATCCGTGGACCACCGCGAGATCTAGATCCGATCAGATCTAAGCAGTACGACGGGTATTATTCCACAAAGGGATCTATGCAGTATGACGGGTATTATTTCGCCAAGGAAATAATAGCCGAGGGTACTATTTCGCCAAGGAAATAGTAGTCTTTAATTCTCGGGATCAAAGACCAAGCTTTGATCCGGAGTATGCCTGCGTAGATCTGAGATCCGATCCTCTCGAACTCTTGCCTTATTTGGCGTTGACGATCGCCGAGCACCAGATCTGGAAGAACAAGTCCTCGAAGTCCCAAAGCTTGGATCTTTTTTAGATCTGAGTCTTCAATCTAGCAGGGCTTCGCCTCCAAAAAATCCAACCTTTCCAAATGAACACTCAATGGCCTATTTATAGGCTCTCAGATCTGTGCCCGCGCACAGATCTGGGCGGCCACCCATAGGTGGCTCGGCTCTTGGCCGAGCCAC
>NC_033802.1:49997127-49997285 GCF_001876935.1 Asparagus officinalis | reverse complement strand
TATAGGTGGCTCGGTTTTGGCCGAGCCCCTATAGGTATTTGGGTTCCGTCGTTTTCTGTCTTTCGGTTCTGTCCGTGATCCGGTTCTGCGGTTGATTTATCCGGACTTGACTCGTTGACCTGATTTGGCAGTAAATCCGATTCCTGATTTGGCAGTAA
>NC_033802.1:49910010-49996127 GCF_001876935.1 Asparagus officinalis | reverse complement strand
TTGGTTTGTCGAATCACCGTGCCGAGCTGTGTTAAGAGACCTATAAGCAGTTTTATACGCCTACAAATACCTCGTACTATTAAAAGGGATACGTAATAATACCGATAACGTAACAGATAAATTCCAAAAAAAAATTCTACATTAAATAAATTTATAAATATTAATATCATTTAAATAAATATCAAACTTAGACTTTAAATCATAAAAAATTATAGAAATTCGAGAAAAATATAAATACTCCTTTAAAAATCATAATTAAATATTTTAAAATACTAAAAAATTATTTTAACACTAGTATCGAAAATTCATGGTCCTTACAATATAATATATATATATTATATATTATATAAATATATATATATAAATGAGAAATATGGGTATGCTTGGTACCAAACACAAATTTTGTGCTTGATAGTGATGTGGTCACCATCCATATCCAGCTCACTACCCATGTGAATTTATTACCCACATTTGAATGAGTGGAGGAGGATTTGACACTCACTACCAGCAACAACTTTTTGTGCTTGGTAGCCAAGCTTACATATATGTGTGTGTGTGTGTGTGTGTGTGTGTGTGTGTGGTGTGTGGTTATGTGTGTGTTGTGTGTGAAATATTGGAAAAAGTTGGTATGGATGTGTTACAATCTCTCCATCCACTCTACATCCACGTCTACCATGTGATTTGGTTCGCCACATTTTGAATGAGTGAGGGGGATTTGACACCGTTCACTACACAAGATCAACTTTATATATACTATATATTAATATATATATATATATATATATATATATATATATATAATAAATATATATATATATATATAATATATATATATATATAATATATATATTATATATTATATATATATATATTATATATATATATAGAACATAGAAGTAGCTTTGGTACCAACACTAATTTTGTGCTTGAGTGAATATGTCACATCCCCATCCATCACTACCCATGTGAATTTGTTCCCAAACACTTTGAATTGAGTGGAGGAGGATTTAACCCTCTCTACCAATCTACCAAGTCATAACTTTTGTGCTTGGTATCCCCCCAAGCATACCCATTATAAGATATATATATATGTATGTATTATAATATATATTATCATATATAATATATATAATATATATATATATATTATATATATATATATATATATATATATGTGGTGTGTGTGTGTGTGTGTGTGTGGTGTGTGTAATACATATGTATATATATATAACATATATATATATATATATATTATATAATAATATATATATATTAATATTGTATACCAGCACACACACACACACCATAAACAACACACACATATATATAATATATATATATATATATATATTTAATATATATATATAGTAAAGAGAGAGAGAGAGAGACGGAGAGAAGATTTAATGGTATCTTGTCATATGGAGGGGATTTCCTCCTTGACCGCGCCTCTAAAATCATTATGATTTGAGTGATATTAATGGATGATATGCCGCTCCGTTGCTTGATCTACATATTGCTAAAACCCCCCAACACACCAAGTTTTGAGTGAAACCTTCGTCTTTTGACCCTTCATTCCCACTCGTATCAAGTTTTGTTTTTGAATGGAGATAGAACTTTCACTGATGGCTCGATAGGAGGGTCAAACGATACAAGGATCACTCCCAAACTTGGTTGTGTAAGTTTTTGAATATTAGATCAAGTCGAACGGAGCCGGATGCATCCATAAAGTCGGGCACATCATGTGATTTAGAGGCGTCTAAGGAGGAAATCCCTCCTATGATAAGAATACCCATTAAATTCTCTCTCTCTTATATATATATATATATATTATATATATTATATATATAATATATATAATATATAAATATATATATATATTTATATTATATATATATAGTATATGTGTTGTGTGTGGTGTGTGTGTTTGTGTGTGTGTGTGCGCAGTGTGCGTGCGCGCGCGCGCGCGAGCGCGGTGCGTGCCGGGCGCGTAGTGTCGTATATATATACTATATATATATATTATATAATATATAAATAATAATATATGAGAAATATGGAAGAACCTTGGTAACAAGTTGCTTAGCAACTTGGTAGTGATGTGGCCTAAATCTTTCCCTACATCAACTCAAAGATAAGAGTCTCAACCACCCTTTCACCAACTCCAATGTAGATGTAGGGACAAATTATGCCAAAATCACTACGCAAGGTTGTTTGGAGGCAACTTTGTACAAATTTCCCATATCTCTCTCGATCTCTCATCCTCTCTCTCTCTCTCTCTCTCTATTATAATATATATTATATATAATATACTATATATATATATATATATATATTATATATATAATATATATATGATATATATATATATATATATATATGGTGAGGTCTAATAAAACCCTCTTAGGTAAAACTAAAAACCATTGTGGGTCATTGATCTAATTCTCATCCAATGTTGATATTAGAGTTATACTATGTGAATCCAGATTCAGTGATGGCAATAAATGCCATTATTAAAGAGTGTAAATAAATTTGTCTGGCATTAAAGAGTGCAAATAAAATGTCCATTATTCTTCAAAAATAAATCACCTCACATAAACTGAATCCTGGATTTCATTACAATAAATGTCAATGTTATCTTCAAAAAACAAAACCATCTCACATAACTGAATCTGGAATTCACTGCAGTGAATCTAGATTCACTCATTCGTGTCTCGTTTTTCAACTGGAAATTCCCACCCTAATATATGAGTGAATCCAGATGTACACTGGAGGAATCGAGATTCACGGAGTGAATTCTTCGATAACTTACGTGATCTCGATTCACTACAGTGAATCCATAATTCATTATTGTGAGGTGGAACTGGATTCGCCGGAGTGAATCTAGGATTTATTGGTTGTTTGTTACCCTATTATTACACTTCAGTATAATAATGGAATTTTATTGCACTCTTTTAATGGCATTCAATGATATAAATAGGTTTTTAGTTTTTAGGTCTAAGATGTTTTTTATTAGAACCTCACCATATATATATATATATATATATATATAATATATATATATATATAATATATATATAATATATATATATATATATATATATATATATATATATATTATATATATAATATATATACAAGACACTCCTATCACATTAAGTTGATGTCCAACGTACCAAAGTTTCAGCCACACATATATTAATATAAAACACCTTTTATATAATACATGAATCCCTAGGCAATATGAGTGGTAACTTTACTGGACACACATTTGTGCTATCCCACTTAAGTGATAGGAGTTTTCACACTATATATATATATATATATATAATATATATATATATAATATATATATATATATTATATATATTATAATATATATATATATATATTATATATATATATTATATATGCATACGAATACTACATATATATATCGCAATTTAGGTTTTACTATCCTTTTTTAGTATCTAAAGATAGTCTAAGTTAATACTGGTAAAAAAATCAATAAGAATTAATTAAAAATATTTGGTTAAGGAATAACAATATAAAAAATATTACAGCTTAAAATTATCGTCACTATATAAATTAAAGCAACTGTATATAATTTTACTAATAAGATGGTGTAGCAAAAACACATTAGTGACGTTAATTGATAGTTGTTTAAATCCATAAAAATGATAAAAGATTATAATATAATAACTTAGCATCAATTGATTATAATTTAGAAATATTAATCTCTGATGTTAATAATATTTATAGGATAAAAGAATACAATAAATTATGTATAGAGAAACTATCAAAATGTTCAGAGATATCATATAAAAGAATCAACCTATTTCCACTCCAAATGGGAAAATGACGAAAATAAATCTAAAATTTAGAAAACGTTCATGAATCATTTGAATTGGAATGAACATAAGGCATATCTATTAAAGAAGCACCAACTGAGTTACATTGAAGAATAATTTAATAACTTTATCCCAATCAAAGAAGAAGAAGCACCAACTGAGTTACATTGAAGAATAATTTAATAACTTTATCCCAATCAAAGAAGAATTCTCTATAGAAGATATAAGAAAAATTAACTTTATCCCAATCAAAGAAGAATTCTCTATAGAAGATATAAGAAAAATTAGTAAGTATTCATAAATTTCATACATTATTCTTCATGTACTAAAGAAATTAAATATTAATATTATAATCTAAGTCAAATTGATAATAAAAAATGCGGGTATTTATTTAGATCTTTGTGGAAAATCACAGGGATATAGAAAATGTAATATTATTGACATAACAGAAATTCTTATTGGATGCACATCACAAGAATTTATTGTAGAGAAAAAAAAGAGGTAGCTCCTAATCTTATTTAAGTAATAAATTAAAAACACAAAGAATTTCATATATATGAAATTAATATTTATTCTCATTGAAATAGAAAAAAAATCACAAGTCTGTATTTCAAGAAGTTTGTGTTCAACATTGAAAGTACATTTTATTTCTTTGTGAAGTTAAACGACAAGATAAAAGATTAGCGAGCCCAAGAAAAATAACAACACAAAAAATACAACTCAAGCCTGATGTCACAATCGATGTAGATGATGACAACACTACTCTAGAATTGTCGAGGAAAAAGATAAAGGTGATGAATGATTGATCTTAGCTCAAAAAAACAGAAAGAATAAAAGATAGTATTTTCTAAATATTTTATTAAATAGTTTAATTTTTTGAGTGAATTTAGGATTCTATAGAAGGGAGTTTCATGAGCTTTTTTCTATAATTTTATATGCTTATGTGGATGCTTTTATCATATAAATGTATACTAGAGTTAGCATTAATCTTTAATTTATACTTTTTTATGAAGTCTATCAATGATTAGGAGCAAACTTCATATTCTCTTTTGTATCGTTTTAGCATACTTTTAACCAATCATTTTGCTGTTGGATTTAATCTAATAAATCTAATTGTGGGCACATATGATTAATCAATGTGTATTGCTATCTTTCAGAATAACCCACTAAAGTGATCAATTAATTTGGATTAATGGGTATTTAAATAAGTCATGGGATTATATGTGCAGATACCAGGTTGTAATTGTGATTTGTTGAGGGGCCAAATTGCAAATGTATAACATCTATAAATAAGGGATTATGGTCCCTAATCTAGGGTTACATTCTCTAATTCTCTTCACCCCCATCTAGAAAGAAATTCGGCTATAGAGAAACCCTAAAGTTAGAAGATCCAAAACCCATCTCAGGTTTTATCTATGGATTCAGGTATAAGCTTCCGTTCTTTTGATTATTGTTAATCTCTTCGAATTAATCATGGCTTTATGGTTTTAGATCTCAAGTTTTTATTAGATCTAACAAGTGATATCAGAGCCACCTTTGATTAATTCTTAGGGATTTAAGTTTTAAAATTGGGTTTTTTGATCTTAAATCTCTGGTTTTTGGATTAAGATCTGTTCTCGGATGAACAGTAAAGTTTTTCGGATGAACAGTAACTTTTTGGATTTTTCTTCGATTTTTTCTTGGTCTGGATCACAAAAATTTTTTCCGATTCTGGATCTAGATTTGAAAATAAAATCGATGAATCTTTGGATTTTTTGGGTTTAATCTTCGGTCCCATGCTCCTCGCCGGCGAAGTTTCGCTGGCGGCCTCGCCCTCGGTGGCGGCGGCGTCAGGAAACCCTAGGGTTTCGACCTCTTGGGTGTCGGAGCAATGGCGGTGGCGGTTTCAGTTTGAAACCCTAAGGGTTCGTGTGTGAACACATGGCGAAATTTAAGGAGGTGGTTACCTCAAATTTTGGCGAGGCTTGAAAGCTTCAAACGAACCTCGCGTTCGTTCTCAATTTTAACGAACCTCACGTTCGTTCTTAAGGTGAGCCTCGCGCTCAGGATTAAGGTGAGCCTTGCGCTCAATTTAAACGAACTTCGCGTTCGTTCTCAGGTGAGCCTCACGCTCAATTCAAGTTGAGCCTCGCGCTCTGTTCTCAGGTGAGCAGTTGAGCCTCGCGCTCAGTTCTCAGGTGAGCCTCGCGCTCAGTTCAAGTTGAGCCTCGCGCTTAGGTCTCAGGTGAGCCTCGCGCTCAATCCAAGTTGAGCCTCGCGCTCAGTTATCAGGTGAGTCTCGCGCTCAGTTCTTAGGTGAGCCTCGCGCTCAATTCAAGTTGAACTTCGCGTTCATTTTTTTTAAACGAACCTCGCGTTCGTTCTCAAGTCGAACCTCGCGTTCTTTTTCCAACGAACCTCGTGTTCGTTCTCAAGTTGAACCCTGTGTTCATTTTCAGTTGAACCTCGCGTTCATTTTTCAAACGAACCTCGCGTTCGTTCTCAAGTTGAACATCACGTTCATTTTCAGACGAACCTCGCGTTCGTGCTTAAGTGAGTCTCGTACTCAATACAGTCGAACCTCGCGTTCGAAGTCAAGCGAACTTCGTGTTCACTATGGTTAAGCCTCGGCTTTTCATGGGTCCACTTTGGTGTACTTAATTTATTCAATTAAGTTATGGGCCCTAATTAAGCTGTGAGACCCCAATTAGGTTTTTTTTGGAAATTCAGTTGATTTAAATTAAAATTTTTTAATTTAAATCTAATTTAGTTTTTTAATAAATTATTTAATTCAAATATTATGACACTAAGGTATTAAGGTTGTCTCTCACTTCAATTGATTAATTGAAACAAGAAGTTGCCAAAGTAACCTCTCTTGTGTAGATTGTTCATGAAGAATGTGAGATGTTTGTGTGTATGCTTTCGTGTAAATATTTAATCGGCCCAAAGGAAGGTTAATATTTATTTAGACTGTATACACATCTGCGATGATAAGCGTGTGACAATTATAGGTTTTACATGTGAATAATGAATCGATCCAAAGATAGTTTCATTATTTGACATGAGTTATTGTCAATGTTTGATCATTGTAACAAGGTATCACTTACAAGTTAATATTACTGTCCAAAGACTTGATATTAATGTTGTGCCAGATATCTTGGATGAGATTTGTTATTATTTGAATTTTTGGTTATTGATGTGAGAATTTTTTGTTTTATTTCAGCTAATGCATCTGCTACAACAATTTCTGCTAACATCAACTCAATTTTCATGCTAAATGGGACAAATTTCAAGGTTTGGAAAGAGAACATATTAATTGTTCTTAGCTGCATGGATCTTGACTATGCATTAAGAACTGAACAACCCCAACCTCTCAATGCGGATAGCACTCCTGATGCAAAGAAGGAGTATGAGAAATGGGAGCGTTCAAATCGCATGAGTCTTATGAACATTAAGTGCGGCGTTCCGGAAGCCTTCAGGGGCATAGAATCCGAAGGGATTACTAAGGCTAAAGATTTCATTGCCGAAATTGAGAAGCGTTTTACGAAAAATGATAAGGTAGAAACAAGCACGCTGTTAGCTCACTTGATTTCAATGAAGTATAAGGGCAAAGAAAATATCAGGGAGTACATTATGGAAATGTCTCATATTGCTTCAAAGCTTAAGGCACTTAAACTCGGTCTTTGTGATGAGTTATTGGTGCATCTGGTTTTGTTGTCTCTTCCTGCACAATTCAATCAGTTTAAGGTCAGTTATAACTGCCAAAAGGAGAAATGGACTCTAAATGAGCTCATTTCATACTGTGTGCAAGAAGAAGACAGGTTGAAGCAAGATAAGACAGAAAGTGCTCATTTGGCCTATGCCTCTAAGGAGAAGGGCAAGAAAAGGAAGAATGATAATGAAGCTGCTAAGGGTCCAGTTCAGAAGAAACAACATAAGGATAATCAGGGTTGTTTCTTCTGTAACAAACCTGGACACGTAAAGAAGGATTGTACAAAATATCACGCCTGGCGTGCTAATAAGGGTACGTTCCTTACTTTTGTCTGTTCTGAGGTTAATTTTTTGGTCTGTTCTGAGGTTAATTTAGCTTCGGTACCTAGAAACATTTGGTGGTTAGACTCTGGTGCTACTACTCACATAAGTGTTTCTATGCAGGGTTGTCTGAGCTACCGAAAGCCAAGTGATGTTGAAAGACACATCTTTGTGGGCGACGGTCAATCGGTAGATGTGGAAGCAATTGGGCATTTTAGGTTGCTATTAGGAACTGGTTCTTATTTGGACTTAAAAGATACTTTTGTAGTACCGTCTTTTAGACGGAATTTGATTTCAGTTTCTGTATTGGACAAATCAGGTTATTCTTGTTCATTTGGAAACAATCAATTCAGTTTATCTTTTAATTCAAATGTTGTGGGAACCGGTTACTTGAGTATTTATGACAACCTATATTTGCTTGATACAATTGCTTCTTACAATGAATCCTTGCATGTGGAATCACGTGGTACTAAGCGTAAATTAAATAAGGAAAATTCGGCGACATTATGGCATAAGCGCTTAGGTCATATCTCAAAAGGTAGAGTTGAGCGTCTTGTGTCTGATGGCATTTTGGATTCCCTTGATTTTTCGGACTTCGACGTATGTGTTGAATGTATCAAGGGAAAACAGACCAAAGTGAAAAGATTAGGTGCCAACAGATCTTCGGATGTCTTAGAATTGATACATACGGATATTTGTGGGCCATTCCCTACGGAATCCTGGAATGGTCAACAATATTTTATATCATTCATAGACGATTACTCACGTTATGGGCACCTATATCTTATTCATGAAAAATCTGAGTCTCTGGACATGTTCAAAGCCTATAAAGCTGAAGTTGAGAATCAACTCAACAGAAGAATTAAAACCGTCAGATCTGATCGTGGTGGTGAGTACTACGGTAGATATGATGGTTCAGGTGAACAACGTCCAGGACCATTTGCTAGATACCTAGAGGAATACGGTATCGTCCCACAGTACACCATGCCGGGTTCACCTAGCATGAATGGTGTAGCTGAAAGACGAAATAGGACTCTTAAGGATATGGTAAGAAGTATGATTGCTCATTCTTCTTTACCAGAGTCACTCTGGGGAGAAGCACTTAAGACAGCAGCTTACATTCTGAATAGAGTACCAAGTAAAGCAGTTGCTAAAACACCTTATGAGCTTTGGACTGGTCGAAAGCCCAGTTTAAAGCATTTACATATTTGGGGATGTCCAGCTGAGGCAAGGCCTTATAGGCCAAATGAAAAGAAATTGGACTCCAAAACAGTTAGCAGCTACTTTATTGGATACTCTGAACGCTCTAGGGGCTATAAGTTTTATGATCCCACTATAAGGAATATTTTTGAGACGGGAACAGCAACATTCTTTGAGGATGTTGAGTTTGGGGGGAGAAATAAGGTTAGAGACATTAGTTTTGAGGAGGAATTGGCTTCAGATCCAATCCATACAGTTACTTTTGACAATATTCAGGTTCCTATACCTGTTGTTGCTCAAGAAGTAAATCCGGAACCTCAAGATGATAATGTTGAACAACTCCCTGTTCCAGAAGAACAAACTCAACAACCTCAAGAACCAGTGCCATTAAGGAGATCCACGAGAGAAAGGAGAAATGCTATTCCGGATGATTATATTGTATTTCTCCAAGAACATGAGGAAAGTAGTGGAATGTTAGAAGATGATCCAATCAACTTCTCTCAGGCCATGAAAAGTTCTAACTCTCAACAGTGGATTGATGCCATGAATGAAGAGTACAAGTCTATGCAAGACAATAAGGTTTGGGAACTTGTCCCATTACCAGAAGGTGCAAAACCAATTGGTTGTAAATGGATTTTTAAAACCAAGCGGGATGCAAACGGTAATGTGGAGAGGTATAAGGCACGTCTTGTGGCTAAAGGCTATACTCAAAAGGAAGGCATTGATTATACAGAGACTTTCTCTCCGGTTTCATCGAAAGACTCTTTCAGAATAATCATGGCACTTGTTGCTCATTATGATCTTGAGTTACATCAGATGGATGTTAAGACTGCATTTCTCAATGGAGACATTGATGAGATGATTTATATGGTGCAACCAGAAAACTTTGTGTCAGGAGACCCAAAGAATATGGTTTGCAAATTAAGGAAATCCATCTATGGACTCAAGCAAGCTCCTCGTCAATGGTATCATAAGTTTCAACAAATAGTTATCTCGTTCGGTTTTGAGATGAACATTGTTGATGACTGTGTATATCACAAGTTCAGTGGGAGTAAGTATATTTTTCTGGTTCTGTATGTCGATGACATCTTGCTTGCCACTAATGATATAGGCATGTTGCACGAAACCAAGAGATTTCTATCAAAGAATTTTGAGATGAAAGATCTTGGGGACGCCTCTTTTATATTAGGGATCCAGATACATCGAGATCGCTCTCGGGGTATTCTTGGATTATCACAAAAGAGCTATATCGATAAGGTACTTAAAAGGTTTG
Source organism: Asparagus officinalis (assembly GCF_001876935.1). Lineage (NCBI taxonomy): Eukaryota > Viridiplantae > Streptophyta > Magnoliopsida > Asparagales > Asparagaceae > Asparagus > Asparagus officinalis. Next base: position 49,985,795 of record NC_033802.1, on the reverse strand, counting down.
GCATGCAAGATTGCAGACCAGGTGACACCCCTGTTGCTAAAGGAGACAAGTTTAGTCTCAATCAGTGCCCTAAAGGTAACCTTGAAATTCAGGAAATGCAGAAGATTCCTTATGCTTCGGCTGTAGGAAGTCTAATGTATGCTCAGGTATGTACGCGTCCGGATATTGCGTACATTGTTGGGATGTTAGGCAGATACTTAAGCAACCCTGGTATGGATCATTGGATAGCAGTCAAAAGGGTTATGAGGTATCTTCAGAAAACAAAAGATTACATGCTCACATACAGAAAATCAGAGAAATTAGAGGTCATTGGGTATTCGGACTCTGATTTTGCTGGATGCCAAGATAGCAGGAAGTCTACATCAGGCTACATTTATATGTTAGCAGGAGGAGCTATATCATGGAAAAGTGTCAAACAAACACTAGTAGCTTCCTCCACTATGGCAGCAGAATTTGTAGCTTGCTATGAGGCATCCAATCAGGGAATATGGCTGCGAAATTTTGTCACGGGACTGCGCATTTTGGAAAATGTTGAAAGACCACTAAGGCTATATTGTGACAATAAATCTGCAGTAATGTATTCCAATAACAACAGGAGCTCAACTAAGTCAAAACATATTGACATTAAGTTCCTGGTTGTGAAAGAAAGGGTACAGAGTGGACAGATATCCATAGAGCACATTGGGACAAACTCCATGATAGCTGATCCTCTTACTAAGGGATTGCCACCTAAGGTCTTTCATGAGCATACTGCTCATATGGGTGTGGTATTATTTGAGGATATTATGTTTTAGTGGGAGTTTGTATTTGTGGTGCTTTATGTTTGGTTGTATTGTCTGATCAGAATAAAGTATTCAGTTAAGACACTCTGTTACATTATGTTTGGTTTTGACCTCACTAAGGAGGACCAGTTGAAAATAGACATGTACTGATCACATTGCATGTAATTTTCATGCTGCACATCCATGATTGATCTATGTCGTTTGATTGTATTGGTATATGTGACCATTGATGGGTCGAGTCACGATAAATGTGACGAAGGCCGCTTTGATCCTATATTGATATAGTCAATGGACGAGATTGTTCGGAAATACCATTTCAGTGATAGCAATTTTTGAGCTCATAAGGTTATACACAGTTTAAGGAATCATATGGTGCCCAAGTGGGAGATTGTTGGATTTAATCTAATAAATCTATTTGTGGGCACATATGATTAATCAATGTGTATTGCTATCTTTCAGGATAACCCACTAAAGTGATCAATTAAGTTGGGTTAATGGGTATTTAAATATAATCATGGGGTTATATGTGCAGATACCAGGTTGTAATTGTGATTTATTGAGGGGCTAAATTACAAAAGTACAACATCTATAAATAAGGGGTTATGGTCCCTAACCTAGGGTTACATTCTCTAATTCTCTACACCCCCATCTAGCTAGAGAAATTCGGATTTAGAGAAACCCTAAGGTTAGAAGATCATCAAAAACCCAAATCAAGATTTCATCCATGGATTCAGGTATAAGCTTCCGCTCTTTTGATTATTGTTAATCTCTTTGAATTAATCATGGCTATATGGTTTTAGATCTCAAGTTTTGATTTAGATCTAACACGATCCACACAGACGAACTCATTGTAAGTTACCCCATATTTAACCTAAATGCTGCTCCATATACACATTCTCATATCTTCGACGCTCACTCTGATTTAGCAGAAAAGAACAACAAGAAACTTAGAATTTAAACATGCATATCATGTTAGGATGTAAGTGGCAAGGTTTTAAAAACATGGTTAATCAGATTATGCGACAACTGATCGGATTACGCGAAATTGCACATGTGTGAATTTTTAATATATATATAAATATTCATGAATAATAGTTGACAAAATTCAGACCTCTAGAGGTTTCAATATAAACTCAAACTTGAGTTCCTCTAGGGGGTCTACCCAAACAAACACAATCTGATCGTATACCAACAAAGAATGAATTCAAACCCTAAAAGCGTCTAGGGCGAATCTACAGCTACAAATTGAACCAGGACAGAAGTTAACAAAGAGGGAAGCAGAGTACCTTTTGAGAGAAGCAACGACGGAGATTGGAACAGAGCTCGACGGCGGCGGGGGACTTGGAATCTAGTCGGCAGAGGCGCTGACGGTGGCGTCGGCGGCGGTGCCAAAAGAGGCGGCGGTGCCAAAAGAGGCGGCGGTGGGGGGTTTCTAGGGTTTATGCAAAGTATTTGCTAGTATTGTTGCGATGGTAGTCCCTGTTGACTCCCACCCTTGAATCATTGAATTTACAAATTAGGATACTTCGGAGGATGTAGTAGCAATTTAAATGATTTGAGTGACTAATTTCGAATGGCTTAATTGCACTTAAATATCGTCTAGTTTTCTCTATTTTGCACTTATATACCCTCACTTGTTTGTGTCAGCACTTATATACTCTTAATGGAGTTTTCAAAACTTGCACTTATAAACACTCACTCGTTTTAGCGTTGCTTATATATCCTAATTTTTGCTTGTTAGGGTAGATCTAGGTTTGTTGAGAGTTTAGTGTAAGTTATTAGGGTTGAGTATAATTTGTTGTTTTTTAATGCTGAGGATTTTCTGTAAATTTAGACTTAACATAAATCAAATTGGACTTAACTAGAAATTAGACTTAAAATAATGATGGATAATCTAATAATGCATATAGATTTTTGGCAAAACTTTGTTGTAGGCCCCTTATGTGCTAGCCAAAGTATCGTTTCGGATCATTAATATTTAGAAATCATCAACCACACAGTCATTAATATTATCATTGTCATCAATCTATGTTCTTTTTTGCAAACTTCTGTAAAATATTGTTGACGAGATCACGTGGCTGACACGTTAGCAAAAATTAGTTGTAAGTTTCATACAAACGTGTATGTTGAACTTGTGATTTCACTAATTTTTTTGCTAAACATGACAGTGCCAGATCATTGTCACGTCAACAAAATCTGATGACGAATGTAATATTAAGAACAAAAATGCCTCAGGGACCCCAAATAAGGGAAACAGGGGGCAGGTGAGGTGTCCCCCTCTAAATGCATGAACAGTGCATCATGCATTCCGAGGGGGACACCTCACATGTCCCCCCTTGGGTTCCCTATTTGGGGTCCATATAGCAGCACCCTATTAAGAATCACCACAGTTAACTTTTATCAAATATTAAAAACGCTAAGGTACCGTTTGGCAAAGGGTTAAGTGAGGGGTTAAGGAGACTTAACCCCTTCTTAACCCGCCGAACATAAAAAATCTATACAATGGTTAAAGTGAGTTAACCCTCCATAATTTGCCAAACATAAAAAATATAGAAGGGTTAAGCTAACCCCTTTAGATGGATTATAATGAGTTAACCCCTCAAAATGAGGAGTTTACTAATATCCTATTTAGAAGGATTAAGAGTTAACCCTTCTAATTATAAAGAAAATAGTCAAAATCATTGTTATTCCCAAACACTAAAACTGATCACAATGACTAAAATAAAACTTATATAACGGGTTAATAATTTAGTCCTTCGGATTATCGAATTGGCTAACTATGTTAATCCTTTTCCTTAATCCCTTTTCATTAACCATTTGCCAAACGGAGCCTAATAGTATTTGGGTGGTACGTTCGGTTATAAGTGAAAGAAACTTTACTTGTAGTAATAATCAGGTTGTTTTTGGTACGTCAGCTTGCTTACTGCAAAACAAATAGCTCATTTTTCTTTTCTTTTTTTTCTTTTTTTTCTCTTTTTTTCATTTCTCAAAACTCTTGATACTTATCATAATAATATTTGCATGAGATCCCAAGCTATAGGCACTGTTTCTGAGAAAAGAACAGAATATTAAGCTGATGAAACTTAAGTTAATTCAGGTACTAATGAGCAAAACTTGATATAACAGCTATCACGAAATTCAACAGAACAATAAACTTTTTACTGTCAACAGGTTTTCCCAAATATTTTACCCTTCGAGTTCGAAGCAAACTATACTCTTTTGAGGCACATTAGAGAAAGAACTAGAGTGATTTTTGTTTCTGCATATTTAGATGTTGCTTTTGCATATTTTGATGTAATTAGAGAAGCAACTGTATTTTTCGGATCTGGATTCTCTCTACTTATGTGATAATTAAAGAGGGTCTAATTCTCTCAATTCTTATAGATGAGATCACGGCAGGTAAAATTTACACCGGATATTGATAGTTGTACTAGTAGTTTCAAGACCATACGGATGTTAAAGATTGAGAGAGTAGAACAGGACAACAACTAGCTGCATCTAAATATGTGAAAAACAAGAAATCTATGTTGTGAACAAAAAGAGAACATAACTAAGGCAGAATCGTGCCACCAATACCAGTATATTCAATTTGAAACCCTAAGGGTTCATGGCGAAAATTAAGGAGGTGGTTACCTCAAACGAACCTCGCGTTCGTTCAATTTTAACCGAGCTTCGCGCTCAACGAACCTCGCGTTCGTTCTAAGGTGAACCTCGCGTTCAACTCAGGTGAGCGTCAAGCTCAATTTTAACGAACCTCGCGTTCGTTCTAAGGTGAACCTCGCGTTCAACTCAGGTGAGCGTCAAGCTCAATTTTGACGAACCTCGCGTTCGTGCTTCAGTCGAGCCTCGCGTTCGAACTTCAGACGAACCTCGCGTTCGTACTTCAGACGAACCTCGCGTTCGTACTTCAGTCGAACCTCGCGTTCATTTTTTAAACGAACCTCGCGTTCGTTCCCAAGTTGAACCTCGCGTTCTTTTATCAAACGAACCTCGCGTTCGTTCATTTTCAGACGAACCTCGCGTTCGTGCTTAAGTGAGTCTCGTACTCAATACAGTCGAACCTCGCGTTCGAAGTTAAGGGAACTTCGTGTTCATTATGGTTAAGCCTCGGCTTTTCATGGGTCCACTTTGGTATACTTAATTTATTCAATTAAGTTATGGGCCCTAATTAAGCTGTGAGACCCCAATTAAGTTTTTGGAAATTCAGTTGATTTAAATTTTTTAATTTAAATCTAATTCGGTTTTTAATCAATTATTTAATTCAAATATTATGACACTAAGGTATTAAGGTTGTCTCTCACTCCAATTGATTAATTGAAACAAGAAGTTGCCAAAGTAACCTCTCTTGTGTAGATTGTTCATGAGGAATGTGAGATGTTTGTGTGTATGCTTTCGTGTAAATATTTAATCGGCCCAAAGGAAGGTTAATATTTATTTAGACTGTATACACATCTGCGATGATAAGCGTGTGACAATTATAAGGTTTACATGTGAATAATGAATCGATCCAAAGATAGTTTCATTATTTGACATGAGTTATTGTCAATGTTTGATCATTGCAACAAGGTATCACTTACAAGTTAATATTACTGTCCAAAGACTTGATATTAATGTTGTGCCGGTATCTTGGATGGGGATTGTCATTATTTGAATTTTATTGATTATGGTTATTGATGTGAGCATTCTTTTGTTTTATTTCAGCTAATGCATCTGCTGCAACAATTTCTGCTAACATCAACTCAATTCCCATGCTAAATGGGACAAACTTCAAGGTTTGGAAAGAGAACATATTAATTGTTCTTGGCTGCATGGATCTTGACTATGCATTAAGAACTGAACAACCCCAACCTCTCAATATGGATAGCACTCCTGATGCAAAGAAGGAGTATGAGAAATGGGAGCGTTCAAATCGCATGAGTCTTATGAACATTAAGTGCGGCGTTCCGGAAGCCTTCAGGGGCATAGAATCCGAAGGGATTACTAAGGCTAAAGATTTCCTTGCCGAAATTGAGAAGCGTTTTGCGAAAAACGATAAGGTAGAAACAAGCACGCTTTTAGCTCGCTTGATTTCAATGAAGTATAAGGGCAAAGGAAATATCAGGGAGTACATTATGGAAATGTCTCATATTGCTTCAAAGCTTAAGGCACTTAAACTCGATCTTTGTGACGAGTTATTGGTGCATCTGGTTTTGTTGTCTCTTCCTGCACAATTCAATCAGTTTAATGTCAGTTATAACTGCCAAAAGGAGAAATGGACTCTAAATGAGCTCATTTCATACTGTGTGCAAGAAGAAGACAGGTTGAAGCAAGATAAGACAGAAAGTGCTCATTTGGCCTATGCCTCTAAGGATAAGGGCAAGAAAAGGAAGAATGATAAGGAAGCTGCTAAGGGTCCAGTTGAGAAGAAACAACATAAGGATAATCAGGGTTGTTTCTTCTGTAAGAGTAAAGAAGGATTGTACAAAATATCACGCCTGGCGTGCTAATAAGGGTACGTTCCTTACTTTTGTCTGTTCTGAGGTTAATTTAGCTTCAGTACCTAGAAACACTTGGTGGTTAGACTCTGGTGCTACTACTCACATAAGTATTTCTATGCAGAGTTGTCTGAGCTACTGAAAGCCAAGTGATGTTGAAAGACACATCTTTGTGGGCGACGGTCAATCGGTAGATGTGGAAGCAATTGGGCATTTTAGGTTGCTATTAGGAACTGGTTCTTATTTGGACTTAAAAGATACTTTTGTAGTACCGTCTTTTAGACGGAATTTGATTTCAGTTTCTGGAAACAGTCAATTCAGTTTATCTTTTAATTCAAATGTTGTGGGAACCGGTTATTTGAGTACTTATGACAACCTATATTTGCTTGATACAATTGCTTCTTATAATGAAACTTTGCATGCGGAATCGCGTGGTACTAAGCGTAAATTAAATAAGGAAAATTCAGAGTCATTATGGCATAAGTGCTTGGGTCATATCTCAAAAGGTAGAGTTGAGCGTCTTGTGTCTGATGGCATTTTGGATTCCCTTGATTTTTCGGACTTCGACGTATGTGTTAAATGTATCAAGGGAAAACAGACCAAAGTTAAGAGATTAGGTGCCAACAGATCTTCGGATGTCTTAGAATTGATACATACGGATATTTGTGGGCCATTCCCTACGGAATCCTGGAATGGTCAACAATATTTTATATCATTCATAAACGATTACTCACGTTATGGGTACCTATATCTTATTCATGAAAAATCTAAGTCTCTGGACATGTTCAAAACCTATAAAGCTGAAGTTGAGAATCAACTCAACAGAAGAATTAAAACCGTCAGATCTGATCGTGGTGGTGAGTACTACGGTAGATATGATGGTTCAGGTGAACAACGTCCAGGACCATTTGCTAGATACCTAGAGGAATGCGGTATCGTCCCACAGTACACAATGCCGTGTTCACCTAGCATGAATGGTGTAGCTGAAAGAAGAAATAGGACTCTTAAGGATATGGTAAGAAGTATGATTGCTCATTCTTCTTTACCAGAGTCACTCTGGACAGAAACACTTAAGACAGCAACTTACATTCTGAATAGAGTACCAAGTAAAGCAGTTCCTAAAACACCTTATGAGCTTTGGACTGGTCGAAAGCCCAGTTTAAAGCACTTACATATTTGGGGATGTCCAGCTGAGGCAAGGCCTTATAGGCCAAATAAAAAGAAATTGGACTTCAAAACAGTTAGCAGCTACTTTATTGGATACTCTGAACGCTCTAGGGGCTATAAGTTTTATGATCCCACTATAAGGAATATTTTTGAGACGGGAACAGCAACATTCTTTGAGGATGTTGAGTTTGGGGGGAGAAATAAGGTTAGAGACATTAGTTTTGAGGAGGAATTGGCTTCAGATCCAATCCATACAGTTACTTTTGACAATATTCAGGTTCCTATACCTGTTGTTGCTCAAGAAGTAAATCCAGAACCTCAAGATGATAATGTTGAACAACTCCCTATTCCAGAAGAACAAACTCAACAACCTCAAGAACCAGTGCCACTAAGGAGATCCACGAGAGAAAGGAGAAATGTTATTTCGGCAACCTCAAGAACCAGTGCCATTAAGGAGATCCACGAGAGAAAGGAGAAATGCTATTCCGGATGATTATATTGTATTTCTCCAAGAACATGAGGAAAGTAGTGGAATGTTAGAAGATGATCCAATCAACTTCTCTCAGACCATGAAAAGTTCTAACTCTCAACAGTGGATTGATGCCATGAATGAAGAGTACAAGTCTATGCAAGACAATAAGGTTTGGGAACTTGTCCCATTGCCAGAAGGTGCAAAACCAATTGATTGTAAATGGATTTTTAAAACCAAACGGGATGCAAATGATAATATGAATGAAGAGTATAAGTCTATGCAAGACAATAAGGTTTGGGAACTTGTCCCATTACCAGAAGGTGCAAAACCAATTGGTTGTAAATGGATTTTTAAAACCAAGCGGGATGCAAATGGTAATGTGGAGAGGTATAAGGCACGTCTTGTGGCTAAAGGCTATACTCAAAAGGAAGGCATTGATTATACAGAGACTTTCTCTCCGGTTTCATCGAAAGACTCTTTCAGAATAATCATGGCACTTGTTGCTCATTATGATCTTGAGTTACATCAGATGGATGTTAAGACTGCATTTCTCAATGGAGACATTGATGAGATGATCTATATGGTGCAACCAGAAAACTTTGTGTCGGGAGACCCAAAGAATATGGTCTGCAAATTAAGGAAATCCATCTATGGACTCAAGCAAGCTCCTCGTCAATGGTATCATAAGTTTCAACAAATAGTTATCTCGTTCGGTTTTGAGATGAACATTGTTGATGACTGTGTACATCACAAGTTCAGTGGGAGTAAGTATATCTTTCTGGTTCTGTATGTCGATGACATATTGCTTGCCACTAATGATATAGGCATGTTGCACGAAACCAAGAGATTTCTATCAAAGAATTTTGAGATGAAAGATCTTGGGGACGCCTCTTTTATATTAGGGATCCAGATACATCGAGATCGCTCTCGGGGTATTCTTGGATTATCACAAAAGAGCTATATCGATAAGGTACTTAAAAGGTTTGGCATGCAAGATTGCAGACCAGGTGACACCCCTGTTGCTAAAGGAGACAAGTTTAGTCTCAATCAGTGCCCTAAAGGTAACCTTGAAATTCAGGAAATGCAGAAGATTCCTTATGCTTCGGCTGTAGGAAGTCTAATGTATGCTCAGGTATGTACGCGTCCGGATATTGCGTACATTGTTGGGATGTTAGGCAGATACTTAAGCAACCCTGGTATGGATCATTGGATAGCAGTCAAAAGGGTTATGAGGTATCTTCAGAAAACAAAAGATTACATGCTCACATACAGAAAATCAGAGAAATTAGAGGTCATTGGGTATTCGGACTCTGATTTTGCTGGATGCCAAGATAGCAGGAAGTCTACATCAGGCTACATTTATATGTTAGCAGGAGGAGCTATATCATGGAAAAGTGTTAAACAGACACTCGTAGCGTCCTCCACTATAACAGCAGAATTTGTAGCTTGCTATGAGGCATCCAATCAGGGAATATGGCTGCGAAACTTTGTCACGGGATGATCCTCTTACTAAGGGATTGCCACCTAAGGTCTTTCATGAGCATACTGCTCATATGGGTGTGGTATTATTTGAGGATATTATGTTTTAGTGGGAGTTTGTATTTGTGGTGCTTTATGTTTGGTTGTATTGTCTGATCAGAATAAAGTATTCAGTTAAGACACTCTGTTACATTATGTTTGGTTTTGACCTCACTAAGGAGGACCAGTTGAAAATAGACATGTACTGATCACATTGCATGTAATTTTCATGCTGCACATCCATGATTGATCTATGTCGTTTGATTGTATTGGTATATGTGACCATTGATGGGTCGAGTCACGATAAATGTGACGAAGGCCGCTTTGATCCTATATTGATATAGTCAATGGACGAGATTGTTCGAAAATACCTTTTCAGTGATAGCATTTTTTGAGCTCATAAGGTTATACACAATTTAAGGAATCATATGGTGCCCAAGTGGAAGATTGTTGGATTTAATCTAATAAATCTAATTGTGGGCACATATGATTAATCAATGTGTATTGCTATCTTTCAGGATAACCCACTAAAGTGATCAAGTAATTTGGGTTAATGGGTATTTAAATAAGTTATGGGGTTATATGTGCAGATACCAGGTTGTAATTGTGATTTGTTGAGGGGCCAAATTACAAATGTACAACATCTATAAATAATGGGTTATGGTCCCTAATCTAGGGTTACATTCTCTAATTCTCTTCACCCCCATCTAGAGAGAAATTCGGCTATAGAGAAACCCTAAGGTTAGAAGATCCAAAACCCATCTCAGGTTTCATCTATGGATTCAGGTATAAACTTCCGCTCTTTTGATTATTGTTAATCTCTTCGAATTAATCATGGCTTTATGGTTTTAGATCTCAAGTTTTTATTAGATCTAACATTTGCATTATTGGTTTTAAGAATTCATCTTCCTTGTATAACATTGTTTCAATAGTTTTCACTTTTACAACACTATACTTTCTCAAGTAAAGCTTGGATTCATGTCAGTCAAAATAATATAAAAATTCAAATTAACTTTAAATTATATTTGTATTCTATCAATTGAAATATCAACATGAAAATTTAAATTGGGTGTAGCCCATTTAAACAAACATCAAAGAAAATAAATAATCGTAATATTAAAGTTTAGAGACAAAAGTGAGCACGAACTATTAAAGTGGAACTAATGTTTAGTTAGAAAATAAGTCGTGGTATTTAACCACGTGTATTGCATGTGTATAAAACCTAGTTACAAGAAAACGTCCTACTTTTTGTGCGTTTTGTACTATGACAATACAATAGTATATAACTCTCATATACAGTTATCACTGCTCTATCGATTTAAATGGATACTTCCTTTCTCCATTGATGTCTGAAAAGATTTAAAAACAAGTCGATTAAGATGTGTCTCATCCCCATGTAATAATCTCATTCCTGTGTAATAGAAATGGGCATCCAACATCTTAAAAATGCATCTCACAAAACATTTCCCAACTACTCAAGTATCGACTCAACCAATCAAGTATTGACATGTGTTCCGCTGAATATCACTTCATTATTCCAATTATGTTATCCCTTTTCAAAAGGCTCCAAACAAATACCATGCTCCCTCACCAATGAAAAGGCCGCTATTGCTGACATCAAATACGCACGGTACACCGACAAGATGAGATGATAGATCAGAAATTTGGCGGGAAAAGATGAGAGGGAATTAGGAATATTGAGATATTTTCTATTATCTTTGTTGGAAGTTTTAGCGTTGTGCCGTACGGATGAGAAAAATATGACAGGGGAATAACACAAAAATTATGGCCATAATAATAGCAGGATTATGTGAACAATCCGTCTACAAAAATTAAATTTGAACGATGTTGGATTTAATCTAATAAATCTATTTGTGGGCACATATGATTAATCAATGTGTATTGCTATCTTTCAGGATAACCCACTAAAGTGATCAATTAAGTTGGGTTAATTTGGTATTTAAATAAGTCATGGGGTTATATGTGCAGATACCAGGTTGTAATTGTAATTTATTGAGGGGTTAAATTACAAAAGTACAACATCTATAAATAAGGGGTTATGGTCCCTAACCTAGGGTTACATTCTCTAATTCTCTACACCCCCATCTAGCTAGAGAAATTCGGCTAAAAGAGAAAACCCTAAGGTTAGAAGATCCAAAACCCAAAATCAAGATCAATCTATGGATTCAGGTATAAGCTTCCGCTCTCTTTTGATTTTGTTAATCTCTTTGAATTAATCATGGCTATATGGTTTTAGATCTCAAGTTTTATGATGTAGATCTATCAAGTGGTATCAGAGCCACCTTGATTAATTCTTAGGGATTTAAGTTTTATTGGGTTTTTGATCTTAAATCTCTGGTTAAAGATTCAATTTTTGGGTTCGGATGAACAGTAATGTTCGGCGAACAGTAACGAAATTTTTTTCGGATGAACAGTAAAGTATTTTTTCGGATGAACAGTAACTAAAAAATCGCCGGTGAACAGTAACTAATTTTTTTTCGGATGAACAGTAAAGTATTTTTTCGGATGAATAGTAACTGAAAAATCGCCGGTGAACAGTAACTTTTGGGAATTTTTTGGATTTTTCTTTGATTTTTCCTTCAATTTTTTCCAATTCTGGATCTGTTTTGAAAATAAAAATCAAAGGTTTTTGGGTTTGTCGGCGGCGGTTTCAGATTTGAAACCCTAAGGGTTCATGGCGAAAATTAAGGAGGTGGTTACCTCAAACGAACCTCGCGTTCGTTCAATTTTAACCGAGCTTCGCGCTCAACGAACCTCGCGTTCGTTCTAAGGTGAACCTCGCGTTCAACTCAGGTGAGCGTCAAGCTCAATTTGTTCGTTCAGGTGAGCGTCAAGCTCAATTTCAACGAACCTCGCGTTCGTTCTAAGGTGAACCTCGCGTTCAACTCAGGTGAGCGTCAAGCTCAATTTTAACGAACCTCGCGTTCGTTCCAAGGTGAACCTCGCGTAGACGAACCTCGCGTTCGTACTTCAGACGAACCTCGCGTTCGTACTTCAGACGAACCTCGCGTTCGTACTTCAGTCGAGCCTCGCGTTCGTACTTCAGACGAACCTCGCGTTCGTACTTCAGACGAACCTCGCGTTCGTACTTCAGACGAACCTCGCGTTCATACTTCAGACGAACCTCGTGTTCGTACTTCAGTCGAGCCTCGCGTTCGTACTTCAGACGAACCTCGCGTTCGTGCTTCAGTCGAGCCTCGCGTTCGAACTTCAGACGAACCTCGCGTTCGTACTTCAGACGAACCTCGCGTTCGTACTTCAGACGAACCTCGCGTTCGTACTTCAGACGAACCTCGCGTTCGTACTTCAGACGAACCTCGCGTTCGTACTTCAGACGAACCTCGCGTTCGTACTTCAGACGAACCTCGCGTTCGTACTTCAGACGAACCTCGCGTTCGTACTTCAGACGAACCTCGCGTTCGTACTTCAGACGAACCTCGCGTTTGAAGTTAAGGGAACTTCGTGTTCATTATGGTTAAGCCTCGGCTTTTCATGGGTCCACTTTGGTATACTTAATTTATTCAATTAAGTTATGGGCCCTAGTTAAGCTGTGATACCCCAATTAAGTTTTTGCAAATTCAGTTGATTTAAATTTTTTAATTTAAATCTAATTCGGTTTTTAATCAATTATTGAATTCAAATATTATGACACTAAGGTATTAAGGTTGTCTCTCACTCCAATTGATTAATTGAAACAAGAAGTTGCCAAAGTAACCTCTCTTGTGTAGATTGTTCATGAGGAATGTGAGATGTTTGTGTGTATGCTTTCGTGTAAATATTTAATCGGCCCAAAGGAAGGTTAATATTTATTTAGACTGTATACACATCTGCGATGATAAGCGTGTGACAATTATAAGGTTTACATGTGAATAATAAATCGATCCAAAGATAGTTTCATTATTTGACATGAGTTATTGTCAATGTTTGATCATTGCAACAAGGTATCACTTACAAGTTAATATTACTGTCCAAAGACTTGATATTAATGTTGTGCCGGTATCTTGGATGGGGATTGTCATTATTTGAATTTTATTGATTATGGTTATTGATGTGAGCATTCTTTTGTTTTATTTCAGCTAATGCATCTGCTGCAACAATTTCTGCTAACATCAACTCAATTCCCATGCTAAATGGGACAAACTTCAAGGTTTGGAAAGAGAACATATTAATTGTTCTTGGCTGCATGGATCTTGACTATGCATTAAGAACTGAACAACCCCAACCTCTCAATGCGGATAGCACTCCTGATGCAAAGAAGGAGCATGAGAAGTGGGAGCGTTCAAATCGCATGAGTCTTATGATCATTAAGCGCGGCGTTCCGGAAGCCTTCAGGGGCATAGAATCCGAAGGGATTACTAAGGCTAAAGATTTCCTTGCCGAAATTGAGAAGCGTTTTGCGAAAAACGATAAGGTAGAAACAAGCACGCTTTTAGCTCGCTTGATTTCAATGAAGTATAAGGGCAAAGGAAATATCAGGGAGTACATTATGGAAATGTCTCATATTGCTTCAAAGCTTAAGGCACTTAAACTCGATCTTTGTGACGAGTTATTAGTGCATCTGGTTTTGTTGTCTCTTCCTGCACAGTTTAACCAATTTAAGGTCAGTTATAACTGTCAAAAGGAGAAATGGACTCTAAATGAGCTCATTTCATACTGTGTGCAAGAAGAAGACAGGTTGAAGCAAGATAAGACAGAAAGTGCTCATTTGGCCTATGCCTCTAAGGATAAGGGCAAGAAAAGGAAGAATGATAAGGAAGCTGCTAAGGGTCCAGTTGAGAAGAAACAACATAAGGATAATCAGGGTTGTTTCTTCTGTAAGAAGCCTGGACATGTAAAGAAGGACTGTACAAAATATCACGCCTGGCGTGATAATAAGGGTACGTTCCTTGCTTTGGTCTGTTCTGAGGTTAATTTAGCTTCAGTACCTAGAAACACTTGGTGGTTAGACTCTGGTGCTACTACTCACATAAGTGTTTCTATGCAGGGTTGCCTGAGCTACCGAAAGCCAAGTGATGTTGAAAGACACATCTTTGTGGGCGACGGACAATCGGTAGATGTGGAAGCAATTGGGCACTTTAGGTTGTTGTTAGGAACTGGTTATTATTTGGATTTAAAAGATACTTTTGTAGTACCGTCTTTTAGACGGAATTTGGTTTCTGTTTCTGTATTGGACAAATCAGGTTATTCTTGTTCATTTGGAAACAGTCAATTCAGTTTATCTTTTAATTCAAATGTTGTGGGAACCGGTTACTTGAGTATTTATGACAACCTATATTTGCTTGATACAATTGCTTCTTACAATGAATCCTTGCATGTGGAATCACGTGGTACTAAGCGTAAATTAAATAAGGAAAATTCGGCGACATTATGGCATAAGCGCTTAGGTCATATCTCAAAAGGTAGAATTGAGCGTCTTGTGTCTGATGGCATTTTGGATTCCCTTGATTTTTCGGACTTCGACGTATGTGTTGAATGTATCAAGGGAAAACAGACCAAAGTGAAAAGATTAGGTGCCAACAGATCTTCGGATGTCTTAGAATTGATACATACGGATATTTGTGGGCCATTCCCTACGGAATCCTGGAATGGTCAACAATATTTTATATCATTCATAGACGATTACTCACGTTATGGGCACCTATATCTTATTCATGAAAAATCTGAGTCTCTGGACATGTTCAAAGCCTATAAAGCTGAAGTTGAGAATCAACTCAACAGAAGAATTAAAACCGTCAGATCTGATCGTGGTGGTGAGTACTACGGTAGATATGATGGTTCAGGTGAACAACGTCCAGGACCATTTGCTAGATACCTAGAGGAATACGGTATCGTCCCACAGTACACCATGCCGGGTTCACCTAGCATGAATGGTGTAGCTGAAAGACGAAACAGGACTCTTAAGGATATGGTAAGAAGTATGATTGCTCATTCTTCTTTACCAGAGTCACTCTGGGGAGAAGCACTTAAGACAGCAGCTTACATTCTGAATAGAGTACCAAGTAAAGCAGTTGCTAAAACACCTTATGAGCTTTGGACTGGTCGAAAGCCCAGTTTAAAGCATTTACATATTTGGGGATGTCCAGCTGAGGCAAGGCCTTATAGGCCAAATGAAAAGAAATTGGACTCCAAAACAGTTAGCAGCTACTTTATTGGATACTCTGAACGCTCTAGGGGCTTTAAGATATGATTACGGAGTTCGGTCCCCACGACCTACGTCTCCGCTCCTCACCTCGAGGAGATCTCCACTATCACAACCGGGTTTTCTACGTTCACCCGAACAACGTTTACACCTCACAGTATCGGTTTTCAACGCTCATCGATCAACGTCACTCCTCACAATCGGTTTTCTAGTTCACCGAAAACTTTCACACCTCACTCGGTTTCTAGCTCACCGAAAACCTAACAATCTCACAATGTAACAAATATAAATTGTTCTCTAATATGGATGAGAACACAATAAAAGCTCAACTCAAAGTTACAATCTCTCACCACCCAACTATACTATGTATGAAAGATACAATAAGCTCAATGTGGGTGTGTGTAACAATGAGTAAAATAAAATCTAACTCAAATAGCAAACTAGCAATAATAAGAATATGAAAAACAATAACGAAATTGCTAGAGAAAAGAGTTAGAAAACTTCTCTATAAACACAAAGAAGAGGATGAAGGGGATTGAGAATTCTCTATAGATCAAGAGTGAGAGAGAGATGAGTTGAATGCCCAAACACCAAAGGATGATCTCCTCTTTGCTCTTGTGAAATTTGCTTCACAAACTAAAACCCTCAATTGCTTAAAAGCTTTTTAAACCAAACTTAAACAAACATTAAACAAGTTTAAACCCTTGTTAATTTTCTTTTAAAACATTTCTTAGTTAACTTGAGAGTTGAAGACAATGGGGTATTTATACCCTCTCACAACTCAGCCAAGAAACCAGAGCAAAAGACAAAACAGCCCCAAGGCAACGGTCAAAAAACTAGCCGTTGATCGGTCGACCGGTGCGGTCGACCGAAAACTGACACAGCAGAAAAACAGGTTTTAGAGCTGATTTTAAAATGCTGTTTAAAAATATCAAATAAATTCCAAAAAATGTAAAACTTTGGGGAATGATTATAGATATGATAATAAACATGCTACAATGACTGGTTTCGAAAAAGGACTTTCCAAATGAAAAATATCATCATTTTACAAAATAGTCCAAAACATGAAAATGTAAACACATGAGTTTGATGTTTTGACCTAAACCAGCTTTTAAAACTTTACAAAATGATTTTATAGACTTAGTAAAACATGTATAAACTGATATTAAAGTCTACAAACTAAGAATACAATATTTTCACAAATACAATAGAAAATGAAACCTATGAGTATGTATATGAAAATATATTTGTTTCATATCTAAGTAGATAAATCAAATCACAATATTTTCACAAATACAATAGAAAATGAAACCTATGAGTATGTATATGAAAATATATTTGTTTCATATCTAAGTAGATATCAAATCACGTATGTATATGAAAATATATTTGTTTCATATCTAAGTAGATAAACCAAATCACAATATGAAACATGTAATTTCATATTTATAAACATGAAAACTAAAACTTGTGTTGTATATATATGTGACTACATATATATACAAGGAAACCAATAAAATGTATGTGTATAGATAATTGAGCTTAGAGTACTTAACACACATAATATAAATCCTAAACTACATTACCCAAGCAATCTTGATCTTCAATTAAGCTTGACTTGGTACACGTGCGGATGAAGCTTGAACTTGATCTTTAACTTTGAATAGCAAGGCTTCAACCACTATATCCGCCAACCTCCATTTGATATCTTCGTTAAAGCGCTATTCCATCCATCCTCCAACAACGTTGTTTGTCTACAATACATAGGAATACACAAACACTAGACAAACAATATTAGTAGTAAATTGTTTGTAAATCATCATCAAAACAAGAAGGCCAACAATTCAGTCTCTGGAGACTTCTTCCTGTGAGAACGTCGTCGTTGGTTGGGCAAAGCAACATTCGTAAATTGGTCGAACACCAATAGTTTGGCCACATATGAGCAGCATTGATATTCCGAGAGGACCGTAGGAATGACTTATTGCATCGGTCTTTCTCTCGATATGAACTCTCTCAAATCTGTTACAAAGACTTGAGAAGAATTACTCACTGATCGTGAGATTTGAATTGGAACCCCCAGTCCATGATTGGATGGGACTGGCTCTTGGTGAACATGGATCTGGTTGAGATGCCTTGAATCCATGAACTTCTTATATCCTCTCCTCAACCTAGTCGCGCTACGCAGAGTATTCGGGGGTCTCGCTGCCTGGTCAGCGAGCCGGGGGTCCAGGGGGCGGCGCGCCCCTGGCCAGGGGGTCCGGGGGGGATGGAATACCCCCCGGCGGGGTTCGGGGCAGCGCCCCGAAGCTCCACGATATATACCAGGCTCTGTATTGGATTTCGTCAACTGAACGCATGCCTGAGCTTCAGGTTTTGCTGATGAAACGCATATTTGAGAGTTGCGTTTATTTTGTGGAACGCAACCCTGAGGGTTGCGTTCATTTTGTGGAACGCGCCCCTGAGGGTTGCGCTCAGTCTTCTTCACACAGGCCTATGTTTAGGCTCATAGACGCGAGACTTGCATTCTGAAACAGAAACGCAGGGCATAGGGTCGCGTTTAGGCTCACAAACACGAAGCTCATGTTGACTTGAGGATCGGCATTCTCGGAGATGTGCTCGTCGTAAGGATCTCCTCCTCCGTCGAGCGACGTTCTTCTTAGCCTGCTTCAAGGCCTTGGCAGCAACACCTTCAACTCGGTGGACGAGTTTGGCCGAAGCTGAGCCCACTCCATCGGAGGAGGGGCTGTCCGAGCAGTCTTTCTTAGGCGGTTCGGCTGCAATTGGAGCAGTTGGAGCTTTAGTCTCTTTGGAGACTTTGTGGATCTTGCGCATAGCCTTGGGGCTAAGGGATCCGGAGGAGATAGCCTCCTCAAACTTGGCTTGATCAAACTCTACCATGAGAGTTTCGATGGTTGTTCCAGTGAGATGAACATCGAATTGCGCCACCACTTCTTCGTCACAGAAGCTTGTCCCCAGCGGAGTCGCCATCTTTTGTTTGTGGGAAAATTTGCAGTAAAAGAAATAAAAGAAAATTGATTTGTATTCCTTTAATCTCAGTTACAATTGGATTTCCTGATTACAAAAGAGAAGAGAATGAAGTTGATTCTCCCCTTTGTTTAATTCTGGGTTCTTCACGGTGGCGATGGAGTGCCTCCCTCGAATCCTTGCGTCGAACTTGCTCCCCGTTGACGATCCGATGTTTTGTTTCACTGGAACGTGGTCTTCTCCTCACGATTTGACGTTGTGGAGAACTCTGAACGAGTTTAAAACTCTATGAAAGAGTTGATTTAACCGAAAGTCGGTTATAAGCCAAGGATGAAGAAGAGCTTGTTGCTGATCTCCAAAGCTCCAACCGAAGGATGAAGGATCCTCTTTTCGTTGCTAAGAAGTTCCAACCGACCGCCTCTGAACTGAATTGATTTTTAATTATTTATAGGGGATTAAGGGGTATAACCACCTCCTTAATTCGCTCCTAAGTGGGGCTAATGGGATGTAACCGCCCCTTAAATCACTCCTGAGTGGAGTTGTGATCCCCTCAGATCGTGGGAAACGGTTTTGGAACCGTTCAGCTCGTGTTTGAACGAGTCAAACGCAGGCCCGCGTTCTGGCATGAATTCTGTGTCCAAACGCAATGCCTAAAAGCTTGAACGCAGCATCTGGAAGCTCGGACGCAGCATTTGGAAGCTCATTTGCAGCGATTTAAGAGCTGCGTTTGGCAGCGGATCTGAGCTGCGTTTTCATTTGCAGCGATTTAAGAGCTGCGTTTGGCAGCGGATCTGAGCTGCGTTTACAGCAATTTGGAAGCTTCTGCAGCGATATGGAGCTGCGTTCTTTGATGTTTGAAGGTGCGTTTCGCAGTGTTATGGAACTGCGTCTGGCGGTGATTAAAGTTGCGTCTGGCAGCGGTATAGAGCCGCGTTGGGCATCGATTGGAGCTGCGTTGGGCAGCGATTGAAGCTGCGTATGGTAGCGGTATAGAGCCGCGTTGGGCAGCGATTGGAGCTGCGTCTGGTAGCGGTATAGAGACGCGTTGGGCAGCGATTGGAGCTGCGTTCGTGGCGCATCTTGATGCTGGTACGCGGGGAGGACTTCCACATCTTGATTTGAAGAGATCGTCGATTTGTAGTCTCTTTCTGTCGAAGCATTGCAAAGATCATCATTTTGTAATCTTTACTTTAGCACTTTGATATATGAGAGTCGTCAGATTGTAACTCCCGATGTTGATTATGAAGGCTGTTTGATTAGAGCTTCCATCAGTTGTCGTGAAGGTCGTCAGATTGTAACCTTTAGCGATCAACGTGAAAGTCTTCAAATTGTGACCTTCTGGAAGTCGTCAGAGTGTAACTTCCATCATCGGTGTTTTGATGGGGATCAGCTATCTATTGTGATTTTTAGACAGCCTACAGCTCCTCACCTCGAGGAGATCTCCACTATCACAACCGGGTTTTCTACGTTTACCCGAATAACGTTTACACCACACAATACGGTTTTCTAGTTTACCGAAAACTCTATAGCTAACACACTCTTGTAATCCCACTCTACACCCTCTCAAGTGTTGAATTAGACGTGTCTCCCTCAAGTGCCCCTAGGTTCATCAACCAACGTCACTCCTCTTGGGACGATCCCCGACTCTCGCCACACACTTCTCTCGGTGTACAAGTGTATTACAAAGTGAATCTCACAATAAGCACAATTCAAAGTGTTTGTTCTCTACAATGGATGAGAACGAATTATAACTCACTCTCTAAGTTACACAATCTCACAACCCAATTATACTATGAATGTAAATACAATAAGCTCAATGGTTGTGTGTGTGTAAACAAAGAGAAAATAAATTCAACTAAACTCAATATGAACACTAGCTTAATAAAATGATAATCAAACAATATAAAATATAAAGCTAGATTGAGTTTAGAGAACTTCTCAATAGATCAAGAGTGGAAGGAGAAGAGTTGGATGCTCAAACACCAATAGAGGATCTCCTCAAGCTCTTGTGAAATTGATTTCACAAAGTCAAACTCTCAAATACTTAAAAGCTTCTTAAACAAACTTAAACAACACTTAAACCCTTGTTAAAACTCTTGTTTAAAACATTTCTTGGATTTCCATGAGAACTGAGATCAATGGGGTATTTATAGCCTCCCAAAACCTCAGCCAAAAGCCTAACAGAAATGACCAAAAAACCAACAGAATCGGAAATCAGATTCTGTACAAAATGAGCGTTGGAGTGAACGGCGGTCGACCGTGAAAATCTCGCGGTCGACCGCGAGCCACTTTTGAAACTTGGAAAATTTTNACCGTGGCGGTCGACCGTAAACTGACATATGAGAAAACAGGTTTGAAAGTTAATTTTCTGATTTTAAAACCCTGTTTAAAATATCAAATAAATTCCAAAAAATATGAAACTTTGGAAAATGATTG
Organism: Asparagus officinalis; assembly: GCF_001876935.1. Lineage (NCBI taxonomy): Eukaryota > Viridiplantae > Streptophyta > Magnoliopsida > Asparagales > Asparagaceae > Asparagus > Asparagus officinalis. The sequence goes on along the minus strand of NC_033802.1, from coordinate 49,964,801 downwards.
TAGACATGATAATACACATGCTACAAAAATTGGTTTTTAGAAAAGACCTCCCAAATGAAAAATATCGTCATTTTGCAAAATAGTCCAAAACATAAAAATGTGAACATATGAGTTTTGATATTTTAGCTTAACCATGTTTTAAAAAATACAAAATAATTTTATAGACTTGAAGAAAGATGTAAACTATTGTTATGAAGTCTATAAACAATAAATATAGTATTTTCACAAATACAATAGAATATGAAACATATGAGTATGAATATGAATATATATTTGTTTTCATATCTATGAAATTAAACCAAACCAACTTATCCCCATAAAAACAAACATGTATAAATATTTATTTATATGCTTGTAAAAACTTTGTCTGTGGATAAACCAAAATCCAAAGTGTGTACATATATATAACTATATATATACATAGAAACCAATAAAATGTGTGTGTATATGATATTGAGCTTAAAGTACTTAACACACATAATATAAACTCCTAAACTAAATTACCCAAGCTTGATCTTGATCTTCAATAGCTTGACTTGGTAATCTTGCGGATGAAGATTGAACTTGGATCTTCAACTTGAATTGTACATAGCTTCACCTACTATTCCGCCAACCTCCATTGGATATGATCGTGAATGCGTAATTCCACCCATCCTCCAACATATTGTTTGTCTATAATAAATAATAAAATATAAATACTAGACAAACAATATTAGATGTAAATTGTTTGTTAAATATCATCAAAACAAGAAGGCCAACACAGCCTTGTGTGAACCCTGGGGCGTCACAACGTTGAGCCTGGGCGACGAGGGGCTGAGGTGATGATGCGACGGTGGTGCTAGGACGATGTCGGTGGTAGGTCGGCGCTAGGGGCTACGCTGAGGCGCGGGGGTGAGGCGTGTCGGCAGGCGGCTCTGGGCTGCGCTGAGGCGCGGGGCGAGGCTAGGTCGACGGGAAACTCTAGGGTGCGGGCGATACTGGACCGGAGGTGTTGGAGGCAGCGTGGTGTTGGGCCAGCGGCAGCGAGTTTGAACAGGAGGCGATGTTCGCGATATTTGGAGAGGATGAACAGGAGGCGATGAGTTTGAACAGGATGAATAGGAGACGATGATATTTTTAATTAGGGTTTAGTTTATTAATTAGTTGATGTTATATGGAGGTTTGGGTTACAGGTTTTTTATATTTTTTTCATTAATAATCCTGTTAAGATTAGGAGTTATGATTAATGAAGGTAATAGACTCTGTCGCCTTTCAGGAGACCCAATAACAACTGTATTAGAACCGAATCAATGACGAGACTAGAAAACCGTTATCCCATCTCACATCATTCCTCTAATATTTATTATCACTCAACAAAGGATTTAAAACCCGTCGTTATTATATGCACATTAATGACGGTCAACTGGTCGCTTCACTAATTTTGGTCGTTAAATACCGGATTTCTTGTAGTGACATTTTTTGTGTGTTGAAATAAGTGTTCTATTTTTTCTGTTTAATATTATAGCCTAGCAAAAACACTATGGTTTCAAGCACATGATATTTTATTTTCGAGAAAATCACCATAATAACACTGAAAATACCATAAGGGCCAGTTTGGTTGCCCATTTTTAAGGGGGAAAGTGGCTGAAAGCTGCCACAGATGTCCCATCTGTGGCAGCTTTCCCCTTCAAAATAAACCAACGAGTCGTAACATCCAAAGACTACCTAAAATTTTGGATTATTAAAAGATTGTTTAGATTTCTCACATTGTCCTAAATCCAAAATTCAAATCCAACATCCAAGCAGGCCCTAAATACGTGGGCCTCATGCAGTGAACACGGAAATGCAACGTACCTCTTACGTGGGCCTCATGCAGGTAGCCGTGTGACAAGTGGCTTGGGGGCCACAGAGCATCATTAACTGCTGTCCCGCAGAAACACGGAGACTGGGAAGGTCAAACCGTTACATAAAGGTGTCTTTCAGTTATTAATTTATTATTTATGTTTATTTAGAACATGCTTTCTTTTTCCATATTTCACAAGTATAAGGAGTGGAATCCTGTCCTCCTGCTTTCTCAGTCTCGCAGCTCTCGCATCGTTTCTCCTTCCTCTCTCCTCCCTAATTTGCTTTCTCTTTCTACGTTCGTAGTTTTCGTTGCCGGAGAATGGGAGTGCCGTCAGAAGATCCGGCGGCGGCGATCCGGTGATGAATCTCGACGGCGGAAGGGCGGCGACGGCGGCCGGAACGAGGGATCGCCGTCGTTCACTGCGCTGGAGACTGATGAAGGTGATTGAAAGAACTTTGGATTGGTAGTCTCATGAATTTGGGACTGTAATTGCTTAAATGTGGTTATTTGAATCTTTTTTGTGATCAGTTCCCTTTAAATTTGACATCTTTTAATGACAGCGATAGGCTTTCAGTTTGATTCTCGTATCGTTTTTGGGGATTTTTTTTTTCGTTTGGCTTCATTAAGTACTGATCTTCCATCGTAATTACCACAGAGGTCATTCCCTCTTAACGTTGCTGCATCAGTACTGAACTACTGATGGTGATCTTTCATTTTAATTTGATTTAATGCCAATTGGAGATACTTTTACTGCTAAAGGAAGGTTGCTCATGTGAGCATTTGTTGTATCTAAAACCGGAGTAAGCTTATTTTCATGTTGACATTATTTTGTTGCAATCCTGTCATTTCATGGATTATATCACTCAGTCATTTATTATCGGGTAACGAATGTCCTGTTCTTTTTTTCATCTTGAAATTTTTGCCTGATAACCCGAAGGGCTATTGTCATAGTAGTGTTTATCGTCTGCATAATAAGCATTACTCATTTGAAGAAATTTTCAATATAGACTCACTACCACATTTTATCACAAAAATCGACCCTATCTTTTTTTTATTAGCGAAATCGACCCAGTTTCTGCCACGTCAGCTCTGCCACGTCAGCTTTGTGGCCAGAAACTGGGTCGTTTCGAAAAAAACACATTGCTTAGTTAGTCGGGATTGACAACCCTGACTAATTAGTGTTAGGATATGTGAAGCCTAACTATCAGGCATGCCCTACACTTCAGAATAAAGAGGAACAAAGTTGGAACAGGATGAACAGGATCGATGATGGCGAAGTTCCAGCAAAACGACGAAGGAGGCATTTTTCTGCATCGCGGTCGACCGAGCAGGGCGCGGCGGTCGACCGCCTATGTGCACAGCTGGGTGCACAGGACAGAAGTTCGTCGCGGTCGACCGAGCATGGCGCTGCGGTCGATCGCTCAAAGTCCAGAGAGCAACCCAGCTTTCTGTCTTCGTCGCGGTCGACCGAGCATGGCGCGGCGGTCGCCCGCCAAAAGTCCAGAGAGCCAGGCAGATTTCGAACAACATCGCGGTCGACCGGATGTGGTGCGGCGGTCGACCGGAGTCGGGTTTTGGCCCAGATTCGTTTTTTAACCTGTTTTGATCTGTTTCCTTATTTACTTGTTAAACCCTTATGTCTATAAAAGGGTTGATTAGGGCATGATGTATTAAGACGAAAAATAGTGAATTTTTCTCCTGCGGCGGCCGTGGACGTAGTTTCTCACATTGAGAAGCGAACCACGTAAATCTTGTGTGTTTGAGATTGTTTGATTTTCTCTCTTCTCTCCTAAATCTCTATTTCCAAATCGCATCAGGGGGGTTGTGCATCCCCAACAATTGGTATCAGAGCGATCAGGTTCGGGGCGAGCGATTTGAGGTCAGAGACAATGGGATCTGAGAAGGAAACATCCAAGATTGAGAAGTTTGATGGAACAAACTTCGGGTTCTGGAAGATGCAGATGGAGGACTACCTCTATCAGAAGGATTTATACCTACCATTGGGAGAGAAGCCGACGGATATGAAAGATGCAGATTGGAAGCTATTGGATCGAAAGGCCCTTGGAGCGATCAGGTTGACCTTGTCTAAATCAGTAACGTTCAACATCAAGAATCAGAATACGACGGCGGATCTCATGGCGGCGTTGTCCAGTATGTATGAGCAGCCCTCTTCGGCGAATAAGGTACATCTCATTAAAAAGTTGTTTAATTTGAGGATGTTCGAGAGCCAGAAATTCAAGGAACACCTGAACGAGTTTAACGAGATCACAGATCAATTAAACTCAGTCAATATTCAGTTTGACGATAAAATCCAAGCCCTCTTGATACTTGGTCAATTACCCGACAGTTGGAAGGGTACTGTTATCTCGATTAGCGGATCATGTGGCAAATCAAAACTGAAGTTTTCAGAGGTGGTGGACATGATTATGACTGAGGAGATTAGAAGGCAAGAGGAAGGGATTTCTAATTCAGGGTCGGCGTTGAATCTTGAGAGCAGAGGAAGAAACAGAAACAGAGGAAATAGCCGTGAAAGACCTAACTCGAGGAACGGAAGGTCAAAGTCCAGGAACCGCAAGGGTAAGAAGGAGATCGATTGCTGAAATTGTGGCAAGTTTGGCCACTATGAGAATCAGTGCCGAGGACCCAAGAAGGATAAGGAGAACAAGACTGAAGCGAACGTGGCCTCAGGAGAATCAGATGATGCCCTAATCTGTTCATTGGAGAGCAAAACTGAATCGTGGGTGCTAGATTCAGGAGCTTCGTTTCATGCTACCTTAAATAGAGATTTATTTGAGAACTATGTTTCAGGAAACCTAGGAAAAGTCTATCTTGGTGATGATCAGCCCTGTGATATCGTTGGCAAAGGAGTCGTGCAGATCAAGCTCAATGGGTCTTTATGGAAGCTGAGCGATGTGAGACATGCACCTAGCTTGAGGAAAATTTTGATTTCCATAGGACAATTGGCGAAAGAGGGATATGTAACAACCTTCGCATGTGATACGTGGAAGGTTACAAAGGGATCCATGGTTGCCCGTGATACGAAGACTGGATCTCTCTACATGACGATAGATGCACGAGGTTCCATTGCAGTGGCTGAAAGTAATGAAGACCCAAATTTGTGGCACCAGAGGCTAGGTCACATGAGTAGCAAAGGCCTAAAGGTTATGCAATCGAATGGGAAGTTACCAGGTTTGAGATCGGCTAATATTGACTTATGTGAAAGCTGCATTCTTGGGAAACAAAAGAGAATAAGCTTCAAAAGGGTTGGCAGAACTCCTAAAGAAGAGAAGCTTGAGCTAGTTCACACAGATGTGTGGGGTCCAGCATCAGTACCATCCACCGGCGGAAGGTTATACTTTGTGACCTTCATAGATGATCACTCGAGGAAGACTTGGGTCTATTTCATGAAACACAAATCAGAAGTGTTTGAAGTCTTCAAGAGATGGAAGGCTATGGTTGAGAATGAGACCGGTTTGAAGATCAAGAAGCTTCGTTCTGCAACGGCGGCGAATATGAAGACTCAGAGTTCAAGAAGTTTTGTTATGACAGCGACATTAGATTAGAGAGGACAGTGCCAGGTACACCCCCAGCAGAATGGCATAGCAGAACGGATGAACAGAACTTTGACTGAGAGAGCCAGAAGTATGCGGTTACAAGCAGGTTTTCCAAAGCAATTCTGGGCAGAAGCAGTCAACACAGCTGCCTACTTGATCAACCGGGGACCATCAGTGCCTTTGGAACACAAAATACCTGAAGAATATGGAGTGGAAAGCAGGTAAATCTCTCTCACCTGAGAGTATTTGGATGTGTTTCATATGTACATCTGAGTGATCATGCTAGAAGCAAACTCGATCCTAAGTCCTTAAAATGTTTCTTTGTTGGCTATGGCGGCGATGAGTTTGGCTACAAGTTCTGGGATGAGCAGAACAAGAAAATCATCAGAAGCAGGGATGTGATCTTTAACGAATCAGTTCTCTACAAAGACCGTGATGCCGTTCAGCCCACTAGCACGATGCAGAGTGATCCTACATATTTCGAGTCAGATGATGCCTCAGATGGAGGCAATACCGAAGCTAGTTCTGATGAAGAAGAAGAGTTGATGGATGAGACTACTTCAGAGGGGGCAGATGAAGATGGAGAGCCTATTTCGCCCGTCAGAGAGTTGAGGCGGTCAGCTAGAGTCCCTAAGCCTAATCCGAAGTACCCATCACTACAGCCCAGAGCTCATCTCAACTACCTATTGTTGAGTGATGGTGGAGAGCCAGAAAGTTATGATGAGGCCCTTCGAGTGGATGATGCGAGCAAGTGGGAGCTCGCCATGAAAGATGAAATAAAATCCTTGAACACCAACAAGACATGGGAACTTGCGAAGCTACCAACGGGGAAAAAGGCCTTGAGCAATAAATGGGTGTACAGAATCAAAGAGGAACATGATGGTTCCAAGAGATACAAGGCCAGATTGGTGGTTAAAGGATTTCAGCAGAGAGAAGGAGTTGATTACACAGAGATCTTCTCTCCAGTAGTCAAACTGACTACCATCAGAACAGTCCTGAGTATTGTTGCAGCTGAAGATCTACATCTCGAGCAGCTAGATGTAAAGACAGCTTTCCTCCACGGTGATCTAGAGGAAGAGATATATATGCAGCAGCCAGAGGGGTTTACTCAGAAGGGAAAAGAGAAGATGGTATGCAGATTGAAGAAGAGCTTGTACGGCCTAAAACAAGCTCCAAGGCAATGGTACAAAAAATTCGATGGATTCATGCACAGGAACGGTTACTCCAGGTGCAATGCTGATCATTGCTGTTTCATCAAAGAGTTTGATAAAAGTTACATCATCCTGCTCATATATGTTGACGACATGCTTGTAGCCGGTTCAGATATGAGAGAGATCAAGAAGCTGAAGAAGCAGCTGTCGAGTGAGTTTGACATGAATGACCTAGGCGCAGCGAAGCAGATATTGGGAATGAAGATTAGCAGAGACAAACTCTTGGGCACACTGCGGCTATCTCAGGCCGAGTACATTAGACGGGTGCTTGAGAGATTCGGGATGAGTGGTGCTAAGGCCGTTAGCACACCGTTAGCCAGTCACTTCAAACTGACTAAGGAGCAGTGTCCTGAGACTGATGAAGAGAAAGAATACATGGCTAAGGTTCCATATGCTTCAGCCATTGGAAGCCTTATGTACGCCATGGTATGCACTAGACCCGACATTGCCCATGCAGTGGGAGCTGTGAGCAGATTTATGTCAGATCCAGAAAAGCAGCACTGGGAAGCAGTAAAGTGGATTCTTAGATACCTGCGAGGTACTATAGAAGATTGTCTATGCTTCAGAAGAGGCAAGTTAGTCCTGCAGGGTTTTGTTGATGCAGACTATGCTGGTGAGATAGACCAGAGAAGGAGAACTACAGGATATGTATTCACTTTGGGCTCTACAGCTATTAGTTGGGTTTCTCAGTTGTAGAAAATCGTTACTTTATCAACGACAGAGGCTGAATATGTTGCTGTGACAGAGGCGAGCAAGGAGATGATATGGTTGCAGGGTTTCTTGGAGGAGCTGAGACAGAAGAGTGAGAAGAGTGTCTTACATTGTGATAGCCAGAGCACAATTCATTTGGTGAAGAATCCCGCTTTTCATGCAAGGACCAAACACATACAGGTCCGCTACCACTTCATAAGATCAGCGTTGGACGAGGACATGTTGGAACTTGAGAAGATTCAAGGAAGCAAGAATCCAGCTGATATGCTTACCAAGGTTGTCACTACAGAGAAACTGAAGTTGTGTTCAACTTCAGTTGGCCTCAGCACTTGATGATACGGAGGCCGTCGCCGCAGAGAGAGCTGAAAGAGATTGATAGTTAGTCTCCAAGTGGGAGATTGTTAGGATATGTGAAGCCTAACTATCAGACATGCCCTATACTTCAGAAGAGAGGAGGAACAAAGTTGGAACAGGAGGAACATGATCGACGATGTGGTGCGGCGGTCGACCGGAGTCGGGTTTTGGCCCAGATTCGTTTTTTAACCTGTTTTGATCTGTTTTCTTTTTTACTTGTTAAACCCTTAAGTCTATAAAAGGGTTGATTAGGGCATGATGTAAAGAGACGAAAAATAGTGAATTTTTCTCCTGCGGCGGCCGTGGACGTAGTTTCTCACATTGAGAAACGAACCACGTAAATCTTGTGTGTTTGAGATTGTTTGATTTTCTCTCTTCTCTCCTAAATCTCTATTTCCAAATCGCATCAGGGGGGTTGTGCATCCCCAACAATTAGTATGTGCTCAAGACCCCGATTCAAGTCTCTGCAAAAAATTGGTGGGGTTGTCAAACCCAACCAAAATTGTCGGGTATGACAACCCCGACAATTTTTTTCATGCCAAATTGGTTGCAGTTGGCCAATTTCGACCTCCAATTGGCCGGTTCCCAAATAGTAGGGGTTGGCAGCCCGACTATTTGGCGGAGACTTTTGAAATTAGTCCCCTAAATAGTCGGGGTTGGCAACCTCGACCATTTTGGTTGGCAACCCCTTAGAGCTGCTTCTAATTAGTCGGTGTTGGTAGTTTAATTTTTTCAAACGATCTAGTTTCTGTCCATGATGCTGAACGTGGCCAGAAACTGAGTCGATTTCACAAAATAAAAGTGAAATCGGTCGAATTTTAGGAATAAATTAGGGAATGAGACTGTTTTGAAAATTTCTCCTTACTCATTTCTTTTGTTCTTTTTGGTGTCTATGTTGTAGAGGCGATATGGCAAATGAGTTTATGGGAATTGGAGGCCGGACCTTATCCTGAGCATTTGGGGGAGCTGGTAATTTCACATTCCTTCTTGACCCGTGGGCTATGTTCCCTTGTATTGAGCTCAATGTTGTTTATTACTTTTAGCAATCATTTCTTGCTCCCGTTGTGAGCTGGTGTTTATTAATTTGATGTGTAATGATTGTCTCTATACTTTCTTCGTGGAACTTCTATTACTATAGATCTTACGATTATAGGGTCTCTTTATGTGTATGTGCCCAAGGTGTTGTCCGTGTTTTAGGTATATTTTCATTATTTTCTTAACAGATGTGTGAATAATTAAGTTTATTTTTTATGTGCTTTCTGCTACATTTTGTTTGTAAGCATTATGTATTGTAAACCTGGCATTCAACTTTGTTCAAACTTTTGTTCAATGTTTTCATGGATATGCTCAAATGGATAATTTACCAAATATTTATAAGGCACCTAATGTGAATTTGATTTTTTAATTTTCTAATAGAATATAATTTCTTATTTTGGCATCATACTCTGGTCATTAACTCCTGTTCTTTTGGAGGAGGCTTTGGTTCATTATATATTAAGTGATGTTAGGGCTGTAACTTACTTGGAATGGATGTTTGTTCAACTTCTAGCCATGTCTAGGACATGCGAAGTAGAATTAGTTTCTTGATCAATCCCAAGGTTGCCTCTTTCTGAATTATTCATAACCTTATAACTTGTCCTAATTGTTGCATTTAGTGGCCTCCATTACACATGGACGAACAATCTTAGCCGATTCTCTCTTATTTTAGCCTCGATAGGACCAAACTTCAACTTCCTACAAATGCACTCATTCCTATATTTGGCATCAAGAAGGAGCTCAACAAAAGATTAGAAGGAAATAGGAGAATCTCGTCACAAGACAACCAAATACGAGAAGAAGCAATAATAACCAAATAGGACATAAATAGGCTCTCCGACAAGCACTAACGTCGAGAAGGAGCTTAACAAAACCGAAAGGTTAGAGTGGAATATCATCAGGAAAAGCCAGCTCAGAGAGAAAGCGAGAGAAACCAATAGGACTACAAGAGACTTTTCCAAATAACATTGACATTGAAAAATAGCTCGACGGGAAATCAGAAGATAAGAGCATAATCTCGTTATGGATAAACATAGAACACTAACGTCGAGGTGTTGTCAAAAATATTGAGATCAAAGAGACGAGGCCACGAACAATGTCAACAAGGGAGGCATTATAATTTTCTCAGATAACATTGACCTTAAGAAGTAGCTCAATAGGAAATAAAGAAGAGCATGGTCTCATTATGGAAAACCAGAGACTACTAATGTCGAGGTGTGAACAAAGACACAAGGATTAAGGGAGGGTGTCATCAACAATATCAACGTGGGAGACATCATAGGTGTAGTCTGAAGAGGAGACTAGCAAAACTCTTGAAGATAATGCAAAGGAGAAAAATTTTATGTTGATTAATAGGATTAGTAGTTCACGAAGCCGCTAAGGGGTACACAGTGCAATCCCCTCTCGGCGGCTTCCAGCTTTAGAAAGAAGATGGTTTCGAACTTTGGAAACCTGCTCCAATACCATGTCAAATTTGAAGTAGTAGTATGAAGAAGAACAAGCTTGAAAAAGAAACATTTTGTTCTTATATTGATCAAGGCGTAAGAACCTTTATTATAGCATACATTCCATGCTAATTCATGGAAGAATATTACAATCATTCAAGCCTATCATATTTTCACATGTCCAATAAGTGCTAGTAATCATTCCAATTATTTCCTCTTCCTTCCCATATTATCCAACACATTTTGTATGTGTAATACATTAAAGGCAACTAAAAATACTTCTGAGTTCCTTGATTTCTTTCTTGATATGGTCCAAATTTATACTTCTTCCACATTGGCATGTTCCCTGTTAATAGTTTCTTTGAGAACTATGTTTTATTGTTATTTTTTTGTTCTTGAAGCTCTCACACATGTCTAGAACGGGATGGTTCGCACTTGTATTAAGAGAGGTTGGTTGATGGTTGGAGAGTATAATAAATTATCAAAATAAATTCATGTAAAATATAATGTCAAGGATTGTTGGTCGACAAAAAGAGTATCCATTTTAGTTATGATAATAACACATTTAAAAAGTCACCTTTTTTTAAAGTATCCTAAAGTTTATTTTTTCAAATAAATATGTAAAATACTTTTTGCAGGGTTAATATTTCAAACTTTATCAATATTTAAAGATCAATATCTTCCCACTAACTTACCTTTAAAGATTTTGTTAAAACATCATCGCATGACATTCACATGGCGGTGTTTGGATATTTTTTTCATATGGAAAAATAAAATTCCATGCATCTCATCTTCCTCTTTCGACTCCATCCTTCCTTGGAACTCAAAACTCCTCTCTTTTGTTGGTGTATCTTAACTAAACATTTCTTCTTTTCAGTACAATTTCCGTGAACCAACTAATTTAAGTAAATCCATATTCAGAAAATAAGAAAAACTTAAGCCTTTGAATACTGAAAGAATCAACAGATTTTCAGTACTATCTAAAAAGCCATTAAGAGAAAAAAAATTCAAAATTCAAAATTGGGAGTAAAGGTAGAAAAGAGGAGGCATTGAGATGGCGATAAAAGAAGAGAGAATAAATGAGTTATGGTAGAAGGTCGCGTGAGTTAGCACTAGAGGAGGTTGGTAGGTAGATTATGAAAGGAAAAATAGTTGTTTTACCTCAACTTTATTTTGTTTTACCTCAACTTTATTAAATTTATCTTTGTTAAATTTATTCAACAAAATTTGAGATAATTTTTTGGTCAAAAAGGAAAATACTTACAAATAACAATATTCATTTGAAATGTGACGAATCCTTGGGTTTTCTAATAAAAATTAATTTATCTTATGATGGATGGCTAAGACGTTACTATAATCTGAGACGCTCATCCCTTTTGATATCATGTAATAAGATTTTTTATGACTTTCCTAGATAGCTATAGTTCATTAATGGTCAAGTTAAATCAATCAAATAGAGTATGTCATTTACTTCCAATTTCCATAGAGACTACTATACTCTGTATCTAAGCATATTGGTTGTGGTAGCTTCCCGTTCAACATGTCTTTGTCGGAAAGCATGAACTTGTTAAATATTCTTCTTTCATAGATTTGCAACCGAATCCTAAAGCATGGGGATGGAGTAAGGTAATTTACATCGTACATTGGATACTGGATATAAAGTCCATATTATTCAGTGTGACCAGGAGCGTAGGAGGCACCACTAGTACGTCTCTTTGGAAGAGGCCAATCTGTACAAGCATTTGTGTCCAACAAGTTTGGAAGATGCTAAAATGGTACTAAAATCACACCCAACCTACGTCAAATTTGACATATGTTCCTTTATATTTTTATGAACCAAACATCTCTCTAATGCATATGGTAAAATCATTAATTCTTTTACCGCTGGTCAGATTTGGCATATGTTGCACTTGTTGATACAGCGTTTGTACAATAGGTAAACAACACTTTTTTATTACTCTCCACTTTTTTATTAGCGCTTTGGCCTTATGATCCCAAAATGAGATTTTCTTTCTGTTATTTGTATCTTTTTATTAGTACTTTATCTTGTAACACACCCTCTTGACTTTCATTTTAAAAATGGTAATTTAACACACATATTGAGGAACTGAAGAATGAAATCAAGCAATTGATTACGGAATATAACGATCCAATGGGTAGACTTTAGCTCATCCATTTGATCCGATGACTTGCATTTACTTACCATTTCGAAAACGAGATTGGGATTGAGATACTCAGTTATATGTTGATGGATTCAAATCTTTACATGAATTGAAGGAGACTGCAGTTTGCTGTAAAGTTTTGACAAAGCTGAGATTATGGTTACAACGGCTCCTCTTAAATGATTGTCTAGTTCCACTTCAAATAACTCTATGATCTATCAAATACAAATTTTATTCTTAGCCTTTCAAGGGAATCTCTACAGTGTTTCTCCTACTCATGCTCATATGGGATATAAATCTTTAAGTTAATTGATAAGTGGGCTTATGTTATCAGACAATCTTCGGAAATTCCTATTTTATTCAGTTTCCAGATGCTGAGAATCTGGACTATGCCTGCTCTTTTCCATTCTTCAACTTGGGGAAATTCGGTGGAGTTTTCACTCCATGGTCAGAGACAGTAGGTCTCAAAGTCCTTCCAAAGTTTTATTATGCTTGGGTGGAAGTTCTAGATCTCCCGATTCATCTTTGGGATCCAGAGTTCATCACAAACATCCTGGTGGACATAGGTGATGTTATTGCCTTCTCCGACGATGTGATGCTCAAAAGAGAAGCCCTTGCATGTAAAGCCATGCTGCATGTTAGGGATCCTTCAGAAATCCCTCAAAAAGTTGTGTTTAGGTATGAATCAGACAATGGAGTCCACATCATGGAAGGGTCAGTCAAACTTAGAGTGGTTGGTGACCCCCTACCAGCAGAAAAAGGCAGAGATCGTGATCTTTATGAAGCTTTTGTCCGTAAAGAAGGAGCAGCACCTCCCCATTGCAAGGTCCAGTCGGCTCAAGGGCCTACCCAGCAGATTTTGTCCCCTTCCAAGGATCGTCTTCAGCCAGAAAACAAAGGTAAACGCCCCCTGGTGGAGGTTGAAGGCTCAAACCCTCCTTCTTCCCAAGATGAAGCCACAGCAGCCCCGTTTGATCTTATAACCGTCTCCTTCAAAGGTGTCTCGATTGACATCTCAAAAGATTCCTGGTTATCCCTCAAAGCAGCTTTTCCCGATCTGATTGATGCTCCTTCCCTGGGCCCTGAAGAAGACACCGCCATTCAGATCAATTCGTCAGATTCAATGGAAATAGCATCCTCTTCTGATGTTCCTCCAGGCTTCAAAACTGCAAAAAAAAAGTCTAAGCCGGTAAAGAAGAAAGCAGCTAGCAGCCGTACTTTGCCTCTGCCTCTCAAGAAACACCTCGCCATGACGAAGAAGGGTAAGTATTCAGGTAAATCCAAAACGAAGTCTTCCTCTTCTGCATCTACTCCTCCTATCCCATCTGCTGACTTGGATCTTCTGGAGGAGATTTCTGTGAACTGTGGCATTCTAGAACCTGTGGACCCAGCAGACTTACTAGAGATTCAAAGTAGGTTGTCTCGAGGGGCCTCTCCTCTTTGAGCCTCTCTCTTAACCTCATAAGTTGCTTTCCAATGGTTTTAATGCCTATTGGATCCTGGAATGTCCGTGGGTTAAATAACCCAACTAAGCGTAGGTTGGTTAGGGAGTGCCTTTCTCTTGCCAAGGTTAACTTGGTAGGGTTGCAAGAATCTAAAATTTCAGTTCCTAGTCATTCAGTTCTCAAATCTTTGGGGGGTTCATCTATCTCTTCTTGGATTTCCCTAGATGCCATAGAATCGAGGGGAGGAGTTCTTATGGGATGGAACGAGGATATTTTCTCTTGTACCTCTACGTCTATCGATATCTTCTCTGTTTCGGCTACCCTTATTCACAAATCATCTAATTGGAGTTTTGTTGCTACATCCATATATGCCCCAAATGACCCTTCAGAGAGGGAGGTTTGCTGGTGGGAAATAGAAAGGATTAGGGGTTCCCATGCTTTGCCGTGGGTGGTTTTTGGAGACTTTAATATGACCTTGAGCTTAGATGAAAGAAGTGGCCGATCTAGTTCGTTAAGAGATATTAAATCCTTCCAGAGGCTCATCGATTCCATCAACCTTATCGATCTCCCTCTAAGTGGTAGAAAATTCACTTGGTCCAATCTTAGATCCCCCCCTTCTTTAGCTAGATTGGACAGATTCTTGATTTCGTTGGATTTTGAAGCAAAATTTCCCCTGATGGTCCAATATGCTTATCCAGCTCAGTGCTCAGACCATTGCCCTATTCTGCTGGATACCAACTTACCTTTCATCCCCCCTCCCTTCAGGTTTGAAAAGATGTGGTTATCCATTCCCTCTTTCCAATCCTTCATAGCTTCCAGCTGGTCGTCCTTCTCTTTGAGAGGTGGGAGACAGATGTCCCTCCCCTTCAAACTTAAACTCATAAAAAAGAGAATTAAATGGTGGAGGAGATACTGTTTTGGTTCCCTTTCTAAGCTTCTTTCAGGTCTAATGGCTCAAATCCATTCCATCAATATCATAGAAGAATCTAGAAATCTATCTTCTCTTGAATCTCATCTTAGATCTGATCTGCAAGCGCAGATCCTCTCCCTTGCTAATGCTGAAGAGATTAAATGGAAACAAATGTCTCGAGTCCAGTGGTTGAAAGAAGGCGACAATAATTCATCTTTTTTCCACAAAGTTGCCTCTTTTCATCGCAGAAAGAATTTCATCCCTCACCTCGTTATCAATGACTCCCTAATCTCCTCGGATAGGGATATCAAACAATCCTTCTTATCTTTCTTTTCTAACCTTTTCAGCAAACCTCTATCCTCTAGGCTGAGTCCCAACTGGAACTTATTGTATCCTCAAGAGCAAACAGATTTATCCTTCCTTGATCAGCCGTTCTCCCCCCAGGAAATAACAGATGCTGTGTTTGGTCTCCACCCAGAGAAATCCCCAGGTCCTGATGGTCTTCCCGATGCCTTTTTTATCAAAAGTTTTGGTCTGTTATCAAAACAGATGTCATAGAATTCATTCAAGGTCTCCATTCAAACCCTCAAGTTCTCCACAATATCAATTATTCCTTCATATGCCTCATTCCAAAAAAGGATGAAGCTATCTCCCCTAAAGATTTCCGGCCTATAAGCCTGATAAACAGCTCTTGCAAGATTTTTTCTAAAGTATTGGCAAATAGGCTCAGAAAAGTAATCCACCTCCTCATTGACAACTCTCAGTCTGCTTTTCAATCAGGCAAATCTTCCTTGGACTCCTTCCTGCTAGGCCATGAAATGATTAACTTTTGTTCCTCAGGGAAAAAGGATGTTTGTGCAATTAAAGTGGATTTTTATAAGGCCTTTGATTGTGTTAACTGGTCCTTTCTTCTATCTCTTTTAGAAGCCAGAGGTTTTGGACCCAAGTGGTGTTCTTGGATCCACAACATCATCTCTTCATCTAAATCAGCAGTTCTGGTAAATGGGACCCCTACCTCCTTTTTCAAATGCTTCAAGGGACTTAAACAAGGAGATCCTCTCTCCCCCCTTCTTTTTCTGTTAGTGGCAGATGTCCTTAGTCAGATGCTTAGATGCAGTGCTGCCTCTGGAGACCTCTCCAACCTTAACTTAAGAGGTAATCTCAACTCGATAAGAACCATACAGTTTGCAGACGATACAATCATCTTCTCTAGGGCTAATCCATCTGACATGGTAACACTTAAGACCATCCTCTCTATTTTTGCCAGTATTTCTGGGCTCTGTGCTAATCATCAGAAATCCAACCTCTTTTACCTTGGCAAAATCCCTCAGAAAGGCAATTCAATGGCTGAAATTCTCGGTTGTACTGTTGGCTCTCTCCCCTTCTCCTACTTGGGTCTTCCTCTGAAAAGAGGTACTCTAACCAAAAGAGAGTGGCAACCTCTCCTAGAGTCCTTCAAAAAGAAGCTCTCCATATGGAAAAACAAAACCCTCTCTATCGGAGGCAGGTTGACTCTTCTGAACTCTGTTCTCTCCTCTATCCCTCTCTATTACATGTCTTTCTTTAAGCTGCCAAAATGGGTTATCATGCTATTGATAAAATCAAAAGAAATTTCCTCTGGAATGGCAGTCACAGCTTCTCAAGAGCTAAATTCATTGTTAACTGGGGCACTGTTTGCAAATCTAAAGAAGAAGGAGGGCTTGGGGTGATTGATATCCCCTCTTTCAATTCAGCTTTACTCTCAAAATGGATTTGGAAATTGTTGGACAGACCCTCTTATCTAAGCAAAGTGTTTTTCTCCATTTATTCAAAAAACGGAGCAAACCCACTGGCTACTCAGCCAAAGATGACATCCTCAAGATTTCTTCAAGATCTTTTTGCTATCCAATCAACCTTCTTTAAAATAGCGAGATGGAATGTGGGTAACGGTAACACTGCCAGTTTTTGGCATGACAAATGGTCCTCAACCAATTCCCTTAGCAGTCTCTATCCTCATGCATACAAGCTAGCTCTCTCCAAAAACTGCAGTATCGGCTCCCAAGGTAGATGGACAAATGATTCATGGTGTTGGCATCCTTTAATTAGAAGGGGGATCTCCCCTAAAGAAAGGGCAGACGTTCGCAATCTTCACTCTCATCTAGAGAACATTTCTTTAGGTGGTTCACAGGAGCATGATGTCTTACATTGGCCTCTCCTCTCTACGGGTATTTTTTCTGTGAAATCTTTTTACTCCTTTGTTTCTTCAGGGGGCCAAAAATCAAAGTTCTTCAACATGATTTGGAAATCCAGCATTCCCTTAAAGGTAAAAGTTCATCTTTGGATAATCTCAAAAAGGAAGCTCAACACTAAAGACATTCTAATCAAAAAAGGTTGGTCTGGTGATCCTTTATGCCCTCTTTGTCTTGGGGAAAATGAAACACACGATCATATCTTCATCCACTGCCCCTTTGCTCGAGAAGTTTGGAAGTTCCTTCTCCCCTCCTTTCCAGCTAACAGCTGGCCTTTATCTACGGAAGACCTGCTTCTGCTACATATAGTCCCAAACATTAGCCCAGATATTAAAGCTATATGGAAGATTCTTTTGCCTTGTTTTTGTTGGAGGATTTGGTTTTGTAGAAACTCTCTTGTTTTCAAGGATATTAAGCCCAACCCGATGCATATAGCCTCTGATATAGCGAGGTTTTCTATGTTTTGGACAGGTTCAGGAGATGATAGGACGGTGAGGAGGCTTCGAAGGGCAGCTTTAAACCTCGGACTGCAGGAGCTAGCTAAAAAGAATATCCCATCGGAGGAGGGGGTCAACAGTGTCAGAAACTAGCCGTCCCATTTTCCAGTATGAAGTTGAATCTTTTGCACAATGGAGAAGTCTCCATTTATTTTGGTAAACTAATAGAAGGACCAAGCTTTGTATAGTCACTATAAGCTTTGTGTGGTTGTTAATATCAAGTTGTTAAGTGTGTTCTGTATCTATCTAGATGTAGGGAACTGCAGTTAAGTGTGGTAGGTGACGACATTGGTCCGCTCCCTACCCACTTCTCCTTCAGTGCTCCCTGACTCCTAGAGAAGTTGTATTCCTCAGTGTAGATACCTTAGCAATATATAAAATGAACAGGGCTTATACCCTGTTTTTCAAGCTCAAACAATGTGTCCTGATTACTTTTGTTCTGATACTTGTGGAATAGGAATTGTAAAGTTTTCAGATTCTGGTTCACTGGTTCACTTGTACTCCCTGCACTAGTGTTTAAAGAAGGGTTTAGTCATGGATAGTACCATTATAATTGTTGCGTGTTATCTATCTATGCAAATGTGGTCTTAGTTTTTCATAATTTATTTTGGCTTTCAGTAACTTCATCCGTTTCGTACATAGCTTTCAGATTTTTTTTTCTTTTCCAGTACTACCAGAAGATGCAGTGTCATCATAGGCCAGGCGGCCTCGAGGGCGGTGTTGAGGGTGCCGAGCTAAAGGGAGGCCCTGCTGTGGGGCTCACGGATCTCAACCTTAAGGGCGGTGCAATAAATGCGTGTGATTTATGTTGCATTGCAAGAGCTAATTCCTAAGGGACAGCAGCGAGTTCCACAACTAGATTCAAATGTGATTAAGAGGAAACTAGAGAAAAAGGTTTAAGCAAGGAAGCTAATGTTGATATAAATTGGAGACTACCAAGTGGTCAACTTTTGAAGGACAGCGAGTTACTGCTTTCTGAAGCTGCTTCTATCTTCCTAGTAAGTTTTCCTGATTTTTATTGAGCATAATTGTAACACTTGGCATGTATCATGTATCTTTACACTAGTATGCATGTCATGAGCGAAATATCACAGAACACTAAAAGACATTGTTTAATATGCTTGGTGTATACTTACCGTATTATATCAAATAAATAGTATCCAGTACTAATATAAAATTCTAAATAACTATGTAAAAATTTAAAGCTATAGCTATTGAATTCATTACGTATTAAAGCATTTATTATTAAAGTTTGTGTGAGTTTTCTTAGCTGCTAGCACTAGATGTTTGAAATCTGAATCAGTTTGAGATTTGGGCAGCATTCGTGTTCTTCTCACTGCCAGTGTTGCTGCCATTGCCTCCTGTTAATCCTTGAAGGTTGAACAATCCTAGAATGTTATCAACTCTCCCCTCCTCAGCTCTTTGAAGCTCCAAGCTCGCCAATGATCTAAACACCTCATTAACCTCCCCCTCTCCTTTACGCTCCGCCATCATCAGCTGCCCCTCCACCACTCCTCCCTGCCCCTCACTTCTGTGACCATCTCGTACCCGAGTGGCGGTGTTCCATCCCCCTTCATCAGGTTGATCCAGCTGCTTGCGTACAGTAGTTTATGTTGTTATAATATTATCCTTGCTAGCTGTTGCTTATAAGAAAACAAGCTAGTAACAAATTAATAGATTATTAAACAATCCTGAGGAAGCATTCATGAAGGCTTGATGTGGGCAATTATTGCTGAGTTATCCTTTATAAAAGCTGCCTTATCTCTGATTCCCTGCAGGTATGAACGTCCTCTTTTGGTTTGAGTAAGATATACCTTCATATATTTGTTCGAATGGGACAAAAGAGAGGCTGGTGATCCCTCCCCGTACATTCTAGCTATATGGACCCCAGGCGATTAAGCACATTAGTTTAGCTGGAAACCTAAGACATGTTTGCTTCTAATTTTGTTAGTTATGCACTGCCAATGACATGTAATTGGTAAAATACTCAACTGATTGCGCCCCCAACTGGATGCTGCAACACCCAGAACACTGGTAAATAGTGTGATAGGAATATATGCTTCTGTTTCAATAGCATACGAGAAGCGCTACAAGCTCGGTCTGTCAAGAGGGATACTTTTGCCAATTCACGTGCAGTGTTTATGGGTTGCTTCTTTTGACCGCTGATGAGCTCGCATGCAGAGGAGACTATTCTGAAGGGTGGATTAGGCTTTTCTCCTGGTGTATCAGGATTTGTGTGTTTATTTGGGTGCTTAATAATGCCGAATTGGGCTCTTTCTGGTGGTTGTCGATGACGGACGAGATTACTCTGCTAGAGAGCTTTAGTTTTCTTGAGGAGGAGGAGGAGGAGAAGCGAAGGCTAAGGCAGTCTAGGATTGAAGGGCCGGGAAATGGTTGAGAAGGTGACAAGTAAGATGGAGGAGATATCTTGAACTAGAAAACTAATATGAGCAACTGAAAAAAGACTAGTAAGATGGAGGGGATATCTAAAACATTAGAAGGATGATAACAACAGCCACGTGCTATGGAATTGACAGACTGGCCACTGGACCATCTTTTATTTCAAGTCCTCATTCGCATGGTCCTTCAAACTATGCTCTTGTACTTGTCTCCTTAAAAGGATGAGGTTGGATCACTCGACAACCTTTCATTTGATATGTCTCAGGAGCTAGTCCCGCGCCTTCCTGTTTGTGATGAAGTCCTAACCCTCTTACAATTCTGCAGTTGAGTCACATTGAATCGTGGAATTGTGAAGCTGGAGCATCACTACACGAGGCGATTGAACCCGGGAATTGTGAAGCTGGAGCAACAAATGAGGGGATTAAACCCCAGAATTGTGACGCTGGAGCAAGGAGTGAAAGCAACCCAGAATGTGTAAATTGAAGAATACATTCCAGCCATCTAATGCCGTGACTTCTTTTCGTTATGAAACCTCATCTATGAGACAATAGGCCCGTCCGCAGATCCACGTCATCAGCTTCTTATGGGTCCAGCTCGAAGTCAGCGAACCTCATCTATGAGACGGAGGTGATCATCGAGTCGGAGGGGGAAAAAAAAAGGAAGGAACTAAGAATGTCTAAGAAAATTGCATTGTTGGAGAAAAGAGAAGGGAACTAAGAATGTCCAAGAATGTCGTTGGATGAGGTATATATTATGGGGAAATGGTAGAAGCACACCACCAACCACACCTTGGGGCACACTCCCCTTTCTCAGCTACAGTACACGGGACCCATATGAATCTTTTTAAAAGATTTCATGTGGGCCCGTGCACTGTAGCTGAGAGAGGGGTGTGCCCCAAGTTGTAGTTGGTGGTGTGCCTGTAGTGCCACCCTACATTATGTTGGATAATTCGTGTTGTAAAATTTTACTGTTAATTTGGGTCTCTATTGTAAAATTCTATTTTAAGTTTAGTCTTCCTTTTTTTTGGATATTAGTCTCCTAAATCTTTAATATTTCAAGATTGGTCCCTCAAGTCATTGGAATTAATATTGGGTCCTTCATTCTTATAGATTGTTTCAAATTAATCTCTCTAATTATGAGTAACAGTACGTAGCGAGATATAAGAATTGGAGGATCAATAACAATTTCAATGATTTGTGGTACTAATTTCAATATATTCGATCTCTTGATTTTTTGGGCTAGTCTTTTTTTGCTGAAATTATTATTTTATGCTTTTCTTTCTCGTTTTTACTTTTCAATGATTTTTCAACGTTATTCAACATCTAATCGTATTTCTTACTTTTCTTCTTTAATCTTTTCCTACAGTCTTCACTATCTCTGTTCTCTGGATTTGTAAAAGAAAATGATTTACATTTTTGGTTTCAGCTATTCTGGTCTAAAAACTGATTCTCCAGTTTCTATTCATTTTTTATTTGAATTATTCATATATATACGTATACCCACAAAGTCATCCGTGTCTCTTTGAAACTACCATCCAATTGTTGAATCCAAGTCCATCCTCTAAGTCCCGTTTGCTTTCTGGTTCCAGCACACAACTGCACATGAGTACGTACTTTTTATCCTTAAACTTGTTTCTCACTGTGTTAAATTGGTGGTGAAGCAAGTTATGGTCTTCTAGAGAATTTTTTTTTTTTTTTATATATCAACTGTTATTTTTTAGAGGGCTTGTAACCGAGAATAGTTGTTGGAGTACAGCCATATACTTTCACGAATAAACGTCAAATGAAGTTAGAAGTTGCTAGCATGGGAGAATAAATTTCAAGACGACATGAATAAAATATCCCGTCTTCGAGATCTAAGGGTAGGTGGTTATTTACTCAAGGGTCATCATGTAGGGTCATATAAGGAGGTCCCTCCTGCTCGCCAATTAATGTCTCGACTTGCTACTGGAGCACCCAAGAAAATACTGGCTTAAGTTCCAAGCTTTTATCCTCATATCGCTCCACTTCTATCACCTGAATACCCACACAACTTATAGAAATAAAAGGTCAAGTTTTTGGACTTCAATAACACTTCAATAACAAGAACAACAAAAGAGCCTTTGTCAATAATGCTTTGATACTTAAACATCTATGGGGGACCCCATCTTTATATGTGAAGAGAAATTGGAGGAACTTCTATATACACCAAAAAGTGACATGTGTCACATCATAATTGCATAAAAACCAAACATGTGTCGTATCACTAGTACACGTGTGTCTCTCTATCCCATCAGAAAATATCCCATCAGAAAATAATAAGTGGACTCCAAATCTTATATTTACCAATAAATTCTCATTAAAGTAAAGCTATTCATAATTAGAAATTTCTAATAGTTAAATATTTAGTATTCTTATTATTAGATTATAACTATTTATGTTTTAATAAAACCTCATAATCATATATTTAAATATAGAAATATATTAGACAAACAATCCTCATTAAATTGAAATTATAAATAATTAGAAAATTCTACTAATAAAATATTTTGTAATTTTATCAATTATAAATATCTATATTTAAAAATAAATCTCATAATCATATATTTTAAATTAAAGAAAAAACTCATGCAGAGAACCTCTATATAAAATCATGGATCAATTTTGAACCACCCCCTCAACTATTTTTTTTTGGAAAATGTCCCTCAAGTTTCAGCATATATTATGAATAACTCCTTCAACTATGAAAATTTGAGAAAACCCTGAACTTTTCTCACTTAACCCTCCCTTAAATATGAGGCGTGTCTAAGAAAATTCCTCTCAACTATTTTAATTTGAAAAACCACCTTTAGGTTTGAGCATATTGTATATAAAACCACTCAATTTTAAAAATTTAAGAAACCCCTATGAACTCTTCGTAGTTTTTGCCCTGAAAGCTAACATTGTTAGGTCTAGCATGACACATTATAAGTAGGTAACTGAAAAAAGATAAAAATAGATCTCTATCATAAAAAATTACTTAGATTTCTTGGGATAAGAGAAAGATAGTAGAAAGAGGGGAGAAGCATCATAAATTATTCAAAATCTTTTTCACTGGTATATGGTTTCTTACTAACTAAATGTGTTGATATTTAAAAGGATATTTTAGTCATTTTATATTTTAAAATAACGTCGGGGGGTTTGATGAGAAAATTTTGATAGACTGGGGGGATTGTGAGACACGCCATAGTTGAGGGGGGTTTCTCCAATTTTCAAAGTAGAGTGAGGTTATCTATAATATATCCAAACATAAGAGGATTTTCTTAAATTAAAATAGTTTTGAAGGGGGTTTTGAGACATTCACTATGTAAGACTCATCTGTACAAGCACGGGCAAAATACTTGTTGCTTTGAAAGCAGGTAACATATGGATAAAATGGATCCATGAGATATATTTAAGAGGCAGGAATGTGTGAAATATTATTATTAACCCGACACACTCTTGGGGATTCATGAAAATTCTCAAACTCAAACAATTTTCTATGTCCATGGTTGATATTATAGATGATGATATCATTTGGAGAGGCTCCTTGTCGACATTCAATTCTAAAGCTGCATATATTGCTATGAAAAATTCCTTAAGGACCAAAAATATGGGACCAATAGGGGGAACAAGTGAGGTGTCTCCCTCCTATTGGATAATGAGTTGGCCATCGTTAATGATGACCAACTCATTATCCAATAGGAGGTGGACACCTCACTTGTCTCCCCTATTGGTCCCATATTTTGGGTCCCTATAGCAAAGCTCTATTGCTATGCATAATCCAACTCCCAAAGTTGAGTGGAGGAAATTTATTTGGAGTGGATTGAACCTACGCAGGCACTCTTTCATTATGTGGCTAGTTTGCAATGGTAAGCTTCTAACTTGGGAACATTTGAGGAGGAGAGGAGTATTAATTGATACTGTCTGCCCTTTGTGTAGATATTAGGAGAAGACTGCTAATCATTTATTCTTTGCATGCAGATTTAGTAATGAGCTACGGCTGGCGATTATTGGATTCATTCATGAAGATGGTCTTTAAGGATATTCACCCCTGATGCAAATTAAACATTTGCCAGATCAAAAGTGCATCTCTTGTAGCAAGTATGTACTATGTGTGGAGAATGAGAAATGAGTTGGTCTTTATGAATAATCACCCCTGATGTAAACTTTGTCAGAACATTGTTCAGGTAGAACATTGTTCATGTAATATCTCTTGTTTGATTAATAACAAACTCTCATTTACTACTGATATATTTGTGAGGTGATTTATTTCACGTATAAACAGGTATGAACAAGTTGTGGTTCAAAATAATATAAAAATAAACATGAATATTAATTTTAGCCTTTGAACCGTCGATGATCAAGAGGCACCATCAATGTTTAGTCAAGTAATCGATGGACAATAGGAAAGAATCAAAGAAACAAAACTAGAAATTGAATCATTAATGGTCTAGAGTTGACCATCAATCACTAGTAGAATTTGTAGTATTGCTGACGGCAACATCCCTGACGGGAGCTTGCCGTCGGCGTTGTTTATATCCCTGACGACAAGAGCCGTCAAGGATGTAGCCGTCAGCATTGTAAGTTTCCCGTCAGCGATGTTTAAATCGCTGACGAGTTGTCCAACATCGCTGACGGGATCCCGTCAGCGATTTTGAATTATTTTTGGGGGGGATTTATCCCTCCAAAAATTTCATTATCGCTCCGAAAATTTCATTATCGCTCCGAAAATTTCATTATCCTTTGCCCTACCCTCTCACGCCCATCGCACGTTGAGAAAGTTTATACCCTAACCCTGCCCTCTCACGCCCATCACGCGTCGCCACCTATCACTTGCCACCGTCGCACCACACCTCCGTGTCCACTCGCCTGTCGCCGTTGCCGTGAATCAGCCACGTCGATCTTCTCGAGGTATCACCTTTTACTAATAAGATGTGAGCTCGTCATCTCTCTCCTCTCTCAGATCTCTTGTTGTTTTGATTTGATTTCATTTCATTCGGTGATCGATTGAGAAAATTAGTTGGATTTGTCTTGCTTAGGGAAGCCCCTATTCTCTTAACAGGTTTAGGATTTCGGTAGATTGAAAACTGATCAAAGGAATGTAAATAAAAATTCATGTTAGTTTTGAGAATTTAATGAGATATTTGCATTTGGGCAGATGTTAGAGTTCAAAATTCTCGGAGTTTGAGGATTGAGAGAAAGAAAATAAAGAAAGAAGTTAGTTTTGGGATAACCAAATTCCTGCTTTGGGGTAAGCTTAAAAGTTGCTGGTTCAGATTTAAAACTTGCAGTCACAATCCTTTTTACCCCTAAAGGTAGATTTGCCAGCTTGAAAGAAATTGAAGAAATAAAAAAGTCACAATCCTTTTTACCCCTAAAGGTAGATTTGCCAGCTTGAAAGAAATTGAAGAAATAAAAAACACTAAGCAATTCAGATTGCAAAGCAGCAGGTAGATTTGCCAGCTTGAAAGAAATTGAAGAAATAAAAAACACTAAGCAATTCAGATTGCAAAGCAGCAATCACTAAACATATGTCCAAAATAACCTGAAAGGTGGACAAATAAGGGATCTATCTGTCTACAACAGTTCAGGAACTGAGGTTCTGCTTGTTTTGTTAAATGATTTTTAATGGTGCATGGATGTGTTAAAGTTTTGTTAAATGATTTTTAATGGTGCATGGATGTGTTAAAGTGTTAGTGATGTGGCTTTCGTGAGGATGTGATGCCAGCGGTTGTCTGGATTAGGGAGGGATGTGTTAAAGTGTTAGTGATGTGGCTTTCGTGAGGATGTGATGCCAGCGGTTGTCTGGATTAGGGAGGCGGGGGTTCAAATCATATTGGACAGATGCTCATGAAGTGCAGAAAAGAAAAAGAAAACTTAAAGAGTCAAACAGAGTCTCTCGTTGCTATACAAACATTTTATACAAAAATAGTGTTTTATTCATCCCAATAAAGCCAATTCTATTTCCTTGAGAATAACAGTGAATCTCACTAATCATTTGAATTCCATAGGATGCCAAACATTGTAAGTTTGCTTCTGATCTGATTTGGTTTTCATGTTTATGAGTATACTTGAAACATAATGTTAATTGATTATGCTTCTTTTATGATTAATGATTCAATCTTATGAACAATGGAGTTCGAAACATAACTAATAACTAACAATCAGTATCAATGATTACTCTTTTTATAATTTTATCAAACTTCTTGGAATTGGATTTTCAACCTCTAAAGTACCATTCTGCTTTATCCACACATTACTATAACTGATAGCTAACAATCACTATCAATTATTGCCTTTTTTAAAATTTTATCTAACTTCTTAGAATTTCCTGTTTTTCTTTGGATTTTCAACATTAGTAATTGATGCATTCAATTTAGTTAGATATATCGAGATTGTATTGTGTTAAATATCATGATTTTATGATTCGGAAGTCGTTATCCCTAGTTTCCCGTCTAATAATGTTGGATGTGAATCTCTTCTGATATAAACTCCCTTAATTCTAGTTGGATATGAAAATACTTTTTACATCTAAAGAGAAAAACGTGATTTATGTTAGGAGCATAATCTACATGCAATAATTATTAGATCTGTCCGGGGAGGAGTCCCCTTCTCGTACAGGTAAGGAATATAGTAGTGTATCATCTATCTTTGTATACTTTATGTATTTTTATTCCTTCAAAATTTCGACAACACGTACTACATTGTTCTCCGTGTACAATAAGCGTATATTGTTTTGCGTATCGATCTAATATCGATGATTGATATGCATTATAACATCCGCACAGTGTACTCGGAGAACAGCGGGTAGGTGCTACCGAAATTTTTAAGAAATAAAAACGCATAAAGTATATAAAGATAGTTGTAGACACTACTATATTCCTAATGGGATAAGTCCATTTCCTATGACAGCCGTTAAAGTATCTTATTAAAAATATGAGCGTTAGATTTTACTCCCACATCATTTATGTTCTGGCAATTTTTCCTCTGAGATTATTATAATTTGAATTTCCTTGATATTGTGAAAAAAGTTAATATCACGCAACCGTTAATTTGATGCGTTACTAATAAAAATTCACATTACCTAATTATGCTTAATTTCATTAATGAATAATATTATATATATATTCCTCGTATTGATAGATGGAGGGATAGTCGATATAAAGATGGAGTAAATCAATTCATACAGTACGCTTTGGCAGACCCACGGAAGTTAAATAGTGATGTCGTGTATTGTCCCTGCTGTTGGTGTAAAAATAGGGCGTTGGTGGATAAAAATAATTTACAGAAACACTTAATATCAGGATTTTATGAGGAGTAAAAAATTTTGGACGTTTCATGGGGAAGGATGTCTTGAAGAAATGGAATTGATGGCGGACACCGGTATGTCCGATGGGAGACTAGATGATACGAGGATAGATGATACACATACGATGCTTGCTAATATGTTAACAGTTCCTAATATAGATGTGATACGAGGATAGATGATACACATACGATGCTTGCTAATATGTTAACAGTTCCTAATATAGATGAAATTGAAGATGCCGAGGATGCTGAAGTTACAGGAATGAAATTGAAGATGCCGAGGATGCTGAAGTTACAGGAAATGCTGGAGGCGTGACTGATCATGAGGAGCTAGCGTAGATAATAAAATTAATAGACGACAATGAAAATGATCTATATGAGGGTTGCACTGAGTTCACCAGGTTATCATTTATGCTACGTCTTTTGCGTATAAAGTCTCTTAGCGAAATGGCAGATAAATATTTTAATATGTTGCTTGTGTTGCTAAAAAAAGTCATTCCAAATGGAAAAGTGAGCATACTAGAAAATTATGATAACGCAAAGAAGATTGTTTCCGTTATAGGACTTGATTACAAAAAAATCGACGCATGCCCTAATGATTGTATCCTTTACTATAAGGATAACAAAGATCTTCAGGAGTGTCTAATTTGTGGAGTATCACGGTGGGTACAACGCAAAGAATATTCAACACATGGGACGGCAAGGTCTATGCTTAAGCAAAAGAAGATTCCAGCAAAGATCCTTCGTCATTTTCCCTTAATTCCTAGGCTAAAACGGTTGTATATGAATAAAGACACTGCTAAGAAAATGAGGTGGCACTTGGAAGAACGTATAGATGATGGTAAAATCAAACATCCGGCCGATACAGAGGCGTGGAAGCATGTGGATCGAACTTTTTCTTGGTTTGCGAATGAGTGCAGGAATGTTAGACTAGGTTTGTCTAGCGACAGATTCAATCCATTAAGGATTATGAGTTTCGGTTGGTCTACATGGCCTGTTGTATTAACGCTTTACAACTTACCGCCTTGGCTTTGCATGAAACAACCGTATATGATACTTTCCTTATTGATACCGGGCAAGCATGCACCAGGCAATGACATAGATGTGTTTTTAGAACCGCTAATTGATGAGTTAAAACAACTTTGGACTGAAGGGGTTATGACATATGATACTCATGCAAAGCAGTCTTTCAGACTACGTGGTATTTTACTATAGACAATTAATGGTTTTCCAGCCTATGCGAATCTTTCAGGTTGGTCTACAAAGGGAACATATGCGGGTCCAGTTTGTGGTCCAGAATTCAAAGGTCTTTATCTACAGCACAGTCAAAAGTTTTGTTATTGGTTTAAAACAAGGTGGTCCTAAAACACAGATACAGAACAAAAAAATGGAGCAAGTTTTTTGATGGTACTGTTGAGAAGAGAGATGCTCCGCGTCCATTAGGTGGAGATCAGATTGTACATTTGCTTGAGAGGTTCCCTGCTATCAGGTTTGGAAAGAAGCGCTATTCGAAAGAAGATTTACTTGGAGTAAGGAACTTGCGTATTAACAAAAGGATACCAAAACGAAACAGACAAGCACAAGTGGTGAGTCATGGGGCTGAAGTCGTAAAATTGCCCTCAGGATGGACAAAATTCAGCATTTTTTTCAACTCTCCTATTGGAAAGAGTTAAAAATACGTCACAACTTGGACGTTATGCACATTGAAAAAAATATTTGTGATAATCTTTTGTCCACACTGTTGCAAGATGATAATAAATCAAAGGATGATCTACGAGCTCGTCAAGGTCTAACTGCTTTGAACATTAGAGAGGAACTGCATCCAAAAATTATCGGAAATGACAGATTAGAATTGCCTATGTCTCATATTATGATGTCAAAAGTTGAGATACAAACATTTTGTCAAGTCCTCAAATCAATAAAGTTACCAGAGGGTTACTCCGCAAACATATCGAACAATGTTCAGGTGCAAGAAAGGAAAATATTAGGACTTAAAACTCATGATTATCACGTGCTTCTTCATTAACTGCTACCTGTGGCACTACGCAGTACTATGCAGAATAAAAAAATAGTGAAGGTTATTATTGATTTTTGTGGATTTTTCAGAAAGTTTTGTTCTAAAGTTATAGACGACCGTGACTTTGAGAAACTTAGAGAAATTATTTCAGAAACAATGTGTGAAATGGAGATGCTCTTTCCTTCACCTTTTTTCACAATAATGGTTCATCTTACACAACATCTCGCGAAGGAGGCTGCAATAGCAGGATCAGTCCATTATCGTTGGATGTATCCAATAGAGAGGTTAGTATTTAGATACTTTTAATCATTACCTATCAATATTTATATCTATTAAATGTCAATATCTTTACATCTATATCTGATTAATTATCATTTTTAGATATTTGGGTTCAATGAAGCGTCAATTGCGTAACAGAGCTCGACCAGAAGGTTCAATAGTTGAAAGTTACGTGAGAACCGAGTGTCTCTTATTTGCCTCTCGTTATATGAGAGGGGAACAAATTGAATTTCAAGCACCTGTTGATAATAAGGATAACACAGTTCTCTATCCTCACGGGCTGAACAAAAATTATTCTAACATATTGCTAGATCAAGCGCATGCATACGTAGTAAATAATCTTGAAATCTTCTCGGAGTACCGGAGGTAAAATATCTAAAAAGAGTTTTGAATACCATTTAATCTTTAATATTTATTTTGACAATAATAAATAAATTTATTGCATTAATATGTAACATCAGGAAAAACTTAAGAATGAAGTTACCGGTAGTATAACTATACATGACATTAAAGAAAGGCATATGAAGGAATTCCCTGCTTGGTTGAAGAATGAAGTAAGTATTATAAAATTTAGCAATATTTGTATTGTTTATAAAAAGCTTAGAAATTATTGATTTAATAGTTTTCTTATTTTTTATATTTAGATCCAGGAACAACTTGTCCTTAATAATCAAATATCAGAAGAAGTGAAGGTTCACGCAAAGCGGCCTTACTATGCTGTAAGTCAATATGGTGGGTATCGTGTTAACGGTTATAAATTTCACACAATGGAGGTTGATGATACGAAGGTCACCCAGAATAGTGGTGTCATGGCTACCTCCTCACGGGAATGTTTCTCAAACAGAAGAGATCAGAATCCAGTTGAATATAATATAACATATTATGGAAGGTTGGAAGATGTGGTGAAGATATTCTACGGCTATGGTGGTCCAAATGAACATAAATACATGATGTTCATGATTCATTGGTGTTTTGCAAAGACTCAAAAGGATCCCTTTGGATTTACAATTATCAATCTCAATAAAGAAATTGATAGTGATGAAAAATTTATGTTTGCATCTCAGGTGGGACAATGTTTCTATGTGAAAGATCCTGTGGTTAAAGATGAGTGGGTTGTCCTGTACAAGGATTCTAGGGCTTATATTCAACCTTCTACCAATGAAGATGATGACGAGAGATATATAAACAACTTCAATGAGCTAAATGTAGCGATCGATGAATTCTCGTACCCTCAAAATGTAGTGTTTGATACGAATGCTCCAACAACTCGGATAGACATTCCAAATATTATCACAGACATTAATAGGAGCTAAACAACAATTATTTGTAATCGAGTCTTCATGTAACTTTTTTTAGTTTGCAAATTGTAAAATGAAAACATTAATATCACTACGATGTATCTCAATTACCTTTTGGACGATATAAATATGTAATATATTATTTTGTATATTCAGCTTGCAGATGCCTGCAAACTTGATGTGAAATGAAAATTTTAGTAACGCAATAATACATCTTGTTTTTATTTTCGCCAAGCCAAATTGCATCTATAATATATTAATTTGTATGTTTATTCAACTTGCAGATGTCTAAAAACATTAACAGGAGGTTATTCGAAGCTAACCCCAATCAGGACCAATCCACTGAGGAAGAGCCACTGAGTTCAGGAGAGATATCAGGTATAACTTAGTTTAACTTAAGTACTTTTTATTTATGATATATGCACAATGATAATTTATTTCTTTTATTTTTTAGGTGAGGGTGAGGAAGAGCTGACTCTCGTACCATTATATGCAGATCCTCCAATGCTACTTCGAGCATATATTCCCGGGATTGAGCGCGGGCCTTTACCAGCATGTGCAGAGGGGTACAGACTCAAGCAGACAGAAAAATACATGCTTGCGAAAAAATGATTGGATGAATGGGGCCCACAGATTGATGAGATATTATCTGATGCAAAAATGAAAGCAGACAAAGATTTGGTGAGTTTGATAAATTTTTTTTGAGTATTTCATAATAATAAATTAAATTCTAAGAGCTTAAGATTGATTAAATAAAAGTGTTGATATATCTATTATTTTTTCTTTGTTGTAGGAGAAAAACTTTACCAGAAAAAAGGATGCCAATGAAGTGACTTTAAAAAAAAAGTTACCAACGGATGGTTTTCGAGCAATTGTGAGATGGGGACATAATAGGATTCCAACCGGACAATGGGCTAATAACTTTAGCTCATACCTTGGATGCTTGATACGGAGGAGTGATAATGTGAATCCTTATTACGAGGGTGAGGAGCAGCCATTTCATGTCCTGGAGAGTATATATCGAGATTATTGGGTAAATTCTTCTATTTAGCACAATTATTTTTCAATTCTGTCAATTGTCCATGCTTAACTATATATTAATTTTTAGAGATATTTCAACATCGAAGACAATCCCGTAGGGTGGGAATTTTTATTTGGATACATGGGAAAGTTCAAGCATTCTCTTCGGGAGTGGAGACATGAGATAAAGAAGAAATGCTTTGATTGTTTCACTCACAACTGGGAGAGGGTATACAAGCGAGATAAGAGGGTTGAGCCTGAGCACTTAGCTGCACTTATAGTATTGTGGGGCCAAGAGAGCACCAGGTAAATATGTATAGTAGTTAAATATCATCAAGTTATTTATCTGAAACTAGTGATATATTTTATTGTATATTATAGCTTGTACTAAAATTCTCTTTGTTCATGTTGAAGAAAAAATGTCAGAGAAATAAACTAAATTGATGGAAGAAAGATTATGATCATCATACCGGGACTACTTCATTTGCTCAGATTGAGGATCAATTTTGTAGGACAACGGTATAAAGTCTTTTAATCTTCTATATATATTCTCTCCGCTTCCTAGAATATTTGATAAATAAAACTAATAAATATATTTTTAAATGTCTCTCAGAATGCTCCCTTTATCCCGCTGCCAGAACTGCACAGGAGGACGATGGTTTACTTTAGGAAGGGGTACGATGACGATGAGAATAAGAAACAAAAGCTAGAATTGGCCAAGAAAATGCAGGTTAACTAATTATCTTAGCTCTTATTAGCCTGTTCTTTTGTTGGGAATTTATTGTTTGCACTCTTCTTTTGGTCATCTTAATTATCATACATGAATTATATGTGTGAATGTGTTAAGGAAGATGCATGCATACATATAACAAAAGGCATAAAGAAGATACCATTTATTAGCACTTAGCCCCCTCAATTGTGGTACTACTTTATCTTTTATTTTACTTGTTCAGGTAAATATATCTTTTATTTTTAAAAGGCCAATTCTTAAATTCATTTTTTTATTTTTTAGGAAGCTCTGGATAACACATATGCTGAGGTTGTTGCACAGAGTCAGGAGCCCCTGACTAGAGAGCAGAATTATAATGTGAGCCATTTAGTTTGTGGACTTCCTAAAAAGGGGAGGACCAGGTGGATGGGAGTTAGAGCTCAGAGGGTGTCTACACCATTCCAGCCTGCGCCGATTTCAACGCCATCAACTATGCCCTCGGGGCCCTCTTACATGCCGCAGGAGGATTACACTCAGCAGGTGATGCAGCTTGTTTCCTCTGTGATGAATATGTCACTAGTAGAAAAATAGGCATCCTTGACGGGCTTTCCTGTCAGGGATGCTAAATATACCATCAGGGATACGTATCCTTGACGGCTTCTCATCAAGGATACACCGTTAGTAAAAGTCCCGTCAGGGAAGAAACATCCCTGACGGGCGGCCTCGTCAGTAATGCTTATTACTGACGGCATCTTCCCTGACGGCTTCGACCGTCAGGGATGTGAAGCCGTCAGGGATGTTATATAATCACCAAAAAAAAATACTAATTTCATACTAGATTTCCTGTATACAATCCCTGCACTACATCCGAAATATATGCAATCCAAATTTCACAACAATCTCCACAACCATCTCGCATACATTCAAATTTCACAAATTTCGTGCATTTTCCATATCTAGTATCTCACATACATCCATACACTACATTCAAAATTTTCACAATCCAAACGTTACAAATATCAAGGTCTGATGCCTTTTGAGATTTAAAAAACTAAAAAGAAAGATTTTAAAAATACAATAATTTTTAAAAACGAAGATGATCAACATACTAGCTGTCTTATAAGATTTTGCATTTCTTTCTCTCCTTCCTCTGATGTCCTCAACCAGTGCCACCAAGTTGAGGGACGAAGTACCTGAATGTTTCTTATTTTACTTCCATTACCAGTGACTTTTTTCGTTTCTTCTGTAATATACATCAGTTTCGACAATGACAGTCCTTCATTCCGAAATACAAGCCATATTTCCTTGGCCTTTGACTCAAAAGATGCTACATACTAAAGTACTTCTCCCGTAGCCCATTTAAGTAAGCAGTGTTTCCTCTCTCCACCTGATGATAAAGTGAAAAATAAAAATTATCAAGCATAATAGTTGAGACAGGGAAGAAAGTTTTATATCATATAGATGACATTTTAAGAGTATATGATGAGCAATATGTATAACATAACCAATTAAATGTCTATCACAGTTTTCATAATTAAACAGTACAAAAGCATGATATCTAAAGTACGAGAAAATCAATACCCTTTTAGTTATCCTATTTAATGACAAAATTAAATGATGACAACTATCAGCTTACTATTACAACAAGTATCAAAACAAAGGTCAAACTAAAAAATTAACCACTGATATGGATGTGAAATTAGTGAAAATCATCTATGAAACTGCATGAATCTTCTTGTAAGTTTATTTGGACAAAACTAAAAGCACAAAACTATTAAAGATCAAGAAAGAAGAGGACGAAGTGTACGGATTATAGACTATTTTCCTTTTGTTAAAAAAGGTCACGGTCCAGTCTTGAACATGAGACCCCGGGTCGAGCTATCACTAACCTCATCTCTTTACCACTGAGTTAGCAGCAACCGTTTAATTTTTAAGTCAATAACATATAGCCACCATATGGTGTATTAAAGCAGCATAAACCTAAACAATATAGTACAAATGGTAAATAAAAAATAGCTGACCGTTGGATAAGGCCACTTTGAGTGCGACTTCCACCAAGCCTTCAAAGTAGTCGTAGTAAGCCCAGGTTCCTTACAACAACAACAACAACAAAACACACAGAAATCCTGATTTTATTAAGCTAGGTAGGAACAAGTTTCCAATGCCAGATCAAATCAACCAAATTTTGACTGGAAATTCTACAGTGAATAAAAGGGACAATGAACTTATTACAATTTCATGATGTTTAGGGTGCATGCCTTTCACAAATTTTGATATTTATTATCATGCGATAATGAAGTATAGTTCTCAAAAAAAAAAAAAAATTAGCCAAAGAAGACTTAGGAACACCCTATGTCAAGATTGGGCAAGGCCTTGCACCCAAGATGATATCATCAGTGATATTTTCTTGGCAAAGGCTCTCGGGTCATCAGGGGATTTTCCACAAAACAATCTCTTATGCCGCTTCCCAGATGAATGATTTACTAATCAAAATTTTGTACGTACATTCATCCATCAAATATATTAAAGAATGCTTAACATTTCAATGAAACAATTTTCTACAGATAAATTTAGCAAATGCACCTCTATAAGAGTGTAAATAAGAAGAAAATTGATGTATATGGAATCAAAATGGAGAAGTCATAAGGTGGGATGTGATAAGAGTAATTTAAAATCAAAAGATAGGTTACAGTTGAGGACAAAGTGGATATAACAGTTTATTATCATCATTATTTAATTCATTTACCATCAAAAAATAACAGACTTGGGGGAAGCACTGTCTTAATAAGCCAAAAGATGATCATAACAGCAAGCTCCTTAGAAATACAGAAGCAAACTCACTTAAACCAATCTTAGTAGTATATAAGTTCAATGCTTTGTTAATAGAATGCCCAAAGCATTATATCTTATAGTAAATGGCAAGGGTTTCTCTCAGATGAGACCTTTTTCTTACAATGAGAAGTTCCGCATATGGCCGTATATTTCCTACAGAAAGCATGAGCCATGTTGGAAAATTTCAAATCTGAAAACTTTAGTTGTACACATCGACATCTAGGTGATAGAATTTTTATTAAACAAGAGGAAATATTTCATTTTCTCTTCCAAAGAACCACCCACTCAAGAGTCAGACTCTGTTTAATGCATCAAGACTTGGTTATTAGCATAAGAAAGCAAGCAACTGTTGCTTAAGGAAAATAATATCAACAAAAGTCTAAAACTTGAAGGAGACCATAAGGCTAATGGAAAGTATACACACGCTTAAAACTTGAAGGAGCTAATAAAATCAAAGGACAAAATATATTGTAAACATAAAAGTAACTTAAACTTCCCACAGATTGCCTATTTGCAAGAATCCTACAACATAAAGCCAAACAAACCCACAAATTTCACCGAAGACAAGCAATAAGTCTCACCACCACCCCCCATTTGCTAATAATAATCAGAAGAAGACCTCACCTTCTGGCTCTCTTGGGATCAATCAACGCAAGCTCGGCAAGCTTATCGGCCGCCATCGCCTTCTTTGCATAATCCAAACTCGTCGTCGTAGACGAATCCCCGTCAAACATCGAGCTCATTGTCGACCAATCCATCGACCCGCGCCTCTTATGTCTCCCTCCTCCGCCTCCGGCCCCCTGCTGAAACCCTAACCCTAGCCCCTCGAAAAACACCGTGTCAACCGACAAGCTCCTCCCGCGTGCCGCCGCTGGGAGCGGCCGATGAGGAGCGTCGCCGGAGGCGGCGGGGGTGTCGTCAGAGAGGGAGGGGAAGTCGATGTCAGAGATGCTGAAGTCGGGGTCGGGGTCGGAGATGCTGAAGTTTATTTGGACGTTGGTCTTGGGGTCTGCGGGGTGATGAAATTTTTGGGATGAATTTTTTGGCGGTGGGACGAAATTTTTGGGGATGAATTTTTGGCGGTGGAATGAATTTTTTGGGGAGAACGGAGAGAAAAACGAGACTGGTAAAAAGGGATATATAGCCAACATCGCTGACGGGCTACCCGTCAGCGATGTTCATATCCCGTCAGCGATGTTTACATTGCTGACGGTATCAAAAGACTAGTGACGACAACATCTCTGACGGTTAATCCCGTCAGCGATGTAAACATCACTGACAGCAATTTCCCGTCAGCGATGTTTCCGTCAGCGAAACCCATTTTCCCACTAGTGTGTTAGATGGTCAGATTTCTGAGGAGATGTGGGAGGATATTCAAGAGGAGCTTATGCGAGTGATCCACCCTACTGCTACTTTTGCGATGGTTTCTAGGCAAATAATGAAATCTTGTAGAAGGCGGGTTCCTACTCGGGTGCAAAGCCAGATTATGAGCTTTTTGGCCACTCAAAAGGTATTTACTGGTAGTGGAGAGAGTAGCAGACAAGTATACTTATTATATATAAAACATGATTACACACAATATTATGTGATTCTAAATTTAAATTATTTTGTTGTTAGAGTGGAGATGATACTATTGGGAGCACGAGTTGTAGGGATGGAGCCGCCAGTGGCAATGCGGACGATGACATGGATAGAGCGGATGACCTATCTTAGTGAGTTATATCCTAAACTCGTGTTTGTATATTGGACATCTTTATATTGGAGATTATGATATGCGTGTATGGTTTGTTATGGAAATTTTTGTGGATTTAGAACTTATGATATGCGTGTATGGTTTGTTGTGGAAATTTTTGTGGATTTAGAACTTATCGTGAAAATTGAATATACATATTTCGAATGTTTGTGAAAATTGAATGTACATATTTTGAATGTTTGTGAAAATTGATTGGATGAGAGATGTTTGTAAAATTTGGATTGTATATATTTCGAGATGTTTTGGAATGTGCAAGAAATGTCGTTTGCAGATTTGTATGTACAAGAAATTGATATGTATAAGGAACTGATTATAATCAGTAGAAATTTTTTTTAGCTGCTAATTAGTTTCGCTGACGGGATTCCCTTGATATGTATGCATGCAATCATAGAAATGTAGGGTGCGATAGGGCTAGGTTTCTTCTAGTCATTATAAAAAGGTAAGTTAGATGACTAGTTTCGGGTAAATTGTAGGGTACGATCTTTGAAGCTTACCAAATCAGGTTGTGATATCGGTGAACTCTAGTCATAATGAAGAAGGTCATTCACGAGAAGGAAGAGTGAATGTAGGATTTTGATCTAAACTACTAACAAAATCTTGTGTGCTTTTGTGTTAGTTTGCTTTTAGTTTTTCACATATTTTATTTTCGCTACATATTCTAAATTTTATGAAAAATTATAGCAATCCTATTCACCCTCCCCCTCCCTTTAGCCTTGCATTTTAGTTCCAACAGGTAGTATCAGAGGCTCAATACCCGTTTTTTAGTATCATAAATCTAGGGTAGAGATGTCAAGCCTTACCAACATTTCAGCTTCTCCTGAATGACATGCTATCAACGAACCCTTATTTTTTGATGACACTAACTACACATATTGGGAAGCACGTATAAGAGTTTTCCAATTGTTCACTATTTTTGATGTTTAAAAGAGTATAGAACATGGGTATAAGAAACCTACTATTGAGGTATATGGTATTACAATTGTTCCAACCAATGATAAGTGGACTCTACAGGATAAACAAATTTATTCTCATAATTCAAAACCTATGAATGATTTATATTGCTCTCTTACTACTGAAGAATATAACCGTGTTTCTAATTGTACTATTGTTCAGGAAATTTGGGAAACATCGGAAGTCACTTATGAAGGAACTTCACAGGTGAAGGAGAAAAAGCTTGCAACGCTAGTGAGCAAATATGAGAATTTCAAGATGAAAGCCTCGGATAGCATACAGGAGATGTTCACACAATTTACAGATATGGTGAACATATCAAACATTTTAGGGGAAGTAGTATGACAATAAGGAGCCACACAGAAATTTCTTTGTTCTCTATCTCGAGATTAGGAATCAAGGGTAACAGTAATAGAAAAACTTCAAAATTTTTCTAAACTTTCACTTGATGATCTTATAAGCAATCTCATTATGTATGAAGTCTAACTAAAAAAGAGAGAGAAGACATCTTAGAAAAAGATTTGATGAAGAAGTCGTTAGCCTTCCGAGCAAAGAAGAAGAAACACCAATCTAAGAAGAAGATGGAATTCGACTTAAGTTCAAAAGATAAAGATTATCAATCTGCGCCTATTTTAAAAAGGTTCAAGTCTATTTTAAAGTCAAAGAAAGGACATAAATATATTCAGAAAAAACAAAATCTATTTATAAACAGGTAAACAATAATTCCTTAATTGATTTTATAACTTACATATCTATTATTGTTGCAGGAAACCAACATAGTATAAGAATTGATGCCCTTAGAACAGAAAGGAAAAGAAGGAGGGTAAGAGTCTTAAAGTTACAATTTGAGATTTGATAGATGACGATAAGTCAGAAGTCGAGACAAATGAAGATGATAAACAAGTTTTTTAGTGACTTATGGGTAGGGGCACACTGTTTTTAGATTCAGACTAGAATAACTCAAATGGTTAAGATGGTGAGTATTCAGATGAAGAGGTATATCCTTCTTATGATGAGTTTTATTCTAAGTTATAAAGCAAAGGTTGTTTCATTATAAAAATCATCTACCTATATATATATCTATCTAATACTTATAATTAATATATATTATATATATATAATATATATATATAATAACATATATATATATATATATATATATATATTATCTTATATATATATATATATATATATATAATATTATATATAATAATATATATGAGTTAATGTGGCATCTGTCATTAGAGAGGATTTCCTCCATGACTGCCTCTAAAATCACATGATGTGAGCGACATTGTGGATGATCCTCCGTTACCTTGATTCTACACATTCTAAAACCTGAACACACCAAGGTGGGGTGAACCGTCGTCAGGTTTGACCCTTCATGCCACATCGTATCATTTTAAACGGTTTGAATGATATAGAACTTTTCACGTAGCTCGGATGGAGGTGTCAAACACGACGGACTTCACCCCAAACTTGGTTGTTGGGGTTTTAGAATTAGTATCAAGTCAACGGAGCGGAATCTTCATAATGCGCTCAATCATGTGATTTAGAGGCGCATAGGAGGAAATTCCCCTCCTATGACAGGATACCCATTAATCTATATATATATATATATAATATAACACATATACATCTATATACATATATATATATATATATATATAATATATAATATATATATTAATATATATATAATAATTTATAAAATATATATATATATATTATATATAATATAACATATACATATAATTATATAGTATATATACATTATCTAATATATATATATATTATTATAATATAATATAATATACATTATATATACTCTAATTCTATATATATATATATTGTATATTAGATAATATATATATATTATATATATATATATATATTAATATATATATATATATATATGTTAATATGTAATATGTATATAAATATATATATTATATATATATATATATAGGGAGAGGTTCAAATAAAAACCTCACTATCCTAAAAACTAAAAACCAATCATCTCCATTGGATCTAGATTCATCCAATGGCTGAGATTAAAGCTGCATAAGGGTAATCAGGTAAAATTAACAGTCCCCAAAGAGAGGTAATTAATGATTGTCTGTTGAGTTCTCCATGCAAGTGTAGTTTTCTATTTCCCCATGCAATCTCACGGCTCAGGCAACCCAACAGTCACGCAGCTCTCTCACTCCACAACCAGCAGCTCTCGTTCATCGTCCTTCAGCTCTCTCTCAATCGAGAAATCGTCTTCTAGTCACTCCACAACTAGCAGCTATCCTTCATCGTTCTTCAGCTCTCTCGTTCATCGTCCATCAGCTGGCCATTCTTAAACATTTTATGGAGATTTAAATGGAGAGCTTGAATTTAGGTGAGCAGGTTCTAGTTGTTAGAGTCTGCAGTGATTTTCATAGTGTATTCACATGTATACTGTAGTGAATCTGGATTCAATTTATGTAAATTTAATTGTAGAGCTTGAATTCAGTTGAACACGTTCTAGTTGTTAGAGAATGCAGTGATTTTCATAATGTATTCACATGTTTACTGTAGTGAATCTGGATTTAATTCATTGAATCCAGATTCACTATAGTAAACACGTGAATACATTATGAAAATCACTGCATTCTCTAACAACTAGAACGTGTTCAACTGAATTCACATGTTTACTGCAGTGAATCGAGATTCACCCCAGTGAATCCAGATTCATCGTACTGAATCCAGATTTAGTATATTAAAACTTAGTCATATGATTTATGTTGTTTTATTTTCAGTTGTAGGCAGCAATGAACAAATAAAGGAACCACATGTTATAAATGCATCGGACAGTGATTTTGGGGAAGATGGAATGGACGAAGTTAGCTCGATTCCTTTTCAATCACCAGGTGGTGGTATGTATTGGAAACCTCTGGTTGAAGCTGAATTTAAACTTTATCTAAACCAAAGCTTCCGATCACTAGAGGATGGTATAGAGTTTTACCGAGAGTATGGACGTAAAAGTGGGTTTGAGATCAGACGGCATACAGAGAAGAAACATGAGGACGGTACAGTTCTTCTTAAACACATTGTTTGTAGTAGAGCTGGCAGCAATGAATCAAAGATGGATGTTGATTTTGAGGATTTTAGTAGCATTTCGAAAAAGAGAAGGAGAACTGTATCTAGTAGATGTGGTTGCAAAGTTAAAGTCGTTTTTAAGTTTGATGGTTTGAAAGGATATAATGTTCTCTCATTCGTTGAAGAGCATTCTCATTTTTTGGTGTCCGGGAGTGGGAAACAATTTTTGAAGTCAAATAGAGTTCTCGGTCTCGCACATATGAAACTTGTATTTGATGGTGCAAAAGCCAACATGGGGCCTAACAAAACATATAACTTTGCTAAGGAGTTGTGTGGAAGTTATTCTAATGTTGGTGCTATCTGTACCGAGTTTAAAAATTGGAGTAGGGATGTGAAGCTTTATATTGGTGATCGAGATGCTCAAATGATCATCGAGAAGTTCACGGATAAGAAGGAGATGAGTGATGGATTTTTCTATGATTATGCAGTTGATGAAGGCGGTCGATTAACTCGCATCTTTTGGGCAGATGTTATTGGGCGAAGAAATTACGATGTATTTGGAGATGTGATATCATTTGACTCTACATATTCCACAAACAAGTAAGATTTTATAGCTAATCTCTTACGATTTTCAATATTGTAATTATATGTCATAGTGAATCTTATATTTTTTGTATGTGATACAATAGGTACAACATGAAGTTTGTTCCATTCACTGGTCTCGACAATTATAAGAAGTGTGTTGTATTTGCTGCAGGATTGATAGCTAAAGAGGACATTGATAACTATGTTTGGATTTTTGAGGTATTCATGAAATGCATGATTCACGAGCCAAAGTGTATTGTTACAGATCAGTGCCCTGCCATGAAGCAAGCTATACCAACCGTCTTTAGAGAAGCACGTCACCGTTTGTGCATGTGGCACATCATGAAGAAATTTAATCAAAAGGTAATGAATCCCACATATAAATATCATAAATCCTCATTAGATAAATACTGAATCTTTCGTTATATATTTATATTATACTTGGCAAAATGCATTTCGAAGATGGATAATTTCAAGAGGAAGATCAATGCACTGATTTGGAGTATAGATATAGATCCAGCAACATTTGAAGTAGGTTGGAAAGATGTTATGAAAGAATATAAGCTTGAAAGTAATGAATGGTTGTGTGAACTGTATAACATTCGGGAGTCATGGATTCCAGCCTATTATGCTGATGATCCAATGGCCGGTTTATTGCGGACTACATCAATATCAGAGAGTGAGAACAGTTTCTTTGACAAATTCAACCGTAGATCTGACACATTAACGGAATTTTATCTCCGATACGAGAGTGCTATGGAGAAGCAAAGGCATACAAACGCAAGATTAAACTATGAAGGAACAAAGTCGATGCCAAGAATGGACACGTCATTGTTATTGGAGAGGGATGCAGCAGAGTTGTACACTCGAATAATGTTTTATGAGGTACAGAAAGAGATAATGTCATCCTGTTATGATATGAGTATCAACAGTATATCAGAAGAAGATGATGTGAAGATTTTTTTCCATAAAGGACAAAAAGAGACATGGAAAAATATTTGAGGTAAAACTTAATAATGGAGATTGAAACAATAAAAATTGAATCCAAATTCAATGCAGTGAATCGCGATTCAATGAAGTGAATCTCGATTCACACCACTGAATCGTGATTCAGTGGCCATTTCATGCGCTTGTCATTTTCATATTATTTTATTCGATGCTAATATACATTGTTTTTTGAATTTTAGGTGAAACACGC
Source organism: Asparagus officinalis (assembly GCF_001876935.1). Lineage (NCBI taxonomy): Eukaryota > Viridiplantae > Streptophyta > Magnoliopsida > Asparagales > Asparagaceae > Asparagus > Asparagus officinalis. The sequence goes on along the minus strand of NC_033802.1, from coordinate 49,922,009 downwards.
TTATTTGAACAATGACGTGCAATGTACGTGTAGGCTGTTTGAGAAAACGGGTATAGTATGTAGACATGGTTTTTTTGCACTGAACCAAGCTGATGTAACAAAAATACCAAGACATCTTGTTATGAACCGATGGACAAAAGGTGTTGAGATGAGGCATTCATTGCAGTTCAAGGAAATATCAGAACAGTGCAATGTAATTGAAGTTACAAATCGTAAGTTGAATGACATATGGTATGATTTCCAATCCTGTGTGAGTTTGGCAGGTTTAGATGGTGAGAGACTTGACTACTTGGAAGGGAAGTTGAAGGAGTTGAAGCACAGTTTGCGTAAATCGACTACCTGGAAGGGAAGTTGAAGGAGTTGAAGCACAGTTTGCGTGAATCTAGTTGGAAATCTGACACACAGAACAAAAATGATGTAATGGAGTTTTTTGTTGGCTCAAAAATACCAGCTGAAGTGATTGTTAAACCTCCCATTGAAGGTAGAAACAAGGGGTGTGGACGAAGAATTGTTGGTGATTATGAGAAATCAATTAGTCAACGAAAGAAGAAGGTGCCAAGGCTGTGTAATATGTGCAAAAAAATTGATTTCCATGACGCACGGACATGCCCATTAAAGAAAACATTACAGCAGAGTGATGTTTAATTTAGTTGTCATATTTCGTTTCAAAATCATGTTTAGTAATACATTTCTTATTAAAATTGCTGAATTGTGTAATTCTTAACTACATATATTTACTAGATTATTAATTACATGATTACGTTGTGTCATGTTAGTATATTGAATAGAGATCTACTCATATAGCATATGAATTTCATCACTATAGTTGTATTATTTCAAAAGGAATGATGAAGTAGTTGTATGCAGTCATCAGATTAAAATTGATTCGCTTTAAGTGATTCTGGACTAAATATATTAAATCTAGATTCATTGTAGTGAATCTAGATTCACTGATATTGAATCTCGATTCACTTAATTGAATCTAGATTCTGGACTAACTATAGTGAATCTAGATTCATTGTAGTGAATCTGGATTCACTGAACTGAATATGGATTCACTATAGTGAATCTAGATTCAATCAAATAAATTACTAAAAACTTAAGATAATATTAAAGCAGTGAATCCAGATTAAATACATTCAATCCACAATAATTATGATTAACTTACTGAATCTTTCATTGTAATGAATCTGGATTCACTGAATTGAATCTAGATTCACTAGAATTGAATCTGGATTCACTATAGTGAATCTAGATTCAATCAAATAAATTAGTAATAACTTAAGATAATATTGAACCAGTGATTCCAGATTAAATACATACAATCCACAATAAGTATGATTAATTTACTGAATCTTACACAAAACCTTGAATTATAACTCACATTCTCTGCTTAAATCGAAATTCTTCCAATTGCATTCACTACCTTCACAGTATTTTCATATATTCAAACTATTCACTAGTCTAGAAATAAAATTATGACGAAGCTATTCTTATAAAGTATATTTACATAGAAAAGCAGTTCAAAACAAACTGGAGTATTCTATAACATTAACTGACAATGTACTCAATAACTGTAAAGTTCAACATTGAAAATTATGCTGATCACAGAATATCATTTTCTCTGAGATCTTGTGGTCTTCCTCGTCTCTTTTTTGACATTGGCAGTTTCAGCATGGTGCTGTTGGGCTTTCCTGATGACTTATTTGGCCAATTCATTTGTTGGATCAGTAAGAATTTGGCAACAATATATAGACCTTAGTCTATGTAGCTGATTTTTTAATCGCTCCTGTCGATATGAACAAAAGTTCAGTTCAAGATTCAGTAGCTATATTCTAAATTTTATTAATTCATAAAGACTAACTGTAAATTATCAATACATTATTAGTTTAAACACTTACACCCTCTCTATGGAAACCAGAGTTCCAATTTGCTGTACCACCGCCCATGTAGGTCTTCATATGTCTCATGACAAAAATACCACAATCAAATTCGTTTTTGGCCGTTCTCCACTCCATCTCAAGTCTGTCAGGCGTTAATGTATTTATTTCACTCGACTTGTGATTTTTTTGTGTGCCAAATATCTTACAAAATTCTTGTGCTGTTTAATCAAAAGTAATCAGTGTCACATAACAAATCCAAATTATCATACAGTAATGCCTAATGTAATATACAAATTGTTTTGGTTGTTTATATGGAAACAGTATTCATGACAGTGAATCACGATTCATTGGATCTAGTTCGCTAGGATTTAATAGAGTTAGTTCAATTGGACTCACTCTAATGAATCTGGATTCACACTAGTGAATTTGGATTCACTAGAATTAGCTATAGCTAGTGAATCGTGATTCCCTACTGTGAACACAGATTCACTACCTCTAGTGAATCGAGATTCACAGTAAGATGTGAATCCAGATTCACTAACTCTAGTGATCGATATTCACTAGAGTTAGCGAATCTGGAATTCTCTTACTCTAGTGAATCCAGATTCACTATAGTGAATCAAGATTCACTATAGTGAATCCAGATTCACCTATATATATTCTGCTAGTAAATGCTTAAAGCACATACGTAAGGTGGAAAAACATACCAAACCCTCAGGACGACCTTGGTATTTTTCCTTATAGTCTGGGTAGTTTTTGCTATTGTCAATCAGCTCCATACTTGGATTCTTTAGCCCATAGCACACAATGTAGAAATGCTCAAACACATTTATGGGAAAGAAGACCTAATGGTTGTGAAATTTAATCATAGATTTTACAGATATAGTTAAAATTGGGTTAAAGAACAAAAACATTATCTTCGAATCTGTACCATATCAATCTCATTAAACTTCATATGTGGATACAGAGCAAGTTGCTCATCCATCCGGGAAGCAAACATACTGTATCTCAATTCATCATTGGACTCATCTGTGTGATGAATGTTACAAAACTGTACAACATAAAACTGGTTAAATAAAATGTAACTTGAGTGTTATTTTAAATTAAATAAAGGAAGATACGTACGGTTGTCTCAACATTGCAGAAGAATCTAAGTGGAGAATTTTCAGACTTCATTTTTTCTCTGCTGTTCAAAACATAGGACCAAATGCTGATTAAATTTGCCTCAATGTCCTCAGAAGGAAGGAAAGTCCTGAAAGTAGGTAAGAAACATTCAATTTGTCTCCACTTAAAAACCATTTCACTAAAAAAATAGTAACAATATTCAATTTAATAAAGGGACAAAATACTAAAAAAAGTGAGACTCACACCTAAAAATAAAACATTAAATAAGATTTAAGAACTCACAAATTCTCTTCTTCAGCAGAATCATCACCTGAATGCCTTGCTTCTTCTCTATGCACCCAATTCCATATGATGCTTTCCAGCTGACTTTGCCTAGCAGTAATCTGAGATACCCTCTGTACCCATGGTGACCGAAGAAACGTTGCAAGCTTCACCGTCCTCTTTTCTTTCCCCCTTCCCGCATGTTCCTTATTTTCGGTCACATTAACTTTCTTACCCTTTTTTTCATCTACTGCAGCAGCATCTTCAGCTTGTTTATCAGTTCTTCGTACAGAGTAATCAATGATTTCAGATTCACAAGCTTTAGCAATCTGAACAACATCAACCATTTCCACTGTCTCAGTCTGAGTATCATGTGTCAGCCCAAGAGAAAAACTAGGTTCTTCAGTCTCGGGGGTACCAGATTCACTGAGCTTGCGCCTCACTGGTCTGTCAACCTTACCCATGCTAACAGACTCTATAATCTTATCAACCTCTTGAATAAACTCTTGGGAGACTTGTGTTTGTGGTAACTCAGGTGATATTGGATCAACAGTAGGGGAACCATGCATATCTCTACTCACCTCTGTGTTCACATTAGGGGTATCATCAACAATGTTTCCCACAGCTGTTTCATTGTCACAGGTACTTCCACGATGTCCACACCCCTGCACAAGAACATTTGAAACTCTCTGTGGAATTTGAAAGAGCTCGTTGTCATTGGGGAACAGCTTTCTCATTGTCTCACACTCAGCATCATATCTATCTTTTGCAGATTCCAACTCTGCAGCTCTCCGTTGCACCCTCTCAATACAATCCTGCAGTTTGAATATCACAGACATTGGTCACCATAAATTATTAACATGGTGAGAGACAAGATGCGATAGATTGAGATTACATTCAATGTATTTGAATCGAGATTCAAATGACTGAATCCATAGTCGACTAAAGTAAATCCAGTATCACTTTAGTGAATCGAGATTTAGTAGTAGTGAATCCAGATTCACTTCAGTAAATAGATATTGAGTATCATATTGATAACCACTGATTCACTTGTTGATAACCACTGATATTGAGTAAATCGATATTGAGTATCATATTGATAACCACTGTTTCACTTGTTGATAACCACTTCAGTAAATCGATATTGAGTATCATATTGATAACCACTGATTCAGTGAATCCATATTCACTTAAGTGAATCCAGATTCACTTAAGTGAATCCAGATTCACTTAAGTGAATCCAGATTCACTTAAGTGAATCCAGATTCACTTAAGTGAATCGGAATTCAGTTTAACTTAATTGATAACCACTGATCTGAAACGAGATTCAGTATTAGTAAAACGATTCATTGAACTGAATCGACATTCAGTTTAAGTGAATCTCGATTCACTCCTACTGAATCGAGATTAAATTGAGTGAACAAAGTCTTGCAACTTAATTTGCTAACCTTTCGAATTGTCTTAACACTTTTAGGCCAGTTTCCAGTACCACTCTGCATTCGAGATGAAGGTGCAAGTTCAACCCTCTCTGTAAATGCACCTTTGCCAAATGAATTTGTACTTATTTCCTCTGACTGTCTTTCCTTCAAGGCCAAGTCAGTCCAGCCTAAAAATGTAGGGGTTGTTCTCTCAACCAACCTCCTCCCTTTGAACAGAACCCGATTGGCATAGAACAGCTAGAAAGACGGAGATAAGAAATAAAGCACACCAATTATTCATCATCAAGTAAAACTACTTTAACTACAGTAATGTAAAAATAAATCAATATTATACAAGTGACTTACAATCAAAAATGCAAGAGGACCCGTGTAGAATTGTTTTGTCGGGTCTACCTTCCACTTGTGTTGGCTTTCTATCATTGAGTCAAGCAAGAAAGAACACCAATTGTATTCAGAGTACTGATCAACATTGTCACCAAGAACTAGAATCCGTTGGTTAACATACGGATTGCTAAGCGATTGGATCATGCTGTTGTGGAAGAGAACCAAGAAATTCAGTTTAAAAAGCAGGTTAACATCAGAACTCTGCTTCAGTTTCTTAGACACAGCCCCTTGAGTAATTTTCCAACCAACACTGTCTGTGAATTGAGCCCTCCATTCATCCACAAATGCTGACTTCCCAACACTGAAGGCTGGTATACGCTTCCTGCCCAGAGGTAATCCCATCACTTGATGTACATCTTCCTCTGTGATACTGATTGATCCTCTGGGAAGATTAAGCGCAACAGCCTCACTGTCAAAGGACTGCAGAATCTGGTACCCCAACATATGTGGCAGTTCCTTTAATCCAAATTGTAAAACTGTCAAAGGACTGCAGAATCTGGTACCCCAACATATGTGGCAGTTCCTTTAATCCAAATTGTAAAAGGCCTCTGATGCGGCATAAACATGTACCAAAATTGTTGCAAGTGCACAACCGTGTCAAGTTATAGTATAAAGATATCGATCCTACGAGGAAGGTGTTTTGTAGGAGAAAATATAAAATTGGTTCTTATTTTGTGTGCGTGACAAATAGGAGTGATGAGTAAATGTGATTGTGGAGAGATTAAAAGTGATAGTGTGTGAAGCGACGCAAAATTTAAGTGAGAGTGGATGTGGCAAAGAATGAGTGTGATCAATAAGGCAAGAAGGAAAAAAAATGAATAAAATCAAGAAACAAATGAAAAATCAAGAATGAAGAACAAAATTCTAGAATAAAAAAATGCAAGAACTTAAGGATGGTGGATTCAATTATAGATATGGGTAATCTAAAATTGAACCCACTTCTTAGAAAAGGGTGATTCCCTAGAGGGTTCTAGTCTAAAGGCGAATCAAACAAAATAAAAATAAATAAAAAGAAAAACTAAACCCAAGAGGGTTCTAGCCTCAAGGTGAATAGTATAAGAATTGTAGAAATTAAATACAAGAAATAAATCTACTCTATAAGCATGAAATAAATCTACTCTATAAGCATGAAATAAATCTAAGGCAAGAGGGTTCTAGCCTCTTGGCTATTTAACAAGAAAATAAAATCTAACTACAAGCATAGAAATAAATCTAAACTAATAAGTAATAAAAGAGAAAAAGAAAAGAAATACAAACCTTCAAATAATTCTCCATCTTCATCTTCATCTTCATCATCCAACAAAGAGAAGAAGAGACAAATTTAAAGTGGTGAAAAAATTATTATTATTAATTGCAATAAAAAGTTACAATTTTGAAAGGACTTCTCAATTAAGAGTAGCCCTCCTCTCCAAAAGGAGTTACAAAAATTTTCACACTCTATCCCCTCACTCTCTACCCCTATTTATAGTAATCATCAATGAATATGAGCCATTGGATTTGTCTTGAGCCCCAAGCAAAGCAATCTCTACTTTTGAATTTGCTTTTTGTTCTTCTCTAGCCCAACCATAGGAGGCCCAATTGATGCTTCATTTGATTTTCAAGAAATAGCAAAAAAAAGTCCAATGTAAAAAAATATCAAAGCTGCAGCAGCCCACCGGTCCTTAGCACACAAGTCCGGTCTTTGATGTAAAGCCCAAGCCATTTTATTCCAGCAGTCCACCGGCATTTGATTTTCAACTTAAAACTAAGTCTGTAGCAGTCCGGCCCATCATGTGTGTGAATTCAATTGATTTTGAAAATCAAAAGCAAAGTCCATGGAGAAATTCTGCAGCCCAAAACCGAAAATGAGGGCTGCAGCAGCGGCCCATTTGGTTCATTTGATTATCAAGAGAAAATAAAAATCATGTCCGGCCCAATTGATGAAATCCAACTGCAGTCTGGTCCTCATTCCATTCATTTGATTGAGGAAAAATTAACAATGCATCCGGTTATGAGAGTTTCACAATTAAAAGCCAAGACCGGTCCACTTGTGTAATCTCTTGTTGATGGGCTTTGGGCCTTCAAGCATTTTCCTCTTTTAAGCTTTTGCTTCATGGGCTTCTAAAATGCTACAAAATAAAGAAGAGAGATTTTGAGGGGTTTTTACATTTAATAATATTTATTTATATTTTCATTCATTTATGAGCAAACTAAGCTAACAACAATTATTAATGGTATATTTATTCATGTAAAATAGATAATGAGGGTATAAAATTATAATAAAATGTGATTATCAAATACCCCCACACCTAAACTTTTGCTAGTCCTCTAGCAAAGAAAATAAAAAGAAAATCCTAACTCACTTTCGCAGGAATCGCGGTTGTATTTAGCGCATACAACAAGCCTTTAAACTCCTAGTTTATCCTAGTGGACGAGTTATAGTCTCGTGAGGGTTTGCAGTGAATATACCCACAAAATTCGGTCAACTTGCCAAATTAAAGAAGTCAGTAAATAACTAAATTCATCTGATAACTTTTAGATAATCTAATTGGAGCCAGTTATCACTCAAGAAAATATTTTTATATATAAATCTAAGGATATTTTCAAGAAAATCTTCTCATTATAGCAATACAAAACCAAGCCAAACTTAGAAATTTAATTTAAAAGTTTTGAAAAGAACATGCTAACTCTTTGTTTTAAATAATTTTCAAGTTGCTTGATCTAAAATATTTTCCAAGGCCATATATACAACTATAAAACATTTATTAGTTTTGTTTTTTTAAATTAATTAATTAATTTTTTATTTATTTTTTTAACTCTTTCTTCCTTGGTGATTTTTTTTCTACTTTAACGGGCTTTCTAAGTGACCATTTAACGAGTTTTGGGCCAATGAATCCCAACCCAATTGGGCTTAGGTCATTAAGTATGGAAATACTCCTTGGGCTTAATTACTCGGTCAGCTTAGGCTTTATAAGATAGAATCACCTTGAATTCAAGAGTTTTTTTTTGTGCCCATTTTTCGCACTCTTCTTTTTCAATTTTTTTTTTTTTTTGTATATGTATATATATTCTGAAAAATATTTAAATCAAGACACTTTGAAAAAAAAATTATTTTCAACTCTAAGTTAAGCATGCAAAAATTTCACTATTTTAATTAAAAGTCCAAGTTAAGACTTAAATAAAGTATACTACTTTGAAAATCATTTCTTAAGAAATTTATTTAGAGTTATCATAAAAGGTGATCTTAAGTAAATAACCAACTAGGGATTAGAAAATTTCAAATTTATCAAATAAATTAATTATTACATAACTCTATCAATTTGGCAAGTGACAATATTTTTATAAAATTTTTTTAAAGAAAAAGGGAAAAATGTAACTAAAAATGTAAAATAAAGAGAAAAAATAACTAATTCCCACCCCCACACCTAAATTTTGCATTGTCCTCAATGCAAACTCTATGATGAATAAAGTAAAGCAGAGAAGAAGTGAAGCACTTACATTTGGTCGGCTGATAAAAATCTGCAATTACCTTTGGTCTGAGGAGGATGAAATCAAAATTTTATTCTTTTTCTTTTTTTTTCTCTTTTTTTTCTTTTTTCTTCTTTTTTTTTTAACAACTGAACAAGAAACTCTTAAATGAGAGAAGAATAAATTCTTTTTATTATTCTGAAATAAACAAAATAAACAATGTAGAATGAAATATTTAACATGAAGAGTTCCTGTTTTACATTGAATCCTACCTTATTGCTGAAAATTCTTCCCCGGATTTTAAACAAATTCAGAATGATATAATCAATAATATGAAATTTGAAGCATTGCGGGGTGTTTAATGATTTTTGTGGCAATGGAAGGTAGGTATTATTGGTGTCATGCATATTGGACTTAGATTCTCGATTTGTGAAAGTTTGTTCTCTAACAACCAATTTTTCTTTAACAATTTTCTCAACCCCAAGATTTATGGTTGATTTGTAAAAATTTGGTGGTTGTTTATTTTCCAAAAATCTTAGTTTATCAAGAAAGAGTTCTTCAAAATTCAGTTCAAAACAGCAATTGTTTAACACAGTTTCCTTATTTTGACAAACCTGATCTGCTTCTCCTAATGTATTCAGCTCCTCACCATAAATTTCCTCAAAACTTGGATCTGACTCTTCTTCTTCTTCCTCTGGTCTTTCCTGAATTGAGTTATCAGAAGGAGAAGGAATTGGTTCTGGAATAAAAGTTTGACTTGAAGGTGTTATTTCCTGATTATCGACCTGTTTTCCTGATTGTAGTGTAATCATTTGAGTGTCCTTAGGATTGACCACGAGTTGACTCAGAATTTCTCCTTCCTCTCCTTCACTTATAGCACTAGCTAGTTGATCAATGTGGGTTTCTAATCTAAGCTATGGCTTGAGTGTTAGAGTTAAGTATGAGTTCGGTTGATTGCATAAAGGAGTTCATCGTGTAGGATGTTTGAGTTAACATATCCATGGCTAGTGTGGAGGCCTTAATTATGATTTCAAAACCTTTTTCCAAAATATTGAGGCGTTCATCATGATCTGTATCAAGAGGAGTGTGAGTTACAACTTGATGATGAGGAGACTGATTTTGATGTGACAGACTGGGTTGTTGAAATTATGGATGAGAATTGAAAGGAACTGTATTACCCCTAGGACAATGTTGGTTCAAAGAGGGAGTGAAGTTTTGAGTTCCGGAGTGGTTTTCTTGATTCCATGTAATGTTTGTGTAACTTGCCCAACCTGGGTTGTAGGTTAAAAAAATTGATCATTCACCGAATACTGATATGGACTCTCTACAAACTCCCGAGCTTCGTTGGAGATTTCAATCCTATTGGAATAACATAAATTTTGAAAAACTTGTGGATTAGCCATTTGTTCAAAATAAATTTGTTGATGTGTATTGTCCCTAATCCACATTTTGCATGCACCAAAAACAATTTCTTTTTATTTAATTTTTTTTTGTTTTGGAAAAATAAAAGTTAGTTTTTTTTTGAAGAAAAAGGAAAATCCTAACTAAAACAAATCAAAATCAATCACTTTTTAATCACTCTAACTCTAGGGTTAAGCCTAACTCAACTAGACTAGCTCCTAACCAAAAATTCCTTAAGTGAAAAGATAAAAGTTTTACCCGGGTAGTTAGCCAGGTAAGGATAGTACTAGAGGGTGATCAGAGATCAATTAAGTACATCGTTCTTTGCGGAGTACTTTACGCAACCCCTAAACCTTGCCTTAGACACCAACTAATCCAAGAAAACTTAAATCGGTCCACTTAAGGATTCTTTGTTCCTTATTGAGCTCGAATTCTTAGGGCCAACGTCTAATGAGTTTTATTAGGTAGGCTTGCGGTGGGTTGATAGTGAGGAATTAGTGATTTTAGGCTAAGGAAATGGTGATAATCCCTCACCTTACATCTTGATTTATGGGTTTGTCCTTAAAAATGATTTTGAAGTGGTGCCAAATCAATGATGCCAAAATCACCTTGGTGAATTCCTTAACTAACGCATATGAAATGCAACACCTAATGAATTAAAAGCAACTAAAAAGGATGGAAAAAAATCTTTTTCTTTTTTTTTATTAGGAGTTAACAATCAAACAAATGAAGAAGGGAAATTGTTTGGATTTATGTATCTTGTTAGTAAATGTCAAAGTTGAGAGGGTAAATTTTATTGTGGTCAACAAAATAACAATCTTTGTTTTAAGATCTAATTGCTCACTATCTGTAGAAAACTAACTAAAAGGTGTGGAATTGAAAATATTAAGAAAGAAGAACTTACGCACAAAGCCGAATCTCTAATTCCTCAATCTCCAATCTGATCTTTAATCTCCAAGGTAGTTCTTTCACAATAAACCACACAGTATAAAGAACCAAAATATTAAAAACCTACTTAAGCACCTTCCCCGGCAACGGCGCTCAAAAACTGATGCGGCATAAACATGTACCAAATTGTTGCAAGTACACAACCGTGTTAAGTTATAGTATAAAATATCGATCCCACGAGGAAGGTGTTTTGTAGGAGAAATATAAAAATTGGTTCTTATTTTGTGTGCGCTGACAAATAGGAGTAATGAGTAAATGTGATTGCTGGAGAGATTAAAGTGATACTGTGTGAAGACGCCGAAAATTAAGTGAGAGTGGATGTGACAAAAGAATGAGTGTGATCAATAAGGCAAGAAGGAAAAAAAATGAATAAAATCAAGAAACAAATGAAAAATCAAGAATGAAGAACAAAATTCTAGAATAAAAAAATGCAAGAACTTAAGGATGGTGGATTCAATTATAGATATGGTATCTAAAATTAACTCACTTCTTAGAAAAGGGTGATTCCCTAGAGGGTTTCTAGTCTAAAGGCGAATCAAATAAAAAAAACAAAAAAAGAAAAACTAAACCCAAGACGGGTTCTAGCCTCAAGGTGAATAGTATAAGAAATTAAAATCTAACTACAAAATAAATTTAAAATCTAAACTACAAATAAAATTACAAGAATTAAATGAAAAAATAAATCTACTCTATAGCATGAAATAAACAAGCAAGAGGTTCTAGCCTCTTGGCTATTTTACAAGAAAATAAAATCTAACTACAAGCATAAAATAAATCTAAACTAATAAGAATAAAAGAGAAAAAGAAAAGAAATACAAACCTTCAAATAATTCTCATCTTCATCTTCATCTTCATCTCATCATCACAAAGAGAAGAAGAGAAAAATTAAAGTGGTGAAAAAATTATTATTATTAATTGCAAAAAAAGTTAAATTTTGGAAGGACTTCTCAATTAAGAGTAGCCCTCCTCTCCAAAAGGAGTTACAAAAATTTTCACACTCTATCCCTCACTCTCTACCCTATTTATAGTAATCATCAATGAATATGAGCCATTGGATTTGTCTTGAGCCCCAAGCAAAGCATCTCACTTTGAATTTGCTTTTTGTTCTTCT
>NC_033802.1:49865673-49909010 GCF_001876935.1 Asparagus officinalis | reverse complement strand
GTTCGGACAAGAGTACCTTCAGAAGGTGAAGAGTCGGATACCTGCTCCGTAGTCGCATCAGATAATACATTGTCCAGTGAGGGAGAACCCCGCAAGTCGCTGATGATAAGCGCGGAACAAGTGGCCAAGATGCTCGAAGATGCCATAGCCAAACAACAGGAAAGCTTTAGGTTCGAGATGCAGATGACCATGCAGACTATGAGAGAGATGCATGAGCAACAAATTCAGGCACTGACGAACCAGCAAGGTGAACCAAGCCACCGTAACCAGGTTGTTCAGGAAGAGGAGCACACGGATAGGGATGAAGCTCACAATGCCAATAACCCTCCCGTCAATGCAGGGGGTGGTAACGAGGATGCCAACGAAGATACAAGTGAAGACTTGAAGATCAAAAACCTCGAGAGCAAAATCAACACATTGATCTCCGCTCAAGAGACGAAGAAAACAAGCATTCCCTGTCCATACCCAAGAGAGTGGGAATCGATCCCATATCCGGCGAAGTTCAATCTAATCAACTTCACGCCGTTCGATGGGAAGGGTTCCCCTACTCAGCATTTGATTTATTTCAAATCGCACCTGGGTATTATTTCCGGCAATGAGCCTCTGATGGTGCGGTCATTCGTCGGCACTCTTCGCGGAGCCGCCTTCGATTGGTATCGCCGCCTCAAGCCAAGTAGCGTGAACAGCTGGGACAGCTGGGACGACATGGAGACAAAATTCCTCGCTAACTTCTTCGACGACGACACCGAGATATCTATCGGATCATTGCTCGATGAGAAGCAGAAGGACGGGGAGTTAGTCGACACCTTCGTCAAAAGGTTCCGGAACAAAGCGATGAATTGCCGGGACCCGATCACAGAGGAATTCATCCTCCAAACTTGCCACAACAACCTTGCGTTGGACGTGTTGGAAGCAATGGGAACAGCACCGTCTGACACTTGGAAAGACTTGAAGGTGCGCGGTGAACAAGCCGAACGCTTCCTTAAAAGGAAGAAGGCCGAAAGGAACCAACCGACGGTTAATCTGCTGGACTCAAACTTCGCTTCCCGTGGTAAGGGCAAAGCACCTGCAGCTGCTGGTGGTGCTAATCAAGCATCACAACAGCAATCCCGAAGGCAGCAAAAGACTTCGGGTCCGAGACTCCAAAGAGAGTATTCCTTCAAGGACGAAGACGTTCCAGCCATCTTCGAATCCCTCCTTGAAGGTAACAAGATCAAGCTACCACCTATCACAAATCAGGAGGAAGCTGACAACACTACGGACCCAAAGTACTGTGCATACCACAGGAGGGTCGTTCATCCCACCAAGGATTGCTTTGCTCTCAAGAATAGCATTCAGACCTTGGTTGAAGCCGGCGTCATAACGCTAAGGTAAGCCAAATAAGAACGGCAAAACTCCAAAGAGTATACGAGTATAAACTGTTTCTCAATCCTCCGACCGGTATAAGAGGTTAAACTACTCCCTGATACTCCAATAGGTATATGAGTCTAAACTGTTTCCCCACTTTTGACGGGAAGTTCCTGGAGAATATTAAGCTAATATTCTTAAGGATAACCCGGTTAGTTAACTGATAATAATGTCCGAACCAGTTCCGCAGAGGAAACTGGGGGTGGACGATTTATGTAACGGGAAGTTCCCAAAACCACAGCAATGTAATGAATAAGAACTCCCATTCTCACCATGTCTATGCACTCAACACTCTCTCTGTTAGAGTCTGGACGTAAAGTTCCTGATTGGTCAAACCTTCTTACAGTTAGGACCACAGTCAAAATCCCCTCTCGATTCCCCCAATGAACGAGAGGTCCACAAATTGAGCGATCAAACCTTCCTACAGTTAGGATTGTCTCAAAACACCCACTTGGTCAAACCTTCTTACAGTTAGGACCACAGTCAAAATCCCCTCTCGATTCCCCCAATGAACGAGAGGTCCACAAATTGAGCGATCAAACCTTCCTACAGTTAGGATTGTCTCAAAACACCCACTTGGTCAAACCTTCTTACAGTTAGGACCACAGTCAAAATCCCCTCTCGATTCCCCCAATGAACGAGAGGTCCACAAATTGAGCGATCAAACCTTCCTACAGTTAGGATTGTCTCAAAACACCCACTTGGTCAAACCTTCTTACAGTTAGGACCACAGTCAAAATCCCCTCTCGATTCCCCCAATGAACGAGAGGTCCACAAATTGAGCGATCAAACCTTCCTACAGTTAGGATTGTCTCAAAACACCCACTTGGTCAAACCTTCTTACAGTTAGGACCACAGTCAAAATCCCCTCTCGATTCCCCCAATGAACGAGAGGTCCACAAATTGAGCGATCAAACCTTCCTACAGTTAGGATTGTCTCAAAACACCCACTTGGTCAAACCTTCTTACAGTTAGGACCACAGTCAAAATCCCCTCTCGATTCCCCCAATGAACGAGAGGTCCACAAATTGAGCGATCAAACCTTCCTACAGTTAGGATTGTCTCAAAACACCCACTTGGTCAAACCTTCTTACAGTTAGGACCACAGTCAAAATCCCCTCTCGATTCCCCCAATGAACGAGAGGTCCACAAATTGAGCGATCAAACCTTCCTACAGTTAGGATTGTCTCAAAACACCCACTTGGTCAAACCTTCTTACAGTTAGGACCACAGTCAAAATCCCCTCTCGATTCCCCCAATGAACGAGAGGTCCACAAATTGAGCGATCAAACCTTCCTACAGTTAGGATTGTCTCAAAACACCCACTTGGTCAAACCTTCTTACAGTTAGGACCACAGTCAAAATCCCCTCTCGATTCCCCCAATGAACGAGAGGTCCACAAATTGAGCGATCAAACCTTCCTACAGTTAGGATTGTCTCAAAACACCCACTTGGTCAAACCTTCTTACAGTTAGGACCACAGTCAAAATCCCCTCTCGATTCCCCCAATGAACGAGAGGTCCACAAATTGAGCGATCAAACCTTCCTACAGTTAGGATTGTCTCAAAACACCCACTTGGTCAAACCTTCTTACAGTTAGGACCACAGTCAAAATCCCCTCTCGATTCCCCCAATGAACGAGAGGTCCACAAATTGAGCGATCAAACCTTCCTACAGTTAGGATTGTCTCAAAACACCCACTTGGTCAAACCTTCTTACAGTTAGGACCACAGTCAAAATCCCCTCTCGATTCCCCCAATGAACGAGAGGTCCACAAATTGAGCGATCAAACCTTCCTACAGTTAGGATTGTCTCAAAACACCCACTTGGTCAAACCTTCTTACAGTTAGGACCACAGTCAAAATCCCCTCTCGATTCCCCCAATGAACGAGAGGTCCACAAATTGAGCGATCAAACCTTCCTACAGTTAGGATTGTCTCAAAACACCCACTTGGTCAAACCTTCTTACAGTTAGGACCACAGTCAAAATCCCCTCTCGATTCCCCCAATGAACGAGAGGTCCACAAATTGAGCGATCAAACCTTCCTACAGTTAGGATTGTCTCAAAACACCCACTTGGTCAAACCTTCTTACAGTTAGGACCACAGTCAAAATCCCCTCTCGATTCCCCCAATGAACGAGAGGTCCACAAATTGAGCGATCAAACCTTCCTACAGTTAGGATTGTCTCAAAACACCCACTTGGTCAAACCTTCTTACAGTTAGGACCACAGTCAAAATCCCCTCTCGATTCCCCCAATGAACGAGAGGTCCACAAATTGAGCGATCAAACCTTCCTACAGTTAGGATTGTCTCAAAACACCCACTTGGTCAAACCTTCTTACAGTTAGGACCACAGTCAAAATCCCCTCTCGATTCCCCCAATGAACGAGAGGTCCACAAATTGAGCGATCAAACCTTCCTACAGTTAGGATTGTCTCAAAACACCCACTTGGTCAAACCTTCTTACAGTTAGGACCACAGTCAAAATCCCCTCTCGATTCCCCCAATGAACGAGAGGTCCACAAATTGAGCGATCAAACCTTCCTACAGTTAGGATTGTCTCAAAACACCCACTTGGTCAAACCTTCTTACAGTTAGGACCACAGTCAAAATCCCCTCTCGATTCCCCCAATGAACGAGAGGTCCACAAATTGAGCGATCAAACCTTCCTACAGTTAGGATTGTCTCAAAACACCCACTTGGTCAAACCTTCTTACAGTTAGGACCACAGTCAAAATCCCCTCTCGATTCCCCCAATGAACGAGAGGTCCACAAATTGAGCGATCAAACCTTCCTACAGTTAGGATTGTCTCAAAACACCCACTTGGTCAAACCTTCTTACAGTTAGGACCACAGTCAAAATCCCCTCTCGATTCCCCCAATGAACGAGAGGTCCACAAATTGAGCGATCAAACCTTCCTACAGTTAGGATTGTCTCAAAACACCCACTTGGTCAAACCTTCTTACAGTTAGGACCACAGTCAAAATCCCCTCTCGATTCCCCCAATGAACGAGAGGTCCACAAATTGAGCGATCAAACCTTCCTACAGTTAGGATTGTCTCAAAACACCCACTTGGTCAAACCTTCTTACAGTTAGGACCACAGTCAAAATCCCCTCTCGATTCCCCCAATGAACGAGAGGTCCACAAATTGAGCGATCAAACCTTCCTACAGTTAGGATTGTCTCAAAACACCCACTTGGTCAAACCTTCTTACAGTTAGGACCACAGTCAAAATCCCCTCTCGATTCCCCCAATGAACGAGAGGTCCACAAATTGAGCGATCAAACCTTCCTACAGTTAGGATTGTCTCAAAACACCCACTTGGTCAAACCTTCTTACAGTTAGGACCACAGTCAAAATCCCCTCTCGATTCCCCCAATGAACGAGAGGTCCACAAATTGAGCGATCAAACCTTCCTACAGTTAGGATTGTCTCAAAACACCCACTTGGTCAAACCTTCTTACAGTTAGGACCACAGTCAAAATCCCCTCTCGATTCCCCCAATGAACGAGAGGTCCACAAATTGAGCGATCAAACCTTCCTACAGTTAGGATTGTCTCAAAACACCCACTTGGTCAAACCTTCTTACAGTTAGGACCACAGTCAAAATCCCCTCTCGATTCCCCCAATGAACGAGAGGTCCACAAATTGAGCGATCAAACCTTCCTACAGTTAGGATTGTCTCAAAACACCCACTTGGTCAAACCTTCTTACAGTTAGGACCACAGTCAAAATCCCCTCTCGATTCCCCCAATGAACGAGAGGTCCACAAATTGAGCGATCAAACCTTCCTACAGTTAGGATTGTCTCAAAACACCCACTTGGTCAAACCTTCTTACAGTTAGGACCACAGTCAAAATCCCCTCTCGATTCCCCCAATGAACGAGAGGTCCACAAATTGAGCGATCAAACCTTCCTACAGTTAGGATTGTCTCAAAACACCCACTTGGTCAAACCTTCTTACAGTTAGGACCACAGTCAAAATCCCCTCTCGATTCCCCCAATGAACGAGAGGTCCACAAATTGAGCGATCAAACCTTCCTACAGTTAGGATTGTCTCAAAACACCCACTTGGTCAAACCTTCTTACAGTTAGGACCACAGTCAAAATCCCCTCTCGATTCCCCCAATGAACGAGAGGTCCACAAATTGAGCGATCAAACCTTCCTACAGTTAGGATTGTCTCAAAACACCCACTTGGTCAAACCTTCTTACAGTTAGGACCACAGTCAAAATCCCCTCTCGATTCCCCCAATGAACGAGAGGTCCACAAATTGAGCGATCAAACCTTCCTACAGTTAGGATTGTCTCAAAACACCCACTTGGTCAAACCTTCTTACAGTTAGGACCACAGTCAAAATCCCCTCTCGATTCCCCCAATGAACGAGAGGTCCACAAATTGAGCGATCAAACCTTCCTACAGTTAGGATTGTCTCAAAACACCCACTTGGTCAAACCTTCTTACAGTTAGGACCACAGTCAAAATCCCCTCTCGATTCCCCCAATGAACGAGAGGTCCACAAATTGAGCGATCAAACCTTCCTACAGTTAGGATTGTCTCAAAACACCCACTTGGTCAAACCTTCTTACAGTTAGGACCACAGTCAAAATCCCCTCTCGATTCCCCCAATGAACGAGAGGTCCACAAATTGAGCGATCAAACCTTCCTACAGTTAGGATTGTCTCAAAACACCCACTTGGTCAAACCTTCTTACAGTTAGGACCACAGTCAAAATCCCCTCTCGATTCCCCCAATGAACGAGAGGTCCACAAATTGAGCGATCAAACCTTCCTACAGTTAGGATTGTCTCAAAACACCCACTTGGTCAAACCTTCTTACAGTTAGGACCACAGTCAAAATCCCCTCTCGATTCCCCCAATGAACGAGAGGTCCACAAATTGAGCGATCAAACCTTCCTACAGTTAGGATTGTCTCAAAACACCCACTTGGTCAAACCTTCTTACAGTTAGGACCACAGTCAAAATCCCCTCTCGATTCCCCCAATGAACGAGAGGTCCACAAATTGAGCGATCAAACCTTCCTACAGTTAGGATTGTCTCAAAACACCCACTTGGTCAAACCTTCTTACAGTTAGGACCACAGTCAAAATCCCCTCTCGATTCCCCCAATGAACGAGAGGTCCACAAATTGAGCGATCAAACCTTCCTACAGTTAGGATTGTCTCAAAACACCCACTTGGTCAAACCTTCTTACAGTTAGGACCACAGTCAAAATCCCCTCTCGATTCCCCCAATGAACGAGAGGTCCACAAATTGAGCGATCAAACCTTCCTACAGTTAGGATTGTCTCAAAACACCCACTTGGTCAAACCTTCTTACAGTTAGGACCACAGTCAAAATCCCCTCTCGATTCCCCCAATGAACGAGAGGTCCACAAATTGAGCGATCAAACCTTCCTACAGTTAGGATTGTCTCAAAACACCCACTTGGTCAAACCTTCTTACAGTTAGGACCACAGTCAAAATCCCCTCTCGATTCCCCCAATGAACGAGAGGTCCACAAATTGAGCGATCAAACCTTCCTACAGTTAGGATTGTCTCAAAACACCCACTTGGTCAAACCTTCTTACAGTTAGGACCACAGTCAAAATCCCCTCTCGATTCCCCCAATGAACGAGAGGTCCACAAATTGAGCGATCAAACCTTCCTACAGTTAGGATTGTCTCAAAACACCCACTTGGTCAAACCTTCTTACAGTTAGGACCACAGTCAAAATCCCCTCTCGATTCCCCCAATGAACGAGAGGTCCACAAATTGAGCGATCAAACCTTCCTACAGTTAGGATTGTCTCAAAACACCCACTTGGTCAAACCTTCTTACAGTTAGGACCACAGTCAAAATCCCCTCTCGATTCCCCCAATGAACGAGAGGTCCACAAATTGAGCGATCAAACCTTCCTACAGTTAGGATTGTCTCAAAACACCCACTTGGTCAAACCTTCTTACAGTTAGGACCACAGTCAAAATCCCCTCTCGATTCCCCCAATGAACGAGAGGTCCACAAATTGAGCGATCAAACCTTCCTACAGTTAGGATTGTCTCAAAACACCCACTTGGTCAAACCTTCTTACAGTTAGGACCACAGTCAAAATCCCCTCTCGATTCCCCCAATGAACGAGAGGTCCACAAATTGAGCGATCAAACCTTCCTACAGTTAGGATTGTCTCAAAACACCCACTTGGTCAAACCTTCTTACAGTTAGGACCACAGTCAAAATCCCCTCTCGATTCCCCCAATGAACGAGAGGTCCACAAATTGAGCGATCAAACCTTCCTACAGTTAGGATTGTCTCAAAACACCCACTTGGTCAAACCTTCTTACAGTTAGGACCACAGTCAAAATCCCCTCTCGATTCCCCCAATGAACGAGAGGTCCACAAATTGAGCGATCAAACCTTCCTACAGTTAGGATTGTCTCAAAACACCCACTTGGTCAAACCTTCTTACAGTTAGGACCACAGTCAAAATCCCCTCTCGATTCCCCCAATGAACGAGAGGTCCACAAATTGAGCGATCAAACCTTCCTACAGTTAGGATTGTCTCAAAACACCCACTTGGTCAAACCTTCTTACAGTTAGGACCACAGTCAAAATCCCCTCTCGATTCCCCCAATGAACGAGAGGTCCACAAATTGAGCGATCAAACCTTCCTACAGTTAGGATTGTCTCAAAACACCCACTTGGTCAAACCTTCTTACAGTTAGGACCACAGTCAAAATCCCCTCTCGATTCCCCCAATGAACGAGAGGTCCACAAATTGAGCGATCAAACCTTCCTACAGTTAGGATTGTCTCAAAACACCCACTTGGTCAAACCTTCTTACAGTTAGGACCACAGTCAAAATCCCCTCTCGATTCCCCCAATGAACGAGAGGTCCACAAATTGAGCGATCAAACCTTCCTACAGTTAGGATTGTCTCAAAACACCCACTTGGTCAAACCTTCTTACAGTTAGGACCACAGTCAAAATCCCCTCTCGATTCCCCCAATGAACGAGAGGTCCACAAATTGAGCGATCAAACCTTCCTACAGTTAGGATTGTCTCAAAACACCCACTTGGTCAAACCTTCTTACAGTTAGGACCACAGTCAAAATCCCCTCTCGATTCCCCCAATGAACGAGAGGTCCACAAATTGAGCGATCAAACCTTCCTACAGTTAGGATTGTCTCAAAACACCCACTTGGTCAAACCTTCTTACAGTTAGGACCACAGTCAAAATCCCCTCTCGATTCCCCCAATGAACGAGAGGTCCACAAATTGAGCGATCAAACCTTCCTACAGTTAGGATTGTCTCAAAACACCCACTTGGTCAAACCTTCTTACAGTTAGGACCACAGTCAAAATCCCCTCTCGATTCCCCCAATGAACGAGAGGTCCACAAATTGAGCGATCAAACCTTCCTACAGTTAGGATTGTCTCAAAACACCCACTTGGTCAAACCTTCTTACAGTTAGGACCACAGTCAAAATCCCCTCTCGATTCCCCCAATGAACGAGAGGTCCACAAATTGAGCGATCAAACCTTCCTACAGTTAGGATTGTCTCAAAACACCCACTTGGTCAAACCTTCTTACAGTTAGGACCACAGTCAAAATCCCCTCTCGATTCCCCCAATGAACGAGAGGTCCACAAATTGAGCGATCAAACCTTCCTACAGTTAGGATTGTCTCAAAACACCCACTTGGTCAAACCTTCTTACAGTTAGGACCACAGTCAAAATCCCCTCTCGATTCCCCCAATGAACGAGAGGTCCACAAATTGAGCGATCAAACCTTCCTACAGTTAGGATTGTCTCAAAACACCCACTTGGTCAAACCTTCTTACAGTTAGGACCACAGTCAAAATCCCCTCTCGATTCCCCCAATGAACGAGAGGTCCACAAATTGAGCGATCAAACCTTCCTACAGTTAGGATTGTCTCAAAACACCCACTTGGTCAAACCTTCTTACAGTTAGGACCACAGTCAAAATCCCCTCTCGATTCCCCCAATGAACGAGAGGTCCACAAATTGAGCGATCAAACCTTCCTACAGTTAGGATTGTCTCAAAACACCCACTTGGTCAAACCTTCTTACAGTTAGGACCACAGTCAAAATCCCCTCTCGATTCCCCCAATGAACGAGAGGTCCACAAATTGAGCGATCAAACCTTCCTACAGTTAGGATTGTCTCAAAACACCCACTTGGTCAAACCTTCTTACAGTTAGGACCACAGTCAAAATCCCCTCTCGATTCCCCCAATGAACGAGAGGTCCACAAATTGAGCGATCAAACCTTCCTACAGTTAGGATTGTCTCAAAACACCCACTTGGTCAAACCTTCTTACAGTTAGGACCACAGTCAAAATCCCCTCTCGATTCCCCCAATGAACGAGAGGTCCACAAATTGAGCGATCAAACCTTCCTACAGTTAGGATTGTCTCAAAACACCCACTTGGTCAAACCTTCTTACAGTTAGGACCACAGTCAAAATCCCCTCTCGATTCCCCCAATGAACGAGAGGTCCACAAATTGAGCGATCAAACCTTCCTACAGTTAGGATTGTCTCAAAACACCCACTTGGTCAAACCTTCTTACAGTTAGGACCACAGTCAAAATCCCCTCTCGATTCCCCCAATGAACGAGAGGTCCACAAATTGAGCGATCAAACCTTCCTACAGTTAGGATTGTCTCAAAACACCCACTTGGTCAAACCTTCTTACAGTTAGGACCACAGTCAAAATCCCCTCTCGATTCCCCCAATGAACGAGAGGTCCACAAATTGAGCGATCAAACCTTCCTACAGTTAGGATTGTCTCAAAACACCCACTTGGTCAAACCTTCTTACAGTTAGGACCACAGTCAAAATCCCCTCTCGATTCCCCCAATGAACGAGAGGTCCACAAATTGAGCGATCAAACCTTCCTACAGTTAGGATTGTCTCAAAACACCCACTTGGTCAAACCTTCTTACAGTTAGGACCACAGTCAAAATCCCCTCTCGATTCCCCCAATGAACGAGAGGTCCACAAATTGAGCGATCAAACCTTCCTACAGTTAGGATTGTCTCAAAACACCCACTTGGTCAAACCTTCTTACAGTTAGGACCACAGTCAAAATCCCCTCTCGATTCCCCCAATGAACGAGAGGTCCACAAATTGAGCGATCAAACCTTCCTACAGTTAGGATTGTCTCAAAACACCCACTTGGTCAAACCTTCTTACAGTTAGGACCACAGTCAAAATCCCCTCTCGATTCCCCCAATGAACGAGAGGTCCACAAATTGAGCGATCAAACCTTCCTACAGTTAGGATTGTCTCAAAACACCCACTTGGTCAAACCTTCTTACAGTTAGGACCACAGTCAAAATCCCCTCTCGATTCCCCCAATGAACGAGAGGTCCACAAATTGAGCGATCAAACCTTCCTACAGTTAGGATTGTCTCAAAACACCCACTTGGTCAAACCTTCTTACAGTTAGGACCACAGTCAAAATCCCCTCTCGATTCCCCCAATGAACGAGAGGTCCACAAATTGAGCGATCAAACCTTCCTACAGTTAGGATTGTCTCAAAACACCCACTTGGTCAAACCTTCTTACAGTTAGGACCACAGTCAAAATCCCCTCTCGATTCCCCCAATGAACGAGAGGTCCACAAATTGAGCGATCAAACCTTCCTACAGTTAGGATTGTCTCAAAACACCCACTTGGTCAAACCTTCTTACAGTTAGGACCACAGTCAAAATCCCCTCTCGATTCCCCCAATGAACGAGAGGTCCACAAATTGAGCGATCAAACCTTCCTACAGTTAGGATTGTCTCAAAACACCCACTTGGTCAAACCTTCTTACAGTTAGGACCACAGTCAAAATCCCCTCTCGATTCCCCCAATGAACGAGAGGTCCACAAATTGAGCGATCAAACCTTCCTACAGTTAGGATTGTCTCAAAACACCCACTTGGTCAAACCTTCTTACAGTTAGGACCACAGTCAAAATCCCCTCTCGATTCCCCCAATGAACGAGAGGTCCACAAATTGAGCGATCAAACCTTCCTACAGTTAGGATTGTCTCAAAACACCCACTTGGTCAAACCTTCTTACAGTTAGGACCACAGTCAAAATCCCCTCTCGATTCCCCCAATGAACGAGAGGTCCACAAATTGAGCGATCAAACCTTCCTACAGTTAGGATTGTCTCAAAACACCCACTTGGTCAAACCTTCTTACAGTTAGGACCACAGTCAAAATCCCCTCTCGATTCCCCCAATGAACGAGAGGTCCACAAATTGAGCGATCAAACCTTCCTACAGTTAGGATTGTCTCAAAACACCCACTTGGTCAAACCTTCTTACAGTTAGGACCACAGTCAAAATCCCCTCTCGATTCCCCCAATGAACGAGAGGTCCACAAATTGAGCGATCAAACCTTCCTACAGTTAGGATTGTCTCAAAACACCCACTTGGTCAAACCTTCTTACAGTTAGGACCACAGTCAAAATCCCCTCTCGATTCCCCCAATGAACGAGAGGTCCACAAATTGAGCGATCAAACCTTCCTACAGTTAGGATTGTCTCAAAACACCCACTTGGTCAAACCTTCTTACAGTTAGGACCACAGTCAAAATCCCCTCTCGATTCCCCCAATGAACGAGAGGTCCACAAATTGAGCGATCAAACCTTCCTACAGTTAGGATTGTCTCAAAACACCCACTTGGTCAAACCTTCTTACAGTTAGGACCACAGTCAAAATCCCCTCTCGATTCCCCCAATGAACGAGAGGTCCACAAATTGAGCGATCAAACCTTCCTACAGTTAGGATTGTCTCAAAACACCCACTTGGTCAAACCTTCTTACAGTTAGGACCACAGTCAAAATCCCCTCTCGATTCCCCCAATGAACGAGAGGTCCACAAATTGAGCGATCAAACCT
The DNA here is from genome assembly GCF_001876935.1 of Asparagus officinalis. Taxonomy (NCBI): domain Eukaryota; kingdom Viridiplantae; phylum Streptophyta; class Magnoliopsida; order Asparagales; family Asparagaceae; genus Asparagus; species Asparagus officinalis. The sequence goes on along the minus strand of NC_033802.1, from coordinate 49,896,684 downwards.
TCCTACAGTTAGGATTGTCTCAAAACACCCACTTGGTCAAACCTTCTTACAGTTAGGACCACAGTCAAAATCCCCTCTCGATTCCCCCAATGAACGAGAGGTCCACAAATTGAGCGATCAAACCTTCCTACAGTTAGGATTGTCTCAAAACACCCACTTGGTCAAACCTTCTTACAGTTAGGACCACAGTCAAAATCCCCTCTCGATTCCCCCAATGAACGAGAGGTCCACAAATTGAGCGATCAAACCTTCCTACAGTTAGGATTGTCTCAAAACACCCACTTGGTCAAACCTTCTTACAGTTAGGACCACAGTCAAAATCCCCTCTCGATTCCCCCAATGAACGAGAGGTCCACAAATTGAGCGATCAAACCTTCCTACAGTTAGGATTGTCTCAAAACACCCACTTGGTCAAACCTTCTTACAGTTAGGACCACAGTCAAAATCCCCTCTCGATTCCCCCAATGAACGAGAGGTCCACAAATTGAGCGATCAAACCTTCCTACAGTTAGGATTGTCTCAAAACACCCACTTGGTCAAACCTTCTTACAGTTAGGACCACAGTCAAAATCCCCTCTCGATTCCCCCAATGAACGAGAGGCTTCTCTTAGGAAATGATCTGGTAATGGAAAATTCTCTCCTTTACCATAAATCACCTCTTTTTCGACTCCTGTTTTGGCAGGCACTACCAGGGTTGTTACGAAGGAATGCTGGAGGCGTTTCTTTGTTACATAAGATGATCGGAGCGGCATATGTAAATCAGGATTATCGTGTAGTCCTTTTGTCGCATCATCAAGAGACAACGAGTACTCTAAATCATCCTTTATTTCAATATCGGCAAGTTGCCAATTACAACTTACCTCTGACGATTGTTCATCGTCAAGATTGATTACAAAGGGTACAATGTCATTTAAAACAAAACCACTATTGTAATCGAATCCGGCTTCGGAATCAGCTTCTTCTCCGCTGTCTGTGCCCTGGACCGATGGTTCCGTGTCGGATTCGTTACCATAGAGGAGAGAATCAGTGAAATAATTCTCAAACCCTTTAAATGGTTGTTTATCCGCGACCACCGTCCTGACCCTTCCACCAGTGTCGACATATTTCAGACACTGATGTAGGGTGGAGGGAACTATAACATTACTATGGATCCAAGGCCGACCCAGTAGTAAGTTATATGATGTCTCAGCATCAATCACGTAACACGTGACCTCCGTCTTCAGATCACCCATTTGGCACTTTATCCGGATCTTTCCCAAAGGCCTTGACCCGCTGGTGTTGAATCCGTAAATGACCGTGCCTGTAGACGTCAATTTGCTGACTGAAATACCAAGGCTATGCATAAGGCGAAGCAGCATAATGCTCACAGCGGAACCCGTATCCACTTGGATCCGGTTGACTTCGCTGGAGCCAATGTATCCGATGAAATATAGGGGCCGATCATGGTTTGAATTCTTCGTCCGCATATCCTCTTTGGTGAAGGTGATGCAGGGAAGGTTCTTAGCCGCTATGTTGCAGTGTTGCGTTGACAGTTCTAGCTCTTCAGGTGCCGGTTTGACCCGAGTGAGGAATGCTTCAGAATCAGCCAAGGCTTCTCGTAAGGCTTCCCTAGTCTCCTTAGACAACCGCAACAACTCATACAACGTTATCCGCGCTGGAATATTGGCTAATTGAGTCATGATATCGAAGACGCGCGGAGTTTTCGAACTCTCCGGTTTATCCCTTCCAATCGGACGACCGAAACGAGACTGCTTCGGATTCTGTATTTCCTGGGGTTTTTGTTTATCCGCCGGCTGTCGTCGAGCATCTTCAATCGGTTTAGGAACCGTAATCACCCCCAGCTCTGTGAGAGTTTTGGCTGGTCTCTGTTTAGTCACCCCCTGCTCAGCTAACTGATCACTAGGTGATGGATAGTTGAAGTGGTACTGGTTTCCGCTTCTAGTGGCAAAAACTTCTTGTTCTTCTTCAGAAAGCGGGAAAACAGGAGCTTCATCGCCATCTTCTTCGAAAACTGCGGAAGTACCATTGCAGGACTTGCCTTTACCCTTTCTTTTCGAGGAGGTCGCCCACTGCTCATCTCTAATGAGATCCGGATGAACCCAGAGGATTTCGCCGTTCGGGGCTGTGTGTGGCACAAGTCCCTTTTGGCGCTGTCCATGTGGGTCGTCATTCACCGTCTTCATTCCCACTTTGGTGACGTGTTTCGGCTCGAACCATGTTGTGGGCACCGATCCAAAGCTGATTAACACTGCATTTGCTCCAACATTTTTGGACGGCTTCGGGGTTATGACGCCTACATCAATCAGCGCCTGGATCTTGTCCTTGAGTTGGAAGCATGATTTGGTAGGGTGGTGGACCGCTCTATGGTATGCGCAATACTTCGGATCCGTCACTTTGTTAGCCCCCTCTTGATCCACGATCGCCGGCAGTTGGATTTTGTTATTCTCCAACAGGTACTTGAAGATGCCGGGCACCTCGTCATCTTTGAAGGAGTACACCTTAGAAAATCTTGGCTCCGCTCTTTGCTTCTGAGACCGTTGTTGCCATTGCGGCTGCGATTGTTGTGGCGCTCTTTGCTGCTGCTGTTGCTGAGGTTGCAATTGGAAAGTTTGATTAGCATCAACTGCGTTAGCATGTGCCTTACCTTTACCCCTTGGGTTGAAATTCTGTGCTGGAGCATTTGTCGCCTGTTGGCCTCTCTTCGCCTTCTTTCTCCTAAGGAATCGCTCAGCCTGCTCCCCTCGGACCTTCAGATCCTTCCACATTTTGGACGGTGCTGTCCCCATTGCTTCCAACACGTCCAACGATAATTATTATGGTAGGTCTGGAGAATGAATTCCTCGGTGATCGGGTCCCGGCAGTTCATCGCCTTGTTCCGGAACCTTTTGACGAAGGTGTCGACTAACTCCCCGTCCTTCTGCTTCTCATCGAGCAAAGATCCGATAGATATTTCGGTGTCGTCGTCGAAGAAATTGGTGAGGAACATGGTCTCCATATCATCCCAGCTGTTCACGCTACCTGGCTTGAGGCGACGATACCAATCGAAGGCGGCTCCGCGAAGAGTGCCAACGAAGGACCGTACCATCAGAGGCTCATTACCAGAGATTACCCCCAGGTGCGATTTGAAGTAAATCAAATGCTGAGTGGGTGAACCCATCCCATTAAACGGCGTGAAGTTAATTAGACTGAACTTCGCCGGATATGGGATTGATTCCCACTCTCTTGGGTATGGACAAGGAATGCCTGTTTTCTTCATCTCTTGAGCGGAAATCAATGTATTGATTTTGATCTCGAGGTTTTTAATTTTTAGACTTTCACCTGTGTCCTCACTAGCATTCTCGTTACCACCCCCTGCATTGACGGGAGGATTATTGGTATTATGAGTCTCATCTACATTCGTATCCTCATCTTCCAGATTAACCGGGTTACGACGACTTGGCTCGCCTTGCTGGTTCGTCAATGCTTGGATTTGTTGGTCATGCATTTCTCTCATGTTCTGCATGGCCATCTGCATTTCGAACCTGAAGCTCTCCTGTTGTTTAGTCATGGCTTCTTCGAGCATCTTGGCCACTTGTTCTGCACTTATCATGAGTGCTTCGCGGGGTTGCCCCCTCGCTGGATACTGTGATGTCAGATGCGACCGCCGAACCGGCATCCGACTCTTCATCTTCTGAAGGTACCCTTGTCCGAACCCTACCGTAAGTCTTTTGTTTGATGGCTCCAGACTGCAAACGGGTTATACGCTGGGATGCTTTCAGAATTGACTCGAGATTATCCCGTGCCGATGTCCCTCTGGTGGTCATGTTAGTGGTGACCCTCGGAAATTCTCTATCTTCAACCACCGTTCTTCTTTGCCGGAAACGCCTATGCCTTGGTTTTGGCGTTTCGGTACTAAGCCTTTCGAACACTGAAATTCTCTCGGGGACTACCTTGATGCAGTTGCACTCAGACAGTACCGCCCGAATGAGCTTTGAACAAGGGCACTGAGTTTCTAGCCTTCGAGGACTTCTCTTTCTGGCTTTGCTCGTACCCCCAGCACGATAGTACAGCTCTTCCGTTTGAAAGTCGGAGCAACCTATCGTGTGTTGGCACGATTTCTCAGGTATAACGCAATCATCATCAGATGATAACGTTTCCTTCTGAGAGCGAATCATCTTCTTCGGACTTTCGAGAGTCACGTGCCTCGAAACGCGCCTTTGTGGGCGTGAATTCTCAACGGGCTCCTGAACTTCGATGCGCAAAGTAGTGCGCTTGGGTGCCATGATTTCTTTGTCATGTTGAGGGTTACGGCGACCCCCATCATGTTGATTCGTTCGGGGTTTTCTTAGTGGACCCAAACGTCCTTGGATTGGAGCTTTGCTTCGCTCCTCGGGAAGTGGACCGAGGTGCTCCAAGACTGACTTTCTCCTTCGGGAGGATTCTGCATGATCTCCCGGAGTAGCTATGGGAATTCTCGGCGACTTAGCTGGGTTCGCCGGAGGTTGAATTTTGGTTGGAGGCTGCAAAGGTTGCTCCTTAGCCTGAATTGCCGCTTCAGACTTCGGTCTCCAAACTTTACGAGTTGGTGGCGGCTTCTTGGCTACCTCTCTTTGCAACTTTCTACGGGCTTCTTCGGCTTGAGCCCGTGCCTGCGCTGATAGTGCGCGGCGCTTGCGAATGCGCTCCTCCAGCGTCGATCGGTTCCGTTTGACACGCGACCCATTCCATTTTGCGCGGCTTGGAGGAACCACCATTCATTTATTGTTGAGGCTGCTTGCCTCTTTTTTCTTCAGATCCGCTTGTAGCGGATCCTCGTCAACAACTCCATGGCCTTGCGAATTGTTTTCGCAAGGCCGTTGACAGCTGTTCGCTTTGGCCGGCTCTCTTCGAAGAGAGAGCACCACGCCCCTCGGCAGAAGGCGTTTGGCCAGAGCAGATGCCGCACCTGGTTGGAATTGGAGAATCTCAACCGATGGACTTGTCACCGCGGGGCGACGATCTTCGTTTGTGGTGTTGGTTCCACGTCTTAATACCAATGAGTTTTTCTCTGGAGGAGAGCTTCTTGGACTTGTCGGGGAGCGTTGATCCAGACGGGGACACAAGTACTACCTCCGAACTTCTGCTGTGGTCGAACTCGTATTCGACCTCCTCTACGACACCGCGGATCGAGATCCGTGGCCTGCGACGTCTCCGATTCTCGGCAACGAGAGAATCGGCGGCTCTACTGTGGTCGTCAGATTCGTTCGCTACGGGGAAAATCGTGTCTTTCTTCATTGTTGATTCCATTGTCATCTTAGATAACTATTTTTCGGTTACAAAGATCCGGTCTTTTTATAAGATCCGGTTACAATGAAAATCAAAGAAAAATAAACAAAGATTACAACTTTCTCCTTTTGTGTCGAACAAATCGCGAGCTCCTGTTTTGCGGTCGCTCGCTTTGTGGGTTCTTTGCCTGCGCCGGGGTTTATCCGTGGACCACCGCGCGATCTAGATCCGGTCGGATCTACACAGTATGACGGGTATTATTTCGCCAAGGAAATAATAGCCGAGGGTACTATTTCGCCAAGGAAATAGTAGCCTTTAATTCTCGGGATCAAAGACCAAGCTTTGATCCGGAGTATGCCTGCGTAGATCTGAGATCCGATCCTCTCGAACTCTTGCCTTATTTGGCGTTGACGATCGCCGAGCACTGGATCTGGATGAGAAGTCTTCAAAGTCCCAAAGCTTGAATCTTTTTTTTAGATCTGAGCTTCGAATCCAGCAGGGCTTCGCCTCCAAAAAATCCAACCCTTGACAAATGAGCCTAGGCCTCCTATTTATAGGCTCTCTGAACTGTGCCCACGCACAGATCTGGGCCGGCCACCTATAGGTGGCCGGCTCTTGGCCGAGCCACCTATAGGTGGCTCGGTTTTGGCCGAGCCCCTATAGGTATTTGGGTTCCGTCGTTTTCCGTCTTTCGGTTCTGTCCGTGATCCGGTTCTGCGGTTGATTTATTCGGACTTGACTCGTTAACCTGATTTGGCAGTAAATATGATTCCTGATTTGGCAGTAAATCCACTTCTGAGTTCGAGTCCGAAACTGATCTTGATTCGATCGTGATTCGTCCGAGTCTGCCATTGGTTGGATGACTCGTTGCCTCTTCGAACCCTTGGCTTGATTCCACACGCGAATGGATGTATTTCGTTACTTGCGTGCGATTCGTTAACCTCGTCGCCTCGTTACTCCGCTTCGTTGCGTGTCACTTGGCTTCGGCGTTGTGGACTGACGCTCGTGTTTGGATACGTCGCCCGATGGTCGGTTCGTCGAATCGGCGTTGTCGAGCTGTGTTAAGGGACCTATAAGCAATTTTATACGCCTACAATTGCTAGCTTATCTCATGCTAAGAATGATGCCATGATAGAAGTAGAATGCATTAGAAATAAATTTGATTCTTTTAAGAATAAACATACATGCTCTACTTCTATTATCAATGATGTTGTATCCAATGATGAGTTAAATCTTGTGAAAAATCACATATCTTATTTAGATTCAACCTTAAATACATGCATTGATAATCATAAGAAACTTATGGATAAGTGTGCTAAATCTAGTGCTACAACTTCTAAATCACCTACTCATTATGCACACATATATAACAAAGTTTACAAATGTTCTGTTTGCGGCTGAAAAGGCCATCTAGCTAAATTTTGCTATGATGCACACAAACATAACAATGCTAATGATCATTGTGCATCTCATCAAGTTTTTTCATCACATGTACACACACATGCACATGCTCATGCACACAAAGCTCATCATAAACATATTCATGTGTATCAAACATAACACATGCACATGATCATTGTGCATCTCATCATGTTTCTTCATCACATGTACACACACATGCACATGCTCACGCACACAAAGCTCATCTAAACATATTCATGTGTATCAATGTGATCTTTGTGGTCGTTTTGGTCATTTGACCGAGTATTGTTTTGATTTAAAAAAGAAATCACGTTTGCCAAATGTTTCAAGTAGACCACATGTTTTTAAATGTAATGTTTGTGGTAGATTTGGCCACGTAGCAAAGTTTTGTTTTGATTCCCAAAAAGTTTCACATTTGCAAAACAATTTTAAAAGACAATCTTTGTTTGCAAATGTTCCTCATGCACGAGCTAATGGTCCACAAAAACAAATGGGTCTCTTTCATTGCACATATTGTAATCGGAAGGGTCATTTGAGTGATTATTATTTTGACCGTGTTAGTGCACCACATGCGCCCAAAAGGGATCATAACCCTAGGGCTTTAGCTTTCATGATAGGGGCCATGTCCTTAAAATCTTTTGGTACAAAGAATACTTTGGTACCAAAACAAATTTGACTTTTTAAAGCAAGAATTTCATTTCTCATTTCTTGGTTTTGTAAAACATATTTTTTGAAAATTTTGAAAATAAAACAAATTTTAAGTTAAGACTTTTGTTTTTCATGTTTTTCTTTCTTTTAGCTTTGATTGTCATGAGAGGTTTGTGTTTGAGCAACCCCTGGATTTATTGGATGTTTATTTCCCAAATCATGTTTATCGGGTACTAAAAGTCTTTATAAGGGTTGGAACTAGCTTAATAGCTTGATTTGGTTGCCTCTCTTGCCCTTCTTTTGTCAAAAATGATATCGATTTGTTTTTATGTGATTGTGGTTTAAATCTTAATTTATGATTTCATTTGAGTGATTTGTTTTTATTTGAAAACTTTTTTCATAAATCTATTTTATACATTGTTGTCATAGATCTTGATTTATGATCCTCATGTTCTTCTTTCTTTTGGTTTTATAAATCTATTTTATACATTGTTTTTATGTTTGTGTTTTGAGACTCACTCTTCCATAATGATATATCTATATGTGTTCTCATAATCTTTTTGTATGTGAGTTAATAATAGTGCATCTCTATATATGCTTTTACTCACATAATGGCTTTTCGATAGGGGAGCATTCCCCATATTTGTTTTATACTTACTATGCTTATATGTAGGGGGAGCGTTCGCTCTCTATCTCAATGCTTATTTTTCCCCATTTTGATGTTGACAAAAGGGGAGAAACAAATGGTTAGTGAGTATCTTGTTTATGCATTTTATATTCTTTGATATCTATTGAGGAAATTGTTTGTCATCATCAAAAAGGGGGAGATTGTTAGGACTCATGTTTATGAGCCTACTTTCTAATCTAGTTTTGATGATTAATAAACAATTTATAAATGTGTTTTCCAGTATTTTTGTTTTCTCAAATGTGTATCCAGGTTGAAAGGATATGTGCTGTAACGACGATATTTGGAATGAAGACAACACATTTCAAGTCTAAGATTCAAGATCAAGCTTCATGCACATCAACTTGGGTATATTAGTTTCATGAATTATACTTTGTGTGTTATGCTTAGAGCTCAATTCTTATACACACACGATACTTCTCATTTTATCGTAATATGAGTGTTTTTGAGAAAATATCAAGTCTTTGGATTATTGACTTAACAATAATGATTTATATCTTTTACAAAGTCAATTAATCAATTCAAAAGAATTTCCAAACATATTTGAAATCGTTTTGTCAAAACAAGTGTTTAAACGAACTCGTATTTTTTAAGATTTTGCAAATGATGAGTTTTCACAAACAGGGAATGATACTTCAAAAATCTTTTCTAACATGTTTATATTCATGCATATAAACATTTTCCCAAGTTACATAATTTTTAATTTGCTATTTTTAAACACACTTTGAAAATTATATTTTTTGTTCAAAACTAGGTTATGCACGTTTTTCGGTCGACCGACACTGTTCATCAGTCGACCAATGAAGTACTCTGCAACTGCCAAAAAATTTTTGCTCAGTCGATTGACCTTCATCAGTCGACTGAATAGTATTTTTAGTCGACCGATACTATGCATCAGTCGACTGAAAAACTACTCTACAATTGTTAAAAGTTTTTGCTCAGTCGATCGACCTCCATCAGTCGTCTGAACAGTGTTTTCAGTTGACTGATGGCTTACATCAGTCGACCGATAGTTTCCTAGAATCAGCCAACGGTCAGCTCATCAGTCGACTGAACAGTACATCAGTCGACCGATGACACTGTAACATCTAGTTTTCTAGACTTATTTGTTTATGGTTTTTGATTGGTTTGAGAGGCTATAAAAAGCGCTCAACTCTCATTTATTTTCTCATGGATGTTTAAGTGAGTTTACACAAGTTTGTTTTTAAGTTTTAAGTGTGTTTTTGTTTATACAAAAAGAGTTTACAAGAGGAGTAGATCATTTCAGTTTTGAGCATCATTCTTCGAATCTCTATCTTTCTAGTTCTTAGAGAAGTTTTTCTAAACTCAATTATCTAGCTTGTTTATTTTAAATTGTTATATTTATATTTGCTAGATTAATTCGAGTTTGATTTCATTTTTTACTCATTGATTTCACACGCAACCTATTTGAGCATAAGTATTTTCACATATTGTATACTTGGGTTGTGGTGAGTGATTCTTTGAGAGATAGCTTTCATTTCATTCTCAATTTGTATTAGATAACAAAATCTTGTATTTTCACTTAATTGTTGAGAACACGTTGTCAATTCCAAGAGGAGTGGTTGGGAGAGATCGAGGTCAATTCCAAGAGGAGTGGTGTTGGTTGTAAAGCCTAGGGAGAGATAGTAAATCTAAGCACTTGAGGAAGACAACACGGGTAGGCCAACACTTAGAAGAGTGTCTTGTGGTACAACCGTGTGATACTGTAAAAGTTTTCGGTGAGCTAGAAAAACCGATTGTGTAGTTGATTTTGTGATTAGTGGAGAATCTCCCAGAGGGTGAGGAGCGGATACGTAGGTCGAGGGTGACCGAACTCCGTGAACATATTCTTATGTTTGTGTTTGTCTTCGGCACACTCTTATTATCTCATTGTTTATATCGCCTATTATTTATTATATATCCTTGCATATATCTCTTGTATACATCATATTGCAAGGATATTGTTAGTTTTAAATTGGCATCGTATTCGGATTAGATTAGCAAATATCCTATTCACTCCCCCTCTAGAGTGCTTTCAGTTCTCTTCTATTCTGGTATTCTATGGACTCTGTTGTCAACCTTGTGATACTGAGTATTGCATATACATCTCCACTACTTTATTTTTAGTGAGGTGGCTTGATCCTAACACTACATCTAGTGGTTAAGTAAATTTTTCAAAAAAGACCTCATTTTTATATATATGCCAAGTTGATTGATATCCCCGTGATCTCCTCTCTCTCTCTCTCTCAATCTCTCTCTCTCTCCTCTTTGGCCGTGATTACCCCTCTCTCTCTCTGGACGTGATCTCTTTCTCTCCCTCAAACCAAGTCTCTCTCTGGACGTGATCTCTCCCTCTCTCCCTCATACCAAGTCTCCCTCAACCCGTGATTACCTCTCTCTCTCTCTCTCTCTCTCTCTCTCTCTCTCTCTCTCTCTCTCTCTCTCCTCTCCTACTCCTCTTCCCAGTGATCTCTCCAACGCCACTCCGCGCCCGCCACCTCCTCTCTCTCTTCTCTCTCGCCTCACCGTTGATCTCTCCTCTCCCAGTGATCTCTCCACTCCTCCACGACCACTCCGCCGCCGCCGCTCTCCTCTCTCTCTTCTCTCTCCCTCGTGTTCTCTCCTCTCTCTAGAGCTTGGCAGCGACCTCCTTCCGTCGCGACCACGCCAAGGCGATCGTGACCCCGCAGCGACTCCCCTCCGTCGCGACTACGCCTCAGCAACGGTGACCCCGCAACGACCCCGTCGTCACGACCATGCCTCGGTGACTGTGAAAATAATCATCTTAGTTATGTGGTTTCATGTGCTCACTTTTTTGTTTGTTGATTATAGTTATTGTAAGGATCATTACACTTATTGTACTTATTGTGAGGTTCTTTCTTTGTGGGCGTAATTAAGTTATTTACTCATAGTAAGTTGCTGCTGTGAAGAGAAGCAACAATCTCAAATTATAAAGTTCCGACGAGTATCCAGGGCAAGTTTAGTCCAGGACAACGTTCAGCTTCAAGGGCAAGTTTGTCAAATCAGTATGAGATCAATTGTGTTGAGTGTGAAGAATGTTGTAGGCTTTTCTAGGCTTTTATGCTCTAGTTGTGGTGTGCCATGGCATTCTTCAATGAGTTGCGAGGAGTATTAGAACTTTTTTGATTCTTGTGTGAACGAACGAACGAACGAATGTGTATATGAGTTGTGATACATGATTATTGATCCTAAGTGTTGATAAAATTATTGGGTGAGAATTATTTTGTTGTTGGGGAGTAATATTATTTCAATCAATGAATAGAACAAAATTAGAAATGACCCCTTTCTCATACTAAATCCAAAACGATGCTAATAATATGTATCTTGCATGTGTGTAACAGCTAAAGACGGATCCTCATAAGGTAATCTAAATATCATGAAATACTGGAAATTAGCTGTTCGATTTTTATTAACAGAAACTAAAGACGTCACTAATCGGAAGTATCGCATATTGACAGAGAATAAGAAGTATTTTCATAATATTTTATGATGAAGAAATTATAGGAATATCATTTGAATAAGAGATGAAAATTAATCCTCAAAAACCTTCCCTGTCAAGGATATCATGATGCCCTATTATTGTTAACTATTTGATAATACATATGAAGTTCTTTTAAAATATTGGATGGCTATATTTTTTTGTTATGTTCTTTTTACTGTTCGCGGTGAAAATTGCCTTCATTGAATTCATTGTTATCTCAAGTAATTGATTTTTGGTTATAAAAGATCCGGTCTTTTTATAAGATCCGGTTACAACAAAATCAAAGAAAAAGAAAAAGATTACAACTTTCTCCTTTAGAACAAATCGCGAGCTCCTGTTTTGCGGTCACTCGCTTTTGTGGGTTCTTTGCCTGCGCCGGGGTTTATCCGTGGACCACCGCGAGATCTAGATCCGGTCGGATCTACGCAGTACGACGGGTATTATTTCGCTAAGGAAATAATAGCCGGGGGGGATTGGTTCACCAAGGAAACAATCGCCCAAATCTCGTGATCAAAGGCAAGCTTTGATCCGGAGTACGCCTGCGTAGATCTGAGATCCGGTCCTCTCGAACTCTTGCCTTATTTGGCGTTGACGATCGCCGAGCACCAGATCTGGATGAGCAAGTCCTCAAAGTCCTAAAGCTTCAATCTTTTTTAGATCTGAGTCTTGAATCCAGCAGGGCTTCGCCTCCAAAAAAGGCTCGGTTTTGGCCGAGCCCCTCTGGGTTTGCTGTTTTCCGTCGTTTTGCGCTGTATCCGTTTCTCGGTTCTGTCCGTGATTCGGTTGACTTAGACTCTGATTTGTTGATCTGACTTGGCAGTAAAACCGATTCCTGATTTGGCAGTAAATCCACTTCTGAGTTCGAATCCGAAACTGATCTTGATTCGATCGTGATTCTTCTGAGTCTGCCCTTGGTTGGATGACTGTTGATTCTTCGAACACTTGGCTCGATTCCACACGCGAATGGATGTATTCCGTTGCTTGCGTGCGATTCGTCAACCTCGTCGCCTCGTTGGTTCGTCGGTTTGTGCCGAGCTGTGCTAAGGGACCTATAAGCAATTTTATAGGTCTACAGATACCCCCTCCAAAGTATTTCAGCCTCGTTCCTTTATAGAAGAGTCTGGAATACTTTGGATATGATTGTCCCAACCTTCAGTCGGTGTAACGGGACCTTGGAATGGCTTCTGTTCTTGGTTCCTTCAATCCTCCAGGCTATTCGGTGCTTTGTCGAATGTCTGTAAGAGTTCCGGTGCTGCATTTATTGTCTGACCGTTATCGGAATTTTAAACTTGAAGTCGATTCCTGATTTCTGATTTTTAGCTCGGGTTGGCGTTGAGTTCTCATTTGCGACGCGTTGTCCGGCGTGGTATTGTTGAGTTATCCTTAAGAATATTTTTAGGAAAAATATTCTCCAGGAACTTCTCAACCAAAAATATAGGGAATAGTTTATACTCTTATACCTTATTGGAGTATTAAGAAGCAGTTTATACTCGTATACTTTTCGGAGTATTGATTCTTTCATTACAACGCATTGATCGGCGTGGACCTAGAGTTACGCGTTGACCGGCGTTGAACGTTGACTTTTTGGTCGCAACGCGTTGACTAGCGTTGACCTAGGGTTACGCGTTGACCGGCGTTGACCCTAGGGTTTCGAACGTCGAATGTTGACTTTTTTATCGCAACGTGTTGACTGGCGTTGACCTAGGGTTACGCGTTGACCGGCGTTACCCCTAGGGTTTCGAACGTCGAATGTTAACTTTTTGATTGCACCGCGTTGACTGGCGTTGACCTAGGGTTACGCGTTGTCCGGCCACTTTAGCCACCGACGAGGAGTCCATCAGAGCTGAGCTGAGGCAAGCTTATGATGAGAAGCTGTCTAAGCTTAATCAGCAGATTTTTGGTCATGTTCTTGATGTATGATTTTATTTGCTGAATACTCTGACTTTTGATTTTCTTAGTGGAACTTTTTTTTATCTTTGTCTTTATTATGATTCCTCATTCCGTTTGAAATGATTGACCATAATACTTTTAGGATTTTTGGCAAACCCTCAGCCATCAACGGGTTTGATGAGCCTTTACCGACTAGCGTTTGAGTCGGGCTAGCATGCGGATTATCTAAATCCGTTCCGCATGTGACGTTATGCTAAGAGAGTTAACGCTCTTAGTGCTACAATATTGAATACGTAGACTTCGTCTTTCTCACGGGAATAGACTACCCGGCGACGCGTGTTAGGCGTTGACTTTAGGGTTTTTGGATAACCCCCAGCCTTCAACGGATTTGATCAGCCTTTACTGACTACCGTTTGAGTCGGGCTAGCATGCGAATTGTCTAAATCCGTTCCGCATGTGACGTTGTTCTAAAGGAATGAACTCCCTTAGACTTGATGCTACAACTTCGAATATGTAGACTTCACCATTGTTATGGGAATAGGCTACCCAGCAACGTGTTTTAGACGCTGACTTATCCCTACTTAGGCTTCGGGATAAAATTCCCCAGAATCGAACTCTGGTGTCTTTTTCTTCGGCGAAAGACTAAACCAGCGACGCGTGTTAGGCGTCGGCATATCCTTTCTTAGGATTCAGGATGAAATTCCCCATGCGTGTAAGGCATGGATTCTGGTGTTATTAATAACAACCTGTCACAATATTGAATATGTGAACGGGTGTTCTTTTTAACGGTTAAGAACTAACCGGCAGCGCGGGTTAAGCGCAGACTTATCCTTGCTTAGGTTTCAGGATAGAATACCCCAGAATCAAACTCTGGTGTCTTTTTGTACGGAAAAAGACTAAACCGGCAGCGCGTGTTAGGCGCAGACTTATCCCTGCTTAGGATTCGGGATAAACTTCCTAGGATGAATCCTAAATTGACAAATTTTGGAAAGATCGGTGCGGGAAAAGAAGAATTTTATATTCTATTTTCCGGTCTTCTTTTAGGGTGAAGGCGAACCCGAATACAAGGAAGGAAGAATTTTATATTCTATTCCTTGATTCTGGAAAGGAAGAATTTTATATTCTATTTCCAGCGAAGAAGAAACTAAAAGTGGGGTGTCCACTCCGAGAATCTGGAAAATTTAGATAAGTGAATTATGGTTTTGACCCTAACTGTAGGAAGGTTTGGCCAAACAGGAGTTTGAGGTGACCCTAACTGTAGGAAGGTTTGATCACTCGATTTGTGGGCCTCTCGTTCATTGAAGGAATCGAGAGGAGATTTTGGTTTTGGTCCTAACTGTATGAAGGTTTGACCAATTGGGAACTTTACGTCCAGACTCTAACAGAGAGAGTGTTGAGTGCACAGACACGGTGAGAATTTGAATGGGAGTTCTTATTCATTACATTGCTGTGGTTTTGGGAACTTCCCGTTACATAAATCGTCCACCCCCAGTTTCCTCTGCGGAACTGGTTCGGACATTATTATCAGTTACCTAACCGGGTTATCCTTAAGAATATTAGCTTAATATTCTCCAGGAACTTCCCCGTGAAAGAAAGGAAACAGTTTAGACTCATATACCTATTGGAGTATGTAAGGAAGCAGTTTAACCTCATGCACTTGTTGGAGGATTGAGAAACAGTTTATACTCGTATACTCGTTGGAGTCTTGTTTTGACTTAATTGAGCGATATAACGCCGGGTTCAACCAAGGTCTGAATGCTATTCTTGAGAGCAAAGCAATCCTTGGTGGGATGAACGACCCTCCTGTGGTATGCACAGTACTTTGGGTCCGTAGTGTTGTCAGCTTCCTCCTGATTTGTGATAGGCGGTAGCTTGATCTTGTTACCTTCAAGGAGGGATTCGAAGATGGCTGGAACGTCTTCGTCCTTGAAGGAATACTCTCTTTGGAGTCTCGGACCCGAAGTCTTTTGCTGCCTTCGGGATTGCTGTTGTGACGCTTGATTAGCACCACCAGTAGCTGCAGGTGTTTTGCCCTTACCACGAGAGGCGAAGTTTGAGTCCAGAGGATTAGCCGTCGGTAGGTTCCTCTCGGCCTTCTTCCTTCGGAGGAAACGTTCAGCTTGCTCTCCTCGGACTTTCAGATCCTGCCACGTTTTGGACGGTGCTGTGCCCATTGCTTCCAACACGTCCAGCGAAAGGTTGTTGTGGCAGGTCTGGAGGATGAATTCATTGGTGATCGGGTCCCGACAATTCATCGCTTTGTTCCGGAACCTTTTAACGAAGGTGTCGACTAACTCCCCGTCCTTCTGCTTCTCATCGAGCAATGATCCGATAGATATCTCGGTGTCGTCGTCGAAGAAGTTGGCCAGGAACTTGGTCTCCATGTCATCCCAGCTGTTCACGCTTCCTGGCTTGAGGCGGCGGTACCAATCGAAGGCGGCTCCGCGAAGAGTGCCGACGAATGACCGCACCATCAGAGGCTCATTGCCGGAAATAATACCCAGGTGCGATTTGAAATAAATCAAATGCTGAGTGGGGGAACCCTTCCCATCGAACGGCGTGAAGTTGATTAAACTGAACTTCGCCGGATAGGGGATCGATTCCCATTCTCGTGGGTATGGACAGGGAATGCCTGTTTTCTTCGTCTCTTGAGCGGAGATCAATGTGTTGATTTTGCTCTCGAGATCTTTGATCTTCAAGTCTTCACTTGTATCCTCGTTGGCATCCTCGTTACCACCCCCTGCATTGACGGGAGGGTTATTGGCATTGTGAGCTCCATCCCTATCCGTGTGCTCTTCTTCCTGAACAACCTGATTACGGTGACTTGGTTCACCTTGTTGGTTCCTGAACGCCTGGATTTGTTGCTCATGCATCTCTCTCATAGTCTGCATGGCCATCTGCATCTCAAACTTGAAACTTTCTTTCTGTTTAGCCAAAGCGTCTTCAAGCATCTTGGCCATTTCTTCCGCGCTTATCATAAATGACTCGCGGGGTTGTCCTTCGCTGGACACTGTATTGTCCGATGCGACAGCAGAGCAGGAATCCGATTCTTCATCTTCCGACGGTAATCTTGTCCGAACCCTACCATAAGTTCCTCGTATGATAGCTCTAGACTGCAGACGAGTTAGATACCGGGGTATTGGCGGAATTGACTCGGGATTATCTCGTGTCGATGCCCTTTTGCTGGTCATGTTGGTGGTGACTCTAGGAAATTCTCCGTCTTCTACTATCCTTCTTCTTCGTCGGAAACGCCTAGGCCTAGATTTCGGCATTTCGATACTGAGCCTTTCGAAAACCGAAACTCTTTCGGGGACTGCCTTGATGCAGTTGCACTCAGACAGTACCGCCCGAATGAGCTTTGAACAAGGGCACTGAGTTTCCGGTCCTCGGGGACTTCTCTTTCTGGCTTTGCTCGTACCCCCAGCATGATAGTACAGATCGTCCGTTTGAAAGTCGGAGCAACCTATCGTGTGTTGGCATGATTTCTCAGGTATAACGTAATCATCATCAGACGATAACGTTTCCTTCTGAGAGCGAATTACCTTCTTCGGACTTTCGAGAGTCACGCGCCTCGAAACGCGCCTTTGTGGGCGTGAGTTCTTAGTGGGCTCTTGGACTTCGATACGCAAGTTAGTGCGTGCAGTTTCCTTGAGCTCCTTGTCATGTTGGAGGTGACGGCGATCCCCAGCGTGTTGAGTCGTTCTGGGCTTCTTCATCGGGCCCAAACGATCTTGAACAGGAGCTTTGCCTCTCTCGTCGGGAATCGGACCGAGGCGCTCCAAGACTGGTTTCTTCTTTCGGGATGATTCTACGTGATCTCCCGGAGTAGCTACTGGTATTACCGGCGACTGTGGTTGATTCGTCGGAGGTTGACCTTGTTTCGAAGGCTGCAACTTCCATACTTGGCGGGTTGGTGGCGGCTTCTTGGCCACCTCCTTCTGCAGTCTTCTACGGGCTTCTTAGACTTGAGCCCGTGCCTGTGCTGACATTGCGCGGCACCTGTGAATGCGCTCCTCAAGTGTCGAACGGTTCCGTTTGACACGGACCCATTCGTTCGTTGGCGACTTGGAGGAGTCGCCATTCATCGGTCGTTGAGGCTGTTTGCCTCTCCTGTTCTTCAGATCCGCGTTGTAGCGGATTCCGTCAACAGACTCCATGACCTTTACGAATTGTTTCGCAAGGCGTTGACGTTGCCTTTGGCGGGCTCTCTTCGAGAGAGTCACCATGCCCCCTGCGGCAGAAGGGTTGGCCAGAGCAGATCCGACCTGGTTGGGAATTAGAGGAATCTCACCCTATGCGACTTTGGCATCCAGCGGGGCGAGATCTTCGTTGGTGTTTTCCACATCTTCATACCAACGAGTTTTTCTCCTGGAGGAGAGCTTCTTGGACTTGCGGGGGGAGGTTGATCCGGACGAGGACGACAAGTACTCCTCGAACTTCTGCTGGTCGAACTCGTATTCGACCTCCTCCACGACCGGGATCGAGATCCGCGGCTGCGACGCTCGGATCTCGGCAGCGAGATCGGCGGCTCCCACTGTGGTCGCCAGATTGTTCGCGGTGAAAATTGCCTTCATTGAATTCATTGTTACCTCAAGTAATTGATTTTTGGTTACAAAAGATCCGGTCTTTTTATAAGATCCGGTTACAACGAAATCAAAGAAAAAGAAAAAGATTAAAACTTTCTCCTTTAGAACAAATCGCGAGCTCCTGTTTTACGGTCGCTCGCTTTTGTGGGTTCTTTGCCTGTGCCGAGGTTTATCCGTGGACTACCGCGAGATCTAGATCCGGTCGGATCTACGCAGTACGACGGGTATTATTTCGCTAAGGAAATAATAGCCGGGGGGGATTGGTTCACCAAGGAAACAATCGCCCAAATCTCGGGATCAAAGACCAAGCTTTGATCCGGAGTATGCCTGCGTAGATCTGAGACCCGGTCCTCTCGAACACTTGCCTTATTTGGCGTTGACGATCGCCGAGCACCAGATCTGGATGAGCAAGTCCTCGAAGTCCTAAAGTTTGAATCTTTTTTAGATCTGAGTCTTCAATCCAGCAGGGCTTCGCCTCCAAAAAATCCAACCTTTCAACAAATGAACCAAGCCCTCTATTTATAGCCTCTCTTCACTGTGCCCGGGCACAGATCTGGCCGGCCACCTAGCCACCTATAGGTGGCTAGGCTTTGGCCGAGTTGGATGACTCGTTGATTCTTCGAACACTTGGCTCGATTCCACACGCGAATGGATGTATTCCGTTGCTTGCGTGCGATTCGTCAACCTCGTCGCCTCGTTGGTTCGTCGGTTTGTGCCGAGCTGTGCTAAGGGACCTATAAGCAATTTTATACGCCTACATTTACCTAGTTGATTTCATGCGAATAGAAGATCAAACTCATGCGTATAGAAGTATTCTAACCAAACCTTCAGGCGGTGATGAAGCATCAGCCTCAGTACATAAGTTTGAAGAGTTCGACGCATAATTATGACATAAAAAGAGATATGATGAATTAGAAATGACAGAGACAACAAAATTAGAAATGACTCCTTTCTCGTAATAAATCCAAAACAAAACCCGTAATCAACAAGAATTAGAGCAATGCTACAAAAGCTCGATCAATTGATAGCTTAATAGTTGCCATAATAAAAATCCCATACAACCAAATTAGATAATAAACAACCAAATAGGTCAATAAACAACCACATCATTTAACACCACATTTTTCTTGAGCTCCAAAATACTTTTGCAAACTATCCCGCAAGCTATCTCTTTTGCTTTTTCTAAAAATGAAAAACAAAAAAAATCAATTAGTTATATTTCAAGAAAAGTAAAACAAAAAAAAATATATGAAAAATATGTAAAACAAACGAACTAAATTGAACTTACCAACAATTGACAACCCGTTCTATAGTGGCCCAATTGTTGACAATGACCACATTTTCGCTGTCTCACCTCTTTTTGCCTTTCCGATTCTTCAAAGTCACTTTTAGTCCTAGTTGAATTTTTTGGACGTCCCTTTGGTTTCACAGGGCCGAGAGGATCACGAACCATAATTTCCTCACCATCTTTCAATATAAGCACATGAGTATTTGAATCTACGTGACTCTCAACTTGAGAATCTAGAGTTTGTGCCATATTGAGCCTTACTTCCTCCCTTGCTTCTGCAAGGAAGTTTGATATTTGTTGCTCCAACTTAGAAAGAAGATCATTCGAGCCCGCTGTCATATCAAGTGCTTCATTAAAATTTCCTCTTAAAGCCCATAATCTTATAATACTTCCTCGCTCCATGCTATCATCATTTTGTTGCAACTTCATAGCATTAACAAAGCCAAAATATCTATACCTTGCATCGCTCCATGCTATCATCATTTTGTTGCAACTTCATAGCATTAACAAAGCCAAAATATCTATACCTTGCATCAATTTTCCATCTAGGCAAGATATACCATAGCATTAACAAAGCCAAAATATCTATACCTTGCATCAATTTTCCATCTAGGCAAGATATACCTTTCGGGAATAGAAGTCACTTGGTTTAGCCACAATACATTCAGTATATGCTTACATAGCACTCCTTCAGTTTCCCAAAATGAACAAGTGCATGCAACGTTAAGCTCACTATTTATTTCATAGGTTACTTCTTCCCAATTCTCTTTATTTTGAAAATATTTTCCAACCAAGTATACAATTTTCAACTCCTCCTTTGACACTTCTTCACGATGTAATGACATCACATCACCAAGCTCCCTTTGGAACATCTTCAAGATCGCCCTGGTGTATATATTTCCAACTTGCGCTTCAATCGGATTTGAGAAGCTCATCACAGGCACGGTGTTCAAAGTCATGAAGTCCTCATGAGATTCTGATGCACGACGAGATGCCACTGCCTTGTCATATTGACCCACGAACTCAACTAGTCGAGTGTTTGCATTGACAAAGCCATCAAAAAAGGCATTGATGCTCTCACTCCTTTGGCTTGTTGTCATTCCCGCCCAAAAACAGTCCTTCAAGTATGCATCTACCCAATGTTCACGCAAGTTATACATTCTTGTCAGCCAACTATCTTCACCTTCATTTATGTTGAATTTAACCTTTAGGACTTCCCAACAATCTTCACATTTGCTTATACTTCTAGCAGAATACCAATTGTTGAAATATGTAGGCATCTCATCCCCGTATTGGCTCTTCAACTTTACTTGCTGCTCAGCAATATGCTTTCTAATATGCCAAGAACAAAAGCGATGCCGAGTATTTGGCAAAATGTTCTTAATAGCTTTTTTCATCTGTGCATCCTGATCAGTTATGATAGCCTTTGGTGCAACCCCATGCATACACTTGAGCCATTGTGAAAACAACCACTCGAAGGTTTCCTCTCGCTCATCTGCAAGCAATGCACAACCGAAGAGGGTGGATTGACGGTGGTGGTTTACTCCTGTAAATGGAGCAAATGGCATACTCAACTGATTAGTCTTGTATGTGGTATCAAACACAACTACATCTCCAAGTCTTAAATAAGAGGCTCTAGCTCTACCATCGGCCCAAAACACACTTCTCAGGGTACCAAAGTGATCGACCTCCATAGCAAAATAGAAATCTGGATCCGATTCCTTTCTATCTTGGAAATGTCTAATTATGTTTAAACATTCACATCCTATGTTACTTTGCCTTGCCTTTCTGATATGATCAATCATCTGTTGTGTGGTGACTTGTTCAGCATCTTGTCCTTGATATCCAACATTAAGCACCTTTTTGATATTAGATGGTTTCATTCCCTCTTCATGCAACAACTCAATGAGGCTAATGCAATGCTTCGATCTATGTCGCTGCTTGTGAGAATGATGATGCATTACTTTATCAGGGCTTGTTAAAGGATGAACATGCTCAGAAATGAACTTAGTAACCTTCCAAACTTTTGAAGAAGTAAGCCTAATCTTCATTTTTGCACCACAACCTACTTAGTTTCCGGACGACGGTTGATAGTCAATCCACTTGCATTTTCAGACGATGCTCTCTTTTTCCCCGCTTTATCACAAACAAAAGTCCTCGAAAGAATCTCTCTTGAAGCTTTCTTTGATTTTTCAAAAGTATCTTTGCGAATTCCAAACCCAATCTTCTTTGCATATGCATTGTAGTAGTTGTATGCATCATTGTCCGTCTAAAACTCTTTTCCTTCAAATGGAATACCATCAGCACTAATTTGGCCATCCTCCATTCAACAATTCTGTAGTATTAAAACATCATATGAATTTATTAGCCATAAATTTAAAAATAAATGTAAATCTATCCTTGAAGTTTACTTACACACACCAAATATTCACAATTCTCTAATATTTGCCGACATATATTATTCTGACAAAAAATATAACTAATTTTTTTTTTGTCAATAAAAAAACTTTATTCATTCACCAAATTATGAAAGATTTAATACATCAAGATGCTTAGTATTTAGCAACTGAGACTACAAAACATCACTAGGGAAATAAAATCTAACTTAGACCAAGTTAGGTGAGATTATCATGAGCGAGTTTCCTCTCGACTCGCAGATGGCAAAAATGCTCGTTGTCAGTCCGGATTTCAATTTCTCCAATGAGATCCTCTCCATACCTGCAATGCTCTCAGGTAAGCGTTTACTTTTTCTAATCTCTCTTATTGGTTCTATGGTTTTTAGGCTTTTGGAAATAGTGTCTATAGTCTTTTTTTTTTATTTTTCTAGAACTATTGGGACATGTGGTACATGCTAAACAGAATATGCATGTTGCCAACATGTGTGACCTTCGCCAGTCAATGTTACTTGAATTCTTCTACTTGGGTCTATACTGTTAGTGCATGTAAGATAGTGGATATGCTATCGCAGACTCTTTGATCATATTTCATTTGCTTTTGTTATTAATCTAACTAATATTTGCCGACATATATTATTCCGACATAAATTCCTTCAAAATCCAATCTTTTCTCCAATTAAATATTAATCAAAACTTCTATCCCAGAATAAAATTAAGCACATATAAAATTTATTACCTTCTCAATTAGAGCCATTGTTATCGACAATTGTCGCTCGCTTGAGGAGGAGGCCTCCGACAAGATGACTTCATGAGAAGAAGAGGCTTCCATTGTTGCTTGTTCGAGGTTGCGTCAGAGGAAGGAGGCTGCGGCACTGTCGGAAGACAAGGACGATGGTAGTCACGATCACGACCAAGGAGCCAGAGTTTGAGAGAGAGATCACGGGATATCACGGTGGAGTTTCACGGCGGCGTCGGAGTGGTCGTGGACAAAGTTGTCTTACTAGTAGCTACGTCATAGAAGACAGAGTCATTAGATGGCAATGTTAACAAACAAACCCTAATATATGATATTAGCATGATGAATGAAGAAAACAAGGAGGGGATGGATACATATGGACAAGTGACGGTGATCACCATATTCCAGCATAGAAAGTTTTACCTGAAAGAACAAAGAGTTTGAGGGGGTTATCGTGGAGGCGGCGGAGTTGTCACGGCGGCAACGGAGATCTCGTGGGGGAGAGGAGAGATAACGGGGGAGAGGGAGGAGAGAGAGTTGAGAGAGAGAGGAGAGCGGCAGCGTCAAAGATCTCGCGGGGAGAGCGTCGACGGCGGAGTTGTCGCGGCGTAGAGGGAGATCACGGGGGAGAGAGCCGGCGCATAAGTTAGAGAGAGAGATATCACGTCCAGAGAGGAGAGGGAGTTAGAGAGAGAGAGAGGAGATCATGGGGAGATAGGAGAGAGAGTTAAAGAGAGAGAGGAGATCATGGGGAGATAGGAGAGACAAAGAGAGAGATCCAAGATAAAATCAACATGGCATATATTAGAGAGAGAGAGGGGTAATCACGGCCAGAGAGGAGAGAGAGAGATTGAGATAGAGAGAGAGGAGATCACGGGGATATCAATCAACTTGGCATATATATAAAAATGAGGTCTTTTTTGAAAATATATATATATATACACACACACACACACGTAAAGATTAAGCAGGTCGACCATTCCTATCATAGACAGGTCATGCCCAAATTTTTATGTACCTCCATGAGAGGCGTTACATCCTTGTTCTTCTGTTTCACACTATATAAACTGTTTTGTGTCTAATGCTTAATATGCGCTCTCAAAAACCTTAGTTTTCCAATAATATTTTTAGTAGTAGACCTGTTAGAATGGGAAAGCTACCGCAAATAAGAAAACTATGAATAAAATCATCTATTTGCTAGCATATTTTTTCAACTTTAAAGATTTTATGAAATGTAACATTTTAACCAAAAAAAAAGGTTAGGGGTGTGATCAGACAATTGACTATTTAGCCTTGTTGTTTGGGAAAAGTGTATATATCTTCCCACCATAGTCAAGGAAAACTCAGTCAAGTCTAGCCAAAGAAGGTGAACTTCTTTTACTAGACCAAGAAAATTTCCTAACAAGTAAAGGACTGTTAATCAACCCTAATTCACTATAACATCATTGAACTCCTTTATTTGTCTAATATTATAATTCCTCCCCTTCCTTTCAGAAAGATTAGTAGTGATATTAAAGTTTCGTGCCACCACCCTAGCTCCAAAAACACTACTTTTTAAATCTCTTAATTCTTGCTAGAAAGTTACTCTATCATTATGACTATGAGGACCATATACAGAAGAAACAGTACACACAAAAATCATCTCTTTTACTTTGTAAGGCCTTTGATAAAATAAATTGCCCACAATTTTCTAAAATTTTTACCATTAACAATATTCCATTCAATTGACATACCATCAGAGAAGCGAATTGAGGGTCAATAAACACAATCAAAATAATTTCCTCTCAAACATTATAAAATATTATTACTCAAAGAATCAATTTTTATTTCTTGAAAACAAAGTATATCAAACTTATTAAGATGATAAAATTCCCTAACCCCAAATCTTTTTTTATTTTCCCCTAAGGGGCTGTTTGGTTCGTTTCCTAGATATAGAGAAATACATTTCCATGTACAAAAACACAAGTTTTGAGTTTTTCAAACTTTTTCAAGAAATAGATTGTTTCGCTTTGGTTCGCACAAAAAAAATGGTGGGAAACCAATGTATTTATTTTTCTTGTGTTTGGTTCGCATGGAAAAAAAGGAATTTTTTTTGTTTATATGACAAAAAGCTGACGTGGCTGCAGTTTTCGTCGATTTCACAAGGTTGAGGAAGGAATTGAGGGAGAGAAAAAAATCTGATGTGGCGGTAATTTTCACCGAGTTTCCCTTCTTCAACCCTAGCGAACCAAAGATGGAAAAAAAAACCGACGGAAAGCTTATATCCTACGTGGCCACGAAAAATCTGATGTGGAGGCAGTGTAAAACTTTTCCACCGAGTTAAAAAACGAACCAAACAGCCCCTAAACCTCTAACACTCCATGTAAGCATCATACTGAAACAAATTTAACCCCACACATCTCAAAAGCTACTTAGTAGGTCCTCTCACATTCCATTTGTCTAATTCTATCTAGAGGGTTAAAACCCTCTTATAGATTAAACACTAAAGCACACAGAAGGCATACCAAACCTATTCAGCTGACTATCAGAATATGAATCAAACAATGTAGAAAAGAAAGCAGTACCAAGAGAAGGGCTTTCATCTAAGCCAGCATTAGTAGCTCCTAAAGCTCAATCCTTCATCTCTAGCAGTAGCTCTCCTCTTAGATTTTGCCACTATTAAAATAGCATTTGTACCAACAATTCTAGAACATCTTCTAACAAAGTTATCTATCTTAGATTGATGTTGTCCTCCCGGCCACCACTTCAGCTAAAGACACATCTAAGGGTATTGCATTAAGAGGGATAACATCTGTAATAATCTCTCCACCAACACTACCATCTTCTCTCTCAATCTCTTCAACATTAACAACACATGCATTCATCTCCTCTGTATACTGAACACCTCGAGCATCCATCTCCTCTACACGTTGAACAACAACCCCTTTAAATATTTCACCATCAAATTGAGGACAATGAACCTAAGCCCACTCAGCTTCATCAATCTTTTCATCAACCTAAGTACTAGAGCTAACTTCATCATGTTGCTCTTGGGAAATTTCCACTTCATTAATAATGACCTCAGACAATATGTCCACAGTGACTAAAGCTGTACTTTCTAAAGTTTTTTCCATCCCGCTCAAGACCCCCCCCCCCCCCCCTACTTGTTTATCCAACTTCACTAACCGCAAGCTTGTCTTCATTATGTACCACATCAGTACATCTCTGGGTCAATATCTCATCAATTTCTTCATTGCTCACCATTTTCCCTAACTCAGAAAAGGTTTCTTCTATATATAATTTCTCATTCTTTTTATAAAAGTCTTTTGTTTGTCCCCATAATTTATTAGCAGGAGTCCCCAAATTATTTGTGTATAATCATATTTAGTAGCTACGAAATAGAATTGGATATTTATGAGATGTATTATCTGAGTTGTCACTATCTTGTCTCTTCTTAAACCATTCTTCATGATAAGAGATATACTCCAAACTAACTTCTCGAGAGACTCTTTACTTTTTCTTCTCCCCCATAGTAAGCTCACTCCCAATTGACATTACAGAAACATCCACATTATATTGAAAGTTCCTCACGAACACCTTAATCGCCTTAGGAATATCAATAAACTCTAAATACTTAACCAACATTACAGCATCTACTAAAGCAGAACCAATACTAGTCAAAGCATCCAACATCACCAAGTCAACAAATTGTTTAATCATATTTTCTAAAGACTCACTGTTCCCTAAAGGAGAAGAAATATTTTAAAGCTTGATCCATACTTTAGCATCTCTTTTTTCAATCACAGATCCCTCTTTAGACTCCATTTTTTAATAGTAATCTTACGTGATCTTGAAGAAATAATTTCTCTTCTAGCAAAATCCTCTGACTGTCTCCATGGTCGAACTGTAATCAGAACCTCACCATTTGTAAGAAGTTTAGGTTCCGTTTGGATACCATGGTGTTTTACTTATTTTCATGGTGTTTTTGCCAAAAACAAAACACCATGCGTTTGAAAACCATTATGTTTTTTTGAGCTAAATCATGCTCAAACCAAAAACACAACATTTATTTTAAAACACTTTTAGCTGTTTTAAGTTTGATGTTTTGGTTTTGAGTTTGAGAAGGTGTTAATATAATATCTAACATAATATATTAAATGTAATTAATATAGTGTTATTGTCAACATGCTTATTATATTATACTATACTATATTATATTATAGTTAATTTAATATATTAGTAATATTTATTAAATAATATAAAAATATAATAATTAAAATATCTTATATAATAATATAATAACATATTAAATACTAATATTTAATATGTTAATCATGTATTATATAATAAATAAATAATAATAAAATATAAATAAACTAATAAAAATAATAAAAAAAGTTATTGATAATAAATAATAATATAATAATTATATAAATCCTATACCAATTATAATCGCTATACTATTTTAACTTTTTAATAAATAAATTATGAATAAATTAATATTATAAAATATTATAATAGGTAACATATTTAACTAATAAATAAAAAGTATAAATATATATATAATAACATATGTATAGGTAAATGTATATTAATATATTAAATATTATTATACTTGTAATAAAATAATATAATTTATTATAAAGTAAATATTTACATCACACTATCTATCTAAACAAATGTTTAATGTAAAAATAATATATTCATAATATAAAATAATATTTGATATTCATAGAATACTAATATATTTATTAAAGTACTATTAATTAACCCTCGAACATATAAAAACTATAATATAAAAAATATTCTATAATCTTTTAATTTTATAATAACATACGTAGTAATACATAAATATTAACTTATTAATAAATTATAATTATATGAATATATTATAATATTATATTAAAATAATCAAATAGATAATTTATATTATAATAAAATAACATATTATAAATATAAGTATAATATACAATATTATAAATATAAAATAATTATAATTTTTAATTATTATAACATAATAGTAATAATAACATTATTAATAATATATATTATATGAATAAAACATTATAATATTATATTATATTAATAATATATAACATTATATTATAATAAAATAACATTATTATAAAAATAGTAATATAATATAGACAATAACAAATTGATATACCAAAATAATTAAATATATAATTATTTAAAAATAATATGTAATAATTATAATATAATAATAATTATAAAATAATATAACTCATTAAAGT
Organism: Asparagus officinalis; assembly: GCF_001876935.1. NCBI lineage: Eukaryota > Viridiplantae > Streptophyta > Magnoliopsida > Asparagales > Asparagaceae > Asparagus > Asparagus officinalis. The sequence continues at coordinate 49,869,053 of NC_033802.1, read as the reverse complement.
ATAATATAATATAATAATGCATTATATAATATTATATTGCATTATATGTAATACTTATAATACTATAATAATGTAAACTAAATATTATAATATTTTATTTATAATATATTTTATTATAATTGATATATAATATATTAATAATATGTTTAATACTAATGTTATAATGAGTCAAACTAGTGTTGACCAAAAATACTTAATATCGTGTTTTGAAAACATTTTAAGGAAAAAACACAACACTATGGTGTTTTTTATAAAAACACAAGTAGTAAAACACTATAGTATCCAAACGAAGCTTAACATCCCAATATTTATTTTCAGGGAAAAAATTCCCTCAAGTTTGATTCCAACATCTCTTTGATTCCAATTTCTCCAAAGAGATAGTCTCTCCTTCAATAAAATGAATAATGGCATAATTATGAAAATTTTGAAGCTCTGAATTTGCCGTAATAGTTAAACTCAAACAACCAAAGGAGAAATACAGACGATCACCCGAAACTCTTCCTTCAGCTATCAAATCTCCAAAATCTTGAGGAACTTTTTCTGAAAACATTTCTCAACAGTTTCTTGCAATTGGATCTCATCTTCTTCATTAAATTATGAAGTGTTTGCCCTTGTCCTTTCTTGAAATTCTAATTTTAGAATTAGGGACTGTTTGTTTGTGATTTGGGTAGGGGGAAAGCCTGGCAAAAGTGCAGCTTTTGGCAAGCTTTTAGCAGGCTTTCCAGCCCTTTCCCCCTAAAAAACCCCTTTCCAAACAGCCCCTTAGGGTTTGAATCAGGACCAATCATCCATGGTTGAGAAGGAGCTTCACGACACCATTATCAAGGATTCTGAGGTCCACCACCTCGACAGACTCCTTGAGATTAGGGGCTGTTTGGATTGATTTTTTGGATAGGTAAAAGAGGGGAAAGCTGCCAAAAATGTCAGCTTTTTGGCAGCTTTCCCCCAAAATCACCTCTATAAAAGGTGATTTTGGGGGAAAGCTGCCAAAAAGCTGACATTTTTGGCAGCTTTCTCTCTTTTTACATATCTAAAAAATCAATCCAAACAGCCCCTTAGTCTTTTGAGATCTACCACCCCCAAGACCACCATGACCACCACGCCTAGCACTCTAGCCACCACCATCACTATCTATGCCTTGAGCTCTACCTCTACCATTATCACTAATCCAAACTCTGCAATTTTTCACATTTTTAGCATTTCTCCCACACCGAAAGCAGACTATCAGATTTCTACAGTCATGTATCATGTGAAAATTTCCACCGCACCGAAAGCACAAATTATGTTGATGAACAATTTCTACAAAAAACCTAGATATGAGAGGAGACGAAGAGCGAGGAGAAGATCTCCTACCCAAAGGAGGCATACTAAGGTTTTCACTCACCACTTTAACCCGATCTCCTCGTTAATATCCGCCATTAATTCTTCCTCATATCTATAAGAAGGATCAATTCCAACCATTGATTGCATGAACAAAACCCTAGGTTAAGCTGAAACCCTAGGTTAGGCTATAGAATTGGCTGAACAATAGTAGATCCAGCAAACAAATTAGATTGGGCCATAGAAAATTGTGAATTTGATGACAAAACCCCCTAATCAAAATTCAAAACCCTAGAATGGGCTGAAGGCCTTGCGAGATTTGATTCCGCAACAAAATTTCGATACAATCTCAAAACTTGTGAGTTGGAAGTTAAAGCCCCTGGATAGAAATGCAGAACCCTCACAAAATCTCTCGATAATTGAGAATTAGAACTTGAAGCCCCCGGATCAAATCGCGGAACCCTAAAAAGTTCTTAATTTTGTTGATTCTCCATGTTTAGAACACTAGATATATACTTGATTTCTTTAGTCAATTGAATAGTTTCTTTTAAAAAAATTCAATGAAGATAAGATCAAATTGATTTTTTTTTACTATACTCTTACTTTAGGTAAAATTTGTCATCAATTTGCTTATCATTAATCTGGAATAATAAAAAGAAAAAAAATCTAACAAGAAAAATGCTATTTTAAGTATTATCATTGATTTATATTTATTTATTTTGGATTCTTGCACCTTTTCTGAGTCACATATAAGAAATAAGGAATTTGAAATAGGAGTTAAAGAACTTCATTTTTATGCAGAGTCAAATTGCAAAATTTTTTTACACTTGGATATTTGTGATAAGTTCAAAACAAAAAGCACAACTGTTTATGAGGCATTTCTCTAATTTTACCTGACAAATTTATGAGGAAACCAAAAGGGTCGTCTTTAGAATGTTGGAGAGAGTAATAAACGAATCACATGGCACATTTGCTATATCCACTCCCAAACAGTAATTTTGGGAGTTGGATTGTCGAAAATGCCCTTTTGTTGACAAAAAAAAGACAGAAAAATTAATTACCCACCGGATTGGCTGTCCGGTGGGAGAAGGGCAATTTAGTCCTCACACACCCCAAAGTTACTGTTTGGGAGTGTGAATAGTTGGACCCATCACATGGGTCAGGTATGGGTAACTAGTCTAATAAACAGATTGGGTCGGGTCAAGCTTACATGGGTCGGATCATAGTTGACCTGACCCGACCCATTTGCCACCCCGTATATGCATAAGATTATAGTTTTGTTCTTACGCATATACTACGGACCAGGATATGTGTTCCCATGTTTTTATTCTGTGACACCGGACATGACAACAGAGATCATATGAGTTAGATCCTGATGATTTATTCTTCAACTAATCTTCAAGTATGGATATAAATGGTTGACATATCTGTACAAAATGGCGTATCGCTTTCATGATTTTCAAATCTAAGGTGCAGAACCTCGACCTCCAAAGTGGCCTCCGGCGCAAGTATTCCGAAATCTTCCTTCACGAATTCTAGAATAAGTATTGTTTGCTCCTCTATCGTGAAACCAAACCCAATTTCTCTTTTACTTCTTTCTAAGAAAATTTAGGAAAAGTATCATATAGAAAGTGACATGTATGTGCCGAGAGTGAACTTGTGCCTGCAAGAGTGACCACTTGGGATCTTGCCGTTGCATACTCCTGCGGGAGAACTCCAAGAAATGTTAGAATCTTCAGTTGCTCTCCCTATCTTTGCATCTTCTGCAGATCTTATGTGATCATAAAATATTCCAAAGTTCATCAAGGAACTTCTTGAGCTCTATATAATACTCATCCAAGTTTTTTGCTTCTCAACTGACATCTCGACAACTCTTGTGAGTAGAAGTATATGCCCAGGTCGGAACTATTCTTCTATCACAAATCGTTCGAAATCAGCACATCAACAGGAGAAACTCAATTATTGGGGGCGATAAAATTAATTCTATCACCACCTTACAACTAAAAAAAAGCCTAACGCTACCATATCTCTCTTTCAAACCAGTCCAAACCAAAGCACCA
>NC_033802.1:49849648-49865663 GCF_001876935.1 Asparagus officinalis | reverse complement strand
TAACAACAATAGGTAATTTCAATTTCGAACATCAGCAAAACAAGGAATCAGACGAACAATTCCAAGCTCCAACACTATCTCCAAACAACAATAGCTTGAAACAACTAAAACCAATTCCGAAAATAATCCACTAGTGATTCGGAAGATCAACCTAAGAAACTATACCAAATCTCTCTGCAACAACAAAGATGTGGTGATGAGGTAGTGCTGTGATTACCGACAGATGACGATGGTAGCCTAGAGGTGTTACTGTCGCTGGCCCATGAGGGTGGTGTCAGGAGTACGGGGGCAGCAATAATACAGCATAGGAGGGGCGACGGTGAAGGGATTAGGACCAGGATGGTCAGATGATAGCTAATGGGTGGAGAGGGCTAGGATTTTCGGGAATAGACTTTTTAAACTTTTATTTTTAAGACTTGGCCCTGATCCCTTGTTAAACGGTCAAATAACTGCGAATTCTCATTGGTTGAAAAAGGCTACAGTTACCTTCCTTCACAAAGGAACAAAGGAATGTAAGATAAAAAGAGTTTTGTGTCCGCGCAATATGGAAATAAAGGAATATATATGCCTAACACACTTATATTCTCCTAATACAAAAATATTTCTAACACTGAATTGAAAAGTTCTAAACAAGTAGAAAATACAACTAAGGACCTTTTAGAGGTTGTTTACAAAACATATGCAAACTATAAATTGTTAGTTACTGAATCATTATCTGTACAGCTTAAATAATACCCTTATTTTCAGCATACCCGTTTCAATCGTTAATCCTAATAATATTTGCTAATGTTCAAAATTTACCAAAATAAAGATGTCCGTAGAAAGCCACATGTGCAAAGTCAAGAAGTTGAGTCAGGTACATACCTCAACTGCGACGAAGTACCTATAAGAGATATCTCAAATAGTATTATTAACTTGAGAGCAAAATGGTCCAGGCAAGATGACAGATTTTGCTCTTCCTTCTTAAAAGGAAGACAATTGGAGTTGATGCACCTCATTGTTTAAAAGTTATAATCAAGCGCTGAGAAATAACTACATCAACAAAAAGAATTAACTCTAATTGTCGCAATTCAAGAGGAAAAGCGCACAGCCATGAGCCTCGACCATGATTGACAGAGTCTCTGCCACTATACCGAAGTTCTTACCACTCCAGACCTCCAAACATCTGCATGAACCTCTGAGCAGGACATTGTGGTGGAGAACTTTACCTAAATCACTTATTTTGGCTGACATCTGAGTTCTCCTTGGATTCAGATTGAAAAACGAAAGATAAATTTCCCCTGCATTTGCAAAAGTTAAAGCACACCATGAAGTAGACCATTAGTTTCATACTTAAATACATATATGAGATAATTACCCTACTCTGTAAGAAAATTATCATTTTAAATGAACCCCTCCGCCCTCTTAATGATACTTTTAGCAATTTTAAATTCAACATTTAGGTTTTAGTTATGCCAGAGAACTTCGTCTAGTTTGAGACCACCTCCCCACTAATGTAGATTACCTTTTTTTTAGGCATTTAAGAGAACTTCCAAAAAGTGATAGACCACTTACCAGAAAACAGATGTAGTTAAGCATTTGGTTTACAAATACACAAAATACCTTGCCGCTTAGAACAAAAAATATAGCAAGTTACAGGGGGGGGAAACATGTACCAAATTGATGAAACACAAAGTGGTTTCAAAACTAATTCAATAAAGTATTTTGGATCTAAGAGTGATTATTGAGGTCGGTGAGTTTAAAAATAAATAAGAGTAAAACTTTGGTTTTATAGACAAAATAATTTTTTTTGAAAGTGAGTGGGTGTAATAAATAAATGAGGGTAAGATTTTGGGTGTATAGGAAAAAAATCAATATACAGCTCTCAATAATTACGATATTAGTGGAACAAAAACCAAAAAGTAATGATTCAAGCATTTAGTTTAAAACTCTGTGTATACCTAACCGCTTAGAATAAAAATATAGCAAGTTATTGTAAAATAACGTAAAATATCGTATATCATACTATTGAAAATACAATATGGATTAGAAAGTAGCCCCGTGGTACTTCTTTGTGATGTGACCTAGATGTCATGATGTTCGACTCCTGGCTGGCCAACAAATGTAGAATGTTTTTGTTTTTCTATCTATAAGCCACGATTTCTGACTTTTTACCCATAGCCCTCATATTTTATGAAGTTTTTCTTTTCCCCTATACAAAAAGTTCTACCAATTTATTTTCATATGCATCCACTTCTAAAGTTACATTGTTACCTATAAACCCAAAGTCATGGCCCCCATGAAATTTTAAACCATTCACTTCCAATGTGTTACTAGGGGTTTTTGTCCATAAACCCCAAGTTTTACTCAAAGGGGCTGTTTGGTTTAATTTCTATAAAAAAGAGGAAAAAGAAAAGTACTCAAAATTTGATTTCCTTGTATTTCTATAAAATTTGTACGAAAATTTTATAGAACTCAAAAAAGTATCATATTTCTTGTTTCTATTTCTTTGTTTGGTTCAAAGTATGAAAAAGTTTCTAACTTTATAGAAAATATGTTGTTTTCCTTTTCTTTTGTTTGGTTGGATGTCACTTTATAGAAAATAACTTGCTAATAATGCTCATGGGAAATCACATGGGAAGGATACTAATGTACTTAATTATTTTTTTAACATATGCGTCAGATTTCTGGGTGATTTTCGCCTATTTTGAGCGGAAATTGGTTTCTATAAAATGAGGTACTTTTATGTACTTTATAGCAAACTTTTCTGTAATTTTTTATTGAACCAAACACAGTTTATAGAAATCTCCAGAAAAGTTTTATTTACAAAACTGTCACTATCAACCATTTTCTATAAAGTTTTCTATAAAATCACTCAACCAAACAACCCCTAATTGATTTTTATTTTTATTTTTTTATCTATAAGCCCACATTTCTGAATTTTTTACCTATAATCCCACAATATATGAATTTTTTGTTTTACCTATACTCAAAGTTTTACCCAATTTATTTTCATATCTACCCACTTCTAAAGTTGCATTTTTGCCTATAAATTCAGCGCCTTACACCCCCACCCCTCGCCCTCCATTTTTTTTAAAATCACCCCCTTCCAAAGTTTTACATTGGTTTTTTCTATAAACCCAAAGTTTTACCCGGATTGTTTTTTATCTATAAGCCCACAATTCCTAAATTTCTACCTATAACCCCACAATTTTTGAAGTTTTTGTTTTCACCTATACCCAAAGTTTTACCTAGTTTATTTTCATACCCATACACCTCTATAGTTCTGTTTAACCTACCAAATGACTGTTGTGGGGTTCATCTGAGTTGATGGGCTCGGGCATTAGTTCGAACACTCATTCTCATGGGAAGGGCTCAGGTCATGAAGAGATCTCCTTTGCTGCGACTCTTCAACAACCAAGTCATCTACGTAGCTCGACTGTCTTTCGTAGATTGAAATCCGGCAAAAAAATTGTGCTGCAATGGCACGCTGATAGGTTGCGTCGGCGTTCTTAAGTCCGAAGGGCATAACTGGTGTAACAATACCAACCCCCCTTTTAAAAAATTTTGGAGTTCTGAACGAAGTGTGTTCTCGTCTTCGGGGATCCATCTTGATTTGTTAATATGCCTAAAACCCGTCCATGAAACACATCCTTTCGAACCCACAAGTAAATTGTCAATTGATGAGGTCTGTGATGGGATAAAATTAAAGGGAATTCATCCTTTGGATATGCAGCGTTGAGGTCTCTGAAGTCGATGCCAGATACGGATCTTTTCTGTTTTTCTTCAGGACTAAACAATATTAGACACCCAAATTAAGGTGTTGTTCCTATCTGATGAGCCTGATCGACCAACTTCTTCTATTTCGGCTTCAATCGCCTCCAATGATTTTGTGTAGCGAAACCGTTTTGCCGTGTTTGAGCAGGTTTGGCGTCGCGATGTTGATGTTGAGGCGATGCAATGAGCGATCTGCAGGATCAAGGCCAGGTATGTACTCGTAATTCCAGGCGAAGACCGTCAATATATTCCCGGATGCCGAGATATATGGTATTCTTTCTGCCTTTGGAAGGTAAGTTGTCGCTAATAGAAATATGGGGTTAGGATTTAGCCTCGTCTCCCATATTTACTTAAGAGTATCTTGTCGCTCACCGTGGTTAGGTTCACCGTTGTTCAATACGCTACGCACCTCCATTAGGGCACTAACGTGGCGATGCCCATGCCTTCAATAAAGCGGGGTTCTGGTTTATCCTCTCAGAATTTCAACTGGGATCAGCTGTAAGCATGTTGACTGTGAGGTCCGCTGAACAGATTCTCCCGACACTAACATCCTGAATCGCACAGTCCGAGGATAGTTACAATGATTCTCCGGAAGGGCCGTCTTCGAAATCTTCATCAAAATTAATAAAATATTAACTCTGATAAGAGGAGGTGGTAACCAATCCTCTTCGAGTTTGCGAAATTAATTATCCGGCTTAATTCTTTGGGAACATAAGCAGGTCGGACGAGTGTCTTTCGGCCCTTGTGTCGCAGTTCAAGGCGCTTCTTTGGCGGGTACATCATAACTATGGGCTCTTCCATCAGCACGCTTCGCCATATTTGATCGTAGTGTGAGAATTAATGGAGCGGACTCGTCATCGTCTCACTCGTCTGCACAACATTGTAACGTATAGGGCCCGGTCTAATCTTCCAAAGATAATATTTTTCTGATAATTAACCGTGGGCGGGGCACTACTAAGGCGGCTTGTGAGGAATTGATCGTTCGTATTGTCATAGAACAACGACGAATACACGTGGCAAGTGCAAGAAGAGGTTGCTATATAAATCTGCAACCAAATTGCTAACTCAGTCATTACTAGACTGCTGAACTACGACGACAAGTAAGCAAAGTCAGCGATCTTCATATCAGGATAAAACCGCCTGCTTCCGTCAGCGTTGGTTATAACAAGGCCCCATAGTCGATTACAATTGGTTCAATGTTATTCAAGCAAGACCCCCTCGCTGCCTGCAAGACTCACTATCGGCCTTTTGTTGCCACTATCAGCGTTCCTCGACCTCGTTGGCTCGTTGCCGATTCAAAAGTCCTAGTAGAAGTAAAGAATCGTGAAGTAGCGATGGTGGGGTTGGGGGGGTTGGGTCACTTCGCGTCTTCAATGTAATATGAATCGGTGAAGTATGCAGGTCACTTATCAGCGACCACCGTCTTTACTTGATCAGCGGTCGCCATTACTCAAACACATGATGCAAATATGGATGAGACTATCGCGGTTGCTATGGATCCATGGCCGACCTAATAATGCATGTTATTGGAAAGGCCACTCCGCATTGATGAGTAGGCAGGTCATTTGCCGTCTTCATTCGCTCTAGCCGGGCACTTAGGCGGATCTTCCGCCAGCAGGCTGAGTTTCGGTGGCGTTGAAGCCAAAGATGGTGATAGTCGTTAACAAACACAATCGCTGTTGAGGCACGCCCCACGTGTTTGATGAGCTTCAAGGGGATAATGCTACAGTGCAGACCCTTGATCTACTTGGAACCTGTCCACTCGAGAGGGCCGACGTATCCTATGCTAGTACAGGGGTCGGTAATGGATGTACTCCTTGATGAGCATATCCTCATGGAGTGAAGGTAATGTAAGTGAATCTGGCTAATCTGGAGTCTGTAACATTGGTGGAACATTTCTTGCGTCTTCTTTCGAAGTATGCGGAATGCGGCAAAAGCCTCTGAGTCGGCTAGTACCTCCCGTAGAGCTTCCCGGTAGACTTGGATAGCCGCAAGAGTCATACACGAGTGACATGGCTGGAATGTTCTTCAAGCTGTGGCGAGTCAAGTCGAACCCGAAAAGGTTGACGGGCGTTTGAACTTGGATTGTCGGGATTCGAGTGGATTGTTGGTGACGGTCACCACTGTGGTCTTGCCAGGGACTTTTCGTTGTTATAGGGTAGTTCTTGAAAAGTCCTTCCTGCTCAGGTAAAATCAAGGCGCTCTACCTCATTGTCAGAATCAGTGAGGGTCGCTCCAGCTGCTCGTCGTCGAGAATTCAGAATGAACCCACAATACTTGTCTGAAAGCAATGTCTGTCGGACCAGACGCTTTCTTTCGTTGATTGTGAGGATAGCGGCAATTTGATAACTTCAGTTCGAGCCCTTAACATAGGGATGGGTAGCAACCCTTGCTGGTGTATAAATTTCAGGAGAATCTATCCCGAATATTAAGAGTTTATCATGTTTATAGCCACTTTTCTTTCTGCAACTTTTGCCTTCTGCTAGGACCCGCCGTGCTGTAAAAGAGCTTCGCAGCTTATCCTTAATGATATACATTGAGGTATGATGACCCAAAATTGTGGTAGGCTAGCAGTAGTTTGGATTATCTGCTTTTGTCACGGTTTAAGGCTTCGTGATCTTGGGCAGCTTGATACTGTTGGGCTCTGAGGGAGTATCGAAGGTAGCCACAACTTAGTCTCGCTTGAAGTCTATTATGCTCGGAGGGCGCTGCCAAAAGACTTAGGACTTCTGTCACTCTTAGCTGACTTAGGGCCGGAGTAGAATCGACAGCCATGAATCTCTTTTCCCTCGATCGACGAAGAGTTTCTGGGGGCACTTGGTTCTGAGCTGCCTCTTTTAGATCGAGGCTCTTCGCTTCCAGCCTTTTGATCATGTTTTTCACAAGATCTTCACTTTCGCGCTGCGAACAAGTTCTTTCCAGTTTCGGTGTTTTCACCACATGACCTTGGATAAAATATCGAATCGAGAATTGTTGCGACACTCAATTTCGGATCATAAGTGCTTTCAGGGACTGGTCCCGAGCAATGAAGCAACTGATTCGCCTGAATCTCTTATAAATCGTTGACCGCGACTCTGTTTTGCTTACTGTTTCTTAGCAGCAAGTGGTCATGCGACACTTCCAGTATCGTCGTCGAAGAACCAGACCAAGAAAAGCTTTTGCCACATCGTCCATGTTTTATAGAGCTTGATTCGACAGCTTGCGGAACCCATCAAAGGCTACCCCCTTATAGGTGCTGATAAACAGTCGAGTGAGGATAGGATCATTCGCGCAATGAGAATTTGTTTGAAAACAGGAAAGTATATATGTTGTGAGGGAGACCTCTTGGCCATCAAACGGACTAAGCTCAATTGGTTTGAACTTTTGCGCGTGGGAAAACTGTATCTCATTCGACCTGGATATGGCCTGACAGCCCCCATAGCTCGTTCATGCTCTTTAGCTGAGCTTCAATGGCGTTTGAGTGTGACTTTGGAACTCATCGAGGCCTCTGTCTCGGGGAGTGCTGTCAGCATGTAACGCTCGTTACCTGAAGACTTGGATGAATAATCCGAACCGGATCTGTGATTATCTTTTCCTCTCAGTTGCATTTAGAGGAGTAGGCGTCCGCTCTTGTTTTTCGAGAATGCTTTCGGCAGCCGATTCTGCAAATTCCTCTTCTTCTTGTTCAGAATTGTCCCATCATTTTCCTGAGGGAATTGATGGTTGCTTGCTGCTCCTCGACCAATACTATATGCTGTCTAAACGACAGCCGTTCCGCCATGTGCACATTTGCGTGCTTGCCATAGGCTGAACATGAGGTCTGAGATTATGTAGCTGCATGCCTCATCCTCCCGTTATTCGTAAAGATAAGCGGCAAGCGGTCATAATCAAAGGGGATGGCACCCCCGTTCTGAGTACGCATGAATTGGTAGACACCTCGCGCTCCGGACGGGAGCCATTCAAATCCGGGGAAAATTCGCACGGATCCGATGAATCCGATATGTGGTTTGCCCTAACCCTAGTATGTTGCTTGGTGAGGGCTCTGCTCTCACGCTAGTCGCTTTTATTGAAGATTTGCGTCTCCTGCGCAGATGGTATTCCGACCTGCTAGGGTCTCGAACAGCTGAATGGCCTCCCCGTGTATCGGTACACTGGCAATCAACAGTATGTAGAATAAGCCTCTCCGCAAATGGCACTGAGGATTTGCCTCCGCGTGAATAGTGCGCTTTGGAGTCAGCATGATCCTGGACGATCCATGTAGGTTGTTGGTAGACAAACGCCTCAGCGTCAGAAAGACCAACGTGCAATCGTGTGGCAGAAGGTTTTAAAAGAATTAAGTAGGAACAGCCTTGAAAAATTCCCGTTGGATTCAGGCGAGCTTGACATTGATTGGGCGAGTCGTGTTTCGGCGGCTTCACATATACTGGCGAGCTCTGAACGACGCTTGTTCATCTCAGGCGAGGTCCGGCCTGTCTTGGCTGGTTCTTGCTTCGCCTTTTGAGAGGGGGTGGGAGCCTGGGCGTCAGCGGGCCTGATGGTTCGTCCCTAATTCATATCAATTCAGCTTCTCGCTCGACTTGGTCGACCTCCGCTTTATCCGCTGTTTCATTAGATCCAGAGCAATTATGCTTAAGCGGAGGTGTGGGGGCTCGCCTAATTAGGACAGGCTTGAAGCCGAAGCGCCGCCTGATTTGGGGTTCGTCCTGAGTACTAAGTTCGCTCGAAACAACATGTAAAACTTTGCTTATAGAGCGAGGCTCGCCTAAAATGTCAGGCTCTCAAAAAACGCGCAAGTTCGCGGTTTGGGAGCTCTGTAAGACAGGCGAAGCCCGTCTGAGTAGGCTGGGCGCCGGACTGATGACTCAGTTCGTCAAACTGAGAACTTCTTTCTCGGCTTCCAGGCTCTTCTCATGCGCCTGATAGTACATTCAGGCCATCATAGGAGATTGAAGGCTTGTGCATTCTTGGAGAGATCTCTGTCGTCCAGTCGCGTTGGGCTCCTTGGAAAGAGAGGGTTCATCGTTGATGACGAAGTGTGGTCCGCGCCATAAATTCGATAGTTTGTCTCCTCGTTGGCGTTAGGGTGCTAGTGTGGATTGCTTGGGCAACCTAGACGAGGCAGCTCCCTAGCTGGTCTGTTTGGCCTTTGCTCGGCCATTAGGTTGGTTTGGGGGAGGATAGAACGCCTGCCATAGCTATCGGGTAGAGATCACGCGTGCGTTGCCCTCGCCACTTGGGGCTGGGCCTACACGCACTGACTCTGTGGCGTCTGCGAGATGTTGTTGGGTGAGATGTTATCCTCGAATAACTTAGATTTGGTCGCAATCAATCACAAGGGACACTCCGAACTATCCGTCCCACCTGTAAATTTCACGAATGGCGCCACCGACCATTTCTCATTAGAAGAAATACGTTACTCACAACCAACTGTTGATCGTCATCTTCTGTACGGGGAGTAAAAATTTTTGGTTCTTCAATGGAGGTTTTTATTAATAGATTGCTTATTACAAATCAAGAATGCCAAAAGACTAATAAGCAGAAGGAACCGAAAAGAATGCTCTTCAATAGATAATTAACGAGTGGGGTCTTCGGTAGGCAATAGGAGCCTCCCTCCGAACGTTGCGTTGAGTTTGCTTCTCTTGACGATGCCGATCGAAATTACGGTTGAAGTCAGTATACAGTAGAAATCTTTGTGTGATTGAGTTCAAATACCGGTGATGAGTATGTTCAATAACGATGCTTAGAGAAGCAATATGCAAGGTTGCAAAGAAGCCAAGGTCTCAATTGAGAGTTCAATTAATACTTCAACATCCAAGCTTTGCTTGAAATGGTCAACCAAGCTCCAGGATGCCAGCCGCTCAAGGCCACAAGACAGAAAGGTCTCTGATCCACTAAGGTCTGAAAAATGGCGCTGCTCCAAAGCCTTTTCAACAGCCCTTTCATGTTGCCAAAAGTATTAAAATAGCAAGGAAAGTTGGTCAATCCATTGATTTGTGGGATGTGACACTTAGGGGTGAAGGAAACCCATGACCCTTCCCTTATAGCTGTGGGATGTGAGCACTATAGGGATGGAGCATGCTTCATCCTACTCAGGATGTGGGATGTGGTTAGGCCCACTACAAGTGATAAGCGGCCGGTGGCACTGCTCAAGAGCGCTGCAGGCTTATAGTGAGTTGCAGCGGTTGTTGATGCTCAGCGAAGCTTAGCAGGCGAGCTTGGCGAACAGGGGGCGGTCTGACGGGTACTCGAAGCGTTAGGCAAGCTTGAGTCTGTAGCTGAGTTTGGTTCGTGTTGCGCAACTCCATGTACAGGCCGGAGCTCGATTCTTTTGTGCAGGCGAGTCGAGAAATCAGGATCGAAGCTTGCTCGTTGTGGCCGAAGTTCAACAAACAGGCGAGATTCGACCTTGTGTTTGGCCAAGTCAAGCAGGCGAGCTGGAATGGTACGGGCGTTCAAGCCATTGTGGCACGTTTACGATCGTGCAGTGGCGACGCAAAGCGTGTTGGCTGTGAGGCAAAGATTCCAGGCGAGCTTGCTTGCTTAGAGCACGCATGCAACTCGAAATACGCAAGATCTGGGTCTTTTGTGTAAATGGCCATTCTATCTATGTGGCTCCTACGTGTGCTATGAGCTTAAACAATCCTTATTTTTACATATTATCAATTGCATGGCTTATATTCTAGTTTGATTTAGTGAAGCCGAGTGATCTCCTTTGCAAGTATATCTGCATCTATATTATTACAGCAGTGCGAACACTTTAATTTTAACAGCACAAATCATCTAATCTTAGTTATTAATAAGTTTGACCATAATGAGTGCTAAAACTTCCTAGGTACGTTGTAATCTTTGCTTAAAAAACATATAGAGCTATTCTCATTTTATTCCTCTTAGCTTCTGCCTAGATCAATCGCTTATTTGATAAAGTATTGTTCATCGTTGTTCATCATACCTGCTACCATTGTTTTACGATCAGGTGGGCTCTTTGTCTGGAGCCAGGGGACTAGGAAAGGAGATATCAATTAGAAGGTAGAGTGCGGAGTCCTTAAAGAGACGGTCGAAGAGCTCTTGATTGCGATAAGTATCGTGTATGAAATAGCCGCCATAAGGGCTTCAGGCAGATAGGAGAGAGGACTGAGGTTTAGGTAGGAGGGCGGAGGAGGAGGTAGTTGATTACGTGGTGTATCTTCTCTTCGGATCTTAACGATCCTCATGGGAGCTTGAGCGCTAGATGATTTATGGAACTTTGAGAAAGAAGGTGTAAAAACAATACAGTGAACGCAGTCGAAGCGTGAACGAGGAAGGCGAATCGAAATGAAGTCTGTTTCAAGCTGTGAGTCAACTCATACATGCACATGCATCACTCATCCGATTGAGTCGTACTCATACCGTGTATGAGATCGACTCACGAAGGTCCCAGCGTTTATTCAGAAGTTTCTTGACGTCGACTCAATGACTGTATGAGTAGACCTATGTATTATGAGTCGACTCATATATGCAAGAGGTCGCACTGATCGAGTGGTTCCTTGGATTAGGTTTAGTTTGTTTGCACGAATCCTGTGAGGTTTGGTGCTTGTGTATTTATCACTTTGCCATTCATTGTTGTTACACCTATATAAAGATTGTTTTAGGGTTTCTAATCAATTCAGATGTAATCAAGGAGAGATTTAATCAAGATAGATTAGGTTTTAGGAGAATTGAGATTTTGTTTTCGGATTCTAGTGAGATTGTGAGGAGGGATTGATGTATTTTTTCATATCATAATCTAGAGGGTATTTTCCTTCGCAAATACTGAATTATTCTTGTGTTCTGTATTTCTTTTTCAACCACCTTTGATAATTTCCGCGATCAACAGGTGTCACACGGCGACGTATCAAGTTGGTATCAGAGCGATCAGATCCTGTGAAGGGGCATCCTGTATATGGTTCTGATCAATCGCCAATTACAAGAAGTTAGACGAGATTCTCTATTTCTTGGAAGGGGTCCAGAAATTAGGAAATAAGAAGATGACTGAAGGCGATAGTTAGCGAGGCTAGATGGCATTAAGAAACAGATGAGACAATGAGTTTGATCTCTACACACTCGTCATTTCTTCAAGAAAGGACAAAAAGAGGAATTTCTTCGAAAGGATAGAAGAACTTATAGAGTCTGATGGAGAAGGCGAGAATCTGATTCTGGCACAGGAGACCGAGATGTCAAACTGTTCATGCATCAGAGGGTAAAAATTACTACCAGAATTTGAAAATTATTTCAAGGTGGAGATTCCTGTTTATAATGGGAGTGTCAATGTGTGGAAGCTCGATATTGGATCGAGCGTATGGAGATGTATTTCCACTCTTTGGATATCATCAAGGAGAAGATTGTGTTCAGACTTTGACAGCTTCAGGGAATGCGTTGATGGTGAAACCTACTGAAACAGGAGAGAAGACGGTATCGTGGAACAAGTTTAAGGTGCTACTGAGAAGCATTCTATCCAGTAGGGTCTTGAGGAGCGTTAGTACAAGTGGTACAGCTTGGGCCAAAGATTCATCAGACCGTTCAAGAGTGCACGACGGAGTTCCAGCAGCAGGCGATGGTTCTAAACATCGTGACGACGAATACTCATCTATTGAAAGTACATGGCGAGTCTTGACACGAATACATCTGGAAGGAGATGAAGCTATTCACGTCGAGTCTATTGCAAGACAGCGTGAAAGCTATTGCCATCGAGGGCAAGCAAAAGAAGAGCAACGAGGGAAATGGAGATGCAAAAGCAGACGGGAGGTGAGTCTAGTAGTTCAAACATAATGAGAGAAGAAGGGTATCCAGGGAGAGCAGAACTGATTTTGTAGTCCACTGCAAAAAGACAGGACATATCGCTGATCGATACTGGGAGAAGTATCCTCATCTTGAAGCCAAAATGATTGAAGAAAAAGGGGAGAAGAAGGCATACGTGATAGATGGGCCGAAGAAAGTTTCTGGTGACAGAGCCTAACAATAGTCTCAATCTTATGGGGAAAAGGCCACGAAACGGACAAAGACCCCCGAGAGCAGCTCTTTGTGCTGAAGTTGCAAGTGAAGACCAGTTTGGTTGATGTCATTGTTGATCCAAGTAGCAAAAAAATTTGATATCCGAGCATTGGTTCAGAAGCTGGGTCTGAAGACAGTCAAGCATCCGAACTTATCCATTGGGATGAATTCAGAAGGAGAGGGAACTAAGTGTAGTTGATCAATGCAACTATCAGATTTGCGCTCCACAAGTCGTATATTGACGAGGTCACGTGCGATGTCGTTCATTGGAGTTTGTCAGGTTATACTAGGCAATCCGTACTTGTGGTAGATCGCGATCTACGAAAGACGGGCTCAGAAGTACATTCACCAAGGATGGTGAAAAGTTCATATTTCGTAGCGTCTCTTTCCGAGGAGGCAAAGCTTGGCGACGATGAATAGAACGAGCGAAGAGCGTGATGAAGCAGAAGTTTGTTTGCTGTGCATTAGACTTCATGGCGAGCCATCGGGGTTGCATTGGGAGCGAAAACGATACGATGAGGCGAGAACGAAGGAGTCGTTTTCAGTTGTATTGTTGATATCAGGTTCCTAGCTAGGTCAGGTGGTCAGAAAGATGGAGGAGCTCGTGAGTTTCCTCAGCTGAAGTTCTAACTTGAATGAGACTTCAAGTTCCTAAAAGGGGACCATGATACGGGTGTATCCTTCTCTTCGAAACTTAGCGATCCTCATGAAATTTTTGAGGATAGTTTCTCATGGTAACTTGAGAATAGAGGTGTAAAAATAAGTGGCACGCAAGTCGAAGCGTGGAACGAGACGGCAATCGAAGAATCGAAGCGTCCAGTTTTCAGCTCGTGAGTCGACTCATACTGCACATGAGTTGACTCATCAGGTTGTGTCAACTAATGCCTGTCATGAGTCGACTCCACGAAGCCCCAGCAGTTTTGTCAGAAGTTTCTGACGGTCGACTCATGACTGTCATGAGTCGCCATGACCACTGGATCATGAGTCGACCATGTTGTTATGAGTCGACTCATATATGCACATGTGTCGACTGATCGATGGTTTCTGGTTAGTTTGGGTTTCTGTTTGCACGAATTCTCTGTGAGGTTTTGGGCTTGGTTATTTACCACTTTGTCATCACTTATTACCCCTATTAAGAGATTGTTTTAGAGTTCTAATCAATCAGATATAATCAAGGGAGAGATTCTAATCAAGAGAGATTAGGGTATTAGAGAGATTGAGGTTTGTTTCTCGATCTAGTGAGATTGTGAGAGAGGATTGTAATCTTTTCATATTCATAACTAGAGAGGATATTTTCTTCGTCACAACTGAATTATCCTTGTGTTCTTGTCTCGCTTCTCTCACCACCTTTGATAATTACGCGAATCAAATTGTGCTCGAATGCGACTCGTATCGTGTGGAGGGGGATACAGGTTAATAGGGTGGAGGGCAGAACTTGATTGAGTGGAACTTTGAGAGTGTTCAATTTTGAGGGATTGAGGAAGATATTATTGTGTAGTAGGACTTGAAAGAGGGAGCAGAAGCTTGTTGAAGGAGGCTGGTAGGACCGTGATAAGGACTGAGGCTAGAGAGTTTTGTTTTATTGTTTGAAATTGGAAAAATGAAAGAATATTCATCAAACATGACATGCCTTGCGATGTAGGTGGCACTGGGGTTGGATTGGTAATCTATATCTTTTTGGTGAACTATAACTGAGGAATAAACAGGTTTGGAGCAAAAATACATTTTGTATGTATTGTACGTCTAAGAAGAGATAATATATGCATCAAAGGTTTGTAAGAAGCAACAATTAGAGACTTGATTGTAGAAAATTGATAACGTGACGCTGTGATTAAGAAGCATCTACAAACAATTTGATGATTTCCTGAAGATTGTTGTACTCGACAATTGATTTGCAGTTTACCATGAATCAAGTCTGTTTCATGACACCTCTAGTAGGAACATCATTGCTTATTATAAATACAACACCTTAAGTAGGAACTTCGAGCTTGCTCTCATAGCAAACATTTTCACTTTATATGGTATCAGAGCCAATGATCCTAGGACTATGTGATTTTGGAAGTGGGCGTGTAAAACATTTGATTTGCAGTTGTTATATAACAATATAACTACTTAGCACCGTGTGATTTTGAAGTGGATGGTTCAAAGTAATGGGGGAAACTTTGGCTCACATGTAAATATCCTTTAGAAGTGAGCGGATAAAAATTAATAAGGATAAAGCTTTAGGTTTGTATGTAAAAGACCTTTTAGAACTAGGTGGTTTAAAAAATCAATTGGGTAAAACTTTGGTTTATAGACAAAAGCCCTAGTAAAACTTTAGAAGTGAGATAGTTTAAAAGTTAATAGCAAATAACTTTTTTTCTAAGTGTGTGTGAGTTTAAAAGTACATCGGAGCTAAAAGTTGAGCTTATAGTCAATCCATCTATAGTTTGCGATAATGTGGCATTAGTGTGAAAGCCAACTAATAATAGTTTAAGGCATTTACATTTAAATATACAACACATCCCTACCTAATTACCTAGAACAAAAATATAGCAAGTTTACATCATAACAACTCACTTTGTGTGACTTTTTTGTGTGACTTTTAAGAAGTGGGTGGATCAAAAATAAAATGAGGTTAAAAGCTTTGGGTTCATAGGTCTCTTCCTGAAAGTGGCCTGATTTAAGAATAATTACGGATAATACTTTGGGTTTATAAGTAAAGACTTTTTGAAGTGGAGTGCTCAAAATCAATCGGGGAAAACTTTGGGTTTTTAACAAAAATCCTAGTAAACTTTGGAAGTTGTAGTTTAAAATTAACGGGGTGAGACTTTGGTTTATAGGAAAAATTGCAACTTAAGAAGTGGGTGAATATGGAAATAAATTGGGTAAAACTTTCAGCATAGATAAAAACAGAAACTCAGAAATTGTGGGTATAAGTAACAATCAAAAATTGTGAGCTTATAGGATAAAAAATCATTTGAGTAAAACTTTGGGTTTATAGACAAAAAACATCGTAACACTTTGGAAGTGGGTGGTTTAAACATTCATTTGGGGGGGGGATAAAACTTTGGGTGTATAGGTAAAAATTACAACTTTAGAAGTGGGTGGGTTTGAAATAAACTGGGTAAAACTTTGGGTATAGGTAAATGAAAGTTTTCAGAAATTATAGGGTTATATGAAAATGTCCAGAAGTCAGTGAGCTGTATAGATAAAAAAAAACGACTGCGACTTCAGATGTTTAAACTTTTTTGGATGGGAGGGGGGACGAGGGGGTAAGGCTTTGGTTTATAGG
>NC_033802.1:49835649-49849623 GCF_001876935.1 Asparagus officinalis | reverse complement strand
CGTGCGGTTGTAAACATTCATTTTGCGGGGGGGATAAAACTTTGGGTGTATAGGTAAAAAATACAATTTAGAAGTGGTGGGTTTTGCAAAATAAACTGGTAAAAACTTTGGGTAATAGGTAATGGAAAGTTTTCAGGAAATTATAGGGTTATATGAAAATGTCAGAAGTTAGTGAGCTTATAGATAAAAAAAAGACTGCGACTGTCAGATGTTTAAACTTTTTTTGGGAATTGCGGAGGCGGTGGGGGCGGGTAAGGCTTTGGTATTATGGTTAACAGAAGCTAATAGAGGTGGTATGGTATGAAAATAAACTAGGTAAAACTTTGGCTTAAACCACCCACTTCCAAAGTGTTACGATGTGTTTTTGTCTATAAACCCAAAGTTTTACTCAAATTGATTTTTTTATCTATAAGCTCACAATTTTTGATTTGTTACTTATACCCACAATTTCTGAGTTTCTGTTTTTATCTATGCTGAAAGTTTTACCCAATTTATTTCCATATTCACCCACTTCTTAAGTTGCAATTTTTCCTATAAACCCAAAGTCTCACCCCGTTAATTTTTAAACTACCAACTTCCAAAGTTTTACTAGGGATTTTTGTTTAAAAACCCAAAGTTTTCCCCGATTGATTTTTGAGCATCCACTTCAAAAAGTCTTTTACTTATAAACCCAAAGTATTATCCGTAATTATTCTAAATCAGGCCACTTTCAGGAAGGAGACCTATGAACCCAAAGCTTTAACCTCATTTATTTTTGAATCCACCCACTTCTAAAGTCACACAAAAAAGTCACACAAAGTGAGTTGTTATGATGTAACTTGCTATATTTTTTGTTCTAGGTAATTAGGTATGTGTTGTATATTTAAATGAAATGCTTAAACTATTATTTAGTTGGCTTTTCACACTAATGCCACATTATCGCAAACTATAGATGGATTGACTATAAGCTCAACTTTTACCCGATGTACTTTTAAACTCACACACACTTAGAAAAAAAGTTATTTGTCTATTAACTTTTAAACTACTCACTTCTAAAGTTTTACTAGGGCTTTTTGTCTATAAACCAAAGGTTTTACCCAATTGATTTTTAAACCCACCTAGTTCTAAAAGGTCTTTTACATACAAACCTAAAGTTTTATCCTTATTAATTTTTATCCGCTCACTTCTAAAAGGGATATTTTACATGTGAGCCAAAGTTTTCCCCCATTTACTTTGAACCCATCCACTTCAAAATCACACGGTGTAAGTAGTTATATTGTTATATAACAACTGCAAATCAATGTTTTACACGCCCACTTCCAAAATCACATAGTCCTAGGATCAATTTTTGGCTCTGATACCATATAAAAGTGATAAATGTTTGCTATGAGAGCAAGCTCGAAGTTCCTACTTAGAGGTGTTGTATTTATAGATAGCAATTGAGTTCCTACTTAGAGGTGTCATGAAACAGACTTGATTCATGGTAAACTGCAAATCAATTGTCGATACAACAATCTCAGGAAATCATCAAATTTTTGTAGATGCTTCTTAATCACAGGTCACCTTATCAATTTTTCTACAATCAAGTCTCTGATTGTTGCTTCTTACAAACCTTTGGATGCATATATTATCCTCTTCTTAGACGCTACAATACATACAAAATGTATTTTTGCTCCAAACCTTGTTTATTCCTCAGTTATAGTTCTCAACATAAAAGGTATAATTGTAATTACCCTCCAACCCAGTGCACCTACATCGCAAGGCATGTCATGTTTGATGAATATTTCTTTCATTTTTCCAATTTCAAACAATAAAATCAAAACTCTCTAGCCTCAGTCCTTATCACGGTCCCTACCAGCCTCCTTCAACAAGCTTCTGCTCCCTCTTTCAAGTCCTACTACACAATATCTTCCTCACATCCCTCAAAATTGAACACCTCAAAGTTCCACTCAATCAAGTTCTCCCTCCACCCTATTAACTGTATCCCCCTCCACCACTGATACGAGTCGCAGTGCGAGCACATTTGATCGCGTAATTATCAAAGGTGGGTTGAGAAGAGGATGACAAGAACACAAGGATAATTCAGTTGTGACGAAGGAAAATATCCTCTCTAGATTATGATATGAAAAGATTACAATCCCTCTCTCACAATCTCACTAGAATCGAGAACAAACTTTATGATATGAAAAGATTACAATCCCTCTCTCACAATCTCACTAGAATCGAGAACAAACTCTCAATTCTCTCTAAAATCTCACTAGAATCGAGAACAAACTCTCAATTCTCTCTAAACCCTAATCTCTCTTGATTAGAATCTCTCCTTGATTATATCTGATTGATTAGAAACTCTAAAACAATCTCTTATATAGGTGTAATAACGTGGATGACAAAGTGGTAAATAACCAAGCCCAAACCTCACAGGAATTCGTGCAAACAGAAACCCAAACTAACCAGGAAACCATCGATCAGTCGACACATGTGCATATATGAGTCGACTCATAACACATGGGTCGACTCATGACAGTCATGGGTCGACTCATGACAGTCATGAGTCGACCGGTCAGAAACTTCTGACAAAACTGCTGGGCTTCGTGAGTCGACTCATGACAGGCATTAGTTGACACAACCTGATGAGTCAACTCATGTGCATGTATGAGTCGACTCACGAGCTGAAAACTGGACGCTTCGATTCTTCGATTTGCCGTCTCGTTCCACGCTTCGACTTGCGTTCCACTGTATTTTTTTACACCTCTATTCTCAAGTTACCATGAGAATCATCTATCCTCAAATTTTCATGAGGATCGCTAAGTTTCGAAGAGAAGATACACCCGTATCATGGGTCCCCTTTTAGGAACTTGAAGTCTCATTCAAGTTAGAACTTCAGCTGAGGAAACTCACGAGCTCCTCCATCTTTTCTGTACCACCTGACCTTGCTAGGAACCTGATATCAACATACAACTGAAAACGACTCCTTCGTTTCTCGCCTCATCGTAGTCGTTTTTCGCTCCAATATGCAACTCCTTTTCGATGGCTCGCCATGAAGTCTAATGCACAGCAAGACAAACTTCTTGCTTGCATTCACTAGCCTCTTCGCTCGTATCATCGTCGCCAAGTTTGCCTCCCTCGGAAGAGACGCCGTACGAAATATGAACTTTTCACCATCCTTGGTGAATGTGTACTTCTGAGCCCGTCTTTCGTAGATCGCGTATCTATCCCACAAGTACGGATTGCCTAGTATAACCTGACAAACATCCAATGGAACGACATCGCACGTGACCTCGTCAATATACGACTTGTGGAGCGCAAATCTGATAGTGCATTGATCAACTACACTTAGTCCCGTCTCCTTCTGAATTCATCCCAATGGATAGAGTTTCGGATGCTTGACTGTCTTCAGACCCAGCTTCTGAACCAATGCCTCGGATATCAAATTTTTTTTGCTACTTGGATCAACAATGACATCAACCAAACTGGTCTTCACTTGCAACTTCAGCACAAAGAGCTGCTCTCGGGGGTCTTTGTCCTCTTTCGTGGCCTGTTTTCCCCATAAGATTGAGACTATTGTTAGGCTCTGTCATCCCAGAAACTTTCTTCGGACCCTATGCTATCACGTATGCCTTCTTCTCCTCCTTTTTCTTCAATCATTTTGGCTTCAGATGAGGATACTTCTCCCAGTATCGATCAGCGATATGTCCTGTCTTTTTGCAGTGACTACAAATCAGTTCTGCTCTCCCTGGATCACCCTTCTTCTCCTCATTATGTTTGGAACTACTAGACTCACCTCCCGTCTGTTTTGCATCTCCATTTCCCTCGTTGCTCTTCTTTTGCTTGCCCTCGATGGCAATAGCTTTCACGCTTGTCTTTGCAATAGACTCGACCGTGAATAGCTTCATCTCCTTCCAGATGTATTCGTTCAGACTCGCCATGTACTTCATAAAGATGGAGTATTCGTCCGTCACGATGTTTAGAACCATCGCCTGCTGCTGGAACTCCGTCGTGCACTCTTGAACGGTCTGATTGAATCTTTGGCCCAAGCTGTACCACTTGTACTAACGCTCCTCAAGGAACCCTACTGGATAGAAATGCTTTCTCAGTAGCACCTTAAACTTGTTCCACGATACCGTCTTCTTCTCCTGTTTGCAGTAGGATTTTCACCATGTCAACGCATTCCCTGAAAGCTTCAAAGTCATGAACACAATCTTCTCCTTGGATGAATATCCATAGAGAGTGAAATACATCCTTCAAAGTCATGAACACAATCTTCTCCTTGGATGAATATCCATAGAGAGTGAAATACATCTCCATACGCTCGATCCAATCCATAGAGAGTGAAATACATCTCCATACGCTCGATCCAATCATCGAGCTTCTCCACATTGACACTCCCATTATAAACAGGAATCTCCACCTTGAAATTAATTTTCAAATTCTGGTAGTAATTTTTACCCTCTTGATGCAGAACAGTTTTGACAATCTCGGTCTCCCTGTCAGAATCAGATTCCTCGCCTTCTCCATCAGACTCTATAAGTTTCTTCTATCCTTTCGAAGAAGATTCCTCTTTTTTGTCCTTTTCTTGGAAGAAATTGACGAGCTGTGTGAGAGTCAAACTCATTGTCTCTATCTGTTTCTCTAATGCATCTAGCCTCGCTGAACTATCTCCTTCAGTCATCTTCTTATTCCTTAATTTCTGGACCCCTTCCAATGAAATAAGAATCTCGTCTAACTTCTTGTATTGCGATTGAGTCAGAACCATATACAGGATGCCCCCTTCACAGGATCTGATCGCTCTGATACCAACTTGATACGTCGCCGTGTGAGCACCTTTGATCGCGAAATTATCAAAGGTGGGTTGAGAAAAGAATGACAGAAACACAAGAATAATTCAGTATGTTGCGAAGGAAAATACCCTCTAGATTATGATATGAAAAAATTACATCAATCCCTCTCTCACAATCTCACTAGAATCGAAAACAAAATCTCAATTCTCTCTAAAACCTAATCTATCTTGATTAGAATCTCTCCTTGATTACATCTGATTGATTAGAAACCCTAAAACAATCTCTTATATAGGTGTAACAACATGAATGGCAAAGTGATAAATAACCAAGCCCAAACCTCACAGGAATTCGTGCAAACAAAAACCTAAACTAACCAGGAAACCATCGATCAGTCGACTCATGTGCATATATGAGTCGACTCATAATACATAGGTCGACTCATGACAGTCATGAGTCGATCGGTCAGAAACTTCTGGCAAAACTGCTGGGCTTCGTGAGTCGACTCATGACAGGTATGAGTCGACTCAATCTGATGAGTCGACTCATGTGCATGTATGAGTTGACTCACGAGCTGAAAACTAGACGTTCGATTTTTCGATTCGCCTTCTCGTTTCACGCTTCGACCTGCGTTTCACTGTATTGTTTTACACCTCTATTCTCAAGTTACCATAAGAATCATCTATCCTCAAGCTCCCATGAGGATCGTTAAGTTCCGAAGAGAAGATACACACGTATCAACTACCTCCTCCTCCTTGCCCTCCTCCCTAACCCTCAGCCTCTCTTCTCTATCTCTGCCCTTGCGCTATTTCCACACATCCTATGCAAACAAGAGCTCTTACCAACTCTTTAAGACCCCGCACTCTACCTTCTAATTGATATCTCCTCTCCTAGTCCCCTGCTCCAGTTAACAAAGAGCCCACCTGATGTGAAACAATGTGTATGCAGGTATGAAGAACAACGATAACAATACTTTATCAAATAAGCGATTGATCTAGGCAGGAAGCTCGAGAATAAAGTAAAGCTCTAGATGGTTTTTAAGCAAAAGTTATCAACGTACTAAGTTTAGACCTTTGTAAATTATTCAGATAATAGATGTAATGATTTGTTCTGTTAATAAAGTTCGACTCGTAATATATAGATTTGCAGATATACTTGGCAAAGGAATCACTCGCTCACTAATCAAATAGAATACAACACAATCGCAATTGATAATTAAAATTGTTAATAACATGCACGTGTAGGCAATAAAAATTGCATTTACACAAAAGAACTCAGATCTTGCCTATTTGAGTTCGCATGCGTGCTCAAAGCAAGCAAAGCTCGCCTGCAAGCTTTGCTCACCAACACGCTTTGCTCGCCTGCACGAGTCAAAGTTCGCCAACATGGCTTGACACGCCCGTACGAGTCAAGCTCGCCTGCTTGACTTGCCAACACAAGTCAATCTCGCCTGTTTGTTTGACTCGCCAGCACGAGTCAAGCTCGCCTGATTTCTCGACTCGCCTGCACGAGTCGAGCTCGCCTGTACAGAGTTCGCCAACACGAACCAAACTCACCTACAGACTCAAGCTTGCCTAACGCTTGAGTGACCCGTCAGCCGACCCCGCCTGTTCGCCAAGCTCGCCTGCAAGCTCGCTTGAGCATCCAGACACCGCTCAAGCTCACCTATAAGCCTGCCAGCCTCGTTTGAGCAGTGCAAGCGGCCGCTTACCTGTGGGAGTGGGCCTACCCACATCCCACATCCTGAGTGATGAAGCATGGCTCTCATCACCTATAGTGGTCACATCCCACAGCTATAGGGAAGGGTATGGTGTTCCTCACCCCTAAGTGATCACATCCCACAAATCAATGGATTGACCATACCTTTCCTTGCCTATTTATAAGTCACTTTTGGCAACATGAAAGGGGCTTTTGAAAAAGGCTTGGAGGCAGGGCATTTTCAGGACCCTTCAATCAGAGACCTTTGGCTTGTCTTGTGGGCTTGAGCGGCTGGGCATCTTGGGAGCTTGGTTGAACATTTTCAAGCAAAAGCTTGGATTGTTGAAGTAGCTTAATCTGAACTCTCAGATTGAGACTCTTGGCTCTTTGCAAACTCTTGCATATTAGTCTTCTCTAAGCATTCGGTATTGATACTCATCAAGCTCGGGTAGTTGAACTCAATCACACAAGAGTTTCTACTGTATACTGAAGCTCAACCGTAATTTCGATCGGATCGTCCAAGAGAAGCAAACTCAACGCAACCGTTCGAGGGAGGCGTCCTATTGCTACCGAAGACCCCACGTTAAACAAGAAGAGCATTCTTTTCGCTTCTGTTATAGTTTTTGGATTCTTGATTTGTAATAAGCAATTCTTATTAATAAAAACCTCCATTAAGAACCAAATTTTACTCCCCTACAGAAGATGACGATCACAGTTGGAGTAACTATTTCTTCAAGAGAAATGGTGGTGGCGCAATTCGATGAAATTACGGTGGGGACGATAGTCGTGTCCCTTGTGATTGAATTCGACCAAACTAAGTACGAGGAGTACTTATCTTCATCCTCCTATAGTTGCAATGCATCTCGCAGACGCCACAGAGTCGTGCGTGTAGCCCAGCCCCAAGTGGCCGAGGCAACCACGCTTGAGTGCTCTACCCGAGCTATGGCAGGGGGTTCTATCTCCCCCAAACCAACCAAGGCCGAGCCAAAGGCCAAACAGACCAGCTAGGGAGCTGCTCGTTAGGTTGCCAAGCAATCCACACAGCCCCTAACGCAAGAGGAGACAACTATTCGTAACGGCGCGGACCACACTTTCGTCATCAACATGAACGCTCCTCTTTCCAAGAGAGCCCAACGGCGACGACGACAGGATCTCTCCAAGAAGCACAAGCCTTCATCTCCTATGATGGCCTGAATTACTATTCAGGCCTGAGAAGAGCCAAGCGAGAAAGAAAGTTCTCAGTTTTGACGAACTGAGCCTATCAGGCGAGCCCACCTACTCAGACGGGCTTCGCTCTGTCTTACAGAGCTCCCAAAACCGGCGAACTTGGCGTTTCAGGAGAGCCTGACATTTTAGGCGAGCCTCGCTCTATAAGCAAAGTTTTACATTCGAGCGAACTTAGTAACTCAGACGAACCCCCAAATCAGGCGGGCTTCGCTTTTCAAGCCATGTTCCTAATTCAGGCGAGCCCCCTTACTCAGGCGGGCTCCGCTCTATTGACAAAGTGCTCGGATCTAATGAACAGCCCGGATAAAGCGAGTTCACCAAGTCAGGCGAGCTGAAGAAAATAGGAGAACCCCATCAGGCCCGCCTGACGCCCAAGCCTTGCCCACAAGCATGCCTTGGTCCAAAAGGCGAAGCAAAGACCAGCCAAACAGGCGGACCTCGCCTGAATGAACAAGCAGTCGGAGCTCGCCAGAAGGCTGAAGCTCGCCCGAAAACACGACCTCGCCCATCAAGGCAAGCTCGCCTGAATCCAACACTTGGGGAATTTTTCAAGTGTTCCTACTTAAGTTCTTTTAAACCTTCTGCACACGATTGCACGTTTGGTCTTTCTGACGCTGAGGGTTGTCACCAACAACCTACGGGGATCTCCAGGATCATCTGACTCGCAAAGCGCACTATTCACGAGGCAAATCCTCAGTGCCATTGCGAGAGGCTTATTCTGACAGTACTTGTTGATTGCCAGTGTACCGATACACCGAGGCCATCAGTGTTCGAGAGGCTTTCCTAGCAGTCAATACCATCTCGCAGGAGACGCAATCGTCAAAAAAAGCGAGCTGTTGATGACTTAGAGCTCCCAGCAGCCATAGTCAACATGACAGGGTAGGGGAAATCCACATATTCGGATTCATCGGATCCGGAATTTTCCCCGGGATTGAACTGGCTCCCCGTCGAGCGCGAAGGTGTCTACCAATTCATGCGTACTCAAACGGGGTTGCCATCCCCTTTGATTATGCCCGCTTGCCGCTTATCTACGATAACGAGGATGAGGCATGCTCAGCGACGATAATGTCTCAGACCTCATGTTCAGCCTATGGCAAGCACGCAAATGTGCACATGGCGGACGGCTCTGATGACATTGTCAGAAGAGTCGAGGAGCAGCAAGCAACCATCAATTCCCTCAAGGAAATGATGGGACAACTTCTGAACAAGAAGAAGAGGAATTTGCAGAATCGGCGAAGATCCTCGAAAAACAAAGAGCGGGAGCCTACTCCTCCTAATGCAACTGAGGAGGAAGATAATCACAGATCGCGTTCGGATTATTCATCCAAGTCTTCAGGAAGAGCTAGCACTCCCCGAGACAAGAGGCTCGATGAGTTCCAAAGTCAACTCAACGCCATGAAGCTTCAGAAGAGCATGAACGAGCTGGGGGCTGTCAGGCCATATCCAGTCGAATGAGATACAGTTCCCACGGAAAAGTTCAAACCAATGAGCTTAGTCCAGTTTGATGGCAAGGGGTCTCCCTCACAACATATATACTTCCTGTTTCAAACAAGATTTCTCATTGGGAATGATCCTATCCTCACTCGACTGTTTATCAGCACCTTAAGGGGGGTAGCCTTTGAATGGTTCCGCAAGCTGGAATCAAGCTCTATTAAAACATGGACCGATGTGGAAAAGCTTTTCTTGGTCTGGTTCTTCGACGACGATACGGAAGTGTCGATGACCACTCTGCTTGCTAAGAAACAGAAGAAAACAGAGTCGGTCAACGATTTTATAAAGAGATTCAGGAATCAGTTGCTTCATTGCTGGGACCAAGTCCCTGAAAGCACTATGATCGAAATGTGTCGCAACAATCTCTCGATCGATATTTTATCCAAGGTCGATGTGGTGAAAACCCGAACCTGGAAAGAACTTGTTCGCCAAGGCGAACAGGTGAAAAACATGATCAAAAGGCTGGAAGCCGAAGAGCCTCGATCTAAAAGAGGAGCTTCAGAACCAAGTGCCCCCAGAAACTCTTCTCGATCGAGGGGGAAAGAGATCATGGCTGTCGATTCTACTCCGGCCCCTAAGTCAGCTAAGAGACAGAAGCCTAAGTCTTTTGAGCAGCGCCCTCCGAGATAATACGACTTCAAGGAAGACTAAGTTGTGGCTACCTTCGATACTCTCCTCAAGAGCAACAGTATCAAGCTGCCAGAGATCACGAAGCCTTAAGACGTGAACAAAACAGATAATCCAAACTACTGTACCTACCACAAATTTTTGGGTCATCATACCTCCAAGTGCTATATCATTAAGGATAAGCTGCAAGCTCTTTACGACACGGGGGTCCTAGAGAAGGAAAAGTTGCAGAAGAAAGTGGCTATAAACATGATAACTCTTAAATTCGGGATAGATCTTCCTGAAATTTATACACCAGCAAGGGTTGTACCCATCCCTATGGCGGAACTGAAGATTATCAATGCCGATCCTCACAATCAACGAAAGAAAGGTCTGGTACCACAGACATTGCTTTCAGGACAAGTGATGTGGGTTCATTCTGATCTCGACGACGAGCAGTGGAGCGACCCTCACTGATTCTGACAATGAGGTAGACGCCTTGATTACCTGAGCAGGGAAGGACTTTTCCAAGAACTACCCTATAACAACGAAAAGTCCGGCAAGACCACCAGTGGGACCGTCACCAACAATCCACTCGAATCCCGACAATCCAAGTTCAAACGGTCAACCCTTTTCGGTTCGACCTACTCGCACAGCTGAAGAACATTCCAGCCATGATCACTCTGTATGAGCTCTTGCGGCTATCCAAGTCTACCCGGGAAGCTCTACGGGAGGTACTAGCCGACTCAGAGGCTTTTGCCCGCATCTCTCGCATACTTCGAAAGAAGACGCAAAGAAATAGTGTCCACAATGTTACCAGACATCCAGATAGCAGATTCACTACATTACCTTCACTCCTGAGGATATGCTCATCAAGAGTACATCCCATTACCGACCCCTGTACTGCATAGGATACGTCGGCTCCTCTCGAGTGGACAGGTTCCAAGTAGATCAAGGGTCTGCACTGAGCATTATCCCCTTGAAGCTCATCAAACACTTGGGGGTGCCTCAAAAGCGATTGTTTGCAACGACTATCACCATCTTTGGCTTCAACGCCACCGAAACTCAGCTGCTGGGGAAGATCCGCCTCAAGTGCCGGCTAGGCGACATGAAGACGGAAGTGACCTGCTACGTCATCAATGCGGAGCCTTCCAATAACATGTTATTAGGTCGGCCATGGATCCATAGCAACCGGATAGTCTCATCCATATTGCATCAGTGTTTGAAGTATGTGGACGACCGTGATCAAGTAAAGACGGTGGTCGCTGATAAGTGACCTGCTACTTCACCGATTCATATTACATGAAGACGGAAGTGACCTGCTACTTCACCGATTCTTTACTCTACTAGGACTTTGAATCGGGCAACGAGCCACCGGTCGAGGAACCTGATAGTGGCAACAAGGCCGATAGTGAGTCTGAGTGCAGCGAGGGTCTTGTCTTGAATAACATTGAACCAATTGTAATCGACTATGGAGGCCTTGTTATAACCAACGCTGACGAAGCAGGCGGTTTTATCCTGAATGAAGATCCTGACTTTGCTTACTTGTCGTCTAGTTCAGAGTCTAGTAATGACGAGTTTAGCAATTTGGTTGCAGATTTATATAGCAACTCTTCTTTGCACTTGCCCGTGTATTCGTCGTTTGTCTATGACAAACGAACGATCGAGTCCTCACAAGCCGCCTTAGTAGTGCCCGCCCGAGGTAATTATCAGAAAAATATTATCTTTGGAAGGATAGACCGGCCTATACGTACAATGTGAGACGAGTGAGACGATGACGAGTCCGCTCCTTAATTCTCACACTACGATCAAATCGCGAAGCGTGTGATGGAGAGCATGAGTTATGATTTCACCCGCAAAGAAGGCTTGAACTACGACAAAGGGCGAAAGACACTCGTCCGACCTGCTTATGTTCCCAAAGAAAAGCCCGATAATTATTTCGGCAAAACTCGAAGAGGATTGGGTTACACCTCCTCTTCATCAGAGTTATATTATAATTTTGATGAAGATTCCGAAGACGGCCCTTCCGGAGAATCATTGTCAACATCCTCGATGTGGGATTCAGATGTTAGTGTGGGAGATCTGTTCAGGGACCTCACAGTCAACATGGCTACAGCTGATCCCGTTGAAATTAGAGAGGATAACCAGACCCCGCTTTATGATGAAGCATGGGATCGCCACGTTAGTGCCTAATGGAGTGGTAGGTTTGAACAACGTGAACCAACCACGGAGGACAAGATACTCTAAGTAAATATGGGAGACGAGGCTAATCCTAAGCCCATATTTATTAGCGACAACTTACCTCCCCAGGAGAAAGAATACCATATATCTCTCATCCGGGAATATATTGACGTCTTCGCCTGGAATTACGAGTACATACCTGGCCTTGATCCTCAGATCGTCATGCATCGCCTCAACATCAACTCGGACGCCAAACCTGTCAAACAACAGCAAAGACGGTTTCGTACACAAATCATGGAGGCGATTGAAGCCGAAATGAAGAAGTTGGTCGAGTCAGGCTTCATCAGAGAGGAACAACACCTTAATTGGGTGTCTAATATTGTTTCAGTCCTGAAGAAAAACAGAAAGATCCGTATCTGCATCGACTTCAGAGACCTCAACGCTGCATATCCAAAGGATGAATTCCCTTTACCCATCACAGACGTCATCATTGACAATACTTGTGGGTTCGAAAGGATGTGTTTCATGGACGGGTTTTTAGGATATAATCAAATCAAGATGGACCCCGAAGACGAGAAGCACACTTCGTTCAGAACTCCAATAGGGGTGTATTGTTACACAGTTATGCCCTTCGGACTTAAGAACGCCGACGCAACCTATCAGCGTGCCATGAGCACAATTTTTTGGGATCATCTACGAAAGACAGTCGAATGCTACGTAGATGACTTGGTTGTGAAGAGTCGCAGCAAAGGAGATCATCTTCATGACCTGAGAATGATGTTCGAACTAATGCGAGCCCATCAACTCAAGATGAACCCCACAAAGTCATTTTTGGGATGTCGAGCGGCAAATTCCTCGGATTCGTTGTCACGACAAAGGGAATTCACATAGACCCTGACAAGGTGCAAGCTATTCAAGAGCTTCAACCACCCAGGAATCTCAAGGAATTGAGAGGATTACAAGGACGTCTGGCTTACATCCGAAGCTTCATCTCAAATCTTTCGAGTGAGTGCCAACCCTTCTCTAAGCTGATGAAGAAATGTGTTTCTTTCATATGGGATGAGTCTTTCTAACAAGCGTTCGATGAGATCAATACTTATCTCTTGAGGCGGCCCCGATCTCGGGGAGACCCTTCCTGATTTATGTGCGGGCAATGAAACATTCTCTTAGCGCCCTCTTAGCACAGAATGACGACGTCGGCCACGAGCAGGGCATCTATTATCTGAGTAGAACCTTACAAGGAGCCGAACTACGATACCTTATGGTCGAAAAAGAGTGTTTGACTTTAGTGTTTGTAATTCAAAAGATGCGACACTACCTTGTTAGTCAAACCATACACATCATCTCCCGGATGAATCACATCCGAGTCTTCAGGACATAGCCTGGGTCTTTAAATTGGCGCATGGTAAAATGGGTACTCTTGCTGTCTCATTACGACACACATTTCATGCGGCAGAAGTCTATCAAAGGACAAGCAATCTGTGATTTTATGGCTAATCATCCACTTGAGTCGAAGACTGACTTGTTCAAAGACATGCCAGACGAGGCCCACGAGGTCAACACGACCTCGCAGGGAGACGTTTGGCAGCTATTCTTTGACGGAGCATCTCGCGTAAGCACGAGTGGGTCTATCGTCGCAGGAGTGAGGGTGGTCTTGGTTTCTCCGCAAAACCACGTATTACCCACCAGCTTTCTCTTTAACCGAGCCACGTACCAATAACGTGGCTGAGTACAATGCGCTACTCATTGGACTCGACTTCGCTAAGGAGTTAGGGGCGAATCATCTCGAAGCTTACGGTGACTCTCAGCTCATCGTCAGACAGATAACAGGGGAATACGAAGTCAGAAACGACGACTTAATCCTGTGTCATAAACCGGCCATCAAACTAGTCGAATCATTCAAAAGCTTCTGCATTGAGCACGTGCTTCGTTCCAAGAACACGCACACGAATGCCCTGGTGTTATTGGCATCTAACTTAGCTCAACCGCTGGTAACAAGTCAACGCGTCACCATCGC
>NC_033802.1:49822981-49835639 GCF_001876935.1 Asparagus officinalis | reverse complement strand
AGTGAATGCAACTCACCAAGCTACGGGTCAACTCAAGCCGAGAGATTGGCGTTTCCTAATCATTAACTACGTCTTATACGGCATACTACCCGAAGACGTAAAAGAGCAAGATTCTGTTCACAGACGCGCTCCGAGATTCTACGACTCAACAACAAAGGCGTTGTATTGTAAGTCGTACGACGACATGTTTCGGTGTCTCTCAACGACAGAAGCACAGAAAGTCCTGCGGAAAGCCCACGATGGTACCTGCGACGCTCACCAACCTGGACCCAAGCTCTGGGATCGCTTGCGAAAAATGAGCTATTATTGGCCTAGAATGATCCACGACGTTGTTGCTTATGCCAATCGTTGTCATACTTGTCAAATCCACGCCAGCTACATTCACAAACCACCCGAAAACCTGCACCCGACAGCGACTTCGTGGCCGTTTGAGACATGAGGGATGAATGTCATCGAACCGATATCTCCACCATCAGCCAAAGGTCATCGCTTCATCTTTGTGATAACCCATTACTTCTCTAAGTGGGCTGAAGTCGTTCCCTTAAGAGAAGTCAAGACTGGTGATGTGATCAAGTTCATCAAACATCACATTGTCTACCGATATAATGTTCTAAGATGTATCATTCATGACACGGATCACAGTTCGTTAGTCATGCATTCACTCGGTTCTGTGATAAATTCAGAATACACAGAACCTGGCGTCCACGGCTTACAATCCATCAGCAAATGGACCAGTCGAGACATTCAACAAGACAATCGTCAAGATCTTAACTAGGCTGACGTCCAACAGCAAGCGCAATTAGAATGAAAAGCTCAATGAAAGCTTATGGGCATACCGGACCACGGTTCACACACTGATTAGTACCACATCTTATTCACTAGTATACGGTTGCGAAGCCGTACTACCGCTGGAAATTCAGAATACGTCCCTACGCGTCGCACTCGTAACGGGGATGACGACTGAACAAAGTCATCAGCAACGTCTCGCAAAATTAGAGGCGTTAGATGAAAAGCGGCTCGAAGCTCAATAACACATTGAGTTCTATCAAGCCCGAATATCTAAGGCTTTCGACAAGAAAGTCAAGCACAGATCTTTTAAGGAGGGAGAGTTGGTCCTCGCTGTTCGACGACCTATGATACTCAACTTAAAAAAAAGGTAAATTTCTGCCAAAATAGGAATGACCGTTCATAATAGAGATAATTTATTCGAATGGAGCTTATCGCCTCGTCAAACCGAATGTCAATAAGATCATGAGGTCTATTAATGACAAATTCCTAAAGAAATACTACACATAGTCTTCCTTCAAACTCTCACAAAACTATCAAGTTAACGGTCACCTTTGATAGTCATTTCCTTCCAAATTTTTCCCGTCAATCCTCTTCAACAGGACGATGAGCCCACACAAAAGTTGTCACGTTAACAGTCACATTTGACAACTGATTTCCTCCAAATTTCTCCTATCGATCCTCTCCAAGGATGACGGATCCACTCCCACTGTCATGTTAACATTACACCTCTGACAATCAACTTGGCAATCCTCTTCAATAGGATGGTGAGTCCTCAAAGTCACTCCAATCGCGACAATCCAATCAACTTGTCAATCCTCTTCAATAAGATGATAAGTCCTCAAAGTCGCTCAAATCACGACAATCCAATCAACTTACCAATCCTGTTCAATAGGATGGTGAGTCCTCAAAGTCGCTCCGATCGCGACAATCCTGTCATGTTAATATTAAACCTCTGACAAACCCCTCACTAATCCTCTCTAATAAGATGGTGGTCCACAAAACTATCACGTTAACGATTATCTCTGATAACCAACTTCGTCATTCCCACAAATGATGTTATCTGATCAGTCATCACATTCATACGTCCCTGAATGATTTGATCCATTCCGAACGTTCTAAATATCCATAGAACAATCGATGATAATAGCCTACCATGCGATGTTCTACTATTCTAATCAGTCGTCACACTCATACGTCCCTAAACGATCTGATTACCCCAACACCGTCATTCTCGCAAATGATGTTGCCAAACTATGTGCCCTATCGGCTGCCCATTTCCGAGTAACAATCTACCAAGCGACGAGTCGTTATTCGGACCCTCGAGCGATCATTTATACAAGCGATCACTCATCTTTGGGCTAAGTTGTTATATTTAACGACATGACCTAACCTAATTACAGCTTAACGGTTGAAATTAACCTAACCCGATGCCTCGAACGACTAACGGTAGAAAAGAAATTTTAGCGTTAATCCTAAAAGAAACTTCTCGACAACTCATCATACTGAGGGGAATAGTATGACTAGCCCGATTCAAACGGTAATCGGTAAAGGCAAATCAAATACGTTGATAGCTGAGGATTTGCTAAAAATCCTAAGTGTTGGTCAACAAGAGACAAGAACAGGAGTATATGCACAAGAAGTTAGACAACAAAAGCATAAATTCGTTCATAATAAGTAGATTTTGAGACAATACATTCAAACAAATTATGACAATACATTCAAACAAAGTCATGACAATATGTTTGAACAAAGTTAAAAAAATGGTTCAAAATCAACCCAACCCCGTGAGCTTAGTCCCCACGGCCAGCAGAGCCCAACAATCTTTAGGACGCGAGCTCAGTCTTAACAGCGGCTGTTCGTGGGAAAAATTGTGTCTTTCTTCATTTATTCCATTGCACACTCTTGTAAAAGTTTATCGATTACAAAGATCCGGTCTTTTTATAAGATCCGGTTACAACGAGATCAAAAAAGAAAATAAAAATTACAACTTTTCTCTTTTGTCGAACAAATCGCGAGCTCCTGTTTTGCGGTCGCTCGCTTTGTGGGTTCTTCGCCTGCGCCGGGGTTTATCCGTGGACCACCGCGCGATCTAGATCCGGTCGGATCTACGCAGTACGACAGGTATTATTTCACGAAGGAAATAATAGCCGGGGGGGATTGGTTCACCAAGGAAACAATCGCCCAAATCTCGGGATCAAAGACCAAGCTTTGATCCGGAGTACGCCTGCGTAGATCTGAGATCCGGTCCTCTCGAACTCTTGCCTTATTTGCTCAAGGTGGCTCGGCTTTGGCCGAGCCACCTTGAGGTGGCTCGGTTTCGGCCGAGCCTCCCCCTTAGGCGTTGGGTTTCTGCTATTTTCCGTCATTGTATCCGTTTTTCGGTTCTGTGGTTGATTTGTCTGGATTTGAATCGTTGACCTGATTTAGCAGTAAGTCAGTTTCTGAATTCAAGTCCGAAACTGATCTTGATTCGATCGTGATTCGTCTGAGTCTACCCTTGGTTGGATGACTCGTTGACTCTTCGAACCCGTTAGCTTGATTCCGCACGTGAATGAATTTATTCCGTTGCTTGCGTGCGATTCGTTAGCTTCGTAGCCTCGTTAATCCGCTTCATCGCGTATCGCTTGGCTTCGGCGTTGTGAACTAACAATCGTGTCTGCATACGTCGCCCGATGGTCGGTTCGTCGAATCGGCGTTGTCGAGCTGTACTAAGGGATCTATAAGCAATTTTATACGCCTATAGATACCCCCTCCAAAGTATTTCAGTCTCGTTCTTTTATAGAAGAGTCTGGAATATTTTAGATATGATTGTCCCATCCTTCGGGATATTTGGAGTGGCTTCTATTCTTGATTCCTTCAGTCCTTCAAGCTATTCGGTGCTTTGTCGAATGTCTGTAAGGATTCCGGTGCTGCATTTATTGTCTGACCGTCTGTCGAAATTTTGAATTTAAAGTCGATCCTCGATTTACTGATTTTTTAGCTCGAGTTGGTTCAACATAGAACTGACCCTCGAATGTTGGCGTTGAGTCTTTATTTGCGACGCGTTGTCCGACGTAGTGTTGTTGAGTTATCCTTAAGAATATTTATAAAAACATTATTCAGGAACTTCTCAACCAAAAATAGGGAACAGTTTATACTCATATACCTTATTGGAGTAATTTCTGTGCCCAAATGAGCTGAACCGGCTTGATAATGAGCCAAAAAAGGCAGTAATTAGGCTCAAAAAATCTTCTGATCCTTCCGAATATATGGGAGAGGCAAGAATAAACCAAGGACTGAACCCTCGGTCGATTTGAAGTTGTTTTGATGCTCGATTCAGCTTCAATTTGATTTCTGATTCAAACCAGGTCTGGTCCGGTTCAACTTGGTCTGGTCCGGTTCAACTAGGCTTGGTTCAACATTATAAAAGAGATCTTTTTTCTCCTCATACCTAGAATCTGCCTCTGATACCAAAAATGATGTGAAACAATATGTATGCAAGCATGAAGAACAGCGACATTAATGCTTCACTAAATCAGCGATCGATCTAGGCAGAAAGCTCGAGAATAAAGTGAAGCTCTATATGGTTTTTAAGCAAAAGTTATCAATGTACTAAGTTTAGACCTTTGTAAATTATTCAGATAATAGATGTAATGATTTGTTCTCTTAATAAAGTTCGACTCGTGATATATAGATTTGCAGATATACTTGGCAACGGAATCACTCGCTCACCTAATCAAATAGAATACAGCACAATCGTAATTGATATTAAAATTGATAATAACATGCACGCAATAACGGTTTCGAAAATACCAGGTCGAAAGAAAACTAAACATTCGTCAGGCTGAACTGGTTCGACGTGAGGAACCTCTGTAGGCGGCGTGACGACACCAAATCTGAGTGACGGTAGTTCTCCTCCGAGAGCTACGTAACTGGGATGAAGCGGTGTGTCTGGATAGAAGCGTCGGTGTCACGAGCTGATCCCCAAACGACTCTCCACGCTCTCGGCAAACTGAGGAGTCAAGCGCTCAATGTATCCGGCTACGATCTCGAACGGCTGATAATCGAACCACCGAGAGCTATAAATCAACCATGCCGGTCTCTGGATCATACACGAACTGGGCGTCTTCAGCGTCAGGATTGGCCATACACCAACGGATCACGGGCTCAAAACTCAAATCGATGACGAATGAAGCGGCGACGGAACGAGGACGATGTGGTGGCCGCGGGCAAGCGGCTGTGGATGAGGAGGAGATCAGGGGTCGGCTGCTATTCTAGACAGATGAGAACAGAGGAGGAGGTAGTTGCTGTTGGCGAGTAGGGGAAGCACGATAGAGGGTTTGGAGGCGGAGGTTGGCGGCTGTTAGGAGATTGGGAAAATGGCGGCTGCTAGAGGAGGATGGCAGGGGATATTTGGGATGGAGGAAGATCAAGAGAAGGTGGGGAAAATGGAGGGGCACTCGAGTTCGTCGCCGACAGAGGAGGGGAGGGCGTGCTGGTGGGTGGCTATTTTGGGGATCGACGACGAGATGGGTGGGGATGACGAGATTGAAGGTTACGAGGTCAGGGGAGGGACAGGGTGGCGTTATGGCCGGAGGTGAGGAGAGGGTAGCGACGCTGCTTTGGAGAAGAAGGAAGGCGAGAGGCTTGGGAGGTGGGCTAGGGGCGGTGGTTGTTGGAGACGTGGAGGCTGCCGACTGGGTAGGAGGAAGAGGAGAGATGGAGTCGACGACTGGAAGAAGAAAAGAAGAGATGGGTTTTTTTGCGTTGCTCGAGGAAGAGGAGGGAGTTGGGTTGGCGCTGAGTTGTTTTACGTGGAGGAGAGAAGAAGTTTGGCGGCTGGAAGAAACGAAGAAAACAACGAGTATTAGCCTAGGGTTTCACAGCAATTAATTAGGCTAACACAAATAATTTTTATTCAATCTTCAATAATAATTATGATTATAATTGTGTTTAAATAGAATAGAAAATACAAGATTCCCTAAATCACTCAAGTCTCTCATAATCAATCAGTTATTACTAAAACTGATTAACTACCAAAATTCAAAACCACATAGCAGGGATCTGATACAACGGTGAAACGTGGCGTCTCCTGCGCTGATAAACACGGTGAAAATTCCGTGCACGCGTTTGGATGTCCCATCACCACCTCATATATTTAAGCATGTGGGCTCCATGGGTAGTGCGATGCCATGCAACTTGAGCTCGATGCCCTTCACAATAAATCAAACCTATACACTATTCCTTGTCCACCCGGTGCCAACGTGGTCAGATACAAATAGGCACCGGATCAAGAGGGGCATCAATAGAGGAGTTGGAACGTTTTAAAAGCACGTTTAATTACTAAAGGATTGCATCAGGAGGAGGGTGTAGACTATTTTGACACGTTTAGCCCGATGGTTAAACCGAGCTTAATTCGCATGGCTCTATCCATTGTAGTTTCTTGTGGTTGGAAGATTCGGCAACTTGACGTTAATAATATCTTTTTAAATGGATATTTAACCGAGCAAATCTATAAGAAGTAGCCATATGATTCTCAAAATCCGGCTAATCCTCTCATATATGGCTCTTGCGAATCAATC
Source organism: Asparagus officinalis (assembly GCF_001876935.1). Taxonomy (NCBI): domain Eukaryota; kingdom Viridiplantae; phylum Streptophyta; class Magnoliopsida; order Asparagales; family Asparagaceae; genus Asparagus; species Asparagus officinalis. The sequence goes on along the minus strand of NC_033802.1, from coordinate 49,829,289 downwards.
TCTAATAGGCTCCACTGCATGATTTTACAAACTTTGGGATTTCTTATCGCAACATAAACTTAAGGCTTGTCACTCTGACTCATCGTTGCTTGTCCATATTGGTCCTTCAATTACATACATATTGATTTAATTTGATGGCATAAAATTAACAAGAAGTGGCCATAAATTTTTGCAGCATTTGTTCCTATTTTGGATACAACTTTTCCCTCAAGGATTTGGGTGCTTTATCATTGTTCCTTGGTATACATGTCACGCACACAGAAAGTGGTCTATTCCTATCTCAAGAGAGGTATATTAAGATTTATTAGACCTCACCGATATTGTTAGATGCAAACCTATTGCCACATCTTCAACCATCAATTCTCTATCTCACAAATGATGACCACCTCATGTCCGATCCTACAATGTACCAGTGTAGTTGGGGTTGTCCCTAAAAATTTTCTTTACAGTTAACAAGGTTTGTCAATGTTTACACTGATCTACTCAACTACATTAGCAAGCCGCAAAAGAAAACTACAGTATCTAAAGGGAAATCTCAAGCTCAATCTCACGTTATCACCATCCACACGCCATCCCTTGTCATTTACTATAATGCGGATTGGGTACGTGACCCTATTGATCGAAGATTTACATGACTTTTGCATTTATTTTGGCAACATCTGATCTTGTGGTCCTCAAGGAAACAAAAACTTGTTGCTCGCTCCAGCACAAAGGTCGAATACCAAGCTCTAACAATGTCCACCACGAGGCTATTTGAGGTTCAACATATACTTCGGGAGCTACACGACCCTCTACCAGATGTCCCCACTGTTTGTTGTGACAATTTATCGACGACCTACATGACCACTAATCTGGTGTCCCACAAGAAATGGAAGTACATCAACAATGATTTTCATTTCATTTGTGAGAACGTAGAAAGAAGTGATCTCTGGGTTCATCTCTTCAACTGCACAAATTGCAGACATGTTAACAAAAGGACTTCCGGTCAGATAGTTTCTTAATCTCAGATCCAAACTCACCGACAGTTCCCCGGTGTTGAGTTTGCAGGGGCATACCAGAACAGACTCCTTAACAGAAAGGAGTTTCACTTGGTTGCAACTATCCATAGCAACTTGATGATTTCCCAAGATTGCAGTAACTGCAATTGATTTTTAGTTAACCACGAATCAAGTTTGTTTCATCCATTTTGATTAGATTTGTAATTCAAACTCAATTGATATATATAAATACAATACCTTTAAGAAGGAACTCAAGCCTGCTCTCATGTCAAAATTTTATCACTTTTATATTATAACATGCTATATATTTGTTCAAAGTGTTTAGGCATATGGTGTATTTGTTTAAATAATATTTAACTTATTATTTTGTTGGCTTGTTTACAATAACGTTGCGTCATCACAAACTGCAGATGGATTTTTTAATATAAACTCAAACTTTTACATCCATTTATTCATAAACCCACCCACTTATAAAAGGAGTTACTTGTCACTAAATTAAACCTTCTAAACCAAATACTTAAGTCATTGTTTATTATGGCTTTTTTTCAAGCTAATGCCATTGCATCATTACTTCCTAAATCTTTCATTTGTTATAAAAAGAATCTCTTATATAATCTAAAATTAAATGGAATGTACAGAGAGGGGGAAATATTTATAATTCACTAAGATCTAGGACTTTTTTTTAATATGAAGAGTGATGCGTATGTATTTGAAAAACTAGACTGGATGGCCAAGCAAGCTCCAAACATAATAAATATCACTATCAAAATTATAGGAGAAATTGAGAAATTTCAAAAGAAGAGCTTCATGAGAAAGGATGTATGAAATATGCATTAAGGTTACACTTTCAAGTAAATCCAGATTTTAGATGGCTTCACCTACACCATCTAAAGTTAATCAATTCCATCCGACAGTGCTTAATATTATTTGATGAACAGTTAGAACAATATTTTATATCTTCCAATTCACTTTTGAATTCTAAACTTCCTCTTCCCAGTAATTTTTAAAGCATGCAGGGTTCCTGAGTAGGTTCTAGAGGTGGCAATTCTAACTTTGCGGCTGTCAATTCCTTGTTTAATTATTTAAAATGGTTAAATATTTGATGACAAGAATACTTACTGATAACTGCTCCTTTAAATTGGGTAGATGATGGATAACTAATTGTCTGACCCAAAGGTATTGCTTGGTAGATTGGTTGATTGACCATTTCCAGCAAGTATTGATCGTAAAAGGCAATTTTCCGTTCAAGTCATGAGCACCTAAATTCAAGTTAAAGATCCACAGTTTGGAGATACATAAAAGGTTACAAAAAGCGCTAGGTGGCCTAAGCGTCAGACCCAACACCTAGCCTAGGCTGGGGCATAGGAGGAGTCTACTATGCGTTTTCTTTTTTTCAACATTTTAATTACAATCAATATTATCAATAGCGCTAGGCACCTCTAGGTGAAAAACTGGCTAGGCATTAGGCCTAAGAGGATTTCTTTTTTATTTAAGTGGTGGTCGAGAAGGTTTTATTGAAGGTCAAAAGAGTTGGAGAAGGTGTTTGTAGTTGAAGAGGGGGTCGCAAGAGTTCGAAAAAGGTTAGCGGACGTGGAGGAAACAACGAAGAAAATCACGACCAAGACCAAAGTGGTGGAGTCCGCGTAAGCGGTCTCTGCTCCCCTAAGCGCTCCCAGACCTAGGCTGACGACCTAGGTATTGCCTAGGCCCATGTGGGAGCCTAGGCAGGAGCTTTTTAGAACATTGGATAGGTAAAAGATTTTGTAGAGACATTTCAGGATCTATTAGAAATGGAAAGATGCATTCATAAGCTTTTAGAGTAAGCTTAGAGTATCATGCATTTATCAACAAAGGATTCTTTGAGAAAAATGGCAAGACAATTAAGAACAGTTAGAGAGAAGAATTTTCCTTGCAGTAACCTACATTTAGGAGTTTACTGTACAATTACTTTGAAAGAAAGAGGTCATATCAAGCTTAATTGTCTGAGAAAACAAAAAATTAGATGATTAAGATACTAGTTTTGGCTGTTGGAGTTGTTACGAATGAGAAAGATTTTAACCTAATGGTAACAAATGAGTCAGTTCGACTCAAAGACTAGGAGGATACTCAATTGTGGACGTCCATGTCACGTCAGTTCCAAGAGAAATTGCTCCATGTATACTTTTGTTTAAGGAGGTATTTGTTTTGATGGACAATTCAAAAGGTCATGCACAATAAATGTTTAAGAAACAATCGAGATCTGTTTGCATGATGTATTCATTACATTCTTTTCATTCAATCCATCAAGTTACAGATTCAAGGTTTAAACTCCTGTTTTAAAAGTATTCACATATAAGGTAGAAAGGGTTTGTTTGGAAGTTATAAAGAGGTTTATAATCAAGGCTGTGAATCATTTGAAATTTACATGCATTGCAAAGTTTAAATATTACATGTAAGAGTTTGTATTCTATGTAATCCATCAGAAAATCCAGTAGATACCAGTGAGGAATCCAGGTCAGGTGTTAAAATATTGTTTGATGTCACACTTGATGCATCTGAATGAAGCATAACAAGTACAGATCATAAACCTAAGTCTACCATTGGATGTTAAGTGTCTCGAGCACTCATATTGAACTCTATAATTAGGTTCTCTTAGTGCATGTAGTTTGACAAAGCACACAAAGCCCACTGTAACTATCATGATAAAGTGGTATTGATTCTCTCTCCATCTAATGTAAGAACTTCATCCACACAACTGCATTTTCATCCATAAAGATTTATCATCATACTCTTGAAACTAGCAATTAACAATCTATAATATCAAGAGTTGGAACAATCTGTCATCAAATCATTATTTCATTATTTAAGAAAGGAGATATCTAATCCTAACTTTGAATTTAACAATTTTCTTTTGTTCATGGTTGTAAATTTGAAATGTTTCTTGGACTGCGAACATCTATACTTCTTGAGAACCCCTCAAAAAAATGAAAGAAAGAAAAAACTAAATAAATAATCACATATGTAAAAGTTTCCTGGCTAGTTATTTAATAAACATAGATGTCGGAGCTTAAATAAAAAAACAACTACAATCATCTAGAAATGTGTATTAAAATGGACAGCTGTCTGTATGCCCCTGATTATATCAATCGAATGATCTAGATGGTCGTAACTCATAGAGAGTTCTTATATGATTATTTAGATCAAACTTTAAACAATCCAAGAGTGCTAAGAAAGAATCACTAACCTCTTCTTCCAGTTGCAATCCATGAACGAACTCCGTCACTATTTACATTTTCTGCATCATAAGGTTGTTACGTTAGTACTTATATGCACACGTGTCATGTGAATGTACATATTGATGTAAATAAACAAGCATAGCACCTTTCATTGGTTCAACTATTGCACATAGACCAGAATAGCTGTTTACAAGGGTTCCATTATCATTTAACGACCACATCTGTAGATGAAAGGTGTGTCAATATTGATATTACTTCAGAAAAAGACAAGAAATATTACTGGTAGAATCCACCAAAAAGCTGAAGTCACTGAGAAAAAGGCATAAGCTAACTATAATTACTACTAGGGTTAGTTCTTGAAAACTCACGTGAATTTTGGGGGACTTGCACATAATCCCCTGAACTTTTTTTTATCTCACATAACCCCCTAAACTTTGTGGTGGCTACAAACCCCCCCTGAACTTCGAACTTTTCTCCCTGAGTGCCCTACCTATATTTGACAAATAACTAATGTAGGCGTATAAAACTGCCTATAGGTCCCTACGAACGGCTCAGTGCTAAGAAAAGACGATGAACGTCATAATCTAAGTCACAGGAGCTTGATTAATGTCGACAAACACATGAAGTGGGTTGACGAACTATGTGAAGCAATGGAGTTTCAGAATAATGAGGATACGAACGGATCGGGAGCCCCGTGTCACTTACAAAAGACGAAATACCCTTCGTGTCTCATTTATTCCACAGATGATCTAATCATTGGAGCTTATAGAACTCCTCATCGTCTTTCCAACGCACTTTGAATCGCTTAAATCTGAGTTCGGATGAAAAAGTTATGGCGAAAATGGACAAGTGTGCAAAACAAAATGTCTCAGCCCGAGCCGAGACACCCAAAGGTGTCTCGGAACTTTTGGAGCCGAAACTCTGCTGAATTGATATCTCAACTTTGAGAGTTTGAAGCTTTGAAGACTTGGACACTTCCAGATCTGGTCCTTAGCGATCATCCACGCCAAATAAGGCAGGAGTTCGAGAGAGATCAGATCTGAGATCTACGCGGTTTCCCTCCGGATCAAAGCTTGGCCTTTGATCCCGAGAACTAAAGGCTATTATTTCCTTGGTGAAATAGTACCCACCGGCTGTTATTTTCTTCGTGAAATAACACCCATCATACCGTGTAGATCCGACCGGATCTAGATCGCGCGGTGGTCCATGGATTAACCCCGGCGCAGGCGAAGAACCCACAAAAGCGAGAGACCGCAAAACAGGATCTCGTGATTCGTTCGACATAAAAGGAAAGTTGTAATTTTTATTTCTTTGATTTTGTAGTAACCGGATCTTATAAAAAGACCGGATCTTTTGTAATCGATAAACAGTTAGCGATTCGTTCGACATAAAAGGAAAGTTGTAAATCTTTTTATTTTTCTTTTGATTTCGTTGTAACCGGATCTTATATAAAGACCGGATCTTTGTAATCGATAAACTATTACAAGAGTGTGCAATGGAATCAATGAAAGACACGATTTTTCCCGCAAACAATCTGGCGACCACAGTGGGAGCTACCGATCTTGCTGCCGAGATCGTTGCGTCGCAGCCGCGGATCTCGATCCCGGTCGAGGAGGAGGTCGAGTATGAGTTCGACCAACAAAAGTTCGAGGAGCATCTATCATCCTCGTCCGGATCTACCTCCCCTCACAAGTCCAAGAAGTCCAAGAAGTTCTCCTCTAGGAGAAAAGCTCGTTGGTGTGAAGATGTAGAAAACACCAACGAAGATCTCGCCCCGTTTGATGCCAAAGTCGCATCGGGTGAGATTCCTCCAACTTCCAACCAGGGCAGGCCTATTTCTGTCAATCCCTCCGTCACCAAAGAAGTGATGACTCTCTCAAAGAGAGCTCGCCAAAGGCGACGCCAACGCTTGGCCCAAGAATTCGCAAAAGCGATGGAGTCAACCGACGGAATCGGCTACAACGCGGATCTGAAGAACAGGAGAGGCAAACAGCCTCAACCACCGATGAATGGCAGTTCCTCCAAGCCGCCCACGAACGAATGCGTCCATGTCAAACAGAATCGTTCGACACTCGAAGAGCGCATTCGCAAGCGC
>NC_033802.1:49799050-49821693 GCF_001876935.1 Asparagus officinalis | reverse complement strand
CCGTTTAATGGGAAGGGTTCACTCACTCAGCATTTGATTTACTTCAAATCGCACCTGGGTGTTATCTCTGGTAATGAGCCTCTGATGGTACGGTCCTTCATTGGCACTCTTCGCGGAACCGCTTTCGATTGGTATCGCCGCCTCAAACCAAGAAGCGTGAATAGCTGGGATGACATGGAGACCAAATTCCTCGCTAACTTCTTCGACGACGACACCGAGATATCCATCGGAACGTTGCTCGATGAGAAACAAAAGGACGGGGAGCTAGTCGATACCTTCGTCAAGAGGTTCCGAAACAAGGCGATGAACTGTCGGGACCCGATCACTGAGGAGTTTATTCTCCAGACTTGCCACAACAACCTCGCACTGGACGTGTTGGAAGCAATGGGGACAGCACCGTCCAAAACATGGAAGGATTTGAAGGTCCGAGGAGAGCAAGCCGAGCGGTTCCTCAGAAGGAAGAAGGCGGAAAGAGGCCAACAGGCGAATAATGCTCCACAACAGAATTTCGTCCCACGGGGGAAAGGTAAGGCACATGCTAATGCAGTTGATGCTAATCAAACTTTCCAATTGCAACCTCAGCACATGCTGGGGGTCGCCGTCACCTCCAACATGACAAAGAGACCAGGGCAGTCATGCGCACCAACTTGCGCATTGAAGTCCAGGAGCCCGCTGACAATTCACGCCCAAAAAGGCATGTTTCGAGGCGCGTGACTTTCGAAAGCCCTAAGAAAGCAATTCCCCCTCAGAAGGAAACATTATCGTCTGATGACGATAGTGTTATACCTGAGAAGTCGTGCCAACACACGATAGGTTACTCCGATCGTCAAGCAGACGAGTTGTACTATCGTGCTGGGGGTACGAATAAAACCAGAAAGAGGAGTCCTCGAGGATTAGAAACTCAATGCCCCTGTTCCAAGCTCATTCGGGCGGTATTGTCTGAGTACAGCTGCATTAGGGCGGTCCCCAAAAGAGTTTTAGTTTTCGAACGGCTCAGTACCGAAACGCTGAAAGCAAGGCTTAGGCGTTTCCGACGAAGGAGAACGGTGATTGAAGACGGAGAATTCCCGAAGGTCACCACTAATATGACCAGCAAGGAGACATCGACACAGGTTAATCTCAAGTCGTTTCTGGAAGCGTCCCGTCGTGTAACCCGTCTACATTCCGGAGCCATCAAGCGAGGAACTTATGGTAGGGTTCGGACAAGATTACCTTCCGAAGATGAAGAATCGGATGCCTGCTCTGCGGTTGCATCGGATAATACAGTCTCCAGTGAAGGGCAACCCCGCGAATCACTGATGATAAGCGCGGAACAAGTGGCCAAAATGCTCGAGGAAGCCATGGCTAAACAGCAAGAGAGCTTCAAGCACGAAATGCAGATGGCCATGCAGAGTATGAGAGAAATGCATGACCAGCAAATCCAAGCGCTGACAAACCAGCGAGGCGAGCAAAGTCATCGCAACCAGATTAATCTGGAAGATGAGGACACAGGTGCGAATGAAACTCATAACGCCAATGCTCCTCCCGTCAATGCAGGGGGTGGTAACGAGAATGCTGACGAAGATACAAGTGAAAACTTGAAGATCAAAAACCTCGAGAGCAAAATCAATACATTGATTTCCGCTCAAGAGATTAAGAAGACGGGCATTCCTTATCCATACCCACGAGAATGGGAATCGATCCTCTATCCGGCGAAGTTCAATCTGATCAACTTCACGCCGTTTGATGGGAAGGGTTCACTCACTCAGCATTTGATTTACTTCAAATCGCACCTGGGTGTTATCTCTGGTAATGAGCCTCTGATGGTACGGTCCTTCGTTGGCACTCTTCGCGGAGCCGCTTTCGATTGGTATCGCCGCCTCAAGCCAAGAAGCGTGAATAGCTGGGATGACATGGAGACCAAATTCCTCGCTAAATTCTTCGACGACGACACCGAGATATCCATCGGAACGTTGCTCGATGAGAAACAAAAGGACGGGGAGCTAGTCGATACCTTCGTCAAGAGGTTCCGAAACAAGGCGATGAACTGTCGGGACCCGATCACTGAGGAGTTCATTCTACAGACTTGCCACAACAACCTCTCTTTAGATGTGTTGGAAGCAATGGGAACAGCACCGTCTGACACTTGGAAAGACTTGAAGGTACGCGGTGAACAAGACGAACACTTCCTCCGAAGGAAGAAAGCCGAGAGGAGCCAACCGCAACAGCAGCCCCGGAGACAGCAGAAGACCTCAGATCGGAAACTCCAAAAAGAGTATTCCTTCAAAGACAAAGATGTTCCAGCCATCTTCGAATCACTCCTTAAAAATAACAAGATCAAGCTGCCACCGATCACGAATCAGGAGGAAGCTGACAATACTACGGATCCGAAGTACTGCGCATACCACAGGAGGATCCTTCATCCCACCAAGGCCTGCTTTACTTTAAAGAATAGTATCCAGACCTTGGTTGAAGTCGGCGTCATAACGCTAGAGTAAGCCAGTTGAGAACGGCACCACTCCGATAAGTATAAGAGTATAAACTGCTTCTTAAGACTCCGAAGAGTATATGAGTATAAACTGCTTCTCAATCCTCCGACCGGTATAAGAGGTTAAACTGCTCCCTGATACTCCAATAGGTATATGAGTCTAAACTATTTCCTTTCTTCCACGGGAAGTTCCTGGAGAGTGCCATGCGTGGTATTCTTAAGGATAACCCGATCATGCAACCGATACGATGATAAACCCAGTTTTGCAAGAAAAGCTGGGGGTGGATAATTCATGTAACGGGAAGTTCCTGAAAGAATGTTACATGTAATTTTCTTAGGGATAACCCGATCATTACAAATAAAGTGATAAGCACTAAACCCACCGTTTACCTGGTCAAACCTTAGGACCACAACCAAAATCCTCTCTCGATTCCTTCAATGAACGAGAGGCACACAAATCGAGCGATCAAACCTTCTTACAATTAGGATCGTTTTAAACCTCCCACTTGGTCAAACCGGACCACAACCAAAATCCCCTCTCGATTCCTCCAATGAACGAGAGGTCCACCTTTAAATCAAGTGAACAAACCTTCCTATAGTTAGGGTCACCTCAAACTCTCGCTTGGTCAAACCTTCCTACAGTTAGGACCAAAACCACGATTTACTCTCGATAAACGAGAAATTCATCTTTAGTTCGGTAATCAAACCTTCCGACAGTTAGGGTTATCCGAATCTTTTCGATTCTCGGAGTGGAAATCCCACTCTCAGTTTCACCTTTCCGGATTCTGGGGGTGGAGATCCCACCTCGAGTCTCCTTTCCAGCTGAAGATAGAATATAAAATTCTTCTTCAGTGTCGGGAGATAGAATATAAAATTCTTCCTCTCCCATTTCGGGTTCGTCTTTGCCCCAAGAGAAGACACCACCTTTTTCAAATCCCAAAATCTGTGCCTCACAGGTATAGGAAGTTTATCCCGAATCCTAAGCAGGGATAAGTCTGCGCCTAACACGCGCTGCCGGTTTAGTCTTTTTCCGTACAAAAAGACACCAGAGTTTGATTCTGGGGTATTCTATCCTGAAACCTAAGCAAGGATAAGTCTGCGCTTAACCCGCGCTGCCGGTTAGTTCCTAACCGTTAAAAAGAACACTCGTCCGCATATTCAACATTGCGGCAGGTCGTCATTAATAACACCAAAATCCATGCCTTACACGCATGGGGAATTTCATCCTGAATCCTAAGAAAGGATATGCCGACGCCTAACACGCGTCGCCGGTTTAGTCTTTCCCCGTAGAAAAAGACACCAGAGTTCGATTCTGGGGTATCTCATCCCGAAGCCTAAGTAGGGATAAGTCAACGTCTAATACACGTTGCCGGGTAGCCTATTCCCGTAGCAATGGCAAAGTCTACGTATTCGAAGTCGTAGCATCAAGTCTAAGGGAGTTCATTCCTTTAGCACAACGTCACATGCGGAACGGATTTAGACAATCCACATGCTAGCCCGACTCAAACGGTAGTCGGTAAAGGCTAATCAAATCCGTTAAAGGCTTGGGGTTAGCCAAAAATCCTAAAGTCAACGCCTAACACGCGTCGCCGGGTAGTCTATTCCCGTGAGAAAGACGAAGTCTACGTATTCAATATCGTAGCACTAAAAGGGTTAACTCTTTTAGCTTAACGTCACATGCGGAACGGACTTGAACAATCCGCATGCTAGCCCGACTCAAACGGTAGTCGGTAAAGGCTAATCAAATCCGTTGATGGCTGAGGATTTGCCAAAAATTCTATAACTGCGAGTCATTGACGCATCAACTCCCCTAGTTGGTCTCGTGACTCGAGCACCCAACAAATTCAGGACAAAATCCACACATGCAGATGAATCAACTTTAACAGTTGGTCCTGCAACCCCAACATTCGAGACCGCGATGCTCCAATACCTTAAGAGCTTGAAAAGTATACGAGTATAAACTGCTTCTTAAGACTCCAATAAACATATGAGTATAAACTGTGTCAGACGCCGGACAATGCGTCGCAATGAAGCTTGGACGCCGGACAACGCGTCACAATGAAGCTCAAACGCCGGACAACGCGTTTTAAATGGAGATTCAACGCCGACGACCGATGGTCAGTTCTATGTTGAAATTACCAACTCGAGCTAAAAAGTCAGAAAATCGAAAATCGACTTCAAATTCAAAATTCCAACAGACGGTCAGACAATAAATGCAGCACCGGAACCTTTATAGACATTCGACAAAGCACCGAACAGTCTGAAGGACTGAAGGAATCAAGAATGGAAGCCACTCCAAATATCCAGTCGTAACCAATCGAAGGATGGGACAATCATATCCAAAGTATTCCAGACTCTTCTATAAAAGAACGAGGCTAAAATACTTTGGAGGGGGTATCTGCAGGCGTATAAAACTGCCTATAGGTCCCTTAACACAGCTCGACAACGCCGATTCGACGAACCGACCATCGGGCGACGTATGCAGACACGATTGTTAGTCCACAACACCGAAGCCAAGTGATACGCGACAAAACGGATTAACGAGGCTAACGAACCGCACGCAAACAACGGAATAAATCCACTCACGTGCGGAATCAAGCTAACGGGTTGAAGAGTCAACGAGTCATCCAACCAAGGGCGGACTCGGATGAATCACGACCGACGGATCAAAGCTTGGCCTTTGATCCCGAGAAGGCTATTATTTCCTTGGTGAAATAGTACCCACCGGCTGTTATTTCCTTCGTGAAATAACACCCATCATACCGTGTAGATCCGACCGGATCTAGATCGCGCAGTGGTCCATGGATTAACCCCGGCGCAGGCGAAGAACCCACAAAAGCGAGTGACCGCAAAACAGGAGCTCGCGATTCGTTCGACATAAAAGGAAAGTTGTAAATCTTTTTATTTTTCTTTTGATTTCGTTGTAACCGGATCTTATATAAAGACCGGATCTTTGTAATCGATAAACTATTACAAGAGTGTGCAATGGAATCAATGAAAGACACGATTTTTCCCGCGAACAACTAAAACGTCCTTAGGAGAAAACCCCCCAAAATTACTCATTTGTCTTTTACAGGTAACATACGCCTTTCCCCAATTGAGGGTGTTTTCTCTCAAAAAAATTTAAGCTATTTACAGATTACATATTTGGGGGGAGTGGAGTTTAAAGTCCAGGTGGGTTTGTGGGACACCCTAAAGTTTGAGGTAGTTATGTGAGATATAAAATGTTCAGAGGAATTATGTGCAAACCCCCCAAAATTCAGGTGGGATTGTCAAGCTAACTGTAATAATAGCTATTGTTCATTGTGCAAACAGTAATTTTTATCATTCATTTGTTGCCTCACAACGAGCTTTGACTCCAATGACACTCAGACCTCGTTATCCACCGTCAGAAAGCCCCAACGTCGTTTTGCCACTACTTCCTCTTCCCGATCAATGACAACCGCTCTGTCGCTTCCTCTTCTCTAAGACTCCACCTCCGATGCCAGCCTAAAATCTTCTATATAGATGCATGTCAATCATAGAAACAAGTGTTTGCATGTGATCTATATTTGACTTTGTTCTGCCTCATGTGTTGTGTTTGTGTGATTTCTGGCTGTAACTACACTGATACGGTTGCTTCTTTCTAAGAATCATCTATAGTTCCATGTTTTCATCAGTAAGTTTCAAAGTCTGTTGGCTAAAACCCACCTAGTATTTCTCTTGTTGGGTGGTTCCACGTGTCGTTCTGGCTCCAGTGTAGGTTTCTATGCCTGTGTAAGTCTCCTAGTTGTGTCTCTGCTAATCTGCCTACACACATGTGACACACTTCCCATGCTCTAAATTTGGCTATTTCAAAAAATTTGTCTCAAGTCTACTCTTTTTGTTATGTCTGTCTACTCTGTCATCCTATTGCCTTTCATATATCCGTTTTGACGACTCCCTCGATTTTCTTTGATCATCAGAAGGTTCCATTCAGCACTACGATCAAGGTGAATAGCGAGAAATATATTCTCTGGGTCCAAGCCTTGAAGATGTTCCTTAGGTCGGGTCTTAACAAAAGCTTTCAAATCTAGCTCCCTGTCACATCTATTAGGCTAAACTTAGGGTATCTTACCACTGCGTAACAAGTTGGACATAATTGATACCTATGCTCGAGCTTGAGGGAAGTCTCATAATAAGTATTAGATTAGTTCAGTCTATTTTGTTCCTAGGACGCAACTTATAAATTTCTTGCCCTCTACTAAACCTACCATCTATATGTAGGTTGGTGTAGGCGTCAAAAATTCCCTACGGGCTCTCGCACGCAGCTCGAAGCAGAGAGAAGACGATGAACGTCACTATCCGAGTCACCGAAGCTTAATTAACGTCGATGAGCGCATGAAGCAAGTCGACGAACCATGTGAAGCAAAGAAATTGCAGAATAACGAAGATACAAACTGATCGGGAGCTACGCTTCACTTACGAAAAAACGAAACGCCTCTCGTATCTCGTCTACTCCATGTATGATTCAACCATGGGAGCCTGTAGATCTCCTCGTCGGCTTTCATACGCACTTTGAATCGCGTAATTCTGAGTTCGGACGACGAAGATACGACAGAAACGGACGGGACGCACGAAACAATACCCCGGGCCTTAGCGGAGACACCGCGAGTGTCTCGGCCTTGGCCAAGACACCCCAAGTGTCTCGGTCGTGGCCGAGACACCGCGGGTGTCCGCAGGCTCCAAAAAGCCATTTTACGCAGTTTTGAACCGTTTTTCAACCGTTAACCACCTGGATTTGTTTTAACTGATCTAATATCATCTAAGAACGTGATAAAATGGTTACAACTAAGGATAAGATTAAATCGTTCGTTCTTATCCGAAAACAGGGCTCCTGAAGCCTATAAATACAGCCCTAGGGCATTCATTTACACAGAGCTGGAATTCTCGAGCCTTGGCAAAGCCATGCTGAATCAGAGACTGATGAGCAAAATTTCAGAGAGGAGGAGATCGGATCGAGTTCTTCTACATAAGGAAGAGGAGTTCGTCAGATCCATAGCCCGGTCTCTTTCCTTGATATCGTACCTAGCTGCGATCTCGAGAAGAGTGATTATCTCGCTGTTACCGAGATAATTTTTTCGGTTTCTTGATTCCTTCGCGAATCAACGAAACTCCGGATTGATCTGATTATTCGGTGGTCTACGGATATTAACGTCTCCGGCACAGACAAAGATCCCACAAAAAAGCGATAGGCGATAAACACCTATTGCGTATTGTTTGAAAGAGAGTTGTAATTTTCTTTATTTTTTTTATTGTGTAAGATCTTATAAAAAGATCGTCTTTTTCGAACTTATTGTAACGACTAAAGTTGTAATGAGTTATACAATGAAGAAAACAATTTTCTTCCCAAACAGTTGGTATGCTAACTAATAAATGTCTCTCAATTTTTCTCTCTAACATGTCTAAATTGTGTCAATTCTTAAACTAACAAATAGAGATGGCAAAGTGCAAACTATCAGCAACAGGATAAGTCCCACATATAGCTAGTGCTAACAACATACTATTAAGTACTCGATGATACCTGATTGGCATTCCACTTGCATGAGGATAATGAAGTCCTTCGCCTCTCTGATGCGCTAAGTCTTTTTTGTACAGAAGCATCCAAGCATGTCTCCATGGTATCAGTTGCTGCTAAGTGAAATTTTCCCTGGTAGTTTTCTCTGTATATGATGTCTTCATCACTACACCAGAACATAATCATTTTGAGAATGAGCCTTCGTCAAGGACATACACAACAAGCAACAAACACATTGCATCCCAAATTTTTGGGCAATTCTATCTGAGTTTAACATTCCAACATCAGCATTAAACAATTTAAAGTTAAACAAAGACAAAAAGTAATGAGATTTTTCTTTTAAAAAAGAATTCACTAGAGGATGCCGGCATTCATACGATGTCATAGGAGGCCTTCTCTCGTACAGGCAATTTGAGATGTTATCACTGATTTTCATCTCATAGTTCCAACAGATCTTATCTATTACACCATCAGATTCTCTAAACCATACTTTTGATTTCTGATTATTGCAGTTTGTAAGTAGCAGCTCTTTCCCACCAGATGACTGCACATGATCTAGGCTTGTAAAGCTTTGGGTATGTGCATGATTCCTTCTCCTATCTTCACTTGCATTAGATGTAGTCGAAACTACAGCAAAAACATCATGAGATAGTGAGCAGGTTCACTTAATATATAACTAAAGAATAGAATTAACTGGATAATACCTCCATGTTATTTGTACTGTAGGAGTTTATCTCCAATAAACTAGGATTAGTTATGAGATTGTATGTTGTCATATCAATATTCCTTAGATCTCCTCCAAACATAAGAGGAGATTTTGCCATAGACCAAAGAGTCACCTGTTTGACAAAATTGCTTATCAGAATCATTACAATCTCAGTTTTATGTAAGTGACATAGTAAACATAAGAACATAAAATCTATGCACCTGGGCTCTCTGCTCCTCAAGGGTGAGACTACAGTTTCTATGAGGACCTTGTTGAACACCTGTTGTAAGAAAAATATGTAGTTTAGTATTTTGTTAAGTTTAGATAAGTTGATTGCATCACTAAGTTCTTAGAAAACTTAAACCATGATGATTTAGTACGTAACAAAAATGAGTGCAGAAAGAACTAGAATATATGCAAATCTGCTGAAGGAACTTCTGCTAATGTATGAAAACTGAAAATAGCAGGTTTGCACTATTTTCAAACAGATGCAAAGCATCAGAAATACTAGACAATCTCGTGAATTTGTATTTTAAAGTTAGGAAATAATGTTGTTCAGATGCTACATGAAGTTAATTGTGAATATTGTCCTTGATAGCTTTTTTGTCTATCAACATCAATTGGATTCCCAAATATGTGTAACAAAGTCGCAACTGTCAGTAACTTATAACAAATGATTATAAATTATTACATAGTATATCAAATAAAGACTATATTATCCTTAAAAAAAAAAATCCTAACTAACTTGCCTAATATTGGGGTCAATTCAAATCTTTCTGATTATCATGCATCACCAAATGTTTGGTGAATCTTCCATGAAGCCTTCTTCTCCAACTGAATCAAGTTTATTGGCAAAATCTTTCATGATGGTGAGGATGATTAACTATTGCAACCCGAATACATGAGAAGCAAAAACTAGCAGGATATTGAACTGAAGCCCAAAGCGTTTCTGACCTAAGATATTTGTAATAAAAATTTTGAGAATAATCCCCTCTAGAAAAGACCAAATAAAGTTTTTTAAAATCCTTTTTTGAATTTCTTACAGGTAGATTTTCAGCTGGTAATTTTCTTAAGGCTAACATTTTGCTCACTTTGAAAAATAAAACACGAAGAAATATATCAAGTGTTGAACTTCTCACATCTGATTTAATTTTTAAGTTTCTTGTGCAGCATGCCCTGCTGGGCATAAACTTCAACAGTCTAATTTATGACTGGGGTCATCCAGTGGTTTACATTTAACTATATCCTAACAGCTATCTTCTCATAGTAAATACAGAAAATAGAGGACCTTCTCATGGAAGAAGATATCTTGTCAATATGATCTTTGAGGAGAATAAGCTAAGATCTCTTGTCAGATATTCTTTCCTATGTTGTGGAGCCCTCGCACTCCCACCACACGGTAAAGCACATCAGCGAACCAAGTAACGCTTTATGTCTATTGTTTTTTTGCCTCATCTTTTCTTTTATTTACACTTTCCTCCTCCTTACGCTTTTCTCCTTTAATATTATGTTGCATATAATATCCATCAATTTCCACTGTAAGTTCTTAATGTGTCACATAATAGGATACTTTAAAACCAAGGTATTCAAGGTTTTGACTGCAAATTTCAAGCATAGAAATTTGACAGGCAGCAGGAGTTTGGTTTATAGAAAAGCCCAAAGGCTCTTTTTTGCTCAAGATAATAATCATATGGTATTGTAAGGAAAGGTTCAGAGGATTTAATAGTCTGTAATTCAGTTGTAACAGCTTCAGTGAGGTTTAACTTATATAGTTATAATAGAGAGAACTTAAATAATTATGGTAAAGTTAGGCTTTTATTCATGGAGAAATGACTATCTGGAAGGAAATAAAAAGCAATTGTATGGGAAATGTAAGGATATAATTGTATAGGAGCATCTATAATAGTTTAAAAACATCATCAGAAACCTGCCAAATATTCAGATATCAGCATTATGGTGCCATATTTTTACTGTGTTTTACTTAATAAAAACTTATTACGTGACCAGAGAAAATAAAATTGAATACAATAATTTCATCTACGAACATCAACTTACCTGGATCAGTAAGCTGTCCAAGTGGTAGCATGTCTAAGTCAGGCCACGACCTTCCATGCAATCCCTGTGCTCCAATTTTTTTAGCAGCAGCGAAGTCCCTATAAAAGGACCAAATACAGGTAACGTGTAAATAGAAGTAACAACAATACAAAGATAAAGAGAGTTTGGTTCTATGATTAGAAATCCATTACTAGGCAATTAACTGAAAATATAAACAAAATGATGCAAAGGAAAATGATAGGGCTATATAGTACACCTTGCAACATTAAAATGATAAGCCACATCTGCCCATTTATCCCAATCATCACCGGTTACTCTGTACATATCAACATGCTCACTGATGCCCTCAGCCATGGATGGAGTCACACTTGTTCCAGGAGAGAGAGAAAAAAGAATAGCACGATCAAGTTCCTCCAAAAGCTGCAGAGGCAACACATGTGCTGATTCCCAAAAGGCCCCTCTTCTTGAAATAAACACAAATATTTTATGAAAGGAACATGTACCTCCGAGACCACAAGTATTTGTTTTGTATCCAAATCATCTCCAAACACACAGTCCAGTTTAACTGGAAAATAAAAATAAAATAGCAAGTCAAATGAAACAAGAATCAAGATAAAAGATAAGGTAATTAAAATGATTGTCCCACTTGCTTCATATACCTAGTTCTTCAGAAATCCAGAAGAAAGGTATTCTAATGTAAAATATTACCAGCTAGCTAGCTAGCTTTATAAACAAGCACTAATCTAAAAATATGTTGGTCCTCTAAGGGTATTTTGTTTTTCAAGAAAACTTTTCTATATCACTAAGTGCATGATCTATATCACTAAGTGCATGACTTTATGCCTGTCCTTTAAGATTTTCATTTGCACCATACCAAAATCAACACCCCATTCTGCATACTGCCAGTACAAAGACCTTAGGAAAGCTCTTCCAGCTCCTAAATCCGTATTGACACTCATAAACCCTTTCAACCATGCACAACTCTTGTCTCTCATTCCGATCTCATCTGCATGCCATTCTCGCTCAGCCTCCCGATAGCCTCCTCCCTGGATAATGAAAAAGGAGAACGTGGCCTTTAATTAGGAACAAAAACGGTACATACGTATTTATTAAATGTAGAGTATCAACTTAAGCCATTTCAGAATGGTGATAGTAAAATAGCATGGAATTTTGGAAAACTCTAAATAATCATGATGACCGGAAGTATACCAATGATTGTTTACTCGAGTGTATTACCCCTAACAACTCTAATGAAGACTACCCATTTTAACTGTACATGATTTCAGAAGTATAATTTGATTCATTTTCTTTGTTACAATGTAGTACTAACGGATAAATTATCTTTTAAAATATCCTACATTTTGGTAAAGATAAAATGTTCTGAATCTCTAACAACTTTCAAAGAAAAAATGCTGACAAAAAACATGGAGCCAAAGGAGGAAGTATACCTTCAATACATCTAAGATTGGTGTCTTGGCCTTGACTGCCTGAGCACTGATTCCTCTCATGAGATGAATACCAAACTTCAAACCCATATCATGAACCTTTCTTGAAACTTCCTTAAACCCTTTCCCCCCTCTAGAAGACGGCCACCTATCTGGGTCAGGGATCATCCGTCCCCATTCGTCAATGTTATCATACCCTATAGAATCTAAGTTAACTCCATCCACATTCTTCCGGTACCACAAGAAATCCACCACAACATACTACAAACAAATCAAAATACAAAGCACTTTAAACTAGGTATCATTATATAAGGGTAAATTTCACAGAACACCCCTTCAATTCGGTTGTTTTTGAGATAACCCCTTAACTTTAATAATTTCACTAAACCCCCTTAAGTTTGACTGTTTTTGAGATAACCCCCTAAACTTTAGAAATGCCACCTGACCCCCTTAAATTTCGGCAGATAACCCCCCTAACTAACACTGTTAGACCAGACGGTGAATGTGAAAACCACCAAAATGCCCCAAGTGAAAGAAAAAAAAAACCTTTCATGTCCTTTTAAAATAACGACAATTTTTACAAAACCCCAAGTTAGGCTTAGGGTTTTAATAATTAATTTGATTTAATTTCATAATTAGAGTGTTAATTTGAAAAGGGTGTTTTTATCTTTTTATCACTTCATCCAAGACAGTCAGGGGGTTAGTTGAAAAATTGGAAATGTTTGGGGTTTCTGAAACACCCCAAACATAGTGGGTTTAGTGACATTTTTAATATTTAGGGTAAAATCGGCCAAACTTAAAGTGGGTTTTGTGACATCTTTAAACTTAAGGGAAAGACGGTAGAAATTAAGGGGGTTTGTGGAATTTACCCTATTCATGATGACCAAAATTTGCTGGCGTTCTAACCTGATATCCATGAACAAGTAGCTTATCAGCCGCAAATTTTGCATTGTCAAGGAACTCTTGTTCACTGATGATCCATGAAAAAGAATCATAAGAGTTCCATCCTCGAGGTGGCAAGGCAGTAATCTCCCCTTTTATGCTTCTGGCCACACAAAATCCACTGAAACAAACACAACCAAATCACATCCACAAAATTCTACAAGAACAAACAATTGAAATACCAACAAATTGCCATGCAAAACTTTAATAATAGGTAAAATTGAAGTCACAGACCTCCAGATGAAGAGGGCAGAGAAGAAGAAAACCAAAATTGGAGCTTTCATTGCGCCAAGAACTGTGAATTGTTTAATCATCCGTTCGTCCCCCAGCCTTTCAGTCGACTAATAACAGGAACCAACTACTCTCACCAGTGAAGGTGCAGTGATAACGTGATTCATTTTAAGTTAAGATGTTCTCATTCAGTTTGTATTTTCTTAACAAACTTGAATCTATTCGCTCTTTACGCGTGCACCTGGCGGTTTCTTTAGGATGTTGGGTCAGAAGTGACGAGGGCCACAAGATAACGGCTTTGACCAGTGACGCATTGTTTCGCCGGTTTGGTATTGCACATCCTCGATTATCTTAATTGTCTAATTTATGTTCACTATAACTAGTATTTAACACATTCTTTGCACATGATGCATATATATTAAGTAATAATATGATATTAAAATAATTGAATGTCATCTCACATTACATTTGCCCATGACTTTTTCTTGAGACCAACGAAGAGTACTCAAACAGAGTCCCCAGCCATCCACTCGCCATGAATTTATTAACATTTATATTTGTTTCCATCCAAAAAAGGCAATACAATGTTCTTTCTTAATTATTGCCTGTGAAATCTTGTTGACTGCGAGGTGTCCTGGTTACTATAATCAAGAGACTGATTGCACTATCAAAATTCTCACTCCCTCCATTTGTTTCGTTTAATTCTTTTAGTATTTCCTTTTGTGCATTTGAGCATACATATATAGCATAATTTTATGCAACTTTTGTCCAAGTGGAATGTTTATGGAAGTAGATTAGTCGAGAAATAATTAGTGCATGATTAATGAAGAGAATTTGATTGGTCAATAAAAGAATATACATGAATGCTTTAATTATGGATTCATTTTCTCACTAAAATTCATATTAACTACATTATTAGTTGGTTTAGAAGGAGAGATGTCATAAATTACTTTATTAGCTAGAATCAATTATTATATTCCAATAGTTTTTTCATAAAAAATTATTAAGACACAAATTAAACTGAAAACCCAGAAGCATAGCAAAAGATTGTTGTTATAGCCTACAAGCAACTAAGTACTAATCCTTATCGGGAAACCGACATGTGTCCCGCTCCACGCCTAATTAGACATAATCAAAGACGGACTGCTCGAGCTACTTTTACGGTCGACCCAACGGACCGACAACCTGCGTAGCCGACTTAAAAAGGTGGTGTTTTTCGGCCTACCCACCAAATCGACGTTACAGGCACCCGTGTTGGCCTTCTTGTTTTGATGATGTTTAACGAACAATTTACTTCTAATGTTGTTTGTCTAATGTTTGTGTTTTCGTATTTATTCTAGGCAAACAACGAGTTGGAGGTTGGATGGAATCAAGCTTTCACGATCATATCCAATGGAGGTTGGCGGAATAGTGGAGTGAAGCCTTGCTATGAAGTTAAAGATCCAATTACAAGCTTAATCCAAGTTTACCAAGTTGAGCTACAATGAAGATCAAGATCAAGCTTGGGTAATTTAGTTTAGGAGTTTATATTATGTGTGTTAGTACCTTAAGCTCAATATAATATACACACACATTTATTGGTTTCCATGTATATATATAGTTATATATATACATATATGTTTTGGGTTGATAATTTTCAAGTTTTAATATGAAACAATTTAATATAATTAGAAAACATATTTTTGTTTCATACTTATATGCATATATATGATTTCATCAATATCAATTTTATTTAGTTCAATGAAATCATGTTTTAGTGCATTATATGTGTATTTTGATAAAATACTATATTCATTGTTTATAGACTTCATAACAATACCTTACATCTTTCTTCAAGTCTATAAAATCATTTTGTAATGTTTTAAAACATGGTTAAGCTAAAATGTCAAAACTCGTATGTTTACACTTTCATGTTTTGGACTATTTTGCAAAATGATGATATTTCTCATTTGGTAAGTCCTTTTAGAAAACCAGTTTTTGTAGCATGTTTATCATGTCTACAATCATTCCCCAAAGTTTTATATTTTTCTGAATTTATTTGATATTTTTAAACAGGGTTTTAAAATCAGCATTTTACTTTCAAACCTGTAATTTGACATATATCAGTTTGCAGTCGACCGCTAGTAGTTAATTTTCATACTATGTCTTTTTATGGCTCCCCCCCCCAGAAACTTTCACGGTCGACCGCCACAGTCGACCGACTGCTTTCAAAAGCCTTTTTACTGTTTTTTTGCTTACGGTCGACCACCGCGGTCGACCGCCGAACTCATCATTGCATTGCGACGGCTATTTTCTGATTTGATTTTCTGGGGCTATTTTGGTCTTTTTAAGGTTTTTTTGGCTGATGTTTTGAGTGGGTATAAATACCCCATTGTCTTCAGCTCTTCAACAACTAAGAGAGGGTTTTAAACCAAGTTTAAAAGAGTTTCATCAAGGGTTTAAGTTTTTTGTTTAAGTGTGTTTAAAAAGCTTTTAAGCATTTGAGAGTTTGATTTTGGGAAATCAATTTCACAAGAGCATGAGGAGATTATCTATTGGTGTTTGAGCATCCAACCATCCTTCCTCAATCTCTTGATCTATTGAGAAATTTTCTAAACTCTATTTCTAGCTCTTTTATATATATTTGATTATCATTGTTATTAAGCTAGAATTATATTGAGTTTAGTTTTGATTTATTTCTCTTTGCTTACACACACACAACCATTGAGCTTATTGTATTTACATTCATAGTATAATTGGGTTGTGGGATTGTGTAACCTAGAGAGTGAGCTTACATTGAGTTCTCATCTATTGTAGAGAACAAATCATTTGTTATATTATGAGATTGTAAAGTTTTCGGTTAGCTAGAAAACCGAGTGTGAAGTGGAGATATCCTCGAGATGAGGAGCGGAGACGTAGGTCGTGGGGACCGAACTCCGTGAATAAAATTGTGAGGTGTAAACGTTATTCAGGTGAGCGTAGAAAACCCGGTTGTGATAGTGGATTTCTCCCCGGGAGTGGGGAGCGGAGACGTAGGACAGAAAGTCCGAACTCCGTGATCATTTGCTTGTGTTTGCATTGTCTTTGGCGTACTTAATTCTTCTGTTCATATCTTATATCGCCATTGTTCTTTTGCTTATTTATATTGTCCTCTATATTGTTTCACCCTTGTGTTAGTTTATATATCCTCGCATATATTTTACTATATATCTCATTGCTAGAATATTGCTCTTTTTTCATATTGCTTATTCTTGCTTGTAACATATTGTATATCTATCTTGCAAGAATAATTTATTAATTAGTTTTAATTGGCATAAAATCGGATTAGATTAGCATAAGACCCTAATCACCCCCCTCCCCCTCTAGGGTCTAACAACCCTGTTCGCGGGAAAAATTGTTTTCTTCATTGATGTCATTGCACACTCCTTGATAACAGTTAATCGGTTACAAAGATCCGATCTTTTTATAAGATCCGGTTACAACGAGATCAAAGAAAAGATAAAAAAGATTACAACTTTCCTTTCGAACGAATCGCGAGCTCCTGTTTTGCGGTCACTCGCTTTTGTGGGGTTCTTTGCCTGCGCCGGGGTTATCCGTGGACCAACGCGCAATCTAGATCCGGTCGGATCTACGCAGTATGACGGGTATTATTTCGCGAAGGAAATAATAGCCGGGGGGATTAATTCACCAAGGAAATAATCGCCCTAGTTCTCGGGATCAAAGGCCAAGCTTTGATCCGGAAGATGACTACGTAGATCTGAGATCCGGTTCCTCTCGAACTCTTGCCTTATTTGGCGTTGACGATCGCCGAGCACCGGATCTGGATGAGCAAGTCCTCAAAGTCCCAAAGCTTCAATCTTTTTTAATTCTGAGTCTTGAATCCAGCAGAGCTTCGCCTCCAAAATTTCCAACCTTTGAAAATGAACCAAGGGGGGCCTATTTATAGGCAACCCTCACTGTGCTTTGGGATAAAATACCCCAGAATCGAACTCTGGTGTCTTTTTCTACGGAGAAAGACTAAACCGGCGACGCGTGTTAAGCGTCGGCATATCCTTTCTTAGGATTCAGGATGAAATTCCCCATACGTGTAAGGCATGGATTTTGGTGTTATTAATAACCACCTGCCACAATGTTGAATATGTGAACGGGTGTTCTTTTTAGCGGTTAAGAACTAACCGACAGCGCGGGTTAGGCGCAGACTTATCCTTACTTAGGTTTCAGGATAGAATACCCCAGAATTGAACTCTGGTGTCTTTTTTCCACGGAGAAAGACTAAACCGGCAGCGCGTATTAGGCTCAGACTTATCCTTGCTTAGGTTTCAGGATAGAATACCCTAGAATCGAACTCTGGTGTCTTTTTTCCACGGAGAAAGACTAAACCGGCAGCGCGTGTTAGGCGCAGACTTATCCCTGCTTAGGATTCGGGATAAACTTCATAGGATGAATCCTAGATTGATAAATTTTGGAAAAGATCGGTGCGGGAAAGGAAGAATTTTATATTCTATTTCCCGGTCTTCTTTTAGGGTGAAGGCAAACCCGAAAACAAGGAAGGAAGAATTTTATATTCTTATTCCTTGATTCTGGAAAGGAAGAATTTTATATTCTATTTCCAGTGAAAAAGAAACTAGAAGTGGGATCTCTACCCCGAGAATCTGGAAGATCTAGATAAACTTACCTTTTATAGGCTTAGTTATCTAATCGGAAGATGATTTTTTCGTTTATCGAAATGAAATTTCAACTTAGGTTATGACCATGAGAAGGCTTAACCAAAGAGAAAAAGGAGGGAGTTCTTTCGTTTATCGAAAGAGGACTCTGAACTGAAAGTGGACCTCTTGTTCATGGAAAGAGTCGAGAGGGTCAGAAAAACATTTTTGGTGGACCCATTGTCAATTGAAACTGATCAGTGAGGAATTTTGGTGGTGAAAATGATTTTGGGTTATCCTCTAGAATATTAAGTATAATATTCTTCAAGGAACTTCCCGGTAAATGGGTTATCCAGAACGTACTAGGGATAGTACTTTTTCAGGAACTTCCCATTTATTGGCATTAATTGCCTGGCGCCCTCTTGAGTAATCAGGCGATATGCACCGTTTGAATAGACTGTGTCTATTACAAACGGTCCTTCCCATTTGGGTTCGAATTTACCTTTCTTCTTGGAGGTGAGAATTATTGGTCGGCGAGCAGCGAGGACCAGATCTCCTTCCTTGAAGCTTCTCTGTCGGACTCTTTTGTTAAAAGCCCTTGACATCCTGGCTTGGTAAAACTCGATGTGTTGTTGAGCCTCCAAACGCTTTTCATCCAGCCTCTCGAGCTCTTCGAGACGCTTCTGATGTTGTTCCTCCGTCGTCATCTCCGTTGCGAGGGCGATCCGAAGGGACGGAATCTGAATTTCCAGCGGTAGCACAGCTTCACATCCGTATACCAGCGAATACGGGGTAGCTCCCGTAGGCGTGCGTATGGTGGTGCGATAAGCCCAGAGTGCTTCACCGAGTTTATCGTCCCAGTCTCGTTTATTGGTCTTCACGAGCTTGGACAAGATCTTAATGATCGTCTTGTTAAACGCCTCCGCTAATCCATTCGCGGCGGGATAATAAGGTGTTGATGAAACATCTTCAATTTTGAACTTGTCGCAGAATCTGACGAAGGCATTGCTTATGAACTGTGGACCGTTGTCATGAATGATCCTTCTTGGCACGCCGTGTCGGTAAATGACATGATGCTTGATGAAATTGATGACGTTGTTCGTCTTCACTTCTCTAAGCGGAATCGCTTCAGCCCACTTTGAGAAATAATCTGTGATCGCGAGGATGAACCGATCACCTTTGACTGAAGGGGGAAAAATAGGACCGACTATGTCCATGCCCCAAGTCTCGAACGGCCAAGACGTGGTTGACGTGTGTAAATGCTCTGGTGGTTGGTGCATATAATTTGCATGTACTTGACAGGCATGACATTCTCGGGCGTATTCGATTGCGTCACGAACCATCGTTGGCCAAAAATATCCCATTCTCCTGATGCGATCATACAGTTTGGGACCGGGCTGATGCGCACCACATTCTCCTTTGTGTGCTTCCTTAAGAACTTCTTCTGCTTCTTTGTTCGAAAGGCAACGGAGTAACAAACCATCGTACCCTCGTCGGTATAACGTACGGGTCTCGGTATTATAGAAGAATCTTGGTGCTCTTCGGTGGATTGATTCCCTTTCTTTTACATCCTCTGGCAAAATACCATATTGGACGTAGTCAATGATGGGAAAACGCCAATCTCGGGACTCAGACCCAATTTGAGTTGAATTCACCTCTTTGGCGTTCACGTTTCTATCCTCTTCTTCTTCAATCTCCGTACTGTATATGGGTACGCAGAGTTGATGCGTCCGTACTGTGACTAACAGCTCAGCTTCGGGAGGCTGTGCCAGTGATACTGCTAGTGCCGCCAGTGCGTCTGCATAAGCGTTCTGGAGACGAGGGATATATTCGATGAAGAATTCTTCGAAAGATTCTGCCATTTTGATGGCTTCCTGGTGGTACGGGATCAGGTCTTGATTCCTGACTTCATACTCACCGCGAACTTGGTTGACAATCAATTGCGAATCTCCAAAAGCTTCGAGATATTCGACCCAGCTCCTTGGCGAAACTGAGTCCAATGAGAAGCGCATTGTACTCGGCTACGTTATTGGAGCACGGACTAGTCAATGAATAAGCCCGAGGCATCACATGCTTCCCCGGGGAGATTAAGACAACTCCTACCCCGGAGGAAACTGTAGAACCTCCCGGGGTCATTACCCTATTAACTTCCCTTGAGGCACCATCGAAATATAATTGCAACACTTGTTGGTGCGACGTAGTGTTAACCTCGTGGGTTTCGTCCGGCAAGTCATCATATACTTCTGCCGTATCTGTGGTCGGGTTTGCTGCCAAAAGATCGCAAATCGCTTGTCCTTTGATCGACTTCTGTTGCTTGAAGTGCAAATCATATTAGGACAAGAGAAGGGCCCATTTCGCTAACCACCTATTCATAGAGGCCGATTGTGTCATGGGTTAACATTGGAAATGACGTAAATCGTCTGTCCAACCAAGTAATGCCGCATCTTTTGCATTGCGAATACCAATGCGAGGCATTCTTTCTCAATCATCGGATATCGAGACTCGACTCCTATCAAGGTCTGACTTAGATAATAAACTGCCTGTTGTAGGCATATAAAATTGCTTATAGGTCCCTTAGCACAGCTCGGCACAAACCGACAAACCAACGAGGCGACGAGATCGACGAATCGCACGCAAGCAACGGGATACATCCATTCGAGCGTGGAATCAAGCCAACAATTCGGGGAATCAACGAGTCATTCAAACAAGAGCGGACTCGGATGAATAACGACCAAATCAAGATCGGTTTCGGACTCGAACTCAGAAGTGGATTTACTGCCAAATCAGGAATCCGACTTACTGCCAAATCAGATCAACGAATCAGAATCTAAGTCAACACAGCGCAAAACGACGGAAAACCCAACACCTAGGGGGCTCGGCCAAAGCCGAGCCACCCATAGGTGGCTCAGCCTAAGCCGAGCCACCCATGGGTGGCTCGGCCCAGTGCCGGCCACCCATAGGTGGCCGACACTGTTCTGTGCGCGGGCACAGTAAAGAGAGCCTATAAATAGGCCAAGGGTTGTTCATTTTCAAAGGTTGGACTTTTGAGAGCCGAAACTCTGCCGGATTGAAGACTAAGCTTAGAATTTTGAAGACTTGAAGACTTGGACATCCAGATCTGATCCTCGGCGAGCATCCACGTCACAAAAGGCAGGAGTTCGAGAGAGGGGAAGAACAGATTTGAGATCTACACGAGATCACACTCCGGATCTAAGCTTGGTCTTAGATCCCGAGATCCGAGCGATTATTTCCTTAGTGAACTAATCCCTCCCGGCTATTATTCCCTTCGTGGAATAATACCCGTCAAATCGTGTAGATCCGACCGGATCTAGATCGCGCGGTGGTCCACGGATTAACCCCGGCGTTGGCAAAGAACCCACGAAAGCGAGCGACCGCAAAACAGAAGCTCGCGATTTGTTCACAAGGAGAAAGTTGTAATTTTTCTTTATTTTCTTTTTTTTTTGATTTCGTTGTAACCGGATCTAAAAAAGACCGGATCTTTGTAACACAAAAAGTTGTTATTTTGAGAACACAATGACTTCAATGAAAGCTGCAATTTTCACCGCGAACAATCTGGCGACCACAGTGGGAGCCAACGATCTCGCTGCCGAGATCATCACGTCGCTCAATCCCGGTCGTGGAGGAGGTCGAGTATGAGTTCGACCAAGCCAAGTTCGAGGAGTTCGTGTCCTCGTCCGGATCTACCCCCCCCCGCAAGTCCAAGAAGTTCTCCTCCAGGAGAAAAGTTCATTGGTTCGAAGAAGCTCGGAAAGCCAACGAAGCTCTCACCCCAGCTGACGCCAAAGTCGCGTCGGGTGAAGTCCTGCCGACCTCCAACCAGGTCAACCCAACTCCTGCCAACGCCTCCACTGTTGAAGGCGTTGTGACTCTCTCAAAGAGAGCCCGCCAGAGGCGACGTCAACTTCGAAGAAGCTCGGAAAGCCAACGAAGCTCTCACCCCAGCTGACGCCAAAGTCGCGTTGGGTGAAGTCCTGCCGACCTCCAACCAGGTCAACCCAACTCCCGCCAACGCCTCCACTGTTGAAGGCGTTGTGACTCTCTCAAAGAGAGCCCGCCAGAGGCGTCGTCAACGCCTTGCGCAGCAACTCGCCAAGGCGATGGAGTCTACAGACGGATTCTACTACAACGCGGACCTGAAGAACAGAAGAGGCAAACAGCCTCAACCACCAATGAACGGCGACTCCTCCAAGCCGCCAAAGAACGAATGGGTCCGCGCGTCAAACGACCGTTCGACGCTTGAGGAGAGTATTCGCAAGCGCCGCGCGATGTCAGCACAGGCACGGGCTAAAGTCCAGGAAGCCCGTGTAAGACTGCAAAAGGAGGTGACGAAGAAGCCACCACCAACCCGCCAAGTCTGGAAGCCGAAGTCTGAAGTGGCGACTCAGGCCAAAAAGCAACCAGTGCAGCCTTCTAAGCAAGGTCAAACTCCGGCGAATCAACCCAAGTCGCCGTTAATTCCTATGGCTACTCCGGGAGATCATGCAGAATCATCCCGAAGGAGGAAGCCAGTTTTGGAGCACCTCAGTCCAGTTCCCGACGAGAGAGGCAAAGTTCCAGTTCACGAGCGTTTGGGCCCAATGAAGAAGCCCAGAACGACTCAACACGTTGGGGGTCGCCG
>NC_033802.1:49778263-49798988 GCF_001876935.1 Asparagus officinalis | reverse complement strand
GATGGAAACATTATCATCTGATAGTGATAGTGTTATACCTGAGAAGTCGTGCCCGCACACGATAGGTTACTCCGACTGTCAAAATGACTAGTTGTACTATCGTGCTGGGGGTACGAATAGAACCAGGAAGAGGAGTCCCCGAGAACAGGAAATTCAATGTCCCTGTTCCAAACTCATTCGGGCGGTATTGTCTGAATGCAACTGCATCAAGGCGGTCCCCGAAAGAGTTTCAGTTTTTGAAAGACTCAGTGCAGAGACGCCAAAACCCAGGCCTAGGCGTTTTCAACGAAGAAGAAGGATGATTGAAGACGGAGAATTTCCGAGGGTCACCACCAACATGACGAGCAAAGGGACATCGGCACGAGAAGATTTCGAGTCGATTCTAAGAGCCTCCCGACCTAGAACCCGTCTACAGTCTGGAACCATCGAACGAGCAACCTATGGTAGGGTTCGGACAAGACGCCCTTCAGAAGATGAAGAATCTGATGCCGGCTCCGCGGTGGCATCAGATAATACAGTATCCAGCGAGGGACAACCCCGCGAGGCCCTGATGATAAGTGCGGAGCAGATGGCCAAGATGCTTGAAGACGCTTTGGCTAAGCAGAAAGAAAGTTTCAAATTTGAGATGGAGATGGCCATGCAGCAGATGAGAGAAATGCATGACCAACAGATCCAAGCATTGGCGAACCAACAAGGCGAGCAGAATCATCGTAACCCGATTAATGTGGAAGATGAGGATACAAATGCTCGTAACACCAATGATCCTCCCGTCAACGCAGGGGGTGGTAATGAGAATGCTGGCGAAGAAACCGGCGAAAACCTGAAGATCAAGAACCTCGAGAGCAAAATCAACACACTAATTTCCGCTCAAGAGACGAAGAAAACAGGCATTCCTTGCCCATACCCAAGAGAATGGGAATCGATCCCATATCCGGCGAAGTTTAATCTAATTAACTTCACGCCGTTTAATGGGATGGGTTCACCTACCCAGCATTTGATTTACTTCAAATCGCATTTGGGGGTGATCTCTGGTAATGAGCCTCTGATGGTGCGGTCATTCGTCGGCACTCTTCGCGGAGCCGCCTTCGATTGGTATCGCCGCCTCAAGCCAGGCAGCGTAAACAGCTGGGATGACATGGAGACCAAGTTCCTGGCCAACTTCTTCGACGACGACACCGAGATATCTATCGGATCGTTGCTCGATGAGAAGCAGAAGGACGGAGAGTTAGTCGATACCTTCGTCAAAAGATTCCGGAACAAGGCGATGAATTGCCGGGACCCGATCACAGAGGAATTCATCCTCCAAACTTGCCACAACAACCTTGCGTTGGACGTGTTGGAAGCAATGGGAACAGCACCGTCTGACACTTGGAAGGATCTGAAGGCCCGAGGGGAGCAGGCTGAGCGATTCCTTAGAAGGAAGAAGGCCGAGAGGAACCAACCGACGGTTAATCCGCTGGACTCAAATTTCGCCTCTCGTGGTAAGGGCAAAACACCTGCAGCTACTGGTGGTGCTAATCAAGCGTCACAACAGCAATCCCGAAGGCAGCAAAAGACTTCGGGTCCGAGACTCCAAAGAGAGTATTCCTTCAAGGACGAAGACGTTCCAGCCATCTTCGAATCCCTCCTTGAAGGTAACAAGATCAAGCTACCACCTATCACAAATCAGGAGGAAGCTGACAACACTACGGACCCAAAGTACTGTGCATACCACAGGAGGGTCGTTCATCCCACCAAGGATTGCTTTGCTCTCAAGAATAGCATTCAGACCTTGGTTGAAGCCGGCGTCATAACGCTAAGGTAAGCCAATTGAGAACGGCAAAACTCCAAAGAGTATACGAGTATAAACTGTTTCTCAATCCTCCGACCGGTATAAGAGGTTAAACTACTCCCTGATACTCCAATAGGTATATGAGTCTAAACTGTTTCCCCACTTTTGACGGGAAGTTCCTGGAGAATATTAAGCTAATATTCTTAAGGATAACCCGGTTAGTTAACTGATAATAATGTCCGAACCAGTTCCGCAGAGGAAACTGGGGGTGGACGATTTATGTAACGGGAAGTTCCCAAAACCACAGCAATGTAATGAATAAGAACTCCCATTCTCACCATGTCTATGCACTCAACACTCTCTCTGTTAGAGTCTGGACGTAAAGTACCCACTTGGTCAAACCTTCTTACAGTTAGGACCACAGTCAAAATCCCCTCTCGATTCCCCCAATGAACGAGAGGTCCACAAATTGAGCGATCAAACCTTCCTACAGTTAGGATTGTCTCAAAACACCCACTTGGTCAAACCTTCTTACAGTTAGGACCACAGTCAAAATCCCCTCTCGATTCCCCCAATGAACGAGAGGTCCACAAATTGAGCGATCAAACCTTCCTACAGTTAGGATTGTCTCAAAACACCCACTTGGTCAAACCTTCTTACAGTTAGGACCACAGTCAAAATCCCCTCTCGATTCCCCCAATGAACGAGAGGTCCACAAATTGAGCGATCAAACCTTCCTACAGTTAGGATTGTCTCAAAACACCCACTTGGTCAAACCTTCTTACAGTTAGGACCACAGTCAAAATCCCCTCTCGATTCCCCCAATGAACGAGAGGTCCACAAATTGAGCGATCAAACCTTCCTACAGTTAGGATTGTCTCAAAACACCCACTTGGTCAAACCTTCTTACAGTTAGGACCACAGTCAAAATCCCCTCTCGATTCCCCCAATGAACGAGAGGTCCACAAATTGAGCGATCAAACCTTCCTACAGTTAGGATTGTCTCAAAACACCCACTTGGTCAAACCTTCTTACAGTTAGGACCACAGTCAAAATCCCCTCTCGATTCCCCCAATGAACGAGAGGTCCACAAATTGAGCGATCAAACCTTCCTACAGTTAGGATTGTCTCAAAACACCCACTTGGTCAAACCTTCTTACAGTTAGGACCACAGTCAAAATCCCCTCTCGATTCCCCCAATGAACGAGAGGTCCACAAATTGAGCGATCAAACCTTCCTACAGTTAGGATTGTCTCAAAACACCCACTTGGTCAAACCTTCTTACAGTTAGGACCACAGTCAAAATCCCCTCTCGATTCCCCCAATGAACGAGAGGTCCACAAATTGAGCGATCAAACCTTCCTACAGTTAGGATTGTCTCAAAACACCCACTTGGTCAAACCTTCTTACAGTTAGGACCACAGTCAAAATCCCCTCTCGATTCCCCCAATGAACGAGAGGTCCACAAATTGAGCGATCAAACCTTCCTACAGTTAGGATTGTCTCAAAACACCCACTTGGTCAAACCTTCTTACAGTTAGGACCACAGTCAAAATCCCCTCTCGATTCCCCCAATGAACGAGAGGTCCACAAATTGAGCGATCAAACCTTCCTACAGTTAGGATTGTCTCAAAACACCCACTTGGTCAAACCTTCTTACAGTTAGGACCACAGTCAAAATCCCCTCTCGATTCCCCCAATGAACGAGAGGTCCACAAATTGAGCGATCAAACCTTCCTACAGTTAGGATTGTCTCAAAACACCCACTTGGTCAAACCTTCTTACAGTTAGGACCACAGTCAAAATCCCCTCTCGATTCCCCCAATGAACGAGAGGTCCACAAATTGAGCGATCAAACCTTCCTACAGTTAGGATTGTCTCAAAACACCCACTTGGTCAAACCTTCTTACAGTTAGGACCACAGTCAAAATCCCCTCTCGATTCCCCCAATGAACGAGAGGTCCACAAATTGAGCGATCAAACCTTCCTACAGTTAGGATTGTCTCAAAACACCCACTTGGTCAAACCTTCTTACAGTTAGGACCACAGTCAAAATCCCCTCTCGATTCCCCCAATGAACGAGAGGTCCACAAATTGAGCGATCAAACCTTCCTACAGTTAGGATTGTCTCAAAACACCCACTTGGTCAAACCTTCTTACAGTTAGGACCACAGTCAAAATCCCCTCTCGATTCCCCCAATGAACGAGAGGTCCACAAATTGAGCGATCAAACCTTCCTACAGTTAGGATTGTCTCAAAACACCCACTTGGTCAAACCTTCTTACAGTTAGGACCACAGTCAAAATCCCCTCTCGATTCCCCCAATGAACGAGAGGTCCACAAATTGAGCGATCAAACCTTCCTACAGTTAGGATTGTCTCAAAACACCCACTTGGTCAAACCTTCTTACAGTTAGGACCACAGTCAAAATCCCCTCTCGATTCCCCCAATGAACGAGAGGTCCACAAATTGAGCGATCAAACCTTCCTACAGTTAGGATTGTCTCAAAACACCCACTTGGTCAAACCTTCTTACAGTTAGGACCACAGTCAAAATCCCCTCTCGATTCCCCCAATGAACGAGAGGTCCACAAATTGAGCGATCAAACCTTCCTACAGTTAGGATTGTCTCAAAACACCCACTTGGTCAAACCTTCTTACAGTTAGGACCACAGTCAAAATCCCCTCTCGATTCCCCCAATGAACGAGAGGTCCACAAATTGAGCGATCAAACCTTCCTACAGTTAGGATTGTCTCAAAACACCCACTTGGTCAAACCTTCTTACAGTTAGGACCACAGTCAAAATCCCCTCTCGATTCCCCCAATGAACGAGAGGTCCACAAATTGAGCGATCAAACCTTCCTACAGTTAGGATTGTCTCAAAACACCCACTTGGTCAAACCTTCTTACAGTTAGGACCACAGTCAAAATCCCCTCTCGATTCCCCCAATGAACGAGAGGTCCACAAATTGAGCGATCAAACCTTCCTACAGTTAGGATTGTCTCAAAACACCCACTTGGTCAAACCTTCTTACAGTTAGGACCACAGTCAAAATCCCCTCTCGATTCCCCCAATGAACGAGAGGTCCACAAATTGAGCGATCAAACCTTCCTACAGTTAGGATTGTCTCAAAACACCCACTTGGTCAAACCTTCTTACAGTTAGGACCACAGTCAAAATCCCCTCTCGATTCCCCCAATGAACGAGAGGTCCACAAATTGAGCGATCAAACCTTCCTACAGTTAGGATTGTCTCAAAACACCCACTTGGTCAAACCTTCTTACAGTTAGGACCACAGTCAAAATCCCCTCTCGATTCCCCCAATGAACGAGAGGTCCACAAATTGAGCGATCAAACCTTCCTACAGTTAGGATTGTCTCAAAACACCCACTTGGTCAAACCTTCTTACAGTTAGGACCACAGTCAAAATCCCCTCTCGATTCCCCCAATGAACGAGAGGTCCACAAATTGAGCGATCAAACCTTCCTACAGTTAGGATTGTCTCAAAACACCCACTTGGTCAAACCTTCTTACAGTTAGGACCACAGTCAAAATCCCCTCTCGATTCCCCCAATGAACGAGAGGTCCACAAATTGAGCGATCAAACCTTCCTACAGTTAGGATTGTCTCAAAACACCCACTTGGTCAAACCTTCTTACAGTTAGGACCACAGTCAAAATCCCCTCTCGATTCCCCCAATGAACGAGAGGTCCACAAATTGAGCGATCAAACCTTCCTACAGTTAGGATTGTCTCAAAACACCCACTTGGTCAAACCTTCTTACAGTTAGGACCACAGTCAAAATCCCCTCTCGATTCCCCCAATGAACGAGAGGTCCACAAATTGAGCGATCAAACCTTCCTACAGTTAGGATTGTCTCAAAACACCCACTTGGTCAAACCTTCTTACAGTTAGGACCACAGTCAAAATCCCCTCTCGATTCCCCCAATGAACGAGAGGTCCACAAATTGAGCGATCAAACCTTCCTACAGTTAGGATTGTCTCAAAACACCCACTTGGTCAAACCTTCTTACAGTTAGGACCACAGTCAAAATCCCCTCTCGATTCCCCCAATGAACGAGAGGTCCACAAATTGAGCGATCAAACCTTCCTACAGTTAGGATTGTCTCAAAACACCCACTTGGTCAAACCTTCTTACAGTTAGGACCACAGTCAAAATCCCCTCTCGATTCCCCCAATGAACGAGAGGTCCACAAATTGAGCGATCAAACCTTCCTACAGTTAGGATTGTCTCAAAACACCCACTTGGTCAAACCTTCTTACAGTTAGGACCACAGTCAAAATCCCCTCTCGATTCCCCCAATGAACGAGAGGTCCACAAATTGAGCGATCAAACCTTCCTACAGTTAGGATTGTCTCAAAACACCCACTTGGTCAAACCTTCTTACAGTTAGGACCACAGTCAAAATCCCCTCTCGATTCCCCCAATGAACGAGAGGTCCACAAATTGAGCGATCAAACCTTCCTACAGTTAGGATTGTCTCAAAACACCCACTTGGTCAAACCTTCTTACAGTTAGGACCACAGTCAAAATCCCCTCTCGATTCCCCCAATGAACGAGAGGTCCACAAATTGAGCGATCAAACCTTCCTACAGTTAGGATTGTCTCAAAACACCCACTTGGTCAAACCTTCTTACAGTTAGGACCACAGTCAAAATCCCCTCTCGATTCCCCCAATGAACGAGAGGTCCACAAATTGAGCGATCAAACCTTCCTACAGTTAGGATTGTCTCAAAACACCCACTTGGTCAAACCTTCTTACAGTTAGGACCACAGTCAAAATCCCCTCTCGATTCCCCCAATGAACGAGAGGTCCACAAATTGAGCGATCAAACCTTCCTACAGTTAGGATTGTCTCAAAACACCCACTTGGTCAAACCTTCTTACAGTTAGGACCACAGTCAAAATCCCCTCTCGATTCCCCCAATGAACGAGAGGTCCACAAATTGAGCGATCAAACCTTCCTACAGTTAGGATTGTCTCAAAACACCCACTTGGTCAAACCTTCTTACAGTTAGGACCACAGTCAAAATCCCCTCTCGATTCCCCCAATGAACGAGAGGTCCACAAATTGAGCGATCAAACCTTCCTACAGTTAGGATTGTCTCAAAACACCCACTTGGTCAAACCTTCTTACAGTTAGGACCACAGTCAAAATCCCCTCTCGATTCCCCCAATGAACGAGAGGTCCACAAATTGAGCGATCAAACCTTCCTACAGTTAGGATTGTCTCAAAACACCCACTTGGTCAAACCTTCTTACAGTTAGGACCACAGTCAAAATCCCCTCTCGATTCCCCCAATGAACGAGAGGTCCACAAATTGAGCGATCAAACCTTCCTACAGTTAGGATTGTCTCAAAACACCCACTTGGTCAAACCTTCTTACAGTTAGGACCACAGTCAAAATCCCCTCTCGATTCCCCCAATGAACGAGAGGTCCACAAATTGAGCGATCAAACCTTCCTACAGTTAGGATTGTCTCAAAACACCCACTTGGTCAAACCTTCTTACAGTTAGGACCACAGTCAAAATCCCCTCTCGATTCCCCCAATGAACGAGAGGTCCACAAATTGAGCGATCAAACCTTCCTACAGTTAGGATTGTCTCAAAACACCCACTTGGTCAAACCTTCTTACAGTTAGGACCACAGTCAAAATCCCCTCTCGATTCCCCCAATGAACGAGAGGTCCACAAATTGAGCGATCAAACCTTCCTACAGTTAGGATTGTCTCAAAACACCCACTTGGTCAAACCTTCTTACAGTTAGGACCACAGTCAAAATCCCCTCTCGATTCCCCCAATGAACGAGAGGTCCACAAATTGAGCGATCAAACCTTCCTACAGTTAGGATTGTCTCAAAACACCCACTTGGTCAAACCTTCTTACAGTTAGGACCACAGTCAAAATCCCCTCTCGATTCCCCCAATGAACGAGAGGTCCACAAATTGAGCGATCAAACCTTCCTACAGTTAGGATTGTCTCAAAACACCCACTTGGTCAAACCTTCTTACAGTTAGGACCACAGTCAAAATCCCCTCTCGATTCCCCCAATGAACGAGAGGTCCACAAATTGAGCGATCAAACCTTCCTACAGTTAGGATTGTCTCAAAACACCCACTTGGTCAAACCTTCTTACAGTTAGGACCACAGTCAAAATCCCCTCTCGATTCCCCCAATGAACGAGAGGTCCACAAATTGAGCGATCAAACCTTCCTACAGTTAGGATTGTCTCAAAACACCCACTTGGTCAAACCTTCTTACAGTTAGGACCACAGTCAAAATCCCCTCTCGATTCCCCCAATGAACGAGAGGTCCACAAATTGAGCGATCAAACCTTCCTACAGTTAGGATTGTCTCAAAACACCCACTTGGTCAAACCTTCTTACAGTTAGGACCACAGTCAAAATCCCCTCTCGATTCCCCCAATGAACGAGAGGTCCACAAATTGAGCGATCAAACCTTCCTACAGTTAGGATTGTCTCAAAACACCCACTTGGTCAAACCTTCTTACAGTTAGGACCACAGTCAAAATCCCCTCTCGATTCCCCCAATGAACGAGAGGTCCACAAATTGAGCGATCAAACCTTCCTACAGTTAGGATTGTCTCAAAACACCCACTTGGTCAAACCTTCTTACAGTTAGGACCACAGTCAAAATCCCCTCTCGATTCCCCCAATGAACGAGAGGTCCACAAATTGAGCGATCAAACCTTCCTACAGTTAGGATTGTCTCAAAAGCCGAGCCACCTCGGGGTGGCTCGGTGGCCGAGCCACCTTGGGGTGGCTCGGCCATGAGCCGAGCCACCCCAAGGTGGCTAGGCACAGTGTCGGCCACCCCGAGGTGGCCGACAGTGGCCAGAGGTGGCCGACAATTCCCTTTTTGCAGCCACTGTCCTGAGAGCCTATAAATAGGCCTAGAGATGTTCATTTTCAGGGGTCGAACTTTCAAGAGCCGAAACTCTGCCGGATTGAAGAGTGAACTCGGAGCTTGAAGACCAGAAGACTTGCACCATTCAGATCTGATCCTCGGCGACCATCCACGTCAGAAAAGGCAGGATCTCGAGAGGAAGAAAGAACAGATCTGAGATCTACACGAGACTACACTCCAGATCTAAGCTTGGTCTTAGATCTCGAGATCTGAGCGATTATTCCCTTGGTGGATTAATCCCTCCCGGCTATTATTCCCTTCGTGGAATAATACCCGCATACTCGTGTAGATCCGACCGGATCTAGATCGCGCGGTGGTCCACGGATTAACCCCGGCGCAGGCAAAGAACCCACCAAAGCGAGCGACCGCAAAACAGGAGCTCGTGATTTGTTCACAGAGGAGAGTTGTAATTTTTCTTTATTTTCTTTGATTTAGTTGTAAC
This sequence comes from Asparagus officinalis, assembly GCF_001876935.1. NCBI lineage: Eukaryota > Viridiplantae > Streptophyta > Magnoliopsida > Asparagales > Asparagaceae > Asparagus > Asparagus officinalis. The sequence goes on along the minus strand of NC_033802.1, from coordinate 49,789,824 downwards.
CGGATCTATAAAAGACCGGATCTTTGTAACCCAAGATGACAATCATATCAATGAAAAAGAAAACAGTTTTCCACGCGAACAATCTGGCGACCACAGTGGGAGCCGACGATCTCGCCAACGAGATCGATGCGTCGCAGCCGCGGATTGCAATCCCGGTCGTGGAGGAGGTCGAGTACGAGTTCGACCAAGCCAAGTTCGAGGAGTACGTGTCCTCGTCCGGCTCTATCTCCCCCCGCAAGTCCAAGAAGTTCTCCTCCGGGAGAAAAGCTCGTTGGTTTGAAGCTGCTCGGGAAGCCCACGAAGCTCTCAACCCAACTGACGCCGAAGTTGCGTCAAATGAAGTTCCACCGACCTCCAATCAGGTCAACCCAACTCCCGCCAACGCCTCTACTGTTCAGGGCGTTGTGACTCTCTCAAAGAGAGCCCGCCAGAGGCGTCGTCAACGCCTTGCGCGGCAATTCGCTAAGGCGATGGAGTCTACGGACGGATTCCGCTACCACGCGGAGTTGAAGAACAGAAGAGGCAAACAGCCTCAACCACCAATGAATGGCGACTCTTCCAAGCCGCCAAAGAAAGAATGGGTCCGCGTCAAACGGAACCGTTCGACACTCGAGGAGCGCATTCGCAAGCGCCGCGCGATGTCAGCGCAGGCACGGGCTCAAGCTCAGGAAGCCCGTAGAAAGCTGCAAAAGGAGGTGGAGAAGAAGCCACCACCAACACGACAAGTCTGGAAGCCTAAGTCTGAAGTGGCGACTCAGGCCAAAAAGCAACCAGTGCAGCCTTCTAAGGAAGGTCAAACTCCGGCGAGTCAACCAAAGTCGCCGTCAATCCCAATAACTTCTCCGGGAGATCATGCAGAGTCATCCCGCAAGAAGAAACCAATTTTGGAGCGCCTCGGTCCAATTCCTGACGTGAGAGGCAAAGCTCCAATTCACGAGCGTTTGGGCCCGATGAAGAAGCCCAGAACGACTCAACATACTGGGGGTCGCCATCACCTCCAGCATGACAAAGACCTCAAGGCAGCTGCGCGCACCAATTTGCGCATTGAAGTCCAAGATCACGCCGAAAATTCACGCCCAAAAAGGCATGTTTTGAGGCGGGTAACCTTTGAAAGCCCAAAGAAGGCAAGTCAACCTCAGATGGAAACATTATCATCTGATAATGATTGTGTTGTACCTGAGAAGGCGTGCCCGCACACGATAGGTTACTCTGACTGTCAAAATGACGAGTTGTACTATCGTGCTGGGGGTACGAATAGAACCAGGAAGAGGAGTCCCCGAGAACGGGAAATTCAATGTCCCTGTTCCAAACTCATTCGGGCGGTATTGTCGGAATGCAATTGCATTAAGGCGGTCCCCGAAAGAGTTTCAGTTTTTGAAAGACTTAATGCGGAAACGCCAAAACCAAGGCCTAGGCGCTTCCAACGAAGAAGAAGGGTGATTGAAGACGGAGAATTTCCGAGGGTCACCACCAACATGACGAGCAAAGGGACATCGGCACGAGAAGATTTCGAGTCGATTCTGAAAGCTTCCCGACCTAGAACCCGTCTGCAGTCCGGAACCATAGAGCGAGCAACTTATGGTAGGATTCGGACAAGACGCCCTTCAGAAGATGAAGAATCTGATGCCGGCTCCGCGGTGGCATCAGATAATACAGTATCCAGCGAGGGACAACCCCGCGAGGCCCTGATGATAAGTGCGGAGCAGATGGCCAAGATGCTTGAAGACGCTTTGGCTAAGCAGAAAGAAAGTTTCAAATTTGAGATGGAGATGGCCATGCAGCAGATGAGAGAAATGCATGACCAACAGATCCAAGCATTGGCGAACCAACAAGGCGAGCAGAATCATCGTAACCCGATTAATGTGGAAGATGAGGATACAAATGCTCGTAACACCAATGATCCTCCCGTCAACGCAGGGGGTGGTAATGAGAATGCTGGCGAAGAAACCGGCGAAAACCTGAAGATCAAGAACCTCGAGAGCAAAATCAACACACTAATTTCCGCTCAAGAGACGAAGAAAACAGGCATTCCTTGCCCATACCCAAGAGAATGGGAATCGATCCCATATCCGGCGAAGTTTAATCTAATTAACTTCACGCCGTTTAATGGGATGGGTTCACCTACCCAGCATTTGATTTACTTCAAATCGCATTTGGGGGTGATCTCTGGTAATGAGCCTCTGATGGTGCGGTCATTCGTCGGCACTCTTCGCGGAGCCGCCTTCGATTGGTATCGCCGCCTCAAGCCAGGCAGCGTAAACAGCTGGGATGACATGGAGACCAAGTTCCTGGCCAACTTCTTCGACGACGACACCGAGATATCTATCGGATCGTTGCTCGATGAGAAGCAGAAGGACGGAGAGTTAGTCGATACCTTCGTCAAAAGATTCCGGAACAAGGCGATGAATTGCCGGGACCCGATCACCGAGGAATTCATCCTCCAGACCTGCCACAACAACCTCGCGTTGGACGTGCTAGAAGCAATGGGGACAGCACCATCCAATACATGGAAGGACTTGAAAGTCCGGGGAGAGCAAGCTGAGCGATTCCTCAAGAGGAAGAAGGCGGAAAGAGGCCAACCGGCGACGAGTGTTCCAAAGCAAAACTTCGTCCCACGGGGGAAAGGTAAGGCACAAGCTAATGCAGTTGATGCTAATCAAACCTTTCAATTGCAACCACAGCAACAGCAGCCACAGCAACAAGCACCCCAACAATCTCGAGGACAATGGCAACAACGGCCTCAGAAGCAGAAATCTGCGGAGCCGAGGTTTCCTAAAGTGTACTCCTTCAAGGATGATGAAGTTCCCGGCATCTTCAAATACCTGTTGGAGAACAACAAGATCCAGTTGCCGGCGATCGTGGATCAAGAAGGGGCCAGCAAAGTGACGGATCCAAAGTACTGCGCGTACCACAGAGCGGTCCACCACCCTACGAGATCATGCTACCACCTCAAGGACAAGATCCAGGCGTTAATCGACGTAGGAGTCATAACCCCGAAACCAGCCAAGAATGTGGGGGCCAACGCAGTGTCAATCAGTTTTGGGTCGGTGCCTACAACTTGGTTCGAGCCAAAACGCGTCACCAAAGTCGGGATGAAGACGGTGAATGACGATCCGCACGGACAGCGCCAAAAGGGACTTGTGCCGCACACAACCCCAAATGGCGAAATCCTTTGGGTTCATCCAGATCTGATTGGAGATGAACAATGGGCCGGTTCGTCATCCGGGAGGAAGTCTAAAGGAAAAGGGAAGTCTTGTTATGGAGTCTCTGCTATCCCAGGGGAAGATGACGAAAGAATCTCCACTTTCCTGCTCTCTGAAGAAGAACAAGAAGCTTTTGCGACACGGAGCGGAAATGAATACCACTACAATTATCCGCCACCTAGTGAGCAGGGGGTGAACAAGCGGGGACCAGCCAAAACTCTCACGGAGATGGGAGTGATTGCAAGTCCCACACCGGGTAAAGAAGCTCTACGACAACCGGTGAATAAACCAAAAGAGAAGAATCCCCAAGAGGTACAGAATCCGAAGCAGTCTCGTTTCAGTCGTCCAATTGGAAGAGACAAACCGGAAAGCTCGAAGACTCCGCATAGCTTCGACATTATGGCGCAATTAGCCAACATTCCTGCACGGATAACGCTGTATGAGTTGCTGCGATTATCCAAAGAAACCAGGGAGGCCCTACAAGAAGCTTTGGCCAATGCAGAGGTATTTCTGACTCAAGTCAAGCCGATACCTGAACAGCCAGAACCGCTGAGTCAACAGTGCAACATAGCGACTAAGAACCTTCCCTGCATTACTTTCACCAAAGAAGATATGCAGACGAAGAATTCGAACCACGATCGGCCGTTATATTTCGTCGGATACATTGGCTCCAGCCAAGTCAACCGAATCCAAGTGGATCCGGGTTCTGCTGTGAGTATTATGCCGCTTCGATTGATGCATTTCCTCGGCATCCCAGTAAGCAAGTTGGCGTCCACAGGCACTGTTATTTATGGATTCAACACTAGTGGGTCAAGACCCTTGGGTAAGATCCGGGTGAAGTGCCAGATGGGAGATCTGAAGACAGAAGTCACGTGTTATGTGATCGATGCGGAGACTTCGTACAACTTACTATTGGGTCGGCCTTGGATCCATAGTAACGTGATAATTCCCTCTACTCTCCATCAGTGTTTGAAGTATGTCGACACTGACAATGAGGTTAGGACGGTGGTCGCGGATAAGCAACCATTCAAGGGGTATGAGAATTATTTCACCGATTCTCTCCTTTATGGTAACGAATCCGATACTGAACCATCGGCCCAGGGCACAGACAGCGGAGAAGAAGCTGATTCTGAAGCCGGATTCGATTACAATGGCGGTTTTGTTTTAAATGACATTGTACCCTTTGTAATCAATCTTGACGATGAACAATCGTCAGATGGAGGTTGTAACTGGCAACTTGCCGATATTGCAATAAAAGATGATTTAGAGTACTCCTTGTCTCTTGATGATGTGATAAAAGAGCTGTACGACAATCCTGAGTTGTATATGCCGATCCGATCATCCTATGTAACGAAGGAACACCTCCAGCATTCTTTCGGAACAACCATGGTCATCCCGAACAAAGTAAGAGGTGCTAAAGAAGTGATTTACGGTAAAGGAAAAAGCTCTCCGTTACCAGATCATTTCCTAAGTGAAGACGAAGATGATGACAAACCTGGTCGACATCTATCCAAGTATAGTCCAGAAGCGCGCAAGCTCATGGAAAAGCAGGGCTACGATTTCACACTCGGAGAAGGTTTATACTTCGATCGAGGTCCTCGTAATCCAGCCAAAGCAGTATATGTACCAAAAGGTAAACCTGAGGATTATTATAAATATGGGCGAGGCTTAGGTTATGTTTCATCAGATGACGAATGTGGTTGGCAAATTATCGATCAAATTGCTAACAAAGCCAAGAAGGGATACTCTCCCGATGCTTCAGAGTGGGACTCCGATACAAGTCTGGGAGAAGTTTTCAAAACCCTAATGGCGAACATGACTACAGCTGATCCATCCACCATGGAAGACGACGATCAAATGCCAACATGGGAAGACCCGTGGGTTCACCATCTGAATATGCAGTATGGCGATAGGTTCGAGCAAAGAGAACCACCCACTGAAGATAAAATAGTCCAGATTAACATGGGTGATGAAGCTAACCCAAAGCCTATATTCATCAGCGACAGTCTTCCCCCAGATGAGAAGGAGGAATTGATTGCTCTCATCAGGGAATATATCGACGTCTTCGCATGGAATTATGAAGACATGCCAGGGCTCGACCCCAATGTCGCAATGCACCGCCTCGATATCAAGCCGGATGCCAAACCTGTCAAGCAACAGCAAAGACGGTTTCGTCCGCAGATTATGGAAGCCATTGAGGCAGAGGTTAAGAAGTTGATCGAATCAGGATTTATCCGAGAGGAACAACATCCAGACTGGTTAGCCAACATCGTTCCCGTCATGAAGAAGAATGGCAAAATCAGGATTTGCATCGACTTCAGGAACCTGAATGAAGCATGTCCGAAAGACGATTTCCCTCTCCCGATCACGGATGTCATTATCGACAATACATGTGGATTTGAGAGGATGTCCTTCATGGATGGATTTTCGGGATATAACCAGATCAAGATGCATCCAGAGGATGAGAAGCATACGGCGTTTAGAACACCCCTCGGCGTTTTCTGCTATACGGTGATGCCTTTCGGCCTGAAGAATGCCGGTGCCACATACCAGCGAGCGATGACTAAGATTTTCCAAGAACATCTCAGGAAAACAGTCGAATGTTACGTTGATGATTTGGTTGTGAAAAGCCGCAACAAGGAAGATCACATCAAGGATTTGAAGACAATGTTCGATCTCATGAGGAGTCATCAGTTGAAGATGAACCCCACTAAATCATTTCTTGGAATGTCCAGCGGAAAATTTCTTGGGTTCGTCGTCACCACTAAGGGTATACATATCGATCCTGATAAGGTGAAGGCGATACATGAATTGCAGCCCCCGAGGAATCTGAGAGAACTCAGAGGATTGCAAGGGCGTTTAGCTTATATCCGGCGTTTCATCTCAAATCTTTCTGGGAAGTGCCAACCGTTCTCTAAGCTGAACAAGAAAGGAGTATCATTCATCTGGGATGATGCCTGCCAAAAAGCGTTCGAAGATATCAAAACATATCTGGCGAACCCTCCTGTTCTCGTTGCACCGAAATCTGGTAAACCGTTCTTGATTTATCTCAAGGCGATGAACCACTCGATAAGTGCCTTACTAGCGCAAGACGATGATAACGGTCACGAACAGGCAGTTTATTACCTCAGTCGGACCTTGGTAGGCGCTGAGTCTCGATATCCGATGATTGAGAAAGAATGCCTTGCATTGGTATTTGCGATGCAAAAGATGCGGCATTACCTAGTGGGACAGACGATCTACGTTATCTCCAACGTTAATCCAGTACGGGTGTTTATGACGCAACCGGCCTCTATGAATTGGCGTCTAGCGAAGTGGGCCCTTCTCTTGTCCCAATACGATTTGCACTTCAAGCAGCAGAAGTCGATAAAAGGACAGGCGATTTGTGACCTTTTGGCGGCAAACCCGACCACAGATACGGCAGAAGTATATGATGACTTGCCGGATGAAACCCACGAGGTTAACACCACATCACACCAACAAGTATGGCAATTATACTTCGATGGTGCCTCAAGGGCAGTTAATAGAGTAATAACCCCGGGATGTCCTACAGTTTCCTCTGGAGTTGGAGTCGTCTTAATCTCCCCTGGAAAGCACGTGATGCCTCGGGCTTATTCGTTGACTAGTCCGTGCTCCAATAATGTTGCCGAATACAACGCGCTTCTCATTGGACTCAGTTTCGCCAAAGAGCTGGGGGTCGAATATCTCGAAGCTTTTGGAGATTCGCAATTGATAGTCAACCAAGTTCGCGGTGAGTATGAAGTCAGGAATCAAGACCTGATCCCGTACCACCAGGAAGCCATCAAAATGGCAGAATCTTTCGAAGAATTCTTTATTGAATACATCCCTCGTCTCCAGAACGCTTATGCAGACGCACTGGCGGCACTAGCAGTATCACTGGCACAGCCTCCCGAAGCTGAGCTGTTAGTCACAGTACGGACGCATCAACTCTGCGTACCCATATACAGTACGGAGATTGAAGAAGAAGAGGATAGAAACGTGAACGCCAAAGAGGTGAATTCAACTCAAATTGGGTCTGAGTCCCGAGATTGGCGTTTTCCTATCATCGACTACGTCCAATATGGTATCTTGCCAGAGGATGTAAAAGAAAAGGAATCAATCCGCCGAAGAGCTCCAAGATTCTTCTATAATACTGAAACCCATACATTATACCGTAGAGGGTACGACGGTCTTTTACTCCGATGCCTTTCGAACAGAGAAGCAAAGGAAGTTCTTAAGGAAGCACACGAAGGAGAATGTGGTGCGCATCAGCCCGGTCCTAAACTGTATGATCGCATCAGGAGGATGGGATATTTCTGGCCAACGATGGTTCGTGACGCAATCGAATACGCACGAGAATGCCACGCTTGCCAGATACATGCGAATTATATGCATCAACCGCCAGAGCAGTTGCACACGTCAACCACGTCTTGGCCGTTCGAGACTTGGGGCATGGACATAGTCGGTCCTATTTTTCCCCCTTCAGTCAAAGGTGATCGGTTCATCCTCGCGATCACAGATTATTTCTCAAAGTGGGCTGAAGCGATTCCGCTTAGAGAAGTGAAGACGAACAACGTCATCAATTTCATCAAGCATCATGTCATTTACCGACACGGCGTGCCAAGAAGGATCATTCATGACAACGGTCCACAGTTCATAAGCAATGCCTTCGTCAGATTCTGCGACAAGTTCAAAATCGAAGATGTTTCGTCGACAGCTTACTATCCCGCTGCGAACGGATTAGCTGAAGCGTTTAACAAGACGATCATTAAGATCCTGTCCAAGCTCGTGAAGACCAATAAACGAGACTGGGACGATAAACTCGGTGAAGCACTCTGGGCTTATCGCACCACCATACGCACGCCTACGGGAGCTACCCCGTATTCGCTGGTATACGGATGTGAAGCTGTGCTACCGCTGGAAATTCAGATTCCGTCCCTTCGGATCGCCCTCGCAACGGAGATGACGACGGAGGAACAACATCAGAAGCGTCTCGAAGAGCTCGAGAGGCTGGATGAAAAGCGTTTGGAGGCTCAACAACACATCGAGTTTTACCAAGCCAGGATGTCAAGGGCTTTTAACAAAAGAGTCCGACAGAGAAGCTTCAAGGAAGGAGATCTGGTCCTCGCTGCTCGCCGACCAATAATTCTCACCTCCAAGAAGAAAGGTAAATTCGAACCCAAATGGGAAGGACCGTTTGTAATAGACACAGTCTATTCAAACGGCGCATATCGCCTGATTACTCAAGAGGGCGCCAGGCAATTAATGCCAATAAATGGGAAGTTCCTGAAAAAGTACTATCCCTAGTACATTCAGGATAACTCGTTTACCGGGAAGTTCCTTGAAGAATATTACACTTAATATTCTAGAGGATAACCCAAAATCATTGTCACCACCAAAATCCCTCACTGATCAGTTTCAATTGACAGTGAGTCCACCAAAAGTATCCATCTGGCCCTCTTGACTCTTTCCATAGACAAGAGGTCCATTTTCATTTCGGAGTCCCCTTTCGATAAACGAAAGAACTCCCTTCTCTTTCTCTTTGGTCAAGCCTTCCCATGGTTATAGCCAAAGTTGAAATTCCACTTCGATAAACGAAGAACCCATTTTCAGTTTAGATAACCCATCCTATAAAAGGCAAGTTTATCTAAATTTTCCAGATTCTCGGAGTGGACACCCCACTTCTAGTTTCTTCTTCGCTGGAAATAGAATATAAAATTCTTCCTTTCCAGAATCAGGGAATAGAATATAAAATTCTTCCTTCCTTGTCTGTTGGGTTCGCCTTCACCCTAAAAGAAGACCGGGAAATAGAATATAAAATTCTTCCTTTCCCGCACCAACCTTTTCTAAGAATCTATCAATCTAGGATTCATCCTAGGAAGTTTATCCCGAATCCTAAGCAGGGATAAGTCTGCGCCTAACACGCGCTGCCGGTTTAGTCTTTTTCCGCACAAAAAGACACCAGAGTTCGATTCTGGGGTATTCTATCCTAAAACCTAAGCAAGGATAAGTCTGCGCTTAACCTGCGCTGCCAGGAAGTTTATCCCGAATCCTAAGCAGGGATAAGTCTGCGCCTGACACGCGCTGCCGGTTAGTTCTTAACCGTTTAAAAAGAACACCCGTTCACATATTCGACATTGTGACAGGTTGTTATTAATAACACCAGAATCCATGCCTTACTCGCATGGGGAATTTCATCCTGAATCCTAAGAAGGGATATGCCGACGCCTAACACGCGTCGCCGGTTTAGTCTTTCGCCGTAGAAAAAGACACCAGAAGACCAGTCTGGGGTATTTTATCCCAAAACCTAAGTAGGGATAAAGTCAACACCTAACACGTGTTGCCGGGTAGCCTATTCCCGTAACAATGGCGAAGTCTATGTATTCGACATCATAGCACGAAGTCTAAGAGAATTCATTCTCTTAGCACAACGTTACATGCGAACGGAGTTAGGTCGGGTAGCCTATTCCCGTAACAATGGCGAAGTCTATGTATTCGACATCATAGCACGAAGTCTAAGGGAGTTCATTCCCTTAGCACAACGTTACATGCGGATAGCACAAAGTCTCAGAGAATTCACTCTCTTAGCACAACGTTACATGCGGAACGGATTTCGATAATCCGCATGCTAGCCCGACTCAAACGGTAGTCGGTAAAGGCTAATCAAACCCGTTGAAGGCTGAGGGTTTGCCAAAAATCCTATGAGTATTATGGTCAATCATTTCAAACGGAATGAGGAATCATAATAAAGATAAAGATAAAAACCAGTTTCACTAAGAGAATCAAATGTCAAAGTTTTCAGCAAATAAAATCATACATCAAGCCCATGGCTAAGGATCTGCTGACTAAACTTAGACAGCTTCTCATCATAAGCTTGCCTAAGCTCATCCTGCAACTCGGCTCTGATGGACTCTTCATTGGCGGCTAAAGTCTTCACCGCAACTTCCTCTGTCTCGACCAGCTGCTACTTCAAGGACTTCAGCTCATCAGATGAAGCAGTGTGTGTTTGCTGATCCTGCAGCTTTGTCATCTCGAGAATACTCAAAGTCTCCTCCTTCTCACGGAGCTCTCGTCGGAGCTGATCTATCTGGGTCTCACAAGAAGCGATGGAAGAATCAAGCTCGTCAAGTGAGGATGATTTAGTAGCAAGGTTAGCCTCAACTCGATCTATTCGGCCCCGCTGCACCTGAATCTCGAGCTCAGCAACCATCCGAGTACTGCGCCATGACTGTAAGCGAGTATCCAACTCAGCAGCAATGAATGAAGAGGCACCTGCATCCCGGAGCTCGTGAAACATCTGAAGCTCACGCTCTAAGCAGTCAAGGTCATCGAATATAACTCTCGCCAGATCCGGGTATCCCGCATCCCTTATTAAATTTATTTTAGAATCAAGAAATAGTTTAAACTGGCGAAGGGAAAGTCCGTCGTGGAGGAGTTTGCCAAGCATAACATTCATAAAGGAGAAGAAAGAGCGGACTTCTACACAAATGACGATCTTCTCAGGGTCATTGTCCGATAACAACTCCTTCACGAGGACATGAAGCCGAGAGGAAAGCCCTACACAAAAAAGGAGGAATCCGTCAAAAAGCCTTAATAAGGAAATAAATGACATTTTCAGCAGCTTGATTTATACCTCCTTCCCCTTGAGTCGCTGGGGGTAGCGGAGACGTAACGGCTGTGGGTGTGTCAACTGATGGAGTTGGTCTCACAGCCGGCTCAGCAGGATCAGCCTCGGCAAAAGCTCCTGTTTAAACGCAGATCAGAATGTTCAGATGCATTACATTATAGCTGCATTAGTCAAAAAATTGGCTAGTCCTATAATTAACTCGAGAAGAAACACGTACCTTCAAAAGAACCATTCTCGGGATCCTGAGGGAGTACGGGCTCAGGAAACATATCCTCGGGTAACGGGCCATCGATCTGAGGAGAGTCATACATGAAGTGGAACATAGAAGTGTCTGCAGGCAAACCTGCCTCGTCGAAATCGTCAATCGAAAAATCTAACACAAGGAATTGTAAGTACGAAAGAAGAATGAAGAGAGTATGACCAATGGAAATAAGTTACCTCTCGTAGATGTATCTGGATTCACTGAATCAGGTCCTACATTGGTAGCCTCCCTAAAGTCGGCGGCTTCTGCAGGTTTTTCTACCTGGTAAGGTGAGTCAGGCTCACCAGAAGATACAAACTCATGAGGAGCAGGATCGAAACTCATCTCCCCTTCCTCGCGTTCTCCTGTATAGAATGGGAAAGTATGAGCCTAAAAATCTAAACAATCGAGAGAATGATCTATAGATTAGACGTTACCTCTGTCGCTAGCAGGATCATCACCAGCCAAGTCCATCTCGGATGCCCGCGAA
>NC_033802.1:49762728-49777263 GCF_001876935.1 Asparagus officinalis | reverse complement strand
TAAATGCAAACCTTCAAATTGCTCTTCATCTCCATTCTCATCATTCAACAAGAGGAGAAAGAACAAATTTAAAGTGGTGAAAAAATTATTATTATTAATTACAACTAAAGTTATAATTTTGGAAGGCCTTCTCAATTAAGAGTAGCCCTCCTCTCCAAAAGGAGTTACAAAAATTTTCACACCTCTAACCCCTCACTCTCTACCCCTATTTATAGTAATCTTCAATGAATATGAGCCATTGGATTTGTCTTGAGCCCCAAGCAACAATCTCCACCTTTGATTTATTTGATTTTCAAAAGAAATTCAAAATCCAATTGCAAAAGCCTAGTCCAATGTAAAATGCCCACACAATGATTTTCAAATCAAAGTTTGCAGCCCAAGTCCATGTTCGGTCCACTGTAGCAGGTCCATGAGAGCTCCTTTGATTTTCCATTTCATTTCCAAAACCGAAATGAGCATCAAGCAATCAAGTCTCCATTTGATTTTCAAAATCAATTCTCTTCAGCCCATGTTCGGTCCATGACAATTCCATTTGATTTTTAACATTTGCAGCAAATAAAAACAAGCCGGCCTCTAAGTCCAGTCTCCTTTTTGATTTTCCAAATCCGGCCCAATCAATTCCAAAGCATTCAAATTGACAAGCTGGTTAATGGAAACAAATCCGGCCCACTTGATTGATTTTCAAACGAATGCAGCAGTGATTTTGTTGTGAAAGTCCGGTCTTTGAGATCCCAATTTTTGCATCTAAGTCCAAATCAAATGAGAGCTCATGGATATTTGGGACATTTGGGCTTTTGGGCTTTTAAAATTCAAATATTTTCATTTGGCTTCTTGAATTTCTCTTATTCCTTCATTTACTCAAGGGCCTTTGTTGAGAGATGAGATTTTTTGAGATTTATTCTTCATTACCCTGCAATTAAAGATAAAAACAATTATTAGTGGTATATTTATTCATATAAAATAGATAACGAGGGTATAAAATTGTAATAAAATATGATTATCAAATACCCCCACACCTAAACTTTTGCTAGTCCTCTAGCAAAGAAAATAAAAAGAAAATCCTAACTCACTTTCGCAGGAATCGCGGTTGTATTTAGCGCATACAACAAGCCTGAAACTTAGCGATCCTCATGGGAGCTTGAGGATAGATAATTCTCATGGTAACTTAAGAATAGAGGTGTAAAACAATACAGTGGAACGTAGGTTGAAGCGTGGAACGAGACAGCGAATCGAAGAATCGAAGCATCCAGTTTTCAGCCCGTGAGTCGACACATACATGTACATTAGTCGACTCATCAGGTTGAGTCTACTCATGCCTGTCATGAGTCGACTCATGAAATCCAACCGTTTTGTCAAAAGTTTCTGACCAGTCGACTCATGCCTGTCATGAGTCGACTCACAAAACCCAGCCGTTTTGTCTAAAGTTTCTAACCAGTCGACTCATCATTTCATGAGTCGACCCATGTGTCATGAGTCGACTCATATATGCACATGAGTCGAATCATTGATGGTTTCCTGGTTCGTTTGGGTTTCTGTTTGCACGAATTCCTGTGGGGTTTGGGCTTGGTTATTTACAACTTTGCCATCCTCGTTGTTACACCTATATAAGGGATTGTTTTAGGGTTTTAAAACAAAGGGAGAGAAAAGCAATCAAGAGAGATTAGATTGTATTTGAGAATTGAGATAGATTGTTCTTCAATTCTAGTGAGATTATGAGAGATTGTAAAGTATTTAATTCTCATAATCTAGAGAATGTATTTTTTTTCGCTACCACTAAATTGTCCTTGTGTTCTTGTTATTTTCTTCTCAACCACCTTTGATAATTTTATGATCCAAGGTGCTCGCACGACCACTCGTATCATCTTGCAAGAGAGATTAGAATCGCAGGTCATGTTACTTATCATTGGATGTATCTGATTGAACGAGTTTCATCATCTTCATTAATTATATATGCATTTCTTATATGTATTTTATTTATTATATGTACTTCATAATAATTAAAGCTTTTCAAAATTTTAAAATATTTAGGTTCCATGAAACACAATGATCGCAATCGAGCTCGTATGAAGGGTTCAATAGCTGAAGAATATGTGGCGAACGAATGCTGTATGTTTGCATCATATTACATGCGCAAGAAGAAAATCGTACATCAAGCACCAACTAAGGATAAGAAGCGTGAAAAATATCCAAGATCTCACTTAAATGAAACTCATGAAATGGGGGGGGGGTGAATAGGGTATTTGCTAATCTAATCCGATATTGATGCCAAATAAAAACTTATTAACAAATATCCTAATAATATGATATGTACAAGTGATATATGCAAGGATATACGAGGATAAACAATATAGTGGGCAATAGAGATGAGACAATAGGTAATATAAAAGTATACAAGAAAATAAGTGCGCTAATGTTAAAACTCAAACACAAAACAAATGATCATGGAGTTCGGTCGACCTATGACCTACGTCTCCGCTCCTCACCCTCAAGGAGAATCTCCACTATATAAAAATACTACACAATTGGTTTTTAACACTCACCGATAAACGTTTACAACTCACACAATAGTTAATACACAATACACTCCTCTAAGTATTGGCTTAGCCCGTGTCACCTTCCTCAAGTGCCCAAAATTATAATCTCTTCCTAGGATTTACAACTGACGTCACTCCTCTTGGAATTGACCCCGTCTCTCCCAACCAATCCTCTAAGTGTTATTGTGTATTATAATGTGATGTCGATAAATTAGCACAAGTAAAAATGATGTTCTCTAAACAAGATGAGAACCAAGTTTAAGCTCACTCAAGGATACAACTCCACAACCTAAATGTATATAATATGTTAAATATTAAAGCTCAAGGGGTGTACGTGTAAACAATGAGAATATCAAAAATTAAACTCAACATAATCTAGCAAATATATATATGATAATCAAAATGAGAATAAGCTAGATTAAAGAGTTAGAAAAACTTCTCTAAAATGGTACAAAGAGATGTAGATTATAATTGAGGTTGAACTCCTCAAAACCGAAATTGAAGGCTTCTTCTCTTTGTGAAAACTTCTTCACATAAACAAGCCAAACTTGATTTTTCTTTGAAAATCTTAAACTCCCTTCTTAGTTACTGAAAAATGAGGGCTGAAATATATTTATAGGCACTCAAATAAATAGTCCAAATCCTAAGAAAAATCTCAAAAGAAACAAAATCCCCAAAATCACGAAATCTAGAAAACTAGCCATTATAATAGTTTCAGTCAATCGATAGACCATGGTCGGTCGACCGACTAGATGACTGTTGGTAGACTAAAACATCTCGAGCTCATTCGGTTGACCGACATTGTCGTACCGGTCGACTGAACCTCAACCATCAGTCGACCGTTCATTGTGTGTTGATTGATTGATGAACGATTTTTCTGCTGGGTCTGAAAAACTATTTCTGATCGGTCGACCAGTTACAACTGATCGGTTGACCGATAACAGATATTCCAGGCACCTATTTTTTCCAGAATATCCGACTTTGTAAATGCAATCTAACATAACAAATAAACTCTAAAATTAGTAAAATTTTGGAGAATGTTTATATACATGAAATTAAACATGTTAAAAAAGAAATTTTTGAAAATGCATTTTTCGTTTGTGAAAACTCATCATTTTGCAAAATCAGTCAAAATACGAAATCTCAAAACACTTGATTTTGACAAAATAATTTCAAACAAGTTTGAAACTCCTTTTAAATGGATTAATAGACTTTATGAAAGATGTACAATAGTTATATTAAGTCATTATTCTACAACACAATATTTTGCAAATTGGTAAACCATACGAACTTGTTAAAACTTGATTTTGATGAATTTCTTTCAAACAAGTTTTGAAACACTTTCAAATGGATTTATAGACTTAAGAAAAGATATACAAACATGTTGCTAAGTCTATAATCTGAAAACGGCAATAAAAATGAAAACGTGTATGTGTATATATTTGATCTTTAAGCGTAACACATAAGGTAAACTCCTAAACTAAAAATATACCCAAGCTAATGATCTCGCGTTGAAGTTCGATCTTAGTAGCGAGAATGAAACTTGATGATGTGTTGACTTGAATGCATAGCTTCATTCCTATTTCCTCCAACCTCCAAAAGGATATGATCGTGTAGGTGTAAGTCCAACCAACCTCCGACGGGAGGATCTCTGTGTAGAGTTCTACCAAGCAAATACAAAACACTCAACAAACCAGTGTTAGGAATTGTTTGTTAATCATCAAAACTAAATTAGATAATAGTAGGCTCATAAACATGAGACCTAATAACTCATGCATATATATTAGAAAATTTGATATTTTCTAAGACTACCAAAGGTAATAAATGAAATTAGTAATATAGATGATACATCTACATTTACTTTTAGCTTGCCACTACTATCATATATATTGTATTAATTGGCGACATATGGAGTAGCTTAAGAATGAACTAACTGGTAGGAATGCAGCACATAATATTCAGAAAAGATATAAGAATGAATTTACTGATTTGTTTAGAAATAATGTAAGTATTATATAATTCAGTTTTGAACTTTCATAATATAATTTTAAGTTAAACATGGGCTAAATATTCTCTGATACAATTATGGTGTTTTCAAACACCAAAGTGCAACCATTGCCAGTAATGGACAGGTGTACTTTTACATGCAATGCCCCAATCAAAGTAGCAGCTAAGACTAGCATGGATCTCAACTTAGCCAACTCCCCGAGTTAACATCTTTTTGTGTTGAATCGAAGGGTGGTACTTATCGGTCCTCTTATCGAAAACGACTTACTACGAGCCCACTCAACCAGTTATTCGACCCCCTGGTGAGGTCGACTTGAAAGGTGTTACTTCTCGGCCAATTAGAGGATAACTTCGACCTCTAGCCTATTCCATTGATAATGTGTCAGCATCACATTTAATGTTTGACAGGCGCCATCATTTCCTCTAGCCCTGATAGTCTTCATGACTCATAAGTCCATGTCGGCACCTCCATGCCTCCAATCACTTCTTATTTAATGCTGAGATGATCTCTCCTCCAGTCACCAGCCAACACCTTTAAAGAAAATGCTGATGTAGCTGCCAGCCTATGCTCCTTCACCGCCATCCTATGCTCGGCCACAATGATGGTTCTGCCCTTATACCACCAGTATAAATAAAGGTACTATTCTAACATTCTAAAAGGCTAAACTTGTGAAGGACGAACCTTCTGAAGGGCTGTTCCTTCTTGAATCTAAGCTACCTTAAGTTGTTCTACTACACTATAGAACTCACTCAGTTCTTCATTTTCCTACTCAAGTTCACTAGCTGACTTGATTGTCGGAGGAACCACGTGGAACCAGTCCCCGTCCTCTCATGAGTTTCTACTTGTGTAGGATTTAGCAACCTAACTTAGAACCACATATTCGGGGAAGGAATCGGCCCCTCATCAATCTCACTCCCATCATAGGGCTACTTTCCTTTTCGAGAAAGCATGTCTGGTTTCAAGAATAGGGCTGAGAAGTCTCACCCTGTAGAACCACATCAGAGCTAAATTACTCGAGCTCAATTTGAAGAAACAGCTCAGTAGATTTCTCAATCTCTCCAGCAACAACTTGTTGCCTTCACTAGCGAGTTTCTTAGTCGACTTTCACAGTCACAGCAAGTTACTTCAGCTCTCTCCCCACCTTCCGGAGATCAGCGGTCAGAGACTCATCCCTCCAGAGCATAACAAGTAGTCCTACCTTGGACTTCTCACGTTGTTGCCAAGCAATTAAGAGATCGCATTGAGTATGCAAATCTTCCACCACATTGGTCGACCCACGCCGAGGAACACCATCGATGTCTCCTCCCTCATTCTGAAGCCACCGACGAGAGTCCCAATCCTGGTCACCTTAGGGATCGTGCTAGGGGAGTGGTCTCTAAGACTCTCTCACACCATCGAGCCTCTCCAACTCCCTTTGCTACCATAGGGGCCTCAGGATATGATCGGGTGTACAACTGATCACAGATGCTATCGGGGTTAACACCCCCCTCTCTGATGACCTCATGAAAGCCCATGTGAGAAGTTTAAGATGCCTCACATGGATAAGTACAAAGGCAAAGGAGACCCCTCCGAGCATGTCCAGAATTATTATGATGTGATGAGCATGCTCTAAGTAACATAAGCAGTTATTTACAGATGCTTCCCCATCATTCTTTTAGGGAGTGCCTAGCTTTGGTGGAACGCTCTTGAGAATAAGTCCATCAGCAGCTTCTAGCAACTAAGCCAAAAATTCATCCATCACTTCCTAGCTAACACCAAGCAGAAGCTCCCTTACTCATTGTTCGCGGTGAAAGTTGCTTTAATTGATGTCATTGCTTTCTCAAGTAATAGTTTTTCGATTACAAAAGATCCGGTCTTTTTATAAGATCCGGTTATAACAAAATCAAAGAAAAATTACAACTCTCCTTTTCTCGAACAAATCGCAAGATCCTGTTTTGCGGTCTCTTGCTTGTGTGGGTTCTTCGCTTGCGCCGGGGTTAATCCGTGGACCACCGCGTGATCTTGATCCGATCGGATCTACACGATATGACGGGTGTTATTTCACGAAGGAAATAACAGCCGGAGATACTATTTCACCAAGGAAATAATAGCCTTTAGTAATCGAAATCGACCAAGCGAAATCGAGACTCTTCTCGGGATCAAAGGCCAAGCTTTGATCCGGAGGAAAACCGTGTAGATCTCAGATCTGATATCTCTGGAACTCCTGCCTTATTTGGCATGGATGATCGCCAAGAACCAGATTTGAGAGTCCAAGTCTTCTATGTTGAAAAACTGAGGGTGAGTTCTCAATCCAGCAGAGTTTCGGTTCCAAAATTCCAACCTCTAAAACAATGAGCATCCAGATCTATTTATGGGCTCTGAACTGTGCCCGGGCACCTAGGTGGCTCGGGCACCTAGGTGGCTCGGCCACCGAGCCACCTCCAGGTGGCTCGGTTTTGTTTTCGAGCCTCTTTTCGGGTGTTCGCCGCGTCATCCGTCATTCTTATCCGAGTTTTATTGTTGATCTGGACTCTGATTTGGCAGTCTGGATCCTGATTTGGCAGTAAATCTGCTTTGGTGTTTGAGTTCGAATCCGTCCCATAGTTGGATGACTCGTTGACTCACCGAACCGTTAGCTTGATTCTGCACGCGAGTGGATGTATTCCGTTGTTCGCGTGCGGTTCGTTAGCCTCGTAGCCTTGTTAATTTGCTTCGTCGCATCTCACTTAGCTTCGATGTTGCGGTCTAACGATTACGCTTGGATACATCGCCCGATGGTTCGTTGATTTGTTGAATCACCGTGCCGAGCTGTGTTAAGGGACCTATAAACAGTTTTATACGCCTACAGATACCCCCTCCAAAGTATTTCACCCTCGTTCTTTTATAGAAGAGTCTGGAATACTTTGGATATGATTGTCCCAACCTTCAGTCGGTGTAACGGGACTTTGGAATGGCTTCTATTCTTGATTCCTTCAATCCTTCAGGCTATTCGGTGCTTTGTCGAATGTATGCAAGGGTTCCGGTGCTGCATTTATTGTCTGACCGTTGTCGGAATTTTGAACTTGAAGTCGATTCCTGATTTTCTGATCTTTAGCTCGTGTTTGTTGGTTCAACATAGAACTGACCATCGATTGTCGGCGTTGAGTGCTTATTTGCGACGCATTGTCCGGCGTAGTGTTGTTGAGTTATCCTTAAGAATATTTTTAGAAAAATATTCTCCAGGAACTTCTCAACCAAAAATAGGGAATAGTTTATACTCGTATACCTTATTGGAGTGTTAAGAATTAGCTGAACCAGCCATCGGTCGATTTGAAGTCATTTCGATACTCGGTTCAGCTCCAATTTGACTTTTGGTTCAAATCTGGTTCAAGCTGGTTCAATCTGGTTCAAGACTGGTTCAACCTGGTTTGGTCTGGTTCAGCCTCGTTTGAACTAATTATCTTCGTCACATCGTGCTGACTCAGGGTTTCAGATCACTGTTTATTGACTTTTGGTCGTAACGCGTTGACTGGCGTTGACCTAGGGATACGCGTTGACCGGCGTTGACCTAGGGGTACGCGTTGACCCTAGGGTTTCGAACGTCGTACGTTGACTGTTTGATCCTAACGTGTTGACTGGCGTTGACCTAGGGTTACGCGTTGACTGGCGTTGACCCTAGGGTTTTGAACGTCGATATGCGTTGACTTTCATTGCCACACGTTAACCTTGGGTCTACACAGTTTAAGTTCTTAAGGTGTTGGAGCGTGGCGGTCCCAAATGCTGGGGCTGCAAGACCAACTATTAAAGTTGATTCGTCTGCGGATACAGATCTTATCCCGAAGTCGTTGGATGCTCAAATCACGAGACCAACTAACGAAGCTGATGCGTCAGTGACTCTCGCATTTATAGGATTTTTGGCAAACCCCCAGCCATCAACGGGTTTGATGAGCCTTTACCGACTACCGTTTGAGTCGGGCTAGCATGCGGATTGTTCGAGTCCGTTCCGCATGTAACGTTGTGCTAAGAGAGTGAATTCTCTGAGACTTTGTGCTATGATGTCGAATACATAGACTTTGCCATTGTTACGGGAATAGGCTACCCGGCGACACGTATTAGGTATTGACTTTAGGATTTTTGGCTAACCCCCAGCCTTCAACGGGTTTGATAAGCCTTTACCGACTACCGTTTGAGTCGGGCTAGCATACGAATTGTCTAAATCGTTCTGCATGTAACGTTGTGCTAAGAGAGTGAATTCTCTGAGACTCGCTGCTACGACTTCGAATACGTAGACTTCTCCATTGTTATGGGAATAGGCTACCCAGCAACGTGTATTAGACGCTGACTTATCCCTACTTAGGCTTCGGGATAGAATACCCCAGAATCGAACTCTGGTGTCTTTTTCTACGGAGAAAGACTATACCGGCTACGCGTGTTAGGCGTTAGCATATCCTTTCTTAGGATTCAGGATGAAATTCCCCATGCGTGTAAGGCATGGATTTTGGTGTTATTAATAACAACCTGCCACAATGTTGAATATGTGGGCGGGTGTTCTTTTTAACGGTTAAGAACTAACCGGCAGCGCGGGTTAAGCGCAGACTTATCCCTGCTTAGGTTTCAGGATAGAATACCCCAGAACCGAACTCTGGTGTCTTTTTCTACAGAAAAAGACTAAATCGGCAGAGCGTGTTAGGCGCAGACTTATCCCTGCTTAGGATTCGGGATAAACTTCCTAGACTGGAATTCTGGTGTCTTCTTCAATCGGTGAAAGACTAAACTGGCAACGCGTGTTAGGCGTTGACTTATCCCTACTTAGGATTCGGTACCTGTGAAGGCACAGATTTTGGGAGTTGAAAAAGGTGGTGTCTTCTCTTGGGGCAAAGACGAACCCGAAATGGGAGAGGAAGAATTTTATATTCTATCTCCCGACACTGAATAAGAAGAATTTTATATTCTATCTTCAGCTGGAAAGGAGACTCGAGGTGGGATCTCCACCCCCAGAATCCAGAAAGGTGAAACTAAAAGTGGGATCTCTATTCCGAGAATCGAAAAGATTCAGATAACCCTAACTATTGGAAGGTTTGATTACCGAACTAAAGGTGAATTCATCGTTTATCGAGAGTGAATTGTGGTTTTTGTCCTAACTGTAGGAAGGTTTGACCAAGCAGGAGTTTGAGATGACCCTAACTGTAGGAAGATTTGATCACTCGATTTGAAAGTGGATCTCTCGTTCATTGGAGGAATCGAGAGGGGATTTTGATTGTGGCCCCAACTTCAGATTTGACCTGAAAACAAAGGGAGTGGAATACAAGTAGCAGTAGAAATACTGGTTGGTACTGGCCACTCGATGAAGGGTTTTGACGTTAAGTAATCAGGACTTAACACATCAAGCTTTGGAAATTGCCATAAATTGGCGGACAGAAAATTTAGTGGACCCACCGTCAATTGACTTGATCAGTGGGGGATTTTTGTGAGGAAAGATTAATCTATCAAGAGGATCGAATCTCGTCTCAACAAGAAAACTCATGAGAATTAGTGAATTTGATAACAATAATGGAAAACATTCCGACATTTAGAGTTTAAATGTGGATGTTTTACTTATCACTTTTATAGTGATTGGGTTATCCCTAAGAATATCACCCGTGGTATTCTTTCGGGAACTTCCCGATACATGAATAATCCACCCCCAGCTTCCCTTGTGGATCAGGGTTCGACATTATACTCAGTTACATGACCGGGTTATCCTTAATAATATTACATATAAAAATTCTCCAGGAACTTCCCGTGAAAGAAATGGAACAGTTTAGACTCATATACATGTTGGAGTATCAGGGAACAGTTTAACCTCTTATACCGATCGGAGGATTGAGAAGCAGTTTATACTCTTATACTTGTCGGAGTCTTGTCGTTTTCAATTGGCTTACCCTAGCGTTATAAC
The DNA here is from genome assembly GCF_001876935.1 of Asparagus officinalis. Classification (NCBI taxonomy): domain Eukaryota; kingdom Viridiplantae; phylum Streptophyta; class Magnoliopsida; order Asparagales; family Asparagaceae; genus Asparagus; species Asparagus officinalis. Next base: position 49,766,828 of record NC_033802.1, on the reverse strand, counting down.
GCCGGCTTCAACCAAGGTTTGGATGCTATAGATTATTGTGGCATGTTTGCAGGATGAACTCCTCTGTAACAGGATCTTTGCAATTCATTGCCTTGTTATGAAAGCGCTTGACAAAATTATCAACTGACTCTCCGTCTTTTTGCTTCTCATCCAAAAGGGTTCCGATTGACTTTCGGGTCCGAAGTCTTTTGCTTCCTTCGGGATTGCTGTTGTGACGTTTGATTAGCACCACCAGTAGCTACAGGTGTTTTGGCCTTCTCACGGGAGGCAAAGTTTGAGTTTGGAAGATTCGCCGTCGGTTGGCTCCTCTCGGCTTTCTTCCTTCGGAGGAAGCGTTCGCTGTCCCCATTACTTCCAACACGTCCAATGTGAGGTTATTGTGGTAAGTCTGGAGAATGAACTCCTCAGTGATCGGGTCCTGACAGTTCATCGCCTTGTTCCGGAACCTTTTGACGAAGGTATCAACCAATTCCCCGTCTTTTTGTTTCTCGTCAAGCAACGACCCGATGGATATCACGGTGTCGTCATCGAAGAAGTTAGCGAGAAATTTATTCTCCATGTCATCCTAGCTATTCACACTTCCGGGCTTGAGGCGGCGATACCAATCGAAGGCGGCTCCACGAAGAGTGCCAACGAAGGACCGTACCATCAGAGGCTCGTTACTAGAGATGACCCCTAGGTGCGATTTGAAGTAAATCAAATGTTGAGTGGGTGAACCTTTCCCGTCAAACGGCGTGAAGTTAATTAGGCTGAACTTCGCCGGGTAGGGGATTGATTCCCATTCTCTTGGGTATGGATAAGGAATGGCCGTCTTCTTCATCTCTTGAGCGGAAATCAACGTATTGATTTTGCTCTCGAGGTTTTTAATCTTCAAGCTTTCACCTGAGTCTTTGTTGGCATTCTCGCTACCACCCCTTGCATTGATGGGAGGATTATTGGCATTGTGAGTTTCATTCGCACCTGTGTCCTCATCTTCCAGATCAATCTGGTTACGACGACTTGGCTCGCCTTGCTAGTTTGTCAGCGCTCGGATTTGTTGGTCATGCATTTCTCTCATATTCTGCATGACCATCTACATATCGAGCTTGAAGCTCTCTTGTTGCTTAGCCATGGCTTCTTCGAGTATCTTGGCTACTTGTTCCGTGCTTATCATCAGTGACTCGCGGGGTTGTCCCTCGCTGGATATTGTATTGTCTGATGTGACAGTAGAGCAGGAATCCGATTCTTCATCTTCTGACAGTAATCTTGTCTGAACCCTACCATAAGTTCCTCGTATGATGGCTCTGGACTGCAGACGGGTCATCCGCTGGGGTACTTCCGGAATCGACTCGGGATTATCCTGTGTCGACGTCCCTTTGCTGGTCATATTAGTGGTGACCCTCCGAAATTCTCCATCTTCGACTACCCTTCTTCTTTGTCGGAAACGCCTAGACCTTGGTTTTGGCGTTTCGGTACTGAGCCTTTCGAAGACTAAAATTCTCTCGGGGACTGTATTGGTGCAGTTGCACTCAGACAATACTGCCCGAATGAGTTTGGAACAGGGGCATTGAGTTTCTTGTTCTCGAGGACTCCTTTTCCTGGTTTTACTCATACCCCCAGCATGATAGTACAATTCGTCTGCTTGAAGGTCGGAGTAACCTATCGTGTGTTGGCATGACTTCTCAGGTATAACGCTATCATCATCAGACGATAATGTTTCCTTCTGAGGGTGAACTACCTTCTTTGGGCTTTCAAAAGTCACGCGCCTCGAAACATGCCTTTGCGGGCGTGAGTTCTCAGCGGGCTCCTGGACTTCAATGCGCAAATTAGTGCGCGTAGCTGCCATAAGCTCCTTGTCATGTTGAAGGTGGCGGCGACCCCTAGCATGTTGATTCGTTCGGGGCTTTTTCATCGGGCCCAAACGTTCTTGAACAGGAGCTTTGCATCGTCCATCGGGAAGTGGACCGAGGCTCTCCAAAACTGACTTCTTTCTTTGGGATGATTCTGCGTGATCTCCCGGAGTAGCCATGGGAATTATCAGCGATTTGGAGTGGTTCGCCGGAGGTTGAGCTTTTGCTAAAGGCTGCAAAGGTTGCTCCTTTGCCTGAATCACCGCTTCAGACTTTGGCCTCCAGACTTGGCGGGTTGGTGGCGGCTTCTTCGCCACTTCCTTCTGCAATCTCCTGCGGGCTTCCTGGACCTGAGCCCGTGCTTGCGCTGATAGTGCGCGGCGCTTGCGAATGCGCTCTTCGAGTGTCGAACGATTCCGTTTGACACGGACCCATTCGTTCGTTGGCGGCTTAGAAGAGCTGCCATTCATCGGTGGTTGAGGCTTGGTTGAGGCTGTTTACCTCTCCTGTTCTTCAGATCCGCGTGATAGCGGACTCCGTCGGTGGACTCCATTGCCTTCGCGAGTTGCCGCGCCAGGTGTTGATATCGCCTCTGGCGGGCTCTCTTTGAGAGATTCACAACGCCCTCAACGGTGGAGGCATCGGCGAGAACAGGGTTGACCTGGTTGGAGGTCGGCGGAACTTCACCCGATGCAACTTTGGCGTCAGTTGGGGTGAGAGCACCCGACGCAACTTTGGCGTCAATTGGGGTGAGAGCTTCGTTGGCGTTCTGTACTTCTTCATACCAACGAACTGTTCTCCTGGAGGAGAACTTCTTGGATTTGCGGAGGGAGGTGGATTCGGACGAGGATGACAGATACTCCTCAAACTTTTGTTGGTCGAATTCATACTCGACCTCCACCTCGACCGGGATTGAGATCCGCGGCTGCAACGCAACGATCTTGGCAGCGAGATCGGTGGCTCCCACTGTGGATTGAGATCCGCGGCTGCAACGCAACGATCTTGGCAGCGAGATCGGTGGCTCCCACTGTGGTCGCCAGAATGTTCGCGGTGAAAGTTGCTTTCATTGATGTTATTGCTTTCTCAAGTAATAGTTTTTCGATTACAAAAGATTCGGTCTTTTTATAAGATCCGGTTACAACAAAATCAAAGAAAAAGAAAAATTACAACTCTCCTTTTCTCGAACAAATGGCAAAATCCTGTTTTGCGGTCTCTTGCTTGTGTGGGTTCTTCGCCTACGCCGGGGTTAATCCGTGGACCACCGTGCGATCTTGATCCGGTTGGATCTATACGGTATGACGGGTGTTATTTAACGAAAGAAATAACAGCCGGGGGTACTATTTCACCAAGGAAATAATAGCCTTTAGTAATTGAAATCGACCAAGCGAAATCGATACTCTTCTCGGGATCAAAAACCAAGTTTTGATCCGGAGGATAACCGTGTAGATCTCAGATCTGATCTCTCTGGAACTCCTGCCTTATTTGGCGTGGATGATCGCCAAGAACCAGATCTGAGAGTCCGAGTCTTCTAAGTTGAAAATCCGAGGGTGAGTTCTCAATCCAGCAGAGTTTCGGCTCCAAAATTCCAACCCCCAGGTGGCTCGGCCACCGAGCCACCTAGAGGTGGCTCGGTTTTGGTCGAGCTCTCCTGGGTGTGCCGTTGTGTCCGTTTTCTGGTTTCGTGGTTTATCTGAGTTTTATTGTTGATCTGGACTCTGATTTGGCAGTCCGGATCCTAATTTGGCAGTAAATCCGCTTCGGTGTTTGAGTTCGAATCCGTCCCACAGTTGGATGACTCGTTGACTCACCGAACCATTAGTTTGATTCCGCACGCGAGTGGATGTATTCCGTTGTTCGCGTGCGGTTCGTTAGCCTCATAGCCTTGTTAATCTGCTTCGTCACATCTCACTTAGCTTCGATGTTGCGGTCTAACGATTACGCTTGGATACATCGCCCGATGGTTCGTTGATTTGTTGAATCACCGTGCCGAGCTGTGTTAAGGGACCTATAAGCAGTTTTATACGCCTACACTCATGTGCTGATCCAGATGAGGTAGGAACTTGGAGAGAACCTTTGGACCTACTTCAAGAGGTTCCATGTGAAGAGGCTAGAGGTCAACGACCCAAGGAGTGCGGTCGCTATGTCTGCTCTTGTGGACGGCTTGCAAAGCAATGAATTAACCAATTCACTTGTTAAGAAGCCAGTCGCCAATTATGAGTAGCTGATGGCCAAGGCTATGGGTACATGTACATGGAGGATGCTCGAGCTTAC
>NC_033802.1:49732607-49762709 GCF_001876935.1 Asparagus officinalis | reverse complement strand
GCCATGAATTTAGTAGCAACAACCAATCCAGTAGTAACATTAGCACCACCCATGGCACCGGCACATGTAGCAGTACAGGTGGTGGCACCGGCACCTAAGTCGGCTAGAGACCCACTGAGAGTCGACGCCTGCTCCAATCGGTCTGACAAGAGGGACCGACAGAGGAACGAGTGGCGAAGTCTGGTCTTACTATCTTCAACACCTCCCTCGACAAAGATCTCACCATGGTCCAAAAGGAAGGACACCTCAAAGAGCCTGCTCCTCAAATGAGGTCAAATCCACAGAACTGATATAATGGGTAGTATTGTCGCTATCATAAGGATTACAACCACCTCACCAATGATTGCTGTATCTTGAAGTGGGATATCAAGGATCTAAACGAGAGAGGGTACTTGAAGATCCTCGTCTCTCAGATGGACAGTAGGTAAACTCCCCCAACTAAAGAAGATAGGAGATCCTGTTCGTGGTCGCCTCATCCTTAACAACCACAGGAGAGCTGACTCCTAGAGCCCAGCCATAAGGGGGTCATCAACACAATCAGTAGCGGTCCCACTGTCGGAGGGTCGTCCAACAACGCCTAGAAGAGATATGCTAAGAGGGCATTGCGGGTCGACCAGAGCAAAAGAGGTCGAGAGCAGAGGAGCTCATCTCTTTTGGGGACACCGACCTACAAGGCATCGAGACACCTCATCACGACCCCATCATCATCACAGTCGGTATTGATAGCTTCCTCGTGAAGAGAATCAGGTCGATACAGGAAGCTCGGTGGACATCCTGTATGTCGACGCCTTCAACCGGATGGTCATCAACAAGTCTCGGCTACTTCCCTATAGTGGATCCCTCATTAGATTAACCATCCACTCTCTTTTTTCGAAAGGAATGATTACACTCCCCCTGACAATCAGGGAGTGCCCTAGGCAATCAATTGTCCAAGTCCAATTCCTGGTGATGGATCTTAAGTAGGTCCACAATGTTATCTTGGGCCGAACCTCCCTCCAACTCTTGCGGGCCATCCCTTCAACTTATCGCCAGATGGTCAAGTTTCTAACTCCTAATGGAGTCGAAGTCTCCAGGAGCAATCAATGAGAAGCTAGGTCCTGCAACCTGCACTCGATCAAGGTTAAGGGTGTACAGGATGCCTTGCCAATTGAGAAAGTTTGCCTCCAGTTGGATAAAGTGGCGGAGCGATAGAGGACGATGATGCGACATAATTATGTACCAAAATTGCAAGTGCACAATTAATCAAGTTATAGTATAAAAAGTTATCGATCCCACGAGGAAGGTGATTTTAAGAGATTATTAGAATAGGTTCTTATATTGTGTGCGTGACAAAAATAGGATTAAAGAATAAGTGTGATTGTGATGAGTGATTGTTGTGAATATATACAAGAGACAATAAATTGAATTTTAGAGAAAAGAAATAAGAATCAAAGAATAAATAAAATCATAAGGGAAGAAAGAAGAATGAATAAAATCAAGAAGTAAAATCAAGAATGAAAAGAAAATTCAAGAAAGTCAAGATGGAGGATTCAATTAAGACATGGGAAATCTAGAATTTAATCCACTAGCTAATCTCAATTACAAAATACAAACTATTCTCTTTTTCTCATATTTCAACTTAGATTTATTAAGCATAGACTATCAAACCATTTAAGAAAAGTATAACCTATCAAATTATCATCTAAGTCAAAATTACTATTCATGATAAGAACAACAACATGATAATAATCTTAGAATTCGTAAGCATAACCTATCAAACCATTTAAGATATGAATAGATTATCAAATTCTTCTCCTATCGATTAGTTCTCTAGTTGATTATCCTAAACATGAACATTTTAAGTGCAAGAGAATAATTCATACAATATAAAGGAAATTAGACTAGTTTCATACATATCTAAGATTACTATAGAATTAATTTCACATCGTAAGAATAAAAGCAAGGAGAAAAAGACAATACATTACAAAATAAAAGAAAAGAAAATCTAAAACTGATGAACAAGAATAAATTCTAACTCAAAAGAATTAAAATCTACAACGTATTAAAATAAATTGCAAAAAAATTAAATGCCAAAAAAAATCTACTCTAAAATTAAAGTTAAAAAAATAAAAAAGACAGAAAAATAAATCTACCTACAAGCCATGAATGTAAATCTAAACTAAAAGCAATAATAAAAATTACTAAAATAGAAATAAAAGAGGAAAATAACGAAATGGCAAACCTTCAATTGCCATTCAATCTCTATGCATTTTTTTACAATAGGAACCAATAAAGACGAGAAAATAAAATCAAATTTTAAAGATAGAAAAAGTAATATTATTAATTGCAACAAAACTTATAATTTTGTGGTAAGCTCTTCTCAATTAAAGAGTAGTCTTCCCTTCCAATGGAGTTACAAAATTTTTCACACCATCGTAAGCCCTCACTCTCTACCCGTCCTATTTATAGTAAACATCATAATGAGGAGCCCTTGGATTCAAATCTTATCCAAACAACACAAGTTTTAGCTCCTTGATCTTGTACGAATGCGATGGTGTCTAGATGCCAGCATCGATGACGGTATCAGATGCGGCATCGATAGTCAGGGCATCGATGCAGCATCGATGCCCCCATCGACGCTGGCTATCGATGATCAACCTGTCTCTGTGTTGTTGGTCGCAATTCTTTCTTCATTGTCTTGTGGGCTTGCCGTTTGTGGGACTTTGCTTAGACTTTTGGGATTTTGACATTTTTTTCTCTTGATTTTCCAGTGCAGTTTTGATTTATTTAATATATTTGAAAGATTTCATTTGGCTTCATGGGCTTCATTCTTCATTAAATCAAGGGCTTTTTGTTGAGAGATGAGAGTTTGTGAGATTTAATTCTTCATTAAACCTGCAATTAAAGAATAAAACGATTTTTAGTAGTGAGTTATATTTATTTCATAAAAAATAGGATAATAAGGCTATAAAAATGCTTCATAAGAATGCTGATTATTCAAATACCCCCATCCACCTAAACTTTTACATAGTCCTCTTAAGTCAAGAAAGAAAAAAGAAATTCTAACTCACTTTCATAGGAATCGCGTGTATTTAGGCATACAACAGCCTCTTAAACCCTTTAGGCGTTTACCCTAGGTGACGAGTTGCTAGTCTTCGTGAGGGTTTTATTGAATATACCCACAAAAATTCGGTCAACTTGCAATTAACAAACGTCACGTAATAACAAATTTTCCTTGGATATATTTAGACATTCTAATTGAGACTAGTATAAAATCAAGAAAAGTTTAATTATATACTCCAATTGGTAAATCTCTTTAGATAAATCTTTTTCATTCATAGCCAATACAAACCAAGTCAAATCTTTAGAGATTTAATTCAAAAGTTTTGAAAAAGACACGCCTAACTCTCGTTGTTTTAATAACTTTCAAGTCTCTGATCAAAAATGTTTTTCCAAGGAACCATATATATCAAACAACAATTTATATAAAAAGATATTCGTTAGTAGTTATAGTATATATATCATTTATTTTCTTTCTTCACTCCTCTCTTTTCGTGATTGTTTTCTATTATTAACGGGCTTTCTAAGTAACCATTTAATGAGTTTTGGGCCAATGAAACCCCAAACCCAATTGGCTAGTCATTATAAGAGGGTTTATAGCATACCCTATTGCCTTAATTACTCCAGTCAACTCTGTGGCTTTATAATTGATAAAACAATCACCTTGAATAAGAGTTTCTTTTTTGTGCCAATTTTTCGCACTCTTCTTTATAAGCCTTAATTCTTCTTTTTATAATATGATATGTTGTACTCCTATATAGATTCATGTGAAAAAAAATGTTCGACAATCAAGATAACTATGAAAAAACTATTTTTTAACTCTAAGTTAAGCATCGCAAAGATTTTTATTATTTTGATTAAAAGTCTAAAGGTAAGACCTTAAGTAAAGTATACTAGCTTGAAAATCATTCTTAAGAATCTGTATCTAGCAGCGTTATCATAAAAAGATGAAATTGAGTTATGTCACTAACTACGGAATTAGAAATTTAAAGATCTATCAATTAGATCAATATTACTTAACTCTATTAATTTGGCAAGTCGTACAATTTTTTACTAAAAACAACAAAAGATAAAGTGCTGAGAAGCAGAAAAAAAAACTCTGAAAACAAATCACGTAACTAGCCTTACAGCCCCACACTACCCCAAGACTTGCAGTGTCCCTCAACGCCAATATATGCAAATATCACAGTTGAATAAAGTACATCCCGAAATGAAAAATCAAAGAAGTCAGGCGAGTAAAATAAAAGAACATCCCTCACTGCTCATCTCGCCTGATAATCGTCAGATCCACGATCTATCAGCGCCAACTACTTGAACTGCCGGTCCCGCCTCATCCTCTCCTGGGAAATCATATGGCTAAAAGGTAGTGATAAACTATGGAAGCTCTTGCGTGGAGGTCCATCTGTATCTCCATGTTCTCCTGCCATCTCTCGCCAAATATCCAGTGTCCGGTGGAGCAGCTCATCTGACCATGTATCTCGCATGTATTTATGCCGCTGCATCCTGTCATCTGAATCTGCATCCGTCCATCGACTCCGTTCTGCCATCTCCTCTCGAATGGCGTCAGCTGTATTCGTGTGCTGCGAGCGCCATGCTCTCACCTGGAAGGCCAAAACTACAAACTTTACACTAATGCCTCTCACTCAGTACCAGTATTAGTAACCCTTCCTGTTCTAACCTTCCTCTACAAATACTGAACGGCGGAATCTATTGGCAGATCTAGTTTGGATGAAATAAGGATAAATGACGCTGACTTGTTGTGATACAAGACTATGTCCTGACCCATCCAACACATTCTCCACTGATGAGCGCCCATCCATACAATATAGATCTTCGTATATCAATAACCGGGGCTGACCAGTGGCTATCCAAAAAAGAAGGAGAATTCGTGCGGGTAATGACAGAGTATGCTGGGTGCGTTTCAATACAAAGTCTGGAAAAGATTAAGTATCTATATTCGATTTGAGCATTTCCTAAACACCAAACTAGATAAATGCCTCCCACACAAGGTTTGTTAGACATGTTATTGTATTTTGGTGTACCGGCTATAAGTGAAAGGCAATGGAAGTTTATCTGACATCCAGTGCTCCCCTTCATGCACACGTTCAACCGCTCCGCCCCGATCAGTCCGAAGATTGAAACACATAACCCAACCCACCCACACCTCACACGATAGAAAACACACCTACTTATCCCAGCAAATTTCCCATCAGAATATAACTCATCGCACTAATGAAATGTTTGCTTTCTAGGCTGTAGTCTCTATGTCCTAAGACCTTACTCCAGTCAGCCATCGCGTCGATTGCTGGACATTGATATATATGTAATGCCACTCATCCTGAACCCTCTCAAAATGAATATTAAGACCAATAATTCTAGCTATTTGTGAGTCTATTATATCTGTTATCTGAAGGATCAGAAGATGATGAACTTGTCGGATTTCTTTTCTGGGATCTACGAAAAGAAAGAAAAAAAAAACAAATAAAAATTCATATTATTATTTACTATTATTATTAGTTAATATATATATTATTATGTATTTATTAGTTATTTTAAAAGATTAGCTTACCATATTGTCAAAATGAAGTTAATCTCAAGTATCAAATTTGTCTTTGACAATAGATTTCCTCAAATCGTTCTTTAGAACAAAACTGTAAAATTTAAACTATCAGTGAAATTACATGTTGATCATGACAGATTATAAACTAACCTTACAAATGTAAAATGATTGCATTTTTTTTTGCAACATAACACCGCCCAAACTTCAGTTTTATTTTTGCATAAACCCCCCAACAATTTTCGGTTTGCCTAAAACACCACAAATTTTTTTTCAGATTTATTCTCAAATAGAAATAAAACCCAACTTGAATCCTCGAAAATTATGTGTTTTGCATAAAGAAAACCCAACAATTTTCGGGTTTGCATAAACACAATTTTTTTTCAATACAGATATTCCTCAATTAAGTTCAATTTCCAATTTGTGTTTTGACAAAACCCCCCCAAGCATTTTGATTGCATAACCCCCAAAGTTGGTTTCGACAAATTCCTAATTTAACCCTAAATTACTAAATATCATGCAACACAAAATATGTATCATTCACAACTAGCCAATTCAACACTAATCATCCACTGTATTCATAAAAATTAATTACAAAAATTAAAAAATATACCTGGTACATGAGTGGAGTGGAAGAAGGCCCAAAAATAGTGAAGAATTTCTCCTGTGTCTTGATCGGGTAGTTGGATGAGTGAAAAAAAAATAGCGGTTTGGAAAGGGGGAAACGGTTTGGCGAGATGAATTTGAAGAAAAGAGAAAGAAGCAAAAACTACTGCATTTGAGGTAGCAGACCAGGTATCGATGTCCGGTATCGATACGGCAGATTCGAGCCCTATGGATTTTGTTTTGCGGCCTGGCCAACCGGCTGCTATGCTAATTTTTTTTTGTTTCTGGCTAGATTTGGCCAACATATTCCTTCTTATTTTTCTTTTTTATTTTAATTATTTATTTTGGGCTATGTTGTGGGCCAACTATTATATATATATATATATTATATATTTATAATATAAATAATAATATAATATAATATATATATTATTATTATATATATATATATATATATATATAGTATATATTATTATTATATATTTAACCTATGTTAGCTTATTCAAAATTTTGTTTTTTTGTTTATGTTTTTCTTCTTTAGTGAAAAACAAAACTGGAAAATTGATATATATATTTTTAAACAAAATGAGAATTGTAATTATCATATATATATATATATATATATATATATATATAATAATATATATATATATAATTATTATATAATTAGTATATATAATATCATATATTATATTATTATTAATAAATATATAAAGGAATATATATATATTTATATTTGTTTGTTTTTTGTTGAAAATATCGAAAATTTTCTTTTTAGTGAAAAACAAAAGAAAATATGTTATATATATAATATATTGTTAAAAGAAAAGAAAAAAAATATTATAGTTTTTTTTATAAGAAGAGAAAGGAAAACCTGACTAAACAATTATTTTCTTATTTTTTTAAGAAAATAAAAGTTATTTTTATAAAAGGAAAAGTAGAAAAAGAAAAAAAAAACATCACTCAATCCACTGCTAAACTCTAAGGTTAAGCCTAACTCCAGCATAGACCAGTCCTAACCAAAAATTCTTAGTGAAAAGATAAAATTTTACTCAGGTTGTGAGCCAGTAAGATAGAAACAATTCAGGAGATCAATTAAGTACTTCGTTCCTTGCAGAGCACTACGCAACCCTTAATCTTACCTTAGCACCAACTAATCCAAAAAATTATAAACCCGTTCACCTAAGATTCTTATTCCTATCTGAGCTCGATTCCTTAGGGCCAACGTCTAATGAGTGTGTATTAGGCTTGGGTTGTGTAGTGAGGAATTAGTGATTTTCGCTTAAGAAAGGTGATAACAATCCCCCCCCATTAAAGCTTGATTATGGCGTTTTGCCTTAAAATATTATACATTGTAATCCTACTAACTATCATGAAAACTGCCCAACCCAGCGAATTAAAAGCGACAAAAATAGGTAAAAGGAAAATCTTTTTTTAAATTAGGATTAACAATCAATAACAAATAAGAAGGAGGAATATTGTTGAATTATTATCTTGTGATTTATTCAAGTGTGAGGGAATTTTATTATGGTCAACGAAATAAAATTCTTTTTTTTTAAATCATATTTGTCTCTAGCTGTTGAGAAACTAACTGAATTGTGAATTGAAATATTAGAAGAAGACTTACCACTAACGAATCTCTTAATTCTTGATACTTTATCTCCAAGTTCTTCACAAATACGACAAGTTTTAAAAAACCAAATAATAAAATCCTATTTTTTAAACTTTCCCCGCAACTCGGCCCAAAAAACTTGATGCCGACATAATTATGTACCAAAATTGCAAGTGCACAATTAATCAAGTTATAGTATAAAAAGTTATCGATCCCACGAGGAAGGTGATTTTAAGAGATTATTAGAATAGGTTCTTATATTGTGTGCGTGACAAAAATAGGATTAAAGAATAAGTGTGATTGTGATGAGTGATTGTTGTGAATATATACAAGAGACAATAAATTGAATTTTAGAGAAAAGAAATAAGAATCAAAGAATAAATAAAATCATAAGGGAAGAAAGAAGAATGAATAAAATCAAGAAGTAAAATCAAGAATGAAAAGAAAATAAATAAAATCATAAGGGAAGAAAGAAGAATGAATAAAATCAAGAAGTAAAATCAAGAATGAAAAGAAAACTCAAGAAAGTCAAGATGGAGGATTCTATTAAGATATGAGAAATCTAGAATTTAATCCACTAGCTAATCTTAATTACAAAATACAAACTATTCTCTTTTTATCATATTTCAACTTAGATTTATTAAGCATAGACTATCAAACCATTTAAGGAAAGTATAACCTATCAAATTATCATCTAAGTCAAAATAAAAACCGTGATAAGAATAACAACAAGATAGTAATCCTAGAATTCATAAGTATAACCTATCAAACCATTTAAGATAAGCATAGATTATCATATTCTTATTCTACTAATTAGTTCTCTAATTGATTATCCTAAACATGATCATTTTAAGTGTAAGAGAATAATTCATACAATATAAGGGAAATTAGACTAGTTTCATACAATTCTAAGATTACTATAAGAATTAATTTCACATCTTAAGAAATAAAAGCAAGAAGAAAAAGAACTAATTACAAAAATAAAAAGAAAAGAAAAATCTAAACTATGAACAAGAAATAAATCTAACTACAAAGAATTAAAATCTAAACTATAAAATAAATTGCAAAAATTAAATGCAAAAAAATAAATCTACTCTAAAAATTAAAGTTAAAAAAAATAAAAAGACAAGAAAATAAATCTACACTACAAGCATGAATGTAAATCTAACTAATAAGCAATAATAAAAAAATTACTAAAAAGAAATAAAAGAGGAAAATAAAAGAAATGCAAACCTTCAAATTGCTCTTCATCTACATCCTCATCATTCAACAAAGAGGAGAAAAGATAAATTTAAAGTGGAAAAAATTAATTATTATTAATTGCAACAAAAGTTATAATTTTTGGAAGGCCTTCTCAATTAAGAGTAGTCTTCCTCTCCAAATGGAGTTACAAAATTTTTCACACCTCTAACCCCTCACTCTCTACCCCTATTTATAGTAAACATCAGTGAATGAGAGCCATTGGATTGAAATCTTATCCAAAAAATAACAAATTTCAGCCTTTGATTCGTAACAAACTGGCCGATGGTATCGATGCCAGCATCGATAGGGGTATCGATGCTCTAACTGTACATCGTATCGATGCTAGCATCGATGCCCCCATCGATGCTGGCATCGATGTCAACCTGTCTCTGGTTGTTGTCCGCAAATTCTTTCTTCCATTGTCTTGTGGGCTTGGTTTTTGGGCTTTTGCTTAGACTTTGGGATTTGACATTTTCTCTTGATTTTCCAGTGAGTTTTGATTTATTAAATATTTGAAAGAATTCATTTGGCTTCATGGGCTTCATTTCTTCATTAAATCAAGGGCTTTTTGTTGAGAGATGAGAGTTTTGAGATTTATTCTTCATTAACCTGCAATTAAAGATAAAAACAATTATTAGTGGTATATTTATTCATAAAAAATAGATAATAAGGGTATAAAACTGTAATAAAATGTGATTATCAAATACCCCCACACCTAAACTTTTACTAGTCCTCTAGCAAAGAAAGAAAAAGAAATTCCTAACTCACTTTCATAGGAATCGCGGTTGTATTTAGCGCATACAACAAGCCTTTAAACCCTTAGGTTACCCTAGTGGACGAGTTGTAGTCTCGTGAGGGTTTGCAGTGAATATACCCACAAAATTCGGTCAACTTGCCAAGTTAAATAAGTCAGTAAATAACAGATTTTTCTTGATATATTTAAACATTCTAATTGAAGCTAGTTAATAATCAAGAAAACGTTTTTATATATAACTCCAATGTAAATCCCCTAGAAATTCTTTTTCATTATAGCAATACAAAACCAAGTCAAATCTTAGAGATTTAATTAAAAAGTTTTGAAAAGAACATGTTAACTCTTTGTTTTAAATAACTTTCAAGTCTCTTGATCAAAAATTGTTTTTTCAAGACCATATATACAAAACAACAATATATATAAAAAAATGGTTAGTGTTATATATATATATATATATATTTTCTTTCTTCACTCTCTAATTCTTGGTGATTGTTTTCTATTTTAACGGGCTTTCTAAGTGACCATTTAATGAGTTTTGGGCCAATGAAACCCAACCCAATTGGGCTTAGGTCATTAAGTATAGAGATACTCCTTATGCTTAATTACTCAGTCAACTTTGGCTTTATAAGATAAAAATCACCTTGAATTTAAGAGTTTTTTTTTTGTGCCAATTTTTCGCACTCTTCTTTTATAAGGCTTAATTGTTCTTTTATAATATATATATGTGTGTAAGTATATATAGTCTGAAAAAAATGTTGAAATCAAGATAACTTGAAAAAATATTTTTAACTCTAAGTTAAGCATGCAAAATTTTTATTATTTTTGATTAAAAGTCTAAGGTAAGACTTAAGTAAAGTATACTAGTTGAAAAATCATTTCTTAAGAATCTTATCTAGAGTTATCATAAAAGATGAACTTGAGTATGTCACTAACTAGGAATTAGAAAATTTAAAATCTATCAATTAGATCAATTATTACTTAACTCTATTAATTTGGCAAGTGACAATTTTTTTTTACTAAAACTAACAAAAGATAAATGCTGAGAGAGAGAAAAAAAATACTGAAACAAAATACTAACTAGCTTACACCCCCATACCCAGATTTGCAGTGTCCTCAAGGCAAATAATATCCAAAATATCACAGTTAAATAAGTACATCCCGAAATAAAAATCAAAGACAGAGTAAAATAAAAAGAACATCCCTCACTGCTCATCTCCTGATATATCGTCATCCACATCATCAGCGGCAGCTACTGAACTCGGTCCCGCCTCATCCTCTCCTGGGAAATCATATGGCTAAAATGGTGTGATAAAACTATGAAGCTCTGGTGGAGGTCCATCTGTATCTCCATGTTCTCTCTGCCATCCTCTCGCCAAATATGCCAGGGTCTCGGTGGAGTAGCTCATCTGACCATGTATCTCGTGTATATGCCGCTGCATCCTGTGCATCTGAATCTGCATCCTGTCCATGCGACTCCGCATTCTGTCCATCTCCTCTCGAATGGGGTCATGTGTATTTGGTTGGTGCTGAGGAGTCTCTCTACCTGAAGGGCCGGACTGATCTTGTCCTGAAATGCTCCTCCTCACAGTCAGATCATTTAGTAACCCTTCCCTGCTTCTAACCTATCCTCTACAAATACTGGAACGCGAAATCTATGGCAGAGTCTAGTGATGAAATAAGGATAAATGAGCTGAGTTCGTGATACAGACTATGTCCTGACCCAATCCAACACATTCTCCACTGATGAGCGCATCCATACAAATATAATCTTCGCTATATCAAACCGCTGACCAGTGGCTATCCAAAAAAGAAGGAGAATATCGTGTGGGGTAATGACAGCGCTGACCAGTGGCTATCCAAAAAAGAAGGAGAATATCGTGTGGGGTAATGACAGAGTATGCAGTGGTGCGTTTCAAATCAAAGTTCAGGAAAAGATTAAGTAATCTATATTCTGATTTGAGATTTCCTAAACCGAAACTAGATGTAAAGATCCTCCCACACAAGGTTGTAGACATGTTATTGTATTTTGGTGTACCAGGCTATAATGTGAAGGCTAAATGGAAGTAATCTGGTACATCAGTGGGTGGTTCTGCAAGGTCAAGGGTAGCACGGATAGTGGAAAGATTGAAAATAACCCTAACACCCCTCACGATAGAAAAAGCTGAATATTCTCTATCTGGATCAATTTCCCATCCAGAATATAACTCATGCACTAATGAAATGTTTGCTTTTTCTAGGGCTTTAGTCATCATGCTCCTAAGACCTACTGCAGTCAACATGGTGATTGTGGATTGATATATATGTAATGCACTCATCTGAAAACCCCTCTCAAAATGAATATTAAGACCCATAATTCTAGCTAAAATTGTGAGTCTATCTATATCGGTATCTGAAGGATCAGAAGATGATGAACTTGCTCGGGATTTCTTTCTGGGGAGCATCTACAGAAAAAGAAAGAAAAAAGAAAAAACATTTTAATAACAAAATTCCAATATTATTATTTACTTATTATTATTATTATTATTATTATTATTATTATTATTATTATTATTTATTATTTATTTTTTTTATTTTTTTATTTTTTATTTTTTTATTTTTTGGAAAAGGATTTAGCTACCAATTGTTCAACATGAGTTAATTTCAAGTTATCAGAATTTTGTTTTGACAATAGATTTCCTTAAAATTATTCTTTTAGAACAAAATTATTAAAATTTTGATAACTTGATTGGTGAAACATACATGTTGATATGACAATTATAAACTAAACCTTACAAATGTTAAAATGATTGGCTTTTTTTTTGCACAGAACACCCCAACTTCAAGTTTTATTTTTGCATACCCCCAACAATTTTTGGGTTTGCATAAAACACCCAAAATTTTTTATTTTTTCAGATTTTATTCTCAATTTGAAATAAATACCCAATTGAATGCTTGAAGATTATGTGTTTTTGCATAAAAAACCCCCAACAATTTTGGGGTTTGCATAAAACACCCTAATTTTTTTTAGATACAAGATATCCTCAATTAAGTTCCAAGTTCCAATTTTTGTGTTTTTTGGACAAAAACCCCCCAAGCATTTTTCGGATTTGCATAAACTCCTAAATTTTCGGATTTTGTACAAAATCCCCAAGTTAAACCCTAAATTTATTCAATTTCTATCATGAATCAACACCAACTATGTTAATAATTCAAAACTATTCATGATTCATCCACTAGATCATTCATGTATACCTTCAAAATTAAAATGAAAAAAAATGAAATTACAAGATCAAGAAGAGAGTATACCTTGGGGAGATGATGAAGAAGCCCTAGAAATTGAAGAAAACTCCCTCCAAAATGCTCTTGATCTTGTGTGGGGGAATTAGGGTTTGAGGGGGGGGATCGGGTTTGGGAGATGTTGAAATGAAGAGGGGGAAGAAAATGGGTTAGGGGCTGTGGTTTTAATGTAGCAGGTATTGGGCATCTATGCCGGCATCGATGCCCAAAGCCATGGTGTTTGGGCCAGCCGGCCCAAACACGGTGTCCCCCCTTTTTTTTCTTTTTTTTGGGCCTATACTTATTATGTGTGTGTGTGTGTGTGTGTGTGTGTATATATATATATATATAAAAAGGAAATATGTATATATATTTATATTTTGTTTTGTTTTTTTTTTGCTTGAAAATATTCGAAATATTTTTTTCTTTTATATGTGAAAAGCAAAATGAGGAAATATGTATATATATATAATATTATTTTTTAGGAAAGAAAAGAAAAAAAATTTAGTTTTTTTTATAAGAAGAGAAAGGAAAAACCTGACTAAAACAAATTATGTTTTCTTATTTTTTTAAGAAAATAAAAGTTAGTTTTTTTTATAAAAAGGAAAAAGTAGAAAAAGAAAAAAAAACAATCACTTTGCAATCACTCTAAACTCTAGGGTTAAGCCTAACTCAGCTAGACCAGTTCCTAACCAAAAATTTCTTAAGTGAAAAGATAAAAGTTTTACTCGGTTAGTTAGCCAGGTAAGGATAGAAACAGAGTTCAGAGATCAATTAAGTACTTCGTTCCTTGCAGAGCACTTTACGCAACCCTTAAATCTTACCTTAGGCACCAACTAATCCAAAAAAATTTAAACCGGTTCACCTAAAGATTCTTTATTCCTTATTGAGCTCGATTCCTTAGGGCCAACGTCTAATGAGTTTTATTAGGCTTGGGTTGTGTAGTGAGGAATTAGTGATTTTGGGCTAAGGAAAGGGTGATGAAATCCCCCACCTTATCTTGATTATGGGGTTTTGCCCTTTGGGCTAAGGAAAGGGTGATGAAATCCCCCACCTTATCTTGATTATGGGGTTTTGCCCTTAAAAATATTAACATTTGGTGAATTCCTACTAACTATATGAAATGCAACCCTAGGAATTAAAAGCGACTAAAAATGAAGGTAAAAGGAAAATCTTTTTTTTTTAAATTAGGGTTAACAATCAAACAAATAAGAAGGAGGAATATTGTTTGAATTTATTATCTTGTTAGTATTTATTCAAGTGGAGGGTGAATTTTATTATGGTCAACGAAAATAAAATTTCTTTTTTTTAAATCCTATTTGTCTCTAATTGTGAGAAACTAACTAGAGGTGTGGAATTGAAAATATTAGAAAGAAGACTTACCACAAGCGAATCTCTAATTCTTTGATCTTTAATCTCCAAGTAGTTCTTTCACAAAATTACACAAGTTAAAAAACCAAAATAATAAAATCCTATTTTAGTACCTTTCCCGGCAACGGCGCCAAAAACTTGATGCGACATAATTATGTACCAAAATTACAAGTACACAATTGATCAAGTTATAGTATAAAAAGTTATCGATCCCACGAGGAAGGTGATTTTAAGAGATTATTAGAATAGGTTCTTATATTGTGTGCATGACAAAAATAGGATTAAAGAATAAGTTTGATTGTGATGAGTGATTATTGTGAATATATGCAAGAGACAATAAATTGAATTTTAGAGAAAAGAAATAAAAATCAAAGAATAAATGAAATCATAAGGGAAGAAAGAAGAATGAATAAAATTAAGAAGTAAAATCAAGAATGAAAAAGAAAATTCAAGAAAGTCAAGATGGAGGATTCAATAAAGATATGAGAAATCTAGAATTTAATCCACTAGCTAATCTCAATTACAAAATACAAACTATTCTCTTTTTATCACATTTCAACTTAGATTTATTAAGCATAGACTATCAAACCATTTAAGGAAAGTATAACCTATCAAATTATCATCTAAGTCAAAATAAAAATCATGATAAGAATAACAACAAGATAGTAATCCGAGAATTCATAAGTATAACCTATCAAATCATTTAACATAAGCATAGATTATCAAATTCTTCTTCTACCAATTAGTTCTCTAATTGATTATCCTAAACATGATCATTTTAAGTGTAAGAGAGTAATTCATACAATATAAGGGAAATTAGACTAGTTTCATACAATTCTAACATTACTACAAGAATTAATTTTACATCTTAAGAAATAAAAGCAAGAAGAAAAAGAACTAATTACAAAAATAAAAAGAAAAGAAAAATCTAAACTATGAACAAGAAATAAATCTAACTACAAAGAATTAAAATCTAAACTATAAAATAAATTACAAAAATTAAATACAAGAAAATAAATCTACTCTACAAATTAAAGTGCAAAAAGAAATAAAAAGACAAGAAAACAAATCTACACTACAAGCATGAATGTAAATCTAACTAATAAGCAATAATAAAGAAATTACTAAAAAAAATAAAAAAGGAAAATAAAAGAAATACAAACCTTCAAATTGCTCTTCATCTCCATCCTCATCATTCAACAAAGAGGAGAAAAGACAAATTTAAAGTGGAGAAAAATTATTATTATTAATTGCAATAAAAGTTATAATTTTTGGAAGGCCTTCTCAATTAAGAGTAACTCTCCTCTCCAAATGAAGTTACAAAATTTTTCACACCTCTGACCCCTCATTCTCTACCCCTATTTAAAGTAAACATCAGTGATTGAGAGCCCTTGGATTCAAATCTTATCCAAAACCAATAAATTTCAGCCTTAGATCTGTAACAGAATGCCGATGGTATCGATGCTGGCATCGATAGGGGTATCGATGCGGGCATCGATACGGGCATCGATGCTGGCATCGATGCCCCCATCGATACTGGCATCGATGTCAACCTGTCTCTGGTTGTTGTCCGCAAATTCTTTCTTCCATTGTCTTGTGGGCTTGGTTTTTGGGCTTTTGCTTGGACTTTGGGCTTTGGCATTTTCTCTTGATTTTCCACTGGGCTTTGATTTATTAAATATTTGAAAGAATTCATTTGGCTTCATGGGCTTTATTTATTCATTAAATCAAGGGCTTTTGTTGAGAGATGAGAGTTTTGAGATTTATTCTTCATTAACTTGCAATTAAAGATAAACACAATTATTAGTGGTATATTTATTCATATAAAAATAGATAATGAGCGTATAAAACTGTAATAAAATGTGATTATCAGACGACCCCGGTGGAAGAGTCCCATGAGATACCAATTGGTGGCGAAGGACAGAAGACGATCAAGATTGGGTCTAGTCTAGTCGAGCCCTTGCGAGGAGAACTAACGGAGTTCTTACAGGTAAACGGTAATGTGTTCGCCTGAGGACCCAAAGAAATGTCGAGGATTCCACCCCGAGGTGATAAGCCACGAGCTGGCTGTCGATAGGCACACTAAGCTTGTGTGATAAAAGAAGAGGCATCTCGGCCCGAAGTGCCAGAAGGCGGCGACTGACAAGGTGAAAGGGATCATAAGAACTGATTTCATCCGGGAAGTCTAATACGCAGAATGGTTGGCTAATTTGGTTTTGGTGAAGAAGGCACTGAACAAATGGAGGATGTGTGTGGACTTCACCAACCTCAACGAAGCTTTTCCCTAGGAAAACTACCCTCTACCTCGAATCGATGAGCTAGTCGATGAGAGTGCCAGACATGAGCTGCTTAGATTCATGGATGCCTTCTCCAGCTATAACCAGATCTTCATAGCAGAACATGATCAAGAGAAGACCTCCTTCATCACCGACCAAGGCAATTATTGTTGCAAGATGATATCATTCGGTCTGAAGAACACTGGGACCACATATCAAAGGCTTGTTAGTATGGTCTTCAAGCACCAGATAGGCCGCAATCTAGAAGCTTATGTAGACGACTTGTTGGTGAAGTCGAGACAAGTGTCGGCCCGCATATCAAACCTAGACGAGACCTTCTCAACTCTCCGATGGTACCGTATAAAGCTCAATCCCGCTAAGTATGCATTTGGTGTAATAGGGAAAGTTCTTAGGGTTCATGATCACCCAGAGAGACATAGAGATCAACCTCAAGAAGATAGCCACCATCGAGCGACTGCCCGAGTCGTGCACCTTGAAGGATATCCAGAAGTTGAATGGGATGATAGCGATGCTGGGTTGATCCCTTTCCATATCTACCGAGAGGAGCCTACAATTCTTCAAAATTTTGAGAGGAAGCAAGAACTTGAACTAGAGCATGACTTGGACAGCTGAATGCAGTGCGACTTTTTAGAATCTCAAGGCCTACTTCAGTACCAAGCCACTACGGAGTTAGCCCCTAAGAGGAGAGATATTGTACTTACACATGACCGTCTCCTTTGAAGCTGTTAGCTCCATTCTCATTCAAGAAAAGATAATGTCCAGAAGCCCATGTACTACATGAGTCGAATCCTTAAAACGGGCGAGCTCGACTACCCCCTCATAGAGAAGGCTGCCTTCGCCCTCATCACCACTATTAGGAGACCCCGCCCTTACTTTTAGGCCCACGCCATAAATGTGTGGACGAGTCTGCCTCTGAAGAAAGCGTTGGGCAGCCCCACAACTTATAGGAGAATGGTCACATGGGTAGTTGAACTCAACGAGCATGATGTACAGTTTGAGCCAAGAACAACAACTAAAGCTCAAGCATTGGCTAACTTCCTTATCGAGTTGACCTCACTAGGCGACTGTTTGCATCGGGAATAAGTTTTATTGCAACTTCCATTTACAGCGTTCATCATTTACAATAGAAATAAAAGAGTGAGCTTTTTTATAAAACTTTTCTTAACAAAGAAAATAAAAAGGGATATTCTCTAGAAACACATGCATAAAACTATTTATTAGTCGTTGCTTGCGTGGGATCTTTGCCTGTGCCGGAGACGTTTTGATCCGTGGACCACCGATTCAACGATCCGGGTTGATCGTGAAGAAGGCTTTATGTTAATATTTCATTTTAGAAACAAGAACAGAAGTAAATATCTTAGCCAAGTAAGGTATATACTCTTCCCGATATCAAATCAACGTTTAAAATCGAGGAAACACCGAAGGCCTTTGAGATCTCTCAAAAATATGAAGGACTCTCTCTCTTGCTCTCAGAATTCGCCAAAATCTCAAGTCTCTACCGTCAATTAGGTTAACCCTCGTGCATATGTGTGTAGGGGAGGTATTTATGGCCTTTGGAAGCCTTTTCTGAAGATAAGAACATGAAACAAACCTCACCCAACAACTCCCATTTCCGAGATAGTGTTTAATGTCTCGGATGAAGGGATTGTTCCAGATAGTTTTGTAACCGACGTCGATTCCGTTAAATGTCATGATTCTCGGGGAATTTGAGCATATTTTCAGTTTGTAATGGCCTCTCCATGTTTATGGATGTTCCAAAGTAGTTATGGAGCCACGTAGTCCACACGAAACTCGAGAAAACCGTCGAAAAAACATCACGCCATCTCACAATTTCTGAGACACCCTAACCTATCTCGCCGGCTGAGACACTCTACACTGTTTCGATCGTGAGACAGTGTATGCTATCTCACCAGTTATGAGACAGCTTTGAGTCCCGTCGTTTCATCGTTTTGTGTGTTCCTTTGCTTCTTTTAGGCCTCGGATGATCTTCTCTGACTCAGATGATGATGTTTTCCATTTTTTGTTCATCTTGAGTTGTGTTCGGGAACCTATACGTAATTTTTTATGCCTATAGATATCTCCTCCAAAGTTTTCAGCCTCCTCAGTATTTTATCGAGGAGTCTGAAATACTTTGCATAAGATAAGCCCCACTCTTAATCTCTTTAGTATTTTGTCAAGGAAACTATATAGGAGGACCTATAATGGCTTTAGTTTCTTGATTTCGTTGACTTTCATCTTACTCAGTATTTTGTTGAGTAGTCTAAAATACTTCTAGTGCTATGTCGTCGCTTGACCATTGTCGAAATCTGGAACTAAAATTGATGTATTGATATCTGAATTAGCTCATGTCATTGAGTTGACGTTGAACTAATCATCTTTGTCAAGAGTTCATATTTGAATTGTGATTGAACTCCTAAGGGTAATTTTGGCATAGAGTTATTCTCAGCCTAATTTTGGCAAAACTATTGAATCGTTGTCGAGCATTGACTTGTGCTATAGAGTAAACATAGTTTATACTTGTACATAACTGGAGTCTACACAGCTTAAGCTCTTAAGGTGTTGGAGTGGGGAGGATCAGTTTATACTCATATACTCCTTAGAGTTTTCAGGAAGCAGTTTAACCTCATATACCCGTTGGAGGTTCAAGGAGAAGCAGTTTATACTCGTAGACTCAATGAAATGTCAATACGCACTTAAAATACGTCAAAAATGTAGCAAAAGTATGCTCAAAATACATGTCTAACTAGGCCTTTGCATGAGACATGCCCGAATGTCTCGCATGTGTACGAGACAGGTTAACCTGTCTTGCAGTCTGAGATACGTCGGTGTGTCTTGCTCGAAGGGAGGGAGGGTCGGTTCTTGGAGTTGTTAAGTCCGACGTTCGAGCATTTTGGGCAAAGTTAAACTATCTTCTCCCGCTTGAACTCCTTCCAAAATTCTTATGAAAGGGTTTCCCCCAATTCCTTTCCTCTCTATCTCTTCAATTTCAGCAAATTCTTACCTGCAAGAGCTAGGGTTTTGGTGTTCTTCTCGATGAGTCGACTCTTTGCCTTGGTTCTTCTTCACCAAGACCTCGTCCTCTTTTGCTTCTAGGTAAAATCGAACTCAAAGGTTGTTTTGATATCTTGATGGGGTTCTCATCCTAAAACCCTAATATTTTGTAGGATTTCGGTGACTTTTCCTCGAGTTCAAGCCTTTTCTTCGGTTCCTCCTTCCCTAAGTCTTGTTTTCTGTTGATTCTTGGTAAGCATCGCTTCCTTGGCCTTTATTTTGGATTATTTCTCATGCTTTAATTGATTTTAACCACCAAACCCTGACTTTTTGTGGTAAAAATTTAGATTTTTATCATGTCTCCCAAGAGAGCGCGTGTCTCGAGGGGTAGGTCAGCTTCTCATCCGGCAGAGAGAGAGAGGAGCCCGCTGCTTTGTCATATGGGGGTGAGTTTTTACCACTTTTATCAATTCAAAAGTTGATATCTTAGATGTGTATCCTTGTTAGTTCTCCTTCGTGAGGCATTCGGGAAGAGCCGGTATCCTCCATTGTGGGGATTGACGCTTAAAAAAGATGTGTTTTGCTTGGTCAGAATATGTCTCAAGGCAAAAGAGACAATTTTGCGCTGTCTCACTATCTGTAGGGTAGGGTATATTGTCCCGTTATTTACGTGACAATGTACGTTGTCTCTCATGTGCAAAACAATTGAAATCGTCTCGCAAATCACAAGGCAGTGACTCGGTTTTGCGGATTCACGAAATGAGTTTGACTCCTTATTTTTCCTTTAGAAATTATTCCCTTAACTGCATTTAATAAATACATTTTGTTTGTCGCTGTTGAATTCCCTTTGGAGGTGTTTTCACCCGGTGCAGTGAATGGGCGAAGCGGCGAGGCTTTTGCCTATTCTGATGAGACGCCACTCATTTATGCAACTCCTTAGTTCGATGTGAACAGACCTGAGGAGATTCCCAGGTTTGGTCGTTAGGGGGATCAATACACATTGTGGCGATTGATTATAGACGTCCCACTCACCAAAGATCCCAGCTCCACGCAGCACTTGTGTTTGCGGAAAAAGTTGCTGTATTCATTGCTGCATTCATTACAACTTTAATCGTTACAATGAAATAGAAAGATAGCCTTTTTATAAGACCGGTACACAATGAAAACAAAACAGATACAACTCTTTTCAAACAAACGCAAGATCTGTTTCTCATCTCTTGCTTGCGTGGGTCTTTTGCCTGTGACGGGGATGTTGATATCCGTGGACCACCGGGGCACTCAGATCTGGTCCGATAAAATCTGACAGAGTTTCGTTGATCCGCGTGAGATCTAGAAACTTTCTGATCCGGATAAATCGGACAGAGCTTCGTTTATCCGCGGGGGATATAGAAGCTATAAGCGTATACCTCGGCTAAAGCGAGGTAGTAGCTCTTCTTAGTATCAACGCTAAGGCCGATACTAAGGATCTGACGGGCGATGAAGACTGATGTAGGCCACTCCTCCTCTCGTTGAAGCACACGGGCACTCTCCAATGCAGCAGGGCTTCGCCAAGGCTCTCCAAAAAATCCCTTTCTCGCTCCGGCAGGGCTTCGCCGCTTCAGAAGAAGGCAATCCTTGGCTAAGATAATTCAGCCTTGGAATTCACCATCACAGACGGGCGATGAAGACTGATGTAGGCCACTCCTCCTCTCGTTGAAGCACACGGGCACTCTCCAATGCAGCAGGGCTTCGCCAAGGCTCTCCAAAAAATCCCTTTCTCGCTCCGGCAGGGCTTCGCCGCTTCAGAAGAAGGCAATCCTTGGCTAAGATAATTCAGCCTTGGAATTCCCCCCCCCAAAATCAAGAGCCCTTCACAAAGGAGGCCTAGAGGGCCTATTTATAGGAAACAAGAGAGGGGGGGGGGCTGTTTTGAGACACCCCCTAGGGGGGGTGTCTCGGCCTTGGCCGAGACACCCCTTGGGGTGTCTCGGCCAGGCCGAGACACCCCTGGGGTGTCTGTTTCGTGCCTGCCGAGACCCATTTGGGTGTCCCAACGCAGTCCGAGGCTGTGCCGTTGTTCTGCCGTTGACTCGCCGTTGACTTTTCGTCCGAACTCGGATTTGAGTGATTTCGGATGCGTTGGAATCGTGACGTTTCGTGCCTGCCGAGACCCATTTGGGTGTCCCAACGCAGTCCGAGGCTGTGCCGTTGTTCTGCCGTTGACTCGCCGTTGACTTTTCGTCCGAACTCGGATTTGAGTGATTTCGGATGCGTTGGAATCGTGACGGCGAGCTCTGTAGGCCCCGATGGTTGGCTTATCAGTGGGGTGATCGGGACATGGCGGGTGTTGGTTCAATTGCGGTGATCGCGGGGTTTTCGGTCAACCCGTATCCCCGTAATTCTGACATTCTGTCGGCTCACGTAGTCCGTCGGTTCGCTTCAGGTGCTCACCGGCGTCATTTGAGCTCTTGTGAACTGGGTAGCGTCGTTCGATCGTCGATCGTTAACACCGAGCTGTGAGTGGGGACCTATCGGCAATTTTCGATGCCTACAGATACCCCCTCCAAAGTGTTTCGGACTCGTTTCTTTTATAGAAGAGACCGGAATACTTTGGATATGATTGGTCCAACCTTCAGTCGGCTTAAGGGACCTGTGTTTTGCTTCAACTCTCGGCTCCTTCGATCTTCGGTTTATCCGGTGCTTTGTCGAATAACCGAAGTTGTTCCGGCGCTGCGTTTATCGCCTGGCCGTCGTCGGAGTCTTGAGTCTACAGCGGGTGAGTTGAGTTTGGCTCGTGTCATTGAGTTGACTTTTGAACTTGCTATCCCTGTCACATCGTGTTGACCTGGGGTTCTGAATCACTGGGGGTTGACTTTTTGTCGCAACGCGCTGTCCGGCGTTGACCTAAGGTTACGCGTTGACCGGCGTCCACCTTAGGGTTTTGAACCGCGTGGGTTGACTACGTGTTGACTTTCGTCGCCACGTGTTGACTTTTGTCGCAACGCGTTGACCGGCGTTGACCTAAGGTTACGCGTTGACCGGCGTCCACCTTAGGGTTTTGAACCGCGTGGGTTGACTTTTGTCGTCACGTGTTGACTTTCGTCGTCACGTGTTGACTTTTGACGCAACGCGCTGTCCGGCGTTGACCTAAGGTTACGCGTTGACCGGCGTCCACCTTAGGGTTTTGAACCGCGTGGGTTGACTTTTGTCGTCACGTGTTGACTTTCGTCGTCACGTGTTGACTTTTGACGCAACGCGCTGTCCGGCGTTGACCCAAGGTTACGCGTTGACCGGCGCCCACCTTAGGGTTTTGGTTGGCTTTTGTCGTCACGTGTTGACTTTCGTCGTCACGTGTTGACTTTTGTCGCAACGCGCTGTCCGGCGTTGACCTAAGGTTACGCGTTGACCGGCGTCCACCTTAGGGTTTTGAACCGCGTAGGTTGGCTTTTGTCGTCACGTGTTGACTTTCGTCGTCACGTGTTGACTTTTGTCGCAACGCGCTGTCCGGCGTTGACCTAAGGTTACGCGTTGACCGGCGTCCGCCTTAGGGTTTAGAACCGCTTGGGTTGGCTTTTGTCCTCACGCGTTGACTTTCGTCGCCACGTGTTGACTTTTGTCGCAACGCGCTGTCCGGCGTTGACCTAAGGTTACGCGTTGACCGGCGTCCACCTTAGGGTTTTGAACCGCATAGGTTGGCTTTTGTCGTCACGTGTTGACTTTCGTCGTCACGTGTTGACTTTTGACGCAACGCGCTGTCCGGCGTTGACCCAAGGTTACGCGTTGACCGGCGCCCACCTTAGGGTTTTGGTTGGCTTTTGTCGTCACGTGTTGACTTTCGTCGTCACGTGTTGACTTTTGTCGCAACGCGCTGTCCGGCGTTGACCTAAGGTTACGCGTTGACCGGCGTCCGCCTTAGGGTTTAGAACCGCTTGGGTTGACTTTTGTCCTCACGCGTTGACTTTCGTCGCCACGTGTTGACTTTTGTCGCAACGCGCTGTCCGGCGTTGACCTAAGGTTACGCGTTGACCGGCGTCCACCTTAGGGTTTTGAACCGCGTAGGTTGGCTTTTATCCTCACGTGTTGACTTTCGTCGTTACGTGTTGATTTTTGTCGCAACGCGCTGTCCGGCGTTGACCTAAGGTTACGCGTTGACCGGCGTCCACCTTAGGGTTTTGAACCGCGTAGGTTGGCTTTTGTCGTCACGTGTTGACTTTCGTCGTCACGTGTTGACTTTTGACGCAACGCGCTGTCCGGCGTTGACCCAAGGTTACGCGTTGACCGGCGCCCACCTTAGGGTTTTGGTTGGCTTTTGTCGTCACGTGTTGACTTTCGTCGTCACGTGTTGACTTTTGTCGCAACGCGCTGTCCGGCGTTGACCTAAGGTTACGCGTTGACCGGCGTCCACCTTAGGGTTTTGAACCGCGTAGGTTGGCTTTTGTCGTCACGTGTTGACTTTCGTCGTCACGTGTTGACTTTTGTCGCAACGCGCTGTCCGGCGTTGACCTAAGGTTACGCGTTGACCGGCGTCCACCTTAGGGTTTTGAACCGCGTAGGTTGGCTTTTGTCGTCACGTGTTGACTTTCGTCGTCACGTGTTGACTTTTGTCGCAACGCGCTGTCCGGCGTTGACCTAAGGTTACGCGTTGACCGGCGTCCACCTTAGGGTTTTGAACCGCGTAGGTTGGCTTTTGTCGTCACGTGTTGACTTTCGTCGTCACGTGTTGACTTTTGTCGCAACGCGCTGTCCGGCGTTGACCTAAGGTTACGCGTTGACCGGCGTCCACCTTAGGGTTTTGAACCGCGTAGGTTGGCTTTTGTCGTCACGTGTTGACTTTCGTCGTCACGTGTTGACTTTTGTCGCAACGCGCTGTCCGGCGTTGACCTAAGGTTACGCGTTGACCGGCGTCCACCTTAGGGTTTTGAACCGCGTAGGTTGGCTTTTGTCGTCACGTGTTGACTTTCGTCGTCACGTGTTGACTTTTGTCGCAACGCGCTGTCCGGCGTTGACCTAAGGTTACGCGTTGACCGGCGTCCACCTTAGGGTTTTGAACCGCGTAGGTTGGCTTTTGTCGTCACGTGTTGACTTTCGTCGTCACGTGTTGACTTTTGTCGCAACGCGCTGTCCGGCGTTGACCTAAGGTTACGCGTTGACCGGCGTCCACCTTAGGGTTTTGAACCGCGTAGGTTGGCTTTTGTCGTCACGTGTTGACTTTCGTCGTCACGTGTTGACTTTTGTCGCAACGCGCTGTCCGGCGTTGACCTAAGGTTACGCGTTGACCGGCGTCCACCTTAGGGTTTTGAACCGCGTAGGTTGGCTTTTGTCGTCACGTGTTGACTTTCGTCGTCACGTGTTGACTTTTGTCGCAACGCGCTGTCCGGCGTTGACCTAAGGTTACGCGTTGACCGGCGTCCACCTTAGGGTTTTGAACCGCGTAGGTTGGCTTTTGTCGTCACGTGTTGACTTTCGTCGTCACGTGTTGACTTTTGTCGCAACGCGCTGTCCGGCGTTGACCTAAGGTTACGCGTTGACCGGCGTCCACCTTAGGGTTTTGAACCGCGTAGGTTGGCTTTTGTCGTCACGTGTTGACTTTCGTCGTCACGTGTTGACTTTTGTCGCAACGCGCTGTCCGGCGTTGACCTAAGGTTACGCGTTGACCGGCGTCCACCTTAGGGTTTTGAACCGCGTAGGTTGGCTTTTGTCGTCACGTGTTGACTTTCGTCGTCACGTGTTGACTTTTGTCGCAACGCGCTGTCCGGCGTTGACCTAAGGTTACGCGTTGACCGGCGTCCACCTTAGGGTTTTGAACCGCGTAGGTTGGCTTTTGTCGTCACGTGTTGACTTTCGTCGTCACGTGTTGACTTTTGTCGCAACGCGCTGTCCGGCGTTGACCTAAGGTTACGCGTTGACCGGCGTCCACCTTAGGGTTTTGAACCGCGTAGGTTGGCTTTTGTCGTCACGTGTTGACTTTCGTCGTCACGTGTTGACTTTTGTCGCAACGCGCTGTCCGGCGTTGACCTAAGGTTACGCGTTGACCGGCGTCCACCTTAGGGTTTTGAACCGCGTAGGTTGGCTTTTGTCGTCACGTGTTGACTTTCGTCGTCACGTGTTGACTTTTGTCGCAACGCGCTGTCCGGCGTTGACCTAAGGTTACGCGTTGACCGGCGTCCACCTTAGGGTTTTGAACCGCGTAGGTTGGCTTTTGTCGTCACGTGTTGACTTTCGTCGTCACGTGTTGACTTTTGTCGCAACGCGCTGTCCGGCGTTGACCTAAGGTTACGCGTTGACCGGCGTCCACCTTAGGGTTTTGAACCGCGTAGGTTGGCTTTTGTCGTCACGTGTTGACTTTCGTCGTCACGTGTTGACTTTTGTCGCAACGCGCTGTCCGGCGTTGACCTAAGGTTACGCGTTGACCGGCGTCCACCTTAGGGTTTTGAACCGCGTAGGTTGGCTTTTGTCGTCACGTGTTGACTTTCGTCGTCACGTGTTGACTTTTGTCGCAACGCGCTGTCCGGCGTTGACCTAAGGTTACGCGTTGACCGGCGTCCACCTTAGGGTTTTGAACCGCGTAGGTTGGCTTTTGTCGTCACGTGTTGACTTTCGTCGTCACGTGTTGACTTTTGTCGCAACGCGCTGTCCGGCGTTGACCTAAGGTTACGCGTTGACCGGCGTCCACCTTAGGGTTTTGAACCGCGTAGGTTGGCTTTTGTCGTCACGTGTTGACTTTCGTCGTCACGTGTTGACTTTTGTCGCAACGCGCTGTCCGGCGTTGACCTAAGGTTACGCGTTGACCGGCGTCCACCTTAGGGTTTTGAACCGCGTAGGTTGGCTTTTGTCGTCACGTGTTGACTTTCGTCGTCACGTGTTGACTTTTGTCGCAACGCGCTGTCCGGCGTTGACCTAAGGTTACGCGTTGACCGGCGTCCACCTTAGGGTTTTGAACCGCGTAGGTTGGCTTTTGTCGTCACGTGTTGACTTTCGTCGTCACGTGTTGACTTTTGTCGCAACGCGCTGTCCGGCGTTGACCTAAGGTTACGCGTTGACCGGCGTCCACCTTAGGGTTTTGAACCGCGTAGGTTGGCTTTTGTCGTCACGTGTTGACTTTCGTCGTCACGTGTTGACTTTTGTCGCAACGCGCTGTCCGGCGTTGACCTAAGGTTACGCGTTGACCGGCGTCCACCTTAGGGTTTTGAACCGCGTAGGTTGGCTTTTGTCGTCACGTGTTGACTTTCGTCGTCACGTGTTGACTTTTGTCGCAACGCGCTGTCCGGCGTTGACCTAAGGTTACGCGTTGACCGGCGTCCACCTTAGAGGCCAGGCCGAGACACCCCTTGGGTGTCTCGGCCAAGCCGAGACACCCTAGGGTGTCTCGGCCTGGCCGAGACACCTTGGGGGTGTCTCGGCCTGGCCGAGACACCCCTGGGGTGTCTTGGCTTTGCCAAGACACCCCTCGGGTGTTTCGTGCCTGCCGAGACCCATTTGGGTGTCCCAACGCAGTCCGAGGCTGTGCCGTTGTTCTGCCGTTGACTCGCCGTTGACTTTTCGTCCGAACTCGGATTTGAGTGATTTCGGATGCGTTGGAATCGTGACGGCGAGCTCTGTAGGCCCCGATGGTTGGCTTATCAGTGGGGTGATCGGGACATGGCGGGGGTTGGTTCAATTGCGGTGATCGCGGGGTTTTCGGTCAACCCGTATCCCCGTAATTCTGACATTCTGTCGGCTCACGTAGTCCGTCGGTTCGCTTCAGGTGCTCACCGGCGTCATTTGAGCTCTTGTGAACTGGGTAGCGTCGTTCGATCGTCGATCGTTAACACCGAGCTGTGAGTGGGGACCTATCGGCAATTTTCGATGCCTACAACTTGAGGAAGCCCGATTATTTATTTGGTGACTCTGTTGAGCACCTTGAGATTCTGACGCTTGATGCAGAAATCTGGCTGAATGATTATGAAGGGAATCTTAGATTTCTTCCCCTAATTCCTCGCCAATATGATTTAACACATTTGAGGAGGTAGACCGTGACACGAGAGATACAATGGTGCTTGACAAAGGATCGGGAGCAGGTTCATTGTGGATTTATCAGTTAGCACAAGACTCCAGGCTCCAGTGATAAAAGTTATGTTCGTGGACTTCATCCTGATGTATTAGTAAGGGAGCTACCTATCAAAGGTTTCAGGTGTTATGGCTGGGTTCACTCATTGGTGGACAAGTGGTGGACCCAGATGATGAGTTATGTGCTCAGCCGGGGGGTATAGAGTTGACTGAAAGTAGGTTGTATATACCCATCCGCGCCAGTCTATACGGCTTGCTGTCCCTAAAATACCCGGGAATCGGAACGTGAACAAGCCCGTGACATATTAGATCAAGGAGAATAAAAAATAAATGTTTCTCCTCAACCTAATACGCTAAGCGTCTGAAAATAAATACAATGCGAAGTCACAGGTCCCCGATCACAATCAGCAAGAATATAATGAACAACACCGAATAAAATAACACATATCACAAATGAATATTCATCCCAGACATAATATTCGGGTCAACATGCCCTTATACAAAACTGAACAAATGAATACTGAAGAAAATATAAACTACATCATTGAACGGTAATAGAAAGGAAAATACTACAAGAACAACTGAGATCATCAACTAAGAAGAGATAACTGCTTTGGCCTATTCTTCAACTCTATCTGCAAGACACTTTTGTTGAGAATCCTCTGGCTCCTGACGATCTCCCAGCTAAACACGTTCTTCCTCTAAGTCTGACGTACACCAGAGAAAACAAGTGTACGTCAGCGTGTATGGCACACGGCAAGATCCCACAAAACAAATAGAGCGAACGAAAACCCAAGTAGAAAACGATACGATAATAGAAATGACAAAAGAACGTACAACTGGAAATCCAACAAAATCAACCAAGTAACAAATCGATCATGCAACTAGCGATCAGAACAATCATCCAACTAACTAGGTCATACAAGTAGATGGAATTAATACTTAAAAATCTACAACAAGAGACGTAGTACGTCGAGCGAAATAATCAAAACAAGGAAACCCTCATGTATATACCATATGTCTCAAATTGTAGATAATTAAATATTAACCCCGATCTATGTATGAAAAGAACACAACTGGCATACATCTCACAAGAATCCATAAATCCTAACCAAAGTGACGACACCGATTCACCTTGACCCAACAAACCAACCCCAGTGGCGACACCGATCCACTGGTAACAAGTCACGTAACTAGTCATCCTAAAATAGGTCACTGGATCACATCTCACACAGTGTCAACGCTCATATTATCAGATAACTGACTATTCGCATATCCCCCACGTGCATCCAATCAAATAAATTCATGAACCAAAGTAGCGACACCAATCTACTTTGACCCAACCAATCAGCCCCCAGTGGCGACATCGATCCACTGTGACTCAACAAACCAACCCCAGTGGCGACACCGATCCACTGGTACGAGCCTGGAAGATATATCAACAGTCTTATCCGATTACATAAACATGGACTTTCCCACCCCCAACTCATCTTGTTTTTCTAAGTCAACAACACATGAGTCTATAGGTCTTACTCACGTCACACAGGTCATTCTAGTCGTAAACTACCAAGGTTCTCAAACGCAACAACGAGATAATGATAACATTAATTTCACGCAACCACATCATGACATGTCGAATACAGTAAAATATTCACAAAACATGAAATGTAATCATGAACAGCAACTACGTTCTTCAGAAAATAATTCCTTTCCTAAAATAATTTCTTTTAAAATTATTTCTCATTATAATAATCCAAAATATTCTCTTTCCTAGAATAAATTCTTTAAAATTATTTCTCATCAATTATTATTCTAAAATAATTCTTTTTCTCAAAATAAATTCTTTTTAAATATTATAAATTCTCCAAAATGATTTCGTTATCAAAATAAATTCTTTCACTTCATTATCATTTTTTCCGAAAATACTATTTATCACATAACTATGATTTAAATCAATATTATTCATCAAACCCACGTAGATAATAACAATTATAAATTAACATAACTAGATAATTCACCAATTCATTAACAAGCTCACACAGATAATAATAATTCATAATCTAATATATGCAACTAATTAACCACATATATAAATTGGAAATGACAAGTCAAGAGGAGGGGGATCTTGCCCCGGGTTCCTGTCGAACGAGTCGACGTCGACGGTGCGAGCCTACGGCGGGGCGGTTGACGACGAGCGACAAGGTGGTGCTACAAAGCGCGGTTGGGTCTCGGCGGGGGTTGGATCTGAAGGAACCCACGGGTGGTGATGGAGGCATCGCCGGAGGAGGACGATGAGGGCGGAGGGCTGTCGTCACGGCTTTGAAGGTGGCAGCGGCGACTGCGAGGTGAGGGG
>NC_033802.1:49727753-49732426 GCF_001876935.1 Asparagus officinalis | reverse complement strand
TATTAGGATTAGGGTTAGGTATTTAATCGAAAATAATAAAATAAATAATTACGGGTACTTAAAAAATTAAACTAATTATAAAATAATTATCTACAAATAAAAACGTACATGTTATGCTAATACAACAGTTGATACAAAATAGTCAAAATATACCTATATTGTACAATTAAACGAAAATAATTAATAATAAAAATATATTTACTTATTTTTAAAATCAAATAATCATGGGATAATTATATAAATATTAAAACGTATTAGTTGTGCTAATACGATAGGTAATACGCAACAGTAGAAATAATACAACAAATTATACAAATAATACGTAATAATAATGCAACGTATTATACGAAAATATACGTAATAATAAAAATAATACAACTTATTTTTTAAAATGACATGTAACAATATCGGTAACTCAACGGATAAATTCCAAAAATTTTTACTGCACTAAATAAATTTATAAATATTTAAATTATTTAAATAAATATAAAACTTAGACTTTAAATCATAGAAAATTATAGAAATATGAGAAAAATATAAATACTCTTTTAAAAATCATAATTAAATATTTTAAAATACTAAAAAATTATTTTAAAAATACTCTTTTAAAAATCATAATTAAATATTTTAAAATACTAAAAAATTATTTTAACTAATATCGAAAATTCATGATCCTTACATTCTACCCCCCTTAAAATAAATTTCGCCCTCGAAATTAAAATAAAAGTGATGCACTTATATGCATCATTCAAGATAATAAAAGAAAGCTACATCATCAAAAGTTATAACTAATCAGCTAAGTAATACGGCTCAAAACAGTATCATAAAAATTGTATAAACTATCACAATAAGTGTGAAGTGCATAAAATACAATCATAGTCATATTAAAGTTATAACATATCAGACATAATAATACAAAAGAACAAAAATAAATATCATGCACATATAGGCATCATAAACATAATGATATCCAACACCATAAAAATATAGAAAGCACTCCATAATAGATACATAGTATTTTATATGACATATACATGATCACAAATCAAACGATATTAACATATTTTAGTAAAATAGCACAATAGTAACCATCAAACAAATCATGAAATGATATAATAATTTGTAGATTAATACCAATAATATCATGTAAAATAAGAACAATACAGTATAAGCATTACAATAAGTCAATAGTCAAACAACACATAAGTATTAATTGGGACAAAACAGTAAGCACAATCGTGGGAAGACGAGATGATATGACATAACAATTCATAAAAGTATATGTAGTATATCATTTGAAAACAAAATAGATAATTATAGATGTGTATCACAACAATAATTATTCAAACATACTTTATATAAGTATTATGACTATTGGGTACATAATATTATGACTAGAAAAATGAAGCAAACAAACTTGAACAATGAACAAAATATATATAAGTATTAAAATGAATAAGAAACTGTATATAGAAAATAAGTAATCATAACATCAACAAAACTAAAACGATGAAATGTTTGATAAATTAAATCAAACACTGATGATACATATAATTGTAAGTAAAGAATGAAATGAAATATACTAAATGAACTATTTTATATAGAATACAACAAGCTAGCAAGTTAATAATACACTTATAATATAATATACCATAGTAGACAATGATAATATAAAATGACTGAAATATACTAGAACACGAGAATAACGCAATATTACTAGAAAAGCACAAGATATAAGACAAGAATGCAGAACAATCAAGTAGAAGGACAATAAAGATTATAATAAGGTATAAAGAACATACATAATCATAATTAAAAATAACATTAAGAAATAAACATAGATAGAAACACATCAATACATATAGACAAACAAACAGATGCAAATTATAATAACAATCACTAGCCGAATATAACGATACACAATAATTACTAGCATAAAAACAGTTATATAACACAAAGTAAATAATACCAAATCATAGTTATGTTCAAAGAAACAAAAATAAAATCAAAGTCTAAAAATAAAAGATATAAAAGCAAAAGGGATAAACAAGATTCAACAACAATAATAATCACTATATAAAATCAATTTAGACATAGCAGTATATTGTGAAATAGTCAAAAATCACGTAAATACAATCAGCGTAATATACATAAATATGAACTATGGAAGATAAAATAGATTTATAAACAAAAAAAACATACAATACAACACTGTATGTGATACATAAAATATGTAATAAATAATGCAAAATTAATACAATCAAATAATATATAAGTCAAATCAAAGAAATAGAGTTGTAAAAATAATAACACATATAATAACGATCGGTACGAGGATAGAGGAGTTATACAAGAGAGGGTAATCGCGAAGCGATAGGATAAGAACCGTGGAAACTCCGGAGTCAAAGAGTGATAAGATAGGGACGAAATAAAATCTATCAAGAAAATAGAATAAGAGCCCAAGAATAGTCTCACGAATGAAATATGATATGCATCTAAATCATCCACTCTATTCTTACTAGCGAGAACTCGGGACCAATACCTGCATGGGCCACCAAAAAAACCTGTCACGCCTCGCTTCCCAAAATACCCGGGAATCGAAACGTGAAAAAGCCCGCGACGTATTAGATCAAGGAGAATAAAAAAATAAATGTTTCTCCTCAACCTAATACGCTAAGCGTCTGAAAATAAATACAATGCGAAGACACAGGTCCCCAATCAAAATCAGCAAGAATATAATGAACAACACCGAATAAAATAACACATATCACAAATGAATATTCATCCCAGACATAATATTCGGGTCAACATACCCTTATACAAAACTGAACAAATGAATACTGAAGAAAATATAAACTACATCATTGAATGGTAATAGAAAGGAAAATACTACAAGAACAACTGAGATCATCAACTAAGAAGAGATAACTGCTTTGGCATATTCTTCAACTCTATCCGCAAGACACTTCTGTTGAGAATCCTCTGGCTCCTGACGATCTCCCAGCTGAACACGTTCTTCCTCTAAGTCTGACGTACACCAAAGAAAACAGGTGTACGTCAGCGTGTATGGCACACGGCAAGATCCCACAAAACAAATAGAGCGAACGAAAACCCAAGCAAAAAACGATACGATAATAGAAATGACAAAAGAACGTACAACTGGAAATCCAACAAAATTAACCAAGTAACAAATCGATCATGCAACTAGCGATCAGAACAATCATCCAACTAACTAGGTCATACAAGTAGATGAAATTAATACTTAAAAATCTACAACAAGAGACGTAGTACGTCGAGCGAAATAATCCAAACAAGGAAACCCTCATGTATATACCATATGTCTCAAATTGTAGATAATTAAATATTAACCCCGATCTATGTATGAAAAGAACACAACTGGCCTACATCTCACAAGAATCCATAAATCCTAACCAAAGTGACGACACCGATTCACCTTGACCCAACAAACCAACCTCAGTGGCGACACTGATCCACTGGTAACAAGTCACGTAACTAGTCATCCTAAAACAGGTCACTGGATCACATCTCACACAGTGTCAACGCTCATATTATCGGATAACTGACTGTTCGCATATCCCCCACGTGCATCCAATCAAATAAATTCATGAACCAAAGTAGCGACACCGATCTACTTTGACCCAACCAATCAGCCTACAGTGGCGACACCGATCCACTGTGACTCAACAAACCAACCCCAGTGGCAACACCGATCCACTGGTACGAGCCTAGATGATATATCAACAGTCTTATCCGATTACATAAACATGGACTTTCCCACCCCCAACTCATCTTGTTTTTCTAAATCAACAACACACAAGTCTATAGGTCTTACTCACGTCACACAGGTCATTCTAGTCATAAACTACCAAGGTTCTCAAACACAACAACGAGATAATAATAACATTAATTTCACGCAACCACATCATGGCATGTCGAATACAGTAAAATATTCACAAAACATGAAATGTAATCATGAACATCAACTACGTTCTTCAGAAAATAATTCCTTTCCTAAAATAATTTCTTTTACAATTATTTCTCATTATAATAATCCAAAATATTCTCTTTCCTAGAATAAATTCTTTAAAATTATTTCTCATCAATTATTATTCTAAAATAATTCTTTTTCTCAAAATAAATTCTTTTTAAATATTATAAATTCTCCAAAATGATTTCGTTATCAAAATAAATTCTTTCACTTCATTATCATTTTTTCCGAAAATACTATTTATCACATAACTATGATTTAAATCAATATTATTCATCAAACCCATGCAGATAATAACAATTATAAATTAACATAACTAGATAATTCACCAATTCATTAACAAGCTCACACAGATAATAATAATTCATAATCTAATCTATGCAACTAATTAACCACATATATAAATTGGAAATGACAAGTTAAGAGGAGGGGGATCTTGCCCCGGGTTCCTGTCGAACTAGTCGACGTCGACGGTGCGAGCCTACGGCGGGGCGGTTGACGACGAGCGACAAGGTGGTGCTACAAAGCGCGGTTGGGTCTTGGCGGGGGTTGGATCTGAAGGAACCCACGGGTGGTGATGGAGGCATCGCCGGAGGAGGACGACGAGGGCGGAGGGCTGTCGTCACGGCTTTGAAGGTGGCAGCGGCGACTGCGAGGTGAGGGG
>NC_033802.1:49720446-49727387 GCF_001876935.1 Asparagus officinalis | reverse complement strand
GATTAGGGTTAGGTATTTAATCGAAAATAATAAAATAAATAATTATGGGTACTTAAAAATTAAACTAATTATAGAATAATTATCTACAAATAAAAACGTACATGTTATGCTAATACAACAGTTGATACAAAATAGTCTAAATATACACATATTGTACAATTAAACGGAAATAATTAATAATAAAAATATATTTACTTATTTTTAAAATCAAATAATCATGGGATAATTATATACACAGTAAAACGTATTAGTTGTTCTAATACGACAGGTAATACGCAACAGTAGAAATAATACAACAAATTATACAAATAATACGTAATAATAATGCAACGTATTATACGAAAATATACGTAATAATAAAAATAGTACAACGTATTTTTCAAAATGACATGTAACAGTATCGGTAACTCAACGGATAAATTCAAGAAATTTTTACTGCACTAAATAAATTTATAAATATTTAAATTATTTAAATAAATATAAAACTTAGACTTTAAATCATAGAAATTTGAGAAAAATATAAATACTCTTTTAAAAATCATAATTAAATATTTTAAAATACTAAAAAAATTATTTTAACTAATATCGAAAATTCATGATCCTTACACTTGCCCATCATTGTGCATCACTTCTTTGCGTTATTAGAGCTTTACAACCCGAACACTAACACCTTCTTGAACAGGAATGGAGAGTTGGGGTTGGCTCTGCATGAAATGATGATGGCCTCGGAGCTACTGATGGGTGATATCCCATATCAGGAGTATTTCCCCACCATCCGGCAGTTGAGCCAGATGAAGATGGCCAACCCTACCGGACATGACATGTTGTGGGAGCTTATGTGTCACTATCAGATCGCTCTGGCAGGCATAGATATCAAGGCTAAGAAGAAGTCTCCCCAGCTTAGCCTAGAGTAGTTTGCGGACTACTTGTTCAAGCACTTAGAAGACCATTCTGGCTAGGAGATCTGTGAGTTAGCACCTCTAACCCCATTGGAGATCGATAAGCTAATTGAGAAGATAGGCGTGCAATCTTACACCACTCGCACAGCTGAGGGGAAATTTCCTAGGGGCACCAAGTTTTAGATGTTCCTATGGTATGTCCAAAACCAGATTCAGCTAACGACTCTTCTGGCAGGCTACCTCGCTATTTAGTTGATGAAATTCATCGTACCACACCAATTCTCTGGTGCACTGCCAATTGAGGTCCTCTTTCCAGCTATGAGCTCGCCCTTGAGAATAAACTTTTCTTGCTAAAATTACCCTAGAGAGGGGTGAATAGGGTATATGTTAATCTAATTCGATATTAATATCAATTTAAAACTTATTAACAATATCCTAGCAAGTATGATATATAATGACGATATACTGTGCTATGTCATAACCAAGTAAGTGTCAAAGGTCAAAAATTTACATAAGTGTCGTGTCCTTATTCAGATAAGTGTTGCACTCATAGCTTAATGAATGGTCAACACATGGTCTAATAGGTAAATGTCCAACACGAGGACTGAAATGGATTATAGTCCAACACGAGGACTTTAATGGATTATAGTCCAACACGAGGACTGAAATGACATAGTTTCCTCAACACATGGGCCAAATAGTAATTATCAATGAGATGTATGAAGAAATATACTTATACAAATTTCACACGCGTCCCGACGTATAAATTCTAAATTTGGTGCCCTCAGGTCATCTATCATGCTTAGATTCATAGCAACAGAGAATACTAGAATCAGATAGTCGAGGAAATCCCTCGAACACATGAAACACTCAGCAAAAACCAACTGTACACAATACTGTGCGGCGGTCGACCGCACCGGTCGACCGCACACGGAGATGGACTTCACTATTCAGCGTATATGCTCACGGTCGACCGGTGCGGTCGACCGCCAAGACGTCGCGGTCGACCACCGTGGTCGACCGCGCAGAGGGCAGACGTGTTCTGCCCTTGCTGTGCACCCAGCGGTCGACCGATGCGGTCGACCGCGAGGCAGACAGAAACCCAGATCTGGTTTCTGTCAGCTTCAAAACCTGTAAAACCTCTCTTTCTTTGAGTTAACAGCAACATGGCAAATCTTAAAATGTCATATAACAGATAGAAATGAAAGTTTACACCTTTAGAAATCATTACCACGATCCCCAAACATATTAAAACATGGTCTATGTATAGTTAAAACAATAAAAAACAGAAATTTTCTCCTTTTAAAACATATTCAGATCTAGATCTCTATAATAGAGTTCATTGGTGAACTTTTAAAACTGAAAACATTTACTTTTTATGTCATGTGTCATAAGGGATCTATTTTATCTACAAAAATACTATTTTTGGCCCATAAAACCAAGTAAAAACTCAAATTTAAGCATTAGAATAGAAAGGGGTAAAGTTGGGTGAGATGTTACTCGCCTCCGGTGAGAAACAAGCTCCTAGATCTGCAGGAGATTGATCCCCTTCGCTGCAAGCCGACAAATCCCGCTGAAAACCCTTTGCAACTCCTCCAAAATCACCAAAAATGAAAATCTAGGGTTTGAGGGGGAAGAGGGGGCTAGGGTTTCTGAATTTCAGATCCAAGAGGGGCTCTCTCGGGTACATTAGCCTATATACCAACTCATAAACCCGACCCGAAACCCGTTTGAACCCGAACCTGAGAAAACTCTCTGACCGCTGTGCGGTCGACCGCCGCGGTCGACCACGCAGCCCAAAGAAAGCATGCTGCTCGAAAAATTGACATGCTAGACATATGACTCGGTTTCTCTCACATAGAATCACTTGATGAGTTCTCAAACACAGATAATCACATTTGTCTGATATATATGTATATATATGATTATTTATCATAAGAGAATTATTCATTATTAATAATTCACATATATTCATTATAGAAATTTCAGGATTTTACACAAAACAACCTCATAATCACATTTATGCACATGAGCATGCTTAGGATAAACATTATGTGCATGTGTATGTGTGTGATGTGATGAAGCTTGATGGAATACACAAGTGTCAA
This sequence comes from Asparagus officinalis, assembly GCF_001876935.1. Taxonomy (NCBI): domain Eukaryota; kingdom Viridiplantae; phylum Streptophyta; class Magnoliopsida; order Asparagales; family Asparagaceae; genus Asparagus; species Asparagus officinalis. Next base: position 49,724,380 of record NC_033802.1, on the reverse strand, counting down.
TATTATTGGATTTTGAGGGTTTTTGTGCATTATAACAAAATTTAGCAAGATGGCCTTTACGACCGTAAATAGAGTATTTATAAATTTTATTATACATGTGTGCATAGTGTGTTGGTTTCTTGGAAGAATTTACATGGGACTTTGCACACAAGTACATAAGCTTGTTATTACTTATAAGGAAAATTGCTTGGAGGAACTCAAAAAAGTTGGGTCATGCATCCTCCTCCCCAGCCCCAAAACCATAACCCCCAAGCCCTTAAATTGAAATATAAGTGCAACCAACCCTCAAACAGTATAGATACCCATTGTCCAAGAAATTCATTCCCAAATTACCCATTCTTCCCAATTTAAAACCCAATCCCTTTCCTCCACTCCCCTCCTCCCTCCTCATCTGTGAAACATAAGTGCAACCAACCCCCAAACAGTGTAGAGACCCATTGCCTAAGAAATTCATTCCCAATTTATACTTTTTCCCAATTTAAAACCCAATCCCTTTCCTCCCCTCCCCTCCTCCTCCCTCCTCATCTGCATCCTCTCCTCCTCCCCCTTCCCCTTCCTCCCCGACCCCCTCCTCAGCTCCGTCCGCCTCCTACCCTTTCCTCCCCCCTCCCCTCTGCGTCATTTTTTATGACCACCCTCCTTCTGCCGCCGGAGGAGGAGGCGGCAATAAGACACACGACGTCATCTTGAATCTCCTTCGCCTTGTCCTTAGAGGCATCATCAAACCTCTCCATGCCCTAGGTTAGATCTTGCATAAGAGATCTCTTGAAGCTTCATCATCGGCTTACTATCTTGTTTCGTCGGAAGTTTCGCATCACTCATTGACCGAGGTCTTGAAGAACTTTAAGGAGATTCGAAGGCTAAGGATCGAACTTCTAGCTGGTGAGCTCGGGGTTGAAGATGGATCTCTTTTGAAATGGAAGGCTGGTTTCGGATCTACGCTTGATAGTTGAGTTATACTTGGCACTACATCTTCATCATCATCGAAATCTCAGAGCTCCAGCCCTAACTCTACTAATTCATCAGAATTATACGGTGTTGATGATAGCGGGACAGAGGATTTGTACTCAATTTGTTGGTTCTTTTCCCCTTTTTAATTCAACTTCAGATCGTTCTTTGTACTGCAGATTACTATGTTGTTAGATATTTGTTGGTTCTTTGAAGGAAATTAGGTTGTGGGTTTGGAGAGTTATACTCTATTTGATTGGTTCAAATCATTTGGGGGTCTCTTTTGATATAATAATAGCTCAATTTTTGGGAGAGGACAAAGGATTTGTACTCAATTTTGGAGAAATAAGAAGAAGAGGAAGAAGAGGAAGAAGAGGGAAATTTGTTTGTTTTAAATTTGAGTTTTGAGTTCATTGTTTGTATTGCACATTGCTGTAGATTGGTTCTATGAAGGAAATGGGATGGTAGGTTGAGACTGTAACTTCCTGATGTATATTTGTTTGATGGGTTGAAATCCTTTGTAAGGATGATTTTGATCCAGTAGAGTTCAATTTGGGAGTGTTGTTATGTTTCTTGGTTATTCAAGGTTAAATGGGAAAATGAGGGATTTTTTTGAACATATATGTTTCACAGTTAACCGTAAGTGTGACATGTAAGAACGCTACGTGACAAATAAGCATATCATGTGATATTTCAATGTTATTGTTGGCCTCTTTGTTTTGATGATGTTTAACAAATAATTTACATCTAATATTATTTGTCTAGTGTTTGTGTTTTGTATTCAATGTAGACAAACAATATGTTAGAGGTTGGTTGGATTGCGCCCTCATGGTGATATCCAATGGAGGTTGGCAAAATTCTGGAGTGAAGCCATGCAATTCAAGTTAAAGATTCAAGTTCCCTCTTCATCCGTAAGGGTACCAAGATAGAGCATATTGAAGATCAAGATTGCTTGGGTAAATAGTTTAGGAGTTTATATTATGTGTATATATAGACACACACACAAGTTTTGGTTTTATGGTTTTCAAGTTTTAATATGAAACAATTGAATACAATTGAAAATACATTTCTTGTTTCATACTTATATGCATATATATAATTTTATCAATATCAATTTTATTTAGTTCAATGAAATTATATTTATTATTTTTGAAAAGTTTGTAAAATATGCAATTTTGTGAAAATATTGTATTCTCAGTTTTTGGACTTAACAATAATCATATACCATCTTTATTTAAGTCTAAAAAATTATTTTGTAATATTTTAAAACATGGTTAAGCAAAAATGTCAAAACTCATGTGTTTACATTTTCATGTTTTAGACTATTTTTCAAAATGATGATGTTTTTTCAAATGGGAAGTGCTATTTTCATGTTTTGGACTATTTTGCAAACTGATTTTTGTAGCATGTTCATTATCATGTTTACAAGCATTCCCCAAATTTTTACATTTTTATGATTTTATTTGCTATTTTTAAAAGAGGTTTGAAAATTAGTTTTACTATTTGATTTAGGCTGAAAACCTGTTATCAGTCGACTAATGAAATCAGTCGACCGATTAGTCAACTAAAGAAAGTGCCTGGAATCATCATTTGCTCTCTATTTTTTTTTTGGTCGACTGACCAGTCGACTGATGAGATCATCAGTCGACTGATGAGGTCGTCAGTCGACTGATGAGGTCGTCAGTCGACTGATAAGGTCGTCAGTCGACTGATAAGGTCGTCAGTCGACTGATAAGGTCGTCAGTCGATTGATGAGCTAGAAAATGACTACAATGATCAGCTCATCAGTCGACTGATGAAAGCCGTCAGTCGACTGATGCTGCAACGACTAGTTTTTTCAGCCTTTGTCCTGTTTTGATTTTTTGGTCTTTTTGTCTTGTTTTCTCTTAGCTTTGGGGTTTCTATAAATACCCCCACATATCCTCAGTTCTAATGACTGAAGAGAAAAAATTTACAAGGGTTTTAAAAGTTTGTTTAAAGGTGTTTAAGCCTTGTTTATGAGTTTCGTTTGTGAAGAGAATTTCACAAGAGCAAGTGGAGATCATCTATTGGTGTTTGAGCATTCAAGTCTTCTCCCTCTTTCTTGTTATCATTTGGAGAAGTATTTCTCAACTCTATCTAGCTTTACAGTTACTATTTATTTGTTTATCATTTTTATTAAAGCTAGATTTACAATTGAGTTTAGATTTGTTTGATTTATTAAATCTCATTGTTACACACACCTACTTGAGCTTTTAGTATTTTCATACATAGTATAATTAGGGTTGTGAGATATTGTAACTTTGAGTTGTGCTTCCATTGTTTAGAGAACAATCATTTGTTGAGTGTCTAAATTGTGAGGTTCATATTATATTACACTTGTACACCGAGAGGTGTGGTTGGTGAGAGACAGGGTCGATTCCAAGAGGAGTGGCGTAGGTGGTAATACCTAGAGAGAGGTTGTAATTTCTAATATTTGGGGGAGACACGGGCTAAAGACCAACACTTGAGGTAGTAGTTAGTATAGTTACATTGTGAGATTGTGGACGTTGATCGGTGAGCATTGAAAACCGATATTGTGAGGTGTAAACATTGTTCGGGTGAGCATAGAAAACCCGGCCGGTTGTGATAGTGGAGATCTCCTCGAGATGAGGAGCGGAGACGTAGGTCATGGGGACCGAACTCTGTGATCATATCTTTTGTTTGTGATTGCATTGGCGTACTTATTCTTGTATTCATATCTTATATCGCCTTTGTGCATTATCCTTCATATTGCCCTATCACATTTGTAGATTATTTATTTCACCCTTGTATTAGTTTATATATCCTTGTATATAATTCACCATATATCTCTTTGCTAGGATATATCCCTTTTTTCATATTGCTTATTCTTGCTCATAACACATTGTATATCTATCTTGGAAGAACAGATTGTTGAATTAGTTTTAATTGACATAAAATCGGATTAGATTAGCATAAGACCCTAATCACCCCCCCCCCCCCCTAG
>NC_033802.1:49711012-49720440 GCF_001876935.1 Asparagus officinalis | reverse complement strand
TTACAGTTATATGTGACAATTCAATCCTACATGTCATAGTTCTACATTATATGTGATATTTAGATCTGATTTGTGACTTTTGAGTATTACATGTGACATTGAGACCTCATATGAGACGTTAATGTATTATATGTGAACGTTAGATGTGTACTTCATCTAAAATATATATTTCTAGATGCGTACCATTCCGGATGTGTACTTCATCTTGTTGAGAATTATAAATTGAAGTTTAGAGAGATGGGTTTTTCCTCAAGTGTTTCTCATCGTATTTCAAAATTATTAGAGTTTGCTGCATACAAGTATACGTTCGTCTATTATGTGTGACCTTTACTCATCTCATATGGCAATACTCTATTATATGTGACTATTATCTGTGTTTCGTGATATTTTGCTGTTGTTTGTGACGGTTATCATTTATATGTGATACTTGGCTGTACTTTATAGTTAATTTTTGTTTGACACACAAATATGGTCATATCACTTCCAATGTTGCTGAATCTTTCAACAATTGGATTCTTAGGGAGAGAACACTTCCTATTTGTGATATGATGGATCACATTCGTGTGCAAATTATGGAAATGATGAATACTCGTCGCAAGATGACAACAAAATAGAATAGCTATCTATGTCCTGAAGCAAAAAAATTCTCCAAGAAAAATGCATGGAGAGCACTCTTGAAGTCTCACGTTCTGCAGTTAAAAAGAGGTTAAATCACATTGTAATGTATATCACATAACAACATCATATGTCATGGATAATGAGAATATATCACACAAAATGTAAATATATCATATAACAGCAGCATATGTCGCATATAATACCAAAATGTCACAGAAAACAAGTATATGTGACATACACGCAGCATATGCCACACAGAATGCATAAACGTCATATAAAAATAACATATGTGACATGAAACCGTTATATGTCACATGAAACTATCATATGTCACATAAGCAAGTGTAATAAATCATATAAATATCAAAAACTTGAATAACATAGCAAATATCACATATTAACTACAATTATCATATAAAAGGACACTTGGAGCAATTTTATGATGGCTTGTCACATGAAGGACAAACAGAATTTTATAGCAAAATTAAACAAGTTGACTTCGATTTCCTAATCAAATTTTACAAACAGATGAACTCTGTTAACCGTCCAAACGGCAAATTTACACAAAACCAACAGTACTGTCAATTGCAAGAACAAATTAAGAGCATACAAGATTACAACATGAGTTAATAAGTTCAATTAATCAACTCAAAGGGTTCATCTTTCTTATTATTATTATCATCATCTCAAGAAATCTACAGGTTCTTGCATTGTTTACAAACACAGAAACTGAAAGCTTAGCATTTGTCATGTATGCTACAATGAAAATTAAAATTGATGGTAAATAGAGAAAAAAGCAGCAAGAAGTTAGTTCTTTTGACTTTTTCCAAATGTGGTGCATACCACAGCTTCATATTGAGCGCCGACACTAAAGTCCTCTACGAATACACTGAAGGTGACACGAGCTTCGCTCTCAGCACCTTCAACTGTGAAGTTCCCATAGTCAGCACCCCTTGCCCATTTGTATCGGTCCGATCCAAGCTCTACAGTGTTTCATGATCATTTATAATCGACTGAAGAAGGTAATATTGTTAGGTCTCATGTTATGAACCTACATCTTCTAATCTTGTTTTGATGATTACAAACAATTCCTAATATTATCTGTCTAGTGTTTATGTTTTCCTATTCAGTATTTCAGACAAACAATAAGTTGGAAGATGGAGGAAATCGAGCATTCATGTTCATATCAAATGGAGGTTGGCGGAATAGTGGAATGAAGCCATTGCACATCAAGTCATATTCAAGATCAAGCTTCATCCGCGACCAAGTCAAGCATATTGAAGATCTATCAAGCTTGGGTAAATTAGTTTAGAGTTTATACTTTGTGTGTTAATATCTTAAGCTCAATATTATGCACACATAATTTAATAGTTTATGTGTTTTATCCACAAAAGTTTTTGCAAACAAATAGATATATAATACTTATTTGTTTTCTATGTGGATAAGTTGTTTTGGTTCAGCTATATAGATATGAAACAATATATATCTTCATTTTCACATTTATATACTTCATATTCTATTGAATTTGTAAAATATTATGTTTATGGATTAAAGACTTACTTACACTATTTTCATATCTTGTATAAGTCTATAAATCTATTCTAAAGTGTTTCAAAGTTTTGTTTAAGTTATTTTTGCAAAATAAAGTTTTTAACATGTTCATACTTATGTGATTTTGCAAAATGATGAGATTTCACATTTAGGAGATGCTTTTTGAAAACCAGTTTTTATAGCATGTGTGTTATCATGTCTATAATCATTTCCCAAAGTCTCATAATTTTTAGTATTTGTTTACTATTTTTAAAGGCAGTTTGAAAATCAGATTTCTGCTCTAAACAGGCTGTATATATGTTATCAGTCAACTGGTCAGTCGACTGATAAAATCAGTCGATCGATCAGTCGACCGAAGTAGGTGCCTGCAATTCAAAAAAGTTTCTGTTTTGTTTTGGTTGACTGACCAGTCGACTGATGAGATCATCAGTCGACTTATAAGGTCCGTCAGTTGACTGATGAGCTGGAAAATACCTCTAACGGTCAGCTCATCAGTCGACTGATGAAACCCGTCAGTCGACTGATGAAACCCGTCAGTCGACTGATGAAACCCATCAGTCCACTAATGAAACCCGTCAGTCCACTGATGGCCTGCAACAGGTATTTTTTTAGTTTCTGTTTTTTTGTCATTTTGCTGGATTTCACTTGGGTTTTGAGCTTTGTTTCTTCATCCTCTATATACCCTATACCATTTCACTTCTGAACTATGAAGAAAAGTTTTAAAACAAGTTTAAAAAGTGTTTTAGTTTGTTTTAAGTGTTTGTTTACAAAATTAGTTTTGTGAAGATTGTTTTACAAGAAGAGGAGATCAATTTCAGTTTGGGCTTTCAATCATCCTATCCCTCTCTCTTGTGATTAGAGAAGTGTTTCTAAACTCATATCTCTAGCTTGTTTATGCTTCAATTGTTATATTCATATTTGCTAGATTTAATTGAGTTTATATTTGATTTTTCTCATTGCTTGCACACACAACCATTGAGCTTAACTATTTTCACATATTGTGTAATTTGGGGTTATGGTGAGTGTAACCTTGAGAGTGAACTTATATTGAGTTCTCACCTATTGTAGAGAATATTTTATTATATTGTGCTTAATTATGAGTTACACGTTGTATCACACTTGTACACTGAGAGGAGTGTGTGGTGAGAGACAGGGGTGTCCCAAGAAGAGTAGCGTCAATTGTAATACCTAGAGGTAGGTCGTAATTCCAAGCACATGAGGGAAATAAGGGCTAGAGACCAACACTTAAAGGGTGTAGAGTGTGATTACAATTATGTGTGTTATAAAGTTTTTGGTGAACTAGAACACCGAATTGTGAGGTGTAAACGTTGTTTGGGTGAGCGTAGAAAATCCAGTTATGATAGTGGATTTCTCCCCGGGAGTGTGGAGCGGAGACGTAGGACGGAAGGTCCGAACTCCGTGATCATATTATTGTGTTTGGAGTGATATTTGTTTCCACTAGTTGTTTACACTATTGTTTCTTGTTTCTTTTCTCTTGTGTTTATATTCTTGCATATATTACATTGTATATCTATCTTGTAAGAATATTTTGTTAATAAGTTTTAATTGGCATTATTATCTAATAAGATTAGCAATAATCCTATTCACCCCCCTCTAGGGTTCTTTCAATTGATATCAGAGCTTGATGCTCTTGATTTAAGGTTTAACCGCCTTGAGTTAATGGTCCAAGCTTTAATATTATTGCTAATCTTGTTTTGATATTATATATTGTGTTTGCTCATATATTATGGACATGTTCGGTGTAGGCTATGATATAAATATTGCTCCTAGATACAGTAACTTCCCTTATGAACAATGGTGTTGTAGATTTAAAATTTTTGTTGAATCTAGAAATATAGATTTATGGGAAGTTATTGACAATGCTTATATTGTGCCCACTTTGGAGAAATCCAAGTGGAGCAAACATGACAAGAAAATGTTTACTATGAACAAGTATATTGTGCCCACTTTGGAGAAATCCAAGTGGAGCAAACATGACAAGAAAATGTTTACTATGAACAAGTTAGTGTTAGAATTTATGCATGAAGCTTTTGGTCCATGTATTTCTAACGAACTTGCTCATCTTGATAGTACTTATACAATTTGGAAATTATTTGAAGCACATCAAGGGAACTTGGAGGCGATCCGGCGATCTTTGGCGGCTCCCTCTACAAGTTCGCAAGGAGCATCATCATACACACGGCCACTACGCGATAGCCCTAGTGAGGCATGCGAGTCTGATAACGAAAATGATCTTACTATTGATGAACTCACACATGGCTATGAATTATTGATGCATGATTATAAGAAATTACAACCTAGCTACATTAACTTAAAAAACAAGCATGTCGAAATAAAATCCTCTTATGAAACACTAGCTACTAAGTTTGATCTTATTACAAATAAAAATATAAATCTTAAAGAATGCAATAAAAAATTAAAATTAGAAAATGCTAGTTTGTTTCACGCTAAATATGATGCTATGTTAGAAGTTGAGAACATAAGAAAAGAGCTTAATTCTTTCAAAATTGATCATGCATGTTCTACTTCTAACAACAATGCTTGTGTGGATTATAATAAGTTGAATCATGTTTAAAGTAGAATATCCTCTTTAGATTCAACATTAAAAACTTGCATTGTTAATAACAATAAGCTTATGGACTTGTGCGCAAAGTTCTACAAAAATATTTCTAAGAAACCTATTCACTATGCACACAAGTATAACAAAATTTACAAATATCCAATTTGCTGTCATAAAGGCCATATTGCTAAATTTTGTTATAATGCACAAAATCCTAACAAGCCTAATCATATTTGTGCATCCCATCAATATTCTCCATTTCATACACATGCACACACACATAGTGATAATTATAAAAATGCCCATATGTATAAGTGTGAATGTTGTAGTCGTTTTGGTCATTTGGCCAACTATTGTTTTGATTTAAAAAGGAATTCTCTTTTGCCAAATGATTCTAAAATACCACATGTGTTTAATTGTAATGTTTGTGGTAGATTTTGGACATCTTGTAAAATTTTGTTATGATTTGCAAAAAACTTCTATGTGGCAAAATGTTCCAAATAGACCCATGTTTAAAAGTGTTTCGCATTTGTAAAAAGCTTTAAATAATTCACCTTTGTTTGTAAATGTTCCACGTGCACATCCACATGGTCAACATAAACAAATGCATCCTCTTCATTGCACTTATTGCAATCGAATGGGTCATTTGCATAAATATTGCTATGACCTGATCCGTGCACAAAATGTGCCCAAAAGGGATCATAACCCTAGGGCTTTATGCTTTAATGATAGGGGTCATGTCCCTAGACTCTTAACTACCTAGAGTAATTGAGTACCAAAATAAGTTTAATCTCTAAGAACGAATTCTTTAGCTTTTTAGTTTTTCATGTTCTTAAAGATGTTTTTATTTAAGTATTATAAACCAAAATTGAAAACAATTTTATGCTTGGTATTTGATTTGAAAAGTTATCATTTATATTTTTTTTCATGATTCTCTTTCATAGATTTTCATGTTTTCATCCTTTATGAATTGATACAAATTTTTGATTCTCTTTCATAGATTTTCATGTTTTCATCCTTTATGAATTGATACAAATTTTTATCAAGATGATTTCTTCTATACTAAAACATAATTTTTTTTTTCATCCTTTATGAATTGATACAAATTTTTATCAAGATGATTTCTTCTATACTAAAACATAATTTTTTTATTGTTTTCATTTTTTTTTGGTTTGAACAAAGTGTTTATGTTTTGGGATCATTTTAAATCACTCTTATGATGACATTTATGTGTTTGTGCTTCCAGATCATCTAATTGTGGTTTATAATGTATTCCTTATATGGTTTGATCAAGTTTTACAAAAAAAGGATTTCTTCTATTGATCAAACACTTTTTAGATATGTACGTTGTTTTGTATTTATATATGAGAGGTTATATGTTTGAGCAACCCCCCGGGAGGTTTACCGGATGCTAAAAGCTTTATTTGGGTTGAAACTTATTTCAAGAGCTTGTTATGCTCACCTCTCTTGCTTTTGTCAAAATGATACAATATATACACTTCGAATTTCTTTTAGCATCATTTGAGGCTTTTATTTGAACCTTCATGAGGTTCATGATTTCATTTTTTTGATTTCATAATCTACTTTTGTTTACATCCAAATAATGTTTATGATTGGGTATTGAGTCACCTTTTATATGTCTATTTGTGCTCTCAATCAATCATGTTTTATGGTGGATAATTTGTAATTTTTTAAAATCATTTGATGTTTGATTTTTTTTTGAAATCTTTTAGGTTTTATGTTTTAGATTCTTGTGGTACCTTATATGTGTTCACTTAGTCTATTTTTGTATGTGAGTTGTGTTTAGCATTTTTACATTTATGCTAGCTCACATTTGCTTACCATGTTTATAATTGCATATTTTCCATATGGTATTTTGATAGGGGGAGCAATCCTTATATCTTCTTTTTGTTTATACTCACCTATGCTTTATGATAGGGAGAACTTTCGCTCTCTTTTTCTTTTATTTCCCCATTTTGATGTTACCAAAGGGGGAGAAAAAAGTGGATTGTAAGTATACTTTAAAAGTATTATATTTTATTGTATATCTTATATACTCTTTGTGTAGATTGTTTATCATCATCAAAAATGGGAAGATTGTTAGGTCTCATGTTATGAGCATACATCTCCTAATCTTGTTTTGATGATTACAAATAATTCCTAATATTGTTTGTCTAGTGTTTATGTTTTCCTATTAGATATTCCAGACAAACAATAAGTTGGAGGATGGATGGAATCGAGCATTCACGATCACATCAAATGGAGGTTGGCGGAATAGTGGAATAAAGCCATTGCACATCAAGTCATATTCAAGATCAAGCTTCATCCGCAACCAAGTCAAGCATATTGAAGATCTATCAAGCTTGGGTAAATTAGTTTAGAGTTTATACTTTGTGTGTTAATATCTTAAGCTCAATATTATACACACATAATTTAATAGTTTATGTGTTTTATCCATAAAAGTTTTTGCAAACAAATAGATATATAATACTTATTTGTTTTCTATGTGGATAAGTTGTTTTGGTTTAGCTATATAGATATGAAACAATATATATCTTCATTTTCACATTTATATGCTTCACATTCTATTGAATTTGTAAAATATTATGTTTATGGATTAAAGACATACTTACACTATTTTCATCTTGTATAAGTCTATAAATCTATTCTAAAGTGTTTCAAAGTTTTGTTTAAGTCATTTTTACAAAATCAAGTTTTTAACATGTTCATACTTATGTGATTTTGTAATATGATGAGATTTCACATTTGGGAGATGCTTTTTAAAAACTAGTTTTTGTAGCATGTGTATTATCATGTCTACAATCATTTTCCAAAGTCTCATAATTTTTAGAATTTGTTTACTATTTTTAAATGCAGTTTGAAAATTAGATTTCTGCTCTAAATAGGCTGTATATCTGTTATCAGTCGACTGGTCAGTCGACTGATAAAATAAGTCGACCGATCAGTCGACTTAAGTAGGTGCCTATAATTCAAAAAGTTTCTGTTTTATTTTGGTCGACTGATCAGTCGACTGATGAGATCATCAGTCGACTGATAAGGTCCGTCAGTCGACTGATGAGCCGGAAAATGCCTCAAACGGTCAGCTCATCAGTCGACTGATGAAACCCGTCAGTCGACTGATGGCCTATAACGGCTATTTTTCCAGTTTTTGTTTTTTTGTCATTTTGTTAGATTTCACTTGGGTTTTGAGCTTTGTTTCTTCATCCTATATATATCCTATACCATTTCACTTCTGAACTATGAAGAGAAATTTTAAAACAAGTTTAAAAAGAGTTTTAGTTTGTTTTAAGTGTTAGTTTACAAAATTAGTTTTGTGAATATTGTTTTACAAGAAGAGGAGATCAATTTCAGTTTGAGCTTTCAATCATCCTATCCCTCTCTCTTGTGATTAGAGAAGTGTTTCTAAACTCATATCTCTAGCTTGTTTATGCTTCAATTGTTATATTCATATTTGCTAGATTTAATTGAGTTTATATTTGATTTTTCTCTTTGCTTGCACACACAACCATTGAGCTTAACTATTTTCACATATTGTGTAATTTGGGGTTGTGGTGAGTGTAACCTTGAGAGTGAGCTTATATTAAGTTCTCACCTATTGTAAAGAACATTTTATTGTATTGTGCTTAATTGTGAGTTACATGTTGTATCACACTTGTACACCGAGAGGAGTGTGTGGTGAGAGATGAGGTTGTCCCAAGAGGAGTGGCGTCGGTTGTAATGCCTAGAGGTATGTCGTAATTCCGAGCACTTGAGGGAAACAAGGGCTAGAGACCAACACTTAAAGGGTGTAGAGTGTGATTGCAATTGTGTGTGTTATAAAGTTTTCGGTGAGCTAGAACAATGAATTATGAGGTGTAAACGCTGTTCGGGTGAGGGTAGAAAATTTGGTTGTGATAGTAGATTTCTCCCCGGGAGTGGGGAGCAGAGACGTAGGACGGAAGGTCCAAACTCCGTGATCATATTATTGTGTTTGGAGTGATCTTTGTTTCCACTAGTTGTTTACACTATTGTTTCTTGTTTATTTTCTCTTGTGTTTATATTCTTGCATATATTACATTGTATATCTATCTTGCAAGGATATTTTGTTAATAAATTTTAATTGGCATTAATATCTAATAAGATTAGCAATAACCCTATTCACCCTCCCTCTAGGGTTCTTTCAAATGTCTCACCGATGCAGCAATCAAAGATCTAATCATCCAAATAAGCCTCAATTTAAGGCTCCCATTGGTGTAAAAAGCCTCTAAAATACTTCCTCTATCAAAAACGCCACATAATTCTGATGAATTAGTAGAATTAGGGCTGGAGCTCTGAGATTTCAACGACGATGAAGATGTAGAGCCAAGTATAACACAACTATCAAGTGTAGATCCGAAACTAGCCTTCCATTTCAAAAGAGATCCATCTTCAACCCCAAGCTCACCAGCTGGAAGCTTGATCCTCATCCTCTGAATCTCCTTAAAGTTCTTCAAGACCTCGGTTGGCGAGTGATGCGAAACTTCAGACAAAACCAGAGAGCAAGCCAACGACAAGCTTCCAGAGATTCTTATTCAAGATCTGACCTAGGGCTTGGAGATGCTTGATGACGCCTTTAAGGACGAGGCAAGCGAGATTTCAGATGATGTCACGTGTCTTATTATCGCTGCCTCCTCCGGCA
>NC_033802.1:49701751-49711002 GCF_001876935.1 Asparagus officinalis | reverse complement strand
CTCAGGGAGGAGGGGTAAGGGGGAGGAGGAGAGGATGTGGAGAGGAGGGAGGAGGAGGGAGGGGAAGAAAGGGATTGGGTTTTAAATTGCGAAGAAGGGTAATTTGAGAAGCAGTTTGGAAACCATTTGGAAGTCGTTTCTGAAGATAAGAACGTGAAACAAAACTCATCCGACAACTCTTATTTCCAACACAATGTTTATTGTCTTGGATGAAGGGATTGTTCTAGGTAATTTTGTAACTAACATCGATTCTGTTAAATGTCGTGATTCTTAGGGATTTTGAGTGTATTTTTAGTTTGTAATGGGCTCCCTATATTTATGGATGTTCCCAAGTAGTTATGGAGCCACGTGGTCTGCATGAAACTTGAGAAAACCGTCGAAAAAGACATCGCGCCGTCTCACAATTTCTGAGACACCCTTACCTATCTCGACGGTCGAGACACTCTACATTGTCTCAGCCGCGAGACAGTGTATGATGTCTCACCAGTTGTGAGATAGCTCTGAGTCCTGTCGTTTCATAGTTTTGTGTGTTTCTTTACTTCTTTTAGAACTCGGATGATCTTCTCTGACTCAAATGATGACGTTCTTCATCTTCTCTTCGTCTTGAGCTGTGTTCGAGAATCTTTTGGTAATTTTTAATGCCTACAATGATGAGCCAGATGTACCTTTCTCGTTAATTCAGCAAGAGCCTCCAGTACTTCCAACAGTCAATGTTTTCACCCCACAAATCCATCGCACTTCGAAACCTGATTCGCTCATAGTGGTTGTTAAAGGTCGACGGGTCCTCCAGAGAAGCTGGCAGCGGGGAAGGAGTGGTCCTGTGAAGCCCCGACAGGTCGACTCCCGAGCACTCCATCTCTTTTGATTTCTCAGCCTAAAAAAATGAAGCCAAATATGAGGCTCTTCTTGATGGCCTTCGAGCAGCACAAGCACTAAAGGCAGAACGTCTCTATATATTGGGCGACTCACAGTTGGTCGTCCATCAGGTGAATGGACGATATGCAGCTAAAGACTCGAGGATGGCATTGTACCTAAAAGCTACTAAGGAGCTATTAACCAGTTTCATAGACTTGAAGATAGCCTATGTCCCCGGTGCTCTCAATGCTCAGGTGGATGCTCTCTCTAATCTAGGGTCGACAAGCTCAAGAATCAGCTCGGGGCCTATCTACACTAACACCCTCAGGCGACCTAGCATCTCCAAGTCACCATAGACTATCATGGAGACTGAGATGCCTGTCTTATCCTATAGGTTGGATCCCACTGCTCTCTATCTAACACAGGGTACCTTGTGTGAAGATCCTACCAAAGCCAAGCGTCTCCAAAGGAATTCTCTCTGTTATCTCATGATTAATGGATAGCTCTACCGGATGTCATATTCAAGCTGTAGTGTAATACCTAGGAAGGCCCGTATGCAATCCTAGAAGAGATGTGACCATGCACCTGTAGACTAAGGGCCCCAGACGGGAGAATCCTACAACATCCCTGAAATGTTGAACACTTGAGAAAATATTTTCAATAATTTTGTATAGTTTCATTCGTTATAAATAGAGTCTCATTGAAACTGACTCTTGTTTCGCACTCTCGTAGTGCCTAATCTATGCAGGAATATTAAGCCTTTGGTGCCTTTTCAAGATAAACCCAATGCACACTCACAATTTGGTCGCCTTCAACCAAAAGACCTAGTCATCCTCACTAAGACCTAGGCACCCAACCAAAAAGTTGTTATTTACCGAAAAGACCTTAGCGCCCTCATTAAGTCTAAGGAACATGTCCTAAGACCTTGGGGTCAATGTGAGTAAACCCAAGGCATGGAGCCCAACCATAGGGTTGTTAATTTCTAAAAGACCTAGACGCCACGTAAGTCCTAGGTACCCAACCTCAGGTTTATTAAATTTCAAAAGACATAGGTGCTACATAAATCCTAGGCACTCAACCTCAGGGTTATCCCATTTCCAAAAAACCTAGGAGCCACGTAAGTCCTAGGCAACCAACCTCAGGGTTGTCCAATTTTAAAAAGACCTAGGCGTCACGTAAGTCCTAGGGACCCAACCTCAGGGTTATCAATTTCTAAAAGACCTACGCGCTACGTAAGTCCAAAGCACACAACCTCAGAGTTGTCCAATTTCTAAAAGACCTAGGCACCATGTAAGTCCCGGGTACCCAACCTATTGTCAATTACCTAAGACCTAGGCACCACGTATGTCCTAGGCACCCAACCTCAAGGTTTCTAATTTCTAAAAGACCTAGACGCCACGTAAGACCTGGGCACCCAACCTCCGGGATGTTAATTTACTAAAGACCCAAGCATCTACGTGGGTACCCAAGCTTCGAGTTGTTAATTTACCAAAGACCTAGGTGTCCACATTAAGACCTAGGCACCCAACCTTCAGGTTGTCATATTATTAAACAGACCTTGGTGCCCTTATTAAATCCAAGGCATGTACCTTAAGACCTTGGTATCATCATGAGTAAACCGAAGGCATGGAGTCCAACCTACCAGCTTTTTCAACAAAAAGACCTAGAAATCTCACTAACAGAAGGTGTAAAACGAGCCAGTTGTCCCGACCACTCAATACTTGGGTCTTCACAACAAGACTGACTCAAAACAATCAACACTTGTTCTCTCAATCAGAACAAAGCTACAAGCAAACAGAGTAAAAATAAGGAATAATTGAAGGCAGACTCCAGAATGAGAGTAAAGTCAGAATCTTTATCCAAACATTATTACAAAGTTCTTTATATTATCCATGTCAATATTTACAAAAAGGCATGTTGATATTTACAAAAAAGAAGAGAAAGAAAAAGATACAAGCCCTCAGATCTCTCGACCATATCCAGAAGTAGGGCATGGGAGGTCCTATGCAGGGGCTTAGGGGCAAGAACAACAGAAGAGGAAGAGGGAAGGTCTTCTCTAGGGATGTCCTCCGACTTGTCGTTGCCATCGTCCAGCGCTAATTCTAACCCTCCCCCCTCTACTCACCGCAATCTCCTTTAGGAGATCGAGACAGCAAGAGACTTGGGTGGGTAAAGGCGATCAGGCGTAGGGTGAGAGGTAGGAGGGACCAGTGAGGCCAAGTAGTCGACACCAGCCTTGCAAGCTAAGGCCACCTCAATTTTACCCAAGGGGCCCTAGCACCAATCGTCAACCACTTTTGCCTAGTACTGCTTCGAGTCCAAGCGAGCAAGCTAATCCTCTAGGTCTTTAACAATTATCACAGACGCATGATAAGTCGACTGCTCCTCCTCGAGGTCTCGCTTTAGTTGCTCAACTGAGGGATGACTTGATTGGGCATCCTCCTCAAAAGTCACCTTGAGGCACCTCTTGTACTCTACCTCTCCCTCTAGAATAGTCAGGCGGCCGTCTTGCTCAGAGACTCCTTGCTAAATTTGGCCAACCTCCTCCTTCACCTGAGTCACCTCACCTTAGAGCTTCTCAATATAAGCCGCCTGCTTGGCATTGTGGAATCTTAACCCCTAAGAAGTTTCGCCTTTGCATCCACCTTCGGTGCCAACTGGCCTCATTGCTATTTAGCTGAGCCTCCGAGGTGATGATCCTCTTCTCCGCTTCCTCCCTGGCCAACTTCTCTTTAGCCAAGTCTTCCTGCCAGTTCGTTGGAGAGTTGTACATATGGGCGAGCCGGTTAAACAACACCTACTCCACCAAGGCCCCCTAAACTAAGTAGGCCTTGAGGGCCATACGTAAACCGACGCTTGGCATTTCCTGCAAGAACCCCTCATCCATCAGGAGGGCGAACTATTGGATGACTTGGATTGAGGTAGTTGAAGACCCCAAGATCAAGGTCTCTATGTCGAGAGGCACCACCGCGACGAACCTCTTGCCCTCTGGGAGTTCCCTCCTAGGCGAATAGGGGCCTGACGACACTCCTATCAACATGCCCTTTGCCTTCTCCCAGAAGCAGGGGTCAAGCTTTGAAATCTAGTGTAAGAAAGGCCAAATCACCTTTGGCTCCTCGCCCGCCCCAGATTCTGGAGGGGAAGCTGCTTGCTCCTCAGCACCCCCAGAAGTCCTGACAAGCTCCTTGCCTAGCATGCGGGATAGTTCTGGGCCAAAGCTCGGGCCTACATCCTCAGTAGAAGCCCCAACTTCAGCAGCCTCGACTACTGGGGCCGTCCCCTCTAGCCTAGGAGGGGAAGAGTCGTCAATGACGACAACCTCATCTGGCCGACAAGCTTCGATGGTTAACTGCTGTTCTTTAGCCTGGTTGACTCGTTCTTGCCCAATCAGCCTACTAGGCCCTTGGTCCTTCTTGGCCTTCACCTTCTTCGCCTTCACCCTCTACCCTGACAGCTAGACAGCGATCTTGGCCACACGCGATCTTAAGATGCCAACTTCCTCAGGGTCGAGATTCCTCCTCAACCTCTTCTGGGGCCATGAGGCAGAGCCAAACTCCTCACCCCTCGAATTTCTCTTAGGGCTTTTTTCAAGGGGGAGGGCTAACAGACTCGCCCTTGTCGGCCTCAGTAGGGAGGACCATCGAGATGATCACCACCCAAAGAGATGCCATCTCGAAGAGATTCCCACTCTCCCTAGACTCGGTATAGGAGCGGATCTTATCCAGCTATCACCTCTCCTAAGCATTAAGGATGCATGGCCTCAGTATGTCCTTGTTGATTTCAAGCCAGTTAGGGTAGGAGAGGATGCCATCGGTACCAAAGACCCACATGAACCGTTCCTTCAAGTTCATGTTTCTTCGACTCAGGAGCATTCGAAATGAGCTTGAAACCTCCAGTGTAGTGGAGGAGGTAGTGAGGGTCCCTCCTCGTCGATATGACACCGACCAGATGCCCCAAGAGGAGCATGCTTGGAAGGACACTGACCAAATAGTAGATCACGATGAAGCCCACCAGAACCCCAATTGCATTTGGGGTAAACTGAGAGGGAGAAACCCCCAGAGTGACATAGACATCCCTAATAAAGGGATGAAGCGGTAGCCGAAGCCCGTATTCGAGATGGGCGACGTACAACAGTGCCTTAATCTGGCCATGGCAGTATACCGGTTCATCCCCACCTGGCACTGTGAGTGCAAAGCCCTTGGGGAGATTATAGAGCCTGTAGTACTCCTCGAGCTCTCCGATACAGACCTTTGAGCAGATTTTCCAAAGAAGATTGATTCTCTCCTCATTACGGCCAGCTATGGATGTCTGAGAAGGCATTAGAAATTGTTATTGCAAGGAGATTTGGGAAAGTTATGAGAGACAAGTGATAAAGATTTAGGGCAAGAGTTGGTAAAGAAGTCCTTTCTTTACTACCAATGGGCTATATATATCACCCAAGAGAGACAAGTGGAAAAATCTGAGTGGTCAGCTCGTTTCAAAATAAACGGACGAGATACACCTCGAACTCAAACGGTTCACATGAAACTTAAAGCACCACCCTCTTTACTCCACGCCTCTTCGTTCGAAAATCGAAGCGACGCCATAACTTTCTAGCTTCTGATGATGTCATCACATTGTTTCAAACAGTGATGTTTCACTTGCCCAATAAAGGATTCTAGAAACTCACCTAGTCGATCCTCTAGAGTCGACAACAGACTTCCATGGAAGCCAACTTTTCAAACTCAGGCACTCGCCTCAAAGAGTTCAAACGCCAATTAACAAAGACAATCAACTCGACTAGCTCCAAACCAAAGAGAAGACAAAAGAAACAATTGCTCAAGTACGAGATGTGCTATCCTAGCAAAGGACAAGTGCCCTCAAGTCAGTAGTCTAGTTCACAAGTCTATGGTAAAGCCAATTCATTCAGAAGACATAAATTGAGATTACACAACACAAGAAAAATAATTTTGGCTCAAAAATCTCTCTTTATTCATTCACAAGAAGTATCTACAAAGTACAATGTATACATATATACAACAAAAGTAGAATATAAGGGTTTAGAAGTCGATACCTCATGGATGGATTTGAAAGAAGATTTTGTTTGTTTACCTTTAGCACAATGCTCACAAATTGTATCCTTTATGAAGTGCAAGCTAGGTAGCCCTTTTACAAGATTCTTCTTAAACAATTTTGATATTAACTCCATATTTGCATGTCCAAGTCTCTTATGCCAAATCCAAGGATTTTCATCAATAGCCGCATGGCACTTCACATCTTGATTCACTAGCTCATTCATCTCAAAAATGTATACATTAGATTTGCGATTAGCAATAAAAACAATTTTTTCAAACATACTAATGATGCATTTATCCGGTTTAAAAGAAATATCAAAACCTTTATCACTTAATTGGCTAATGCTAGTCAGTGGAGGAGTCGAGCAGTCTCCTCCTTCAACCGACTGTCCCTCTTCCTAGCCAAGATCGAGTCCCCCTCCAAGTGCTTCCACCTCCACCAACTAATCCAAATAGTTGACTACAATGGGAGGATAGTGAAAAAGATCGGGTGGGTTCATCATCTCGACTGGGAGTTGCACCGAGAGGTAGTCATACCCAGCCTTGCAGGCTATCACCACTTCAATCTTTCTAGTTAGGCTCTAGCGATACTCCTTAATGATCTCCTAATGGTAAGACTCTGACTCAAGATGGGCATTACGTCTTTAGGCTTTCGCCATAGACTCCTGTAAGTAGGAGACCTTCCTTTGAAGCTTGATGAGTGTTGCATGCTTCTCGTCCAGCTGACACCTTGCATGCACCGCCTTCTCCTTCTTAATTTCGACCAGCACCATAGTACGGTCCCTCTCCTAGAGAACCTCCTCCAGTCTCCTGACCTTCCTCTTGCTCTCCTCAAGCTCCCACCTTAGTTTGTCGACCTCGAAAGCATTTGGGGCTAGCATATCCATAGCCCATTTCGAGTCGACCCCTCTGCCGCTTCTCAGGGAAACAACCTCCCCTAAAAGCTTGAGATATAAAGTCTGAATCTGCTTAATCCGGCTATACATATCTTGCTCCACCAAAGCTCCTCAAACCAAATAGCTCCAAAGACTTAGGTGGAGACCGACATTGTGTACCCCCTGTAAGAACTCCTCATCCTGACTCCTCATCCCGAGGGAGGCAGAACTGCTCAACTGCCCTCGACTGAGTAAGGTGAGAGCTTAGAACTATCCCCTTAATGTCGAGATGGCGAACAGGCTAATGGTGGTGCTCTTGGTTGGGCTCTCGCACATATCGAGGGCCAACCCCCCGAGGTTCCAATAAGGTACTACCTTATTCTCTTCCATTCATCCTCCCCAATCTCAGCAGCAAAGTATGGATAGGGATACTCCAAGCCTGAAGGAGGCACCATCTCCTCCTCAACCGGCTCTTTCCCGTGGTGGAACAACTCGCTTCGATGGACGGATGCTCCTTCCTCTCTAGCAAAGGCACTAGCCTCGGCTCCAACCTCTTCTTGGGGAGCCATGACCACTTCTTCTGGAGCCGACTCGTCCAGATGGATGACGTCGGTCTCGACCCTCTCAACCACTGCCTGAGTCACTTTCTTATCGTCCCTCCATGTTCACCTCGTTCGCCTATGAACGATGGCGTAGAAGGATCCTCCTCGGGCGTCTAGACCTCCATTGGAGGAAAGTCATAGCGGAGATGCTTCTCAAGCCTAGCAGAAGACACTTCCTAGGGATCAGCTAAGGGAACAGCCAGCACCATCACCGCTTCTGTTATCCCTAAGATAAGGGTGGAAGCCCTCTCCTAGTCCTTAGAAGTAGGAGGCACAACAGATACATTAGCAACTCGTAGGACCGAATTGTCAAGTAGGTACTCGACTCGGTGACAACCAGCATATGCCTTGATCTGATCAAGCGCATCCCTCTCAATGTTGGACAAGTCACCTTTCAGGAGCACCTCCTTCCTTATCTTGGGCCAGTTAGATCAGCCCTACTCCAGGTCATCCCCCACGACCAAGACAAACTTCTCCTTCTAGTCTTAGTCCGAGTCCGGAAGGTCGGTGATAATCCTGAACTTTCCCACCATTTGAAAATGGTATTGGGGTTCATTCTGGTTCACCTTCATAGTCACCAGGAAGCCCAAGACCCACAAGGATGACTTTATTACGAGCTAGTGGCAAATCACCACAAATGCCACCAAAGTTGCAATGGCGTTCAACTTCATTTGGGCTGATAATACCCCTAGCACTTAAAGAATTACTGGAGGAAAGGATGCAGGGGCAACCTGTAGGCATATAAAATTGCTTATAGGTCCCCTAGCATAGCTCGGCACAAACCGACGAACCAACGTAAATTCTCATCCTAGCCTTCCAATAAGCAAAATTTGTCCCGGTGAAGAGTGGTGGTCTAGTGGTGGATCGTCCTTCTAACATATGCATATTCAAAGAAGCCTCCATTGGATCTTTTCTTTAAGGTTGTTAAACCAAAAACTGATATAGAGACCAAGCTCTGATACCAATTGTTGGACCCTAGAGGGGGGGTGATTAGGGTCAAGAGGCTCTAATATGCAATAAAAATCAGACACAAGCAAACCACAAAACAGTAATGCAATTTAAAGTAAAAGAGATAGGGTTAGGAATCGTTATCCTTGACGCGCGATGTGTTAACGAGGTTCAGCCCGCTGACCTACGTCCCCGCTCCCCACTCTCGAGGAGAAATCCACTACACACCCGGTTTGGAAGCCGGAACTTCGTCTACACAGCGATCCCACACGATCTCTCTCACTACACAGTTTGATCTCAACAGATCACACTCCCTCACAGTTGATCTACACAAGATCTCACTCACACAGCAGAAGAAAAGATGCAAGACTCTCTCTTTACACAGCCCCTATAGCAAAGAGAAAGAGTACTGAAGCTGGGAAGTGAATCACACTTAAAAACAGAGAGAAAACACAGAAACCAGACTTTGAAAATTTTTCTCAGGAAACAGCAGACTCTCTGGTTTTTTGCAAACGTTAGGGCTAAGGGAGAAGAAGAAGTCTGGGGTTTTTATAGAAGAGATTAAATCAATTTAAAACAAAACCCAATCTTCCTAAATAGGATAATAATCTCCTTACTGACCCTTATCTCAGACTGTGCCAAACACAGTTAAGTGTAAGCGCGGTTACTAGGCAAATGACCGTTTGAAAAAAGTCACGGTTGACTGAAGGGAATTTCGGTCGTCCGAAATAATCCTTCGGTCGACCGAAAAATTTAGTCGGTCGACCGACCGAAAAACAGGTCGACCGTCAGCCGCTTTGAAAACATAAAAAACAAGCAGAGCCATCATCGGTCGACCGGCGCGGTCAACCGATATGAAAATCGAGATTTCGGTCGACCGCACCGGTCGACCGACGACCTCTCTGGAAAATACTGAC
>NC_033802.1:49675756-49700424 GCF_001876935.1 Asparagus officinalis | reverse complement strand
TCACTTCGGACCCGGGGTCGACTGCACCCACTTCAGTTCCGTCGAACCGCATCCGATCCGACCCGCGCCGTCAGCGTCGATTCGTTCGACAAAACCCCGAGGCAAGATCCCACTTGCTCATTAACTGTCATTTCAATTTTAGATCTGTGAATTTAATTATATGCATAGATAGACTGTATTATGATTATGTAGTATGTTGTGATATATCTGTGTGGGTTTGTTGATGATTAATATTAAATAATAATGTTATGATAAGTAATTTAAAGGAATAATTATTTTGCGCAAAAGTGGTTATTTTAAGATGTTTTTAGAATTATTATGATGAGAAAAGATTTTATTTAGAAAAGGAGTTGGTTGAATAATTATTAAAATAGATAATTTAAAATTAATTATTTTGGAAAAACGAGTTATTCTAAATTGTTAAACTATTTTGAGAAAAGATTATTTTAGAATAATTATTACAAATTAAAAGAATTTAATTGTGAAAAGAATCATTTTAGAAAAATTATTAAATTCATGGAATTGATATTTATAATTCATCGTGCACTATTGTTCGCATTCACATTCATGATTCCTGACTACGATACAAATATTAATGACATTTATACATTGTTATAGTTCAAAATCGCGAGTATTGCTTGACCATAGTGACCCGTGAGATATGAGTTGTTGACTTGGACTTGGGATGGGAAGGTCTGGGTTCATGTTATCGGATATGTTTGTTGTTTATTTCTAGGCTCGTATCAGTGAATCGTTTCGCACTGGGGTGGGTCTGAGGAGCAGTGATCGGATGTGTTTATTGTTTATTTCCAGGCTCACACCAGTGAATCGTTTCGCACTGGGGTGGGTCTGAGGAGTGGTGATATTGTGATTATTGATTATTTCCAGGCACGCACCAGTAAAACGTTTCGCACTGGGGCGGGTCTGAGGTACTAGTGAGATGTGGTTGTTAACCTGATATCCGATAATGTGAACCTGTTATAAGATGGCTAGTTACATGACCTCGTTTCTTGGCTAAGTATGAGTTCTTGTGAGATGTAGTCCAGTTGTGTTTCTTTTCATACCTAGATCAGGATTAATATTTAATTATCTACAATTTGAGACATATGGTATATACCTGAGGGTTTCCCACTTTGGATTATTTTGCTCGACGTACTACGTCTCGAGTTATAGATTTTTTAAGTATTAAGTCCATCTAGTTGCATGATTTCGTTACCCGATTGATTTACGGATTCTTATGATTATCATGTTTTGGTAGTGGATTGCATGTTGATTTTGTTGGATTACCAGTTGCACGTTCTTTTGTCATTTCGGTTTTCGTATCATTTTTCGCTTGGGTTTTTGATCATTCTATTTCTTTTGTGGGGTCTTGCCGTGTGCCATGCACGCTAACGTACACCTGTTTTCTCTGGTGTACGTCAGACTTGGAAGAAGAGCAGGTCCAGCTTAGAAATATGCCAGAGCCGAGTATTCTCAGCAGGAGTACCTAGCAGATGGAGCAGAAAAAGAAGCCGAATCTTAGTTATTTATTTTAGTTTTCTTTTGTAACATTTCCTTTTCCGCTTGATCATTGTATTTTATTTTCTCCAGTATTCTTTTGTTCAATTCGTATAAGGGCATGTTTGACCCATATATTATGTCTCGGATGTTATCCTATGGATGATATATTTATTTTTTTATTCTGAGTTTGTCGATTAAATTCTTACTGATTGTGATCGGAGACCTGTGACTTCGCATTGTATTTATTCCCAGACGCTTAGCGTATTGGATTGAGAAGAAAAAAAAGGAAAAAATAATAGCGTATATTTCTTCTCAATCTAATACGTCACGGGCTTATTCACGTTCCGATTCCCGGGTATTTTGGGAAGCGGGGCGTGACAGGTTTTAGTGGTGGCCCATGCAGGTCACGGTTCTGAGTCCTCACTAATAAGAATATAATGTACAATTTAGACGCATATCATATTTCATCCGTAAGACTATTGTTAGCCCTTATCCTATTTTCTTGATGGATTTCGTTTCGTCCCTATCTTATCACATTTTGACTCCGGAATTTTCCACTATTTCTTATCTCGTAACTTTCCACTGTTTCTTGCATTGTCACTTCCCGCTACACTCTCTTCCTATAACTTTTCTTTCCTCGTATCGGTCATTATTTTATGTGTTATTATTTTACACTATATTTTCTTTGATTTGACTTGTATATCATTTGATTGTATTGAATTCTGTATTATTTATTATATTATTTTATGTATCAAATACAATATTATATTGTATATTTTCATTGTTTATAAATCTATTTTATCTTTCATAGTTCATGTTTTATGTATTATACATTTTATTTATGTATATTACGCTGATTGTATTTATGTGATTTTTGACTACTACACAATATACTACTACGTCTGAATTGATTTTATATAATGATGATCATTATTGTTGTATCTTGTTTATATTCATGAATATTACTAATACTTTTAATTTATCATATTATTTGTTGAATATATAATTATTTCATTCTTATTATATTTCATATAATATGTTTATTTTGAATCACGTGTTTACTCTTATGTCTATTTTATCATATAATATTTTGTGACTCTTTATTTTGAATCACGTGTTTACTCTTATGTCTATTTTATCATATAATATTTTGTGACTCTTTCCATTATAATTTATTTTATCACGTGTTTACTCTTATGTCTATTTTATCATATAATATTTTGTGACTCTTTCCATTATAATTTATTTTATTAACATGATTAGTACCATGAGTATTTAGACTTTTTATATGCTTATTATTATGTATGTGTTTTCATTTTTAAGGCTTATTATACATACTGATTATATTTGTTATGCACATCATATGTTTCTGAATCTTGTTTATCCCTTTTGCTTTTATATCTTTTACTTTTATACTTTGATTTTATTTTTGTTTCTTTGAGCCTAACTATGATTTTGTATTATTTACTTTGTTTTATATAACTGTTTGTATGCTAATATTTATTGTGTATCATTTTATTCTGCTATTGATTATTAATATGATTTGCCTCTATTTGTTTGTCTGTATGTATTGATGTGTTTCTATCTATGTTTATTTCTTAATGTTATTTCAATTGTGATTATGTATGTTCTATATACCTTATTATAATCTTTATTGTCCTTCTGTTTGATTGTTCTGTATTTTTGTCTTATATTTTGTGCTTTTCTAGTGATATTGCGTCATTCTCGTGTTTAGTGTATTTCAGTCATTTTACATTATCATTGTCTACTATTATATATTATATTATAAGTGCATTATTAACTTTATAGCTTATTTTATTACGTATAAAGTAGTTTCAGTTAGTATATTTCATTCCATTCATTACTTTCAATTGCCTGTATCATCATTGTTTGTTTTAATTTATTAATCATTTCATATTTTAGTTTTGTTGATGTTTTGGTTACTTATTTTCTATATACAGTTTCTTATTCATTTTAATACTTATATATATTTTTTGTTCGTTGTTCAAGTTTGTTTGCTTCATTTTTCTAGTCATAATATTATGTACCAAATAGTCATAATACTTATATAAAGTATGTTTCGATAATTATTGTTGTGATATACATCTATAATTATCTATTTTGTTTTGATATGATATACTGTATATACTTTTATGAATTGTTGTGTCACATCACCTTGTCTTTTCACGATTGTGCTTACTGTTTTGTCCCAATTAATACTTATGTGTTGTTCGACTATTGACTTATTGTAATGCTTATACTGTATTGTTCTTGTTTTACATGATATTCTTTGTATTAATATGTAAATTATTATTTTATTTCATGATTTGTTTGATGGTTACAATTGTGCTATTTTACTTAAATATGTTAATATCGTTTTATTTGTGATCATGTATATGTTATATAAATTACTAAGTATCTATTATGGTGAATTTTTATTTTCGTGCTTTCAACATTTTTATGGTGTTGGATATCATTATGTTTATGATGCCTATATGTGCATGATATTTATTTTTGTTCTTTTATATTATTATGTCTGATATGTTATGATTTTGATGTGACTATGATTGTATTTTATGCACTTCACACTTCTTTTGATAGTTTATATAATTTTTACGATACTGTTTTGAACCGTATTACTTAGCTGGTTATCCCATAATTATCCCATAATTATTTAATTTTAAATATAAGAAATTGTATTTTTTATTAATTATTCTTGTTTAATTGTACAATTTCTTGTATTATTTCTACTGTTGCGTATTTTAGGTTATAATACCACATCTGGTACGTTTTGATGTGTAGATAATTTTCACATAATTATTTAATTTTTTCGTAAATTTTTATTATTTTTAATTGGACAAAAATAATAGCGTATATTTCTTCTCAATTCTAAACGTCACGGGTTATTCAGTTCTTTTTTTACGATTCCCTGGGGTATTTGGGAAGCGGGGCGTGACAGGTTTTAGTGGTGGCATATCTGCGTGGGTTTGTTGATGATTAATATTAAATAATAATGTTATGATAAGTAATTTAAAAGAATAGTTATTTTGTGCAAAAGTGGTTATTTTAAGTTGTTTTTAGAATTATTATGATGAGAAAAGGTTTTATTTGGAAAAGGAGTTGGTTGAATAATTATTAAAATA
The DNA here is from genome assembly GCF_001876935.1 of Asparagus officinalis. Classification (NCBI taxonomy): domain Eukaryota; kingdom Viridiplantae; phylum Streptophyta; class Magnoliopsida; order Asparagales; family Asparagaceae; genus Asparagus; species Asparagus officinalis. The sequence continues at coordinate 49,695,781 of NC_033802.1, read as the reverse complement.
GATAATTTAAGATAAATTATTTTGGAAAAATGAGTTATTCTAAATTGTTAAACTATTTTGAGAAAAGATTATTTTAGAATAATTATTATAAATTAAAATAATTTAATTGTGAAAGGAATCATTTTAGGAAAATTATTAAATTCATGGAATTGATATTTATAATTCATCGTGCACTATTGTTCTCATTCACATTCATGATTCCCGACTCTGATACACAATATTAATGGCATTTATACATTGTTATAGTTGAGAATCGCGAGTATTGCTTGACCATAGTGACCCGTGAGATATGAGTTGTTGACTTGGACTTAGGATGGGAAGGTCTGGGTTCATGTTATCGGATATGTTGTTGTTTATTTCCAGGCTCGCACCAGTGAATCGTTTCGCACTGGGGTGGGTCTGAGGAGCAGTGATCGAATGTGTTTATTGTTTATTTCCAGGCTCGCACCAGTGAATCATTTCGCACTTGGGTGGGTCTGAGGAGCGGTGATATTGTGATATTGATTATTTCAAGGCACGCATCAGTGAAACGTTTCGCACTGGGGCGGGTCCGAGGTACTAGTGAGATGTGGTTGTTAACCTGATATCCGATAATGTGAACTTTGACTCTAGTGAGACGTGGACCAGGGAGATGACATAGGATGGCTAGTTACATGACCTCGTTATTTAGATGATTTTAGATTCTTGTGAGATGTAGGCCAGTTGTTTTCTTTTCATACCTAGATCAGGATTAATATTTAATTATCTACAATTTGAGACATATGGTATATACCTGAGGGTTTCCTTGTTTGGATTATTTCGCTCGAAGTACTATGTCTTGGGTTGTAGATTTTTAAGTATTAAGTCCATCTAGTTGTATGACTTTGATACTTGGATGATTATTCTGATCGCTGGCTGCATGATTTCGTTACCCGATTGATTTACGGATTCTTATGATTATCATGTTTTGGTAGTGGATTGCATGTTGATTTTGTTGGATTACCAGTTGCACGTTCTTTTGTCATTTCGGTTTTTGTGTCGTTTTTCACTTGGGTTTTCGATCATTCTATTTCTTTTGTGGGCTCTCTTGCCGTGTGTCATGCACGCTGACGTATACCTGTTTTCTCTGGTGTACGTCAGACTTAGAAGAAGAGCAGGTTCAGCTTGGAAATACGCCAGAACCGAGTATTCTCAGCAGGAGTGCCTAGCAGATAGAGCAAAAAAAGAAGCCGAAGCTTAGTTATTTATTTTAGTTTGCTTTTATAGCATTTCCTTTTCCGCTTGATCATTGTATTTTATTTTCTCCAGTATTCTTTTGTTCAATTCGTATAAGGGCATGTTTGACCCATATATTATGTCTCGGATGTTATCCTATGGATGATATGTTTATTTTTTTATTCTGAGTTTGTCTATTATATTCTTGCTGATTATGATCGGGGACCTGTGACTTCGCATTGTATTTATTCCCAGACGCTTAGCGTATTGGATTAAGAAAAAAAAGAAAAAAATAATAGCGTATATTTCTTCTTAATCTAATACGTCGCGGGCTTGTTCACGTTCCGATTCCCGGGTATTTTAGGAAGCGGGGCGTGACAATAATTTTCCAACAATCCAAAGACTTCTAGTTTGGTCTCATCTAGTTCGAAGTTGAAAAGTAGGATAATTCAGGAAGGAGAACTGATGTTTTTCTGTAAAAGTAGAACAACTAGTGGCATAATTTTAAAAATTATCCTAGTTCTAGTTCTACTAGAATTCTACTTGACTAACACCTTAAAAAATTATCTCAATCCTAGTTCTAATTGACTAACATTATAAAATTGTATCCCACAAATTATCCTAGTTATATTTTGAGTGATATTTCACTATGCCCAAGATTTAAAGCAGAAAACTTCATTTGTTGGATTCACAATATCAAGTTGCTCTGTTTATATTGTATCTATTTATTTATTTCCTTATTCATTATTATGTTCATTTATTTTATTCATGAACTTCCTTATTAATACTATTTATTATGAAAAATATTTTCTATTAATGTTTGTATCTTTCCACACCTATTAATGGAAAAAGAAAAAGTAATATATGAAAAAGAAAGCGAAAATTTCTATACTTCTTCTTATTGTAATTTTTCTCATACTTTTTTAGTTTATGGGTTTTGGGCAATGCATCATTTGAGCAAGAGGCTTGAGATTCACAGTAAGCTCATGTGTCAGTTTACCTCAATGGGCTTTTATCACTACACGGTTGCATCTATCTGCCTCTTCGGAGGCGACAACTGTTGTCCTAGGATAGTGACGTCATGACTGCCCCCATACAAGCCAACAACTTCTTTCTCCAATTTTCTTTTTTGCATTAGATTATTTACAATTTTAGTTGATATGATATAAAATATGTGAAAAGAAAGTGAAGATCTCTATACTTCTTCTTGTAATTTTTCTCATATTTTATTTTATGGTTTTTGGGCAATGCATCCGTTAAGCAAAAAGCTTGAGATTTGTAGAAACCTCACATGTCAGCTAATCTCAAGGGTCTTTATCGCTAGTTTGCAATAGTATCTATCTGCCTTTGCTAAGGTGCAACAGCTGTTTTAGGGTAGTAACATGACTAGCCCCAAACAGGCCAACATTAACTCCTTTCTCCAATTTTTCTATTTGTATTTGGTTATTTACAATTTTACTTAATTGGATATAAAATATCCAACATAATTTGCAGTGAAATAAGTGTTAAATCGAAGTGCTCAACGAATGATTGTTCAAGGCAAAATATGCTAAGTGGTCAGTCAATATTATATCTATAGGTAAAAGATATTATCTTCTTGTACAAGTGAAGAGAATCTGAATCTATGTTATCTGTTGGTTGTTTTCTCCTAACCTTTGATTATTTCCTGCCTTTTGGTAAGATGTCTTCTTCCTCTTCTTCTTTTTCTCGTTATGCTTTTATTCCTTCTTTCTCTCATAAGTCCTCTTGGGCATCGTTTCCAGTTCAATGAGGGATTAATGTGTAAAATGGACTTCTGATTGTCCATTCTTGTGAGAGAAGTTAGTACAATCTCCTCATATTTCGTGGATAGGCTGGTTGTTGAGCAAGAGACTACTGAGGCCTATCATATTTGTAGGTCACATTTTTTTGAGAAGGTATGCTTCTCTTCTCTTGCTTGGCTAGCTGTTTATACATTCCAACTAATATTAGGAATTTTATGATTGAATTCCTTCATTATTCCGTATGCTAAGTGGTTTCCAACTGCATTCAATTCATTTTGCATTTTCAAGAAAATCTACGAGCCTGGTAAAATTTTACCCTTAATTACGCTGTTATGTCAACCTACCATTCAGAAACTTAAATGAAAATGTTAAATACTCATGTGTTCTCTCTCGTACAAGAAGCTTTCGCGTAATCTTTCTTCTTCTAGCATGGGGTGGAAATATTTTTTTTGTCCATCTTGCCTCCCCACTCACTTTTTTTCTCTTTTCTACTTCTTATAGCAATGAATCAGGGCTATGATATGAGAAGTAATAGGATGAGTAGTGGATGTCATATTTTGTATAGCAACATATTGATAATGAAACAAGGTGATTGTCAACTATGAAGTAATATTTAAACATAAGAGGCTAAATTTAATATATGTTTGTTACAAAGTAATAAATTATAGTGAAAGAGTAATATATATAAAAAGAAGGGTGACAAATTACAGTTAAAGGTAGAACTAGGCGATGACTAAGAGCGTTTTTTGTAGAGGCCATGATGGGCATCGACAAAGCAGGTTTTTTTATTAAATGGAGTGACGGGCAGGGGGGACAGCAAGGGAGGTGGCAACGGGAGGAGACACAACAGTGGAGGTGGAGGGAGGTGACAACAAAGAATAAAAGGTTGTAGTTGTTGTATCATATAAATCGCTAAGTATAAACCTAGTTATAGAAAGTGATATGTGTCTCGATCAACTAGATAACAATTTGACCCTAGCCTTATGAAGATTAGCTTGAAAGGCATCTTCACTCGTCCTCATCCAGAAGGACTGAGACGAAAGAGGTCCTCACTCTAGCCATCTCAGATATCCGAGGCGTCCCTGCTTAGCAGGCCAAGACAAAAGGCATCTTCACTCGATCTCTCTCGAAGGATCGAGAAGAAAGGCATCCCCACTGGAACACAGTGACAACAGCTAGTCACTATCACATTAAATACATAGTCAAAGCCATTATTGCACCTCCCCCGAAATTGACCACGGTCTCTCTCAACCACTCTTCTAAGTGTCCTTGTGTATTACAACGTGTTCTCTCAACTATAAGCTCAAATAAAAGATTTTGTTCTCTAATACAAATGAGAACAAAAATGAAAGCTCACTCAATTGATTACACCCACAACCCAATAATACTATATGTGAAATACTTAACCTCAATGGTTGTGTGTGTAAACAATGAACAATAATAAAATTAAACTCAAATTAATTTAGCAATATATATATATATATATATATATATATATATAAGAATAAAAATGAAAATAAGCTAGATTAAAGAGTTAGAAAAACTTCTCTAAAAGGCACAAAGAGATGTAGATGAGAATTGAGGTTGAACTCCTCAAAACCGAAATTGAAATTTTCTTCTCTTTGTGAAAACTTCTTCACATAAACAAACTACACTTGATTTTTCATTGAAACCCTCAAACAAAACTTGCAAAACTGCTCTAAACTTTCATACATGAAACTAAGTGTTGAGGACTATTTATAGTCTCTCAACATTTTAGCCTAAACCAGAGGAAAGCACAAAAAACGAGGCAAAAATCCACAAAAGATAGAATCTGGAAAAACTAACCGTTATTGCAACGGCTCTCTGATCGGTTGACTGATGAAAGCTTATAAGTCGACTGATGGCCTCATATAGATCGACTGATGGATTTTCATCAGTTGACTGATATAGACTGTAAAACACAGCTGAAAAACATTGTGCTAGTAAGTCGACTGGTGAAACCACGTAAGTCGACTGACGCACCATCATCGGTCGACTGATTTCAATCAATCAGTCAACTGATATATGATATCCTAGATACTCAGATTTTCAGAAATATGATTTTGTAAATTTAATTAAAAATAACAAATTATCTCTAAAAATTATAAAACTTGGGGAAATGTTTGTATACATGAAAATAAACATGTTAAAGAAGAAATTTTTAAAAGTGCATTTCTCGTTTGTGAAAATCTCATCATTTTACAAACTGTTTAAAGATGTGAAAACTTTAAAACTTGATTTTGATAAAATTTCTTCAAACAAGTTTTGAAACACTTTAAAATAGATTTATAGACTTGATGAAAGATATAAAATCGTGTCCTTAAGTTTATAATCTTAAAATGGTGATAATTCAAAAACTAACGTGTGTGTATGAATTTTGAGCTTGAAGTATAAACACACAAAGTAAACACCTAACCTACAAAACTATACCGAAGATAAAAATCTTCATTAAGCTTGTCTTGGTTGCGGAGATGAAGCGATAATGTCTTTGGCTTGAATTACGACGGCTTCATTCCAATTTCCACCAACCTCCTTTGAATGTGATCGTGAAAGTACAAGTCTATTCAACCTCCAACAGAGGATATTTGTGTAGATTACCTAGCAAAACAAATACAAACACTCAACGCACGATGTTAGGAATTGTTTGTTAATCATCAAAGAATATTAGGAATTGTTTGTTAATCATCAAAACCAGATTAGACAATAGGCTCCTAAACATGAGACCTAATAGTAGGACCCATCAAGTTTGTTGACTTTGACCCTGAATCAAGTGGCCGAGAATCCCCAGAGTCGGCTCCACCTCCAATTGGCACGATGAATCCAATGAGCATAGTTATGGAGTTCAGCTTAATATGTGATGGAGAGACCCCCAAGACTTCGAAGACGCGGCAAAGAAAAGGGTGCAATGGAGGATGCGGGCCATACTTTAGGATGCTCAATATACACTAGAACCACATTCCCACCGTGATTATACACGGCCTGATCTTTCGTCAGCACTACTCAAGGAATGTTGAATTCGTTGTAATAAGCCTCAAGCATCACTGAAAGCACCTTCGAATGAAATTTTCGGACCAGCTTAATTCAAGCTTCATTGCGAACAAGCATGGCATAAGAGAAAGTTGCCATCTCTTCTCAAGAAAGATCGCCAGAGAAAGCTTGAAGACGATCAGAAATCACCCAAACACCACACACAACTTGTAGGGTTTTAGAAGAAGCAAACTAGCTAATCCCTTGAAGTATTGGATGTATATATATAGGTGAAGAGATGAACATATGGCATAATTTGAATAGCGGACTCGGTTCTTGAAGGACGGCTGAAAGAACTCTTGAAATTCGAGGTGACCGCTCGGTAACCAAAGAAACATCCCCCCTTTCCACCAGCCCACGAGTTTCTCTAACGTCAGAACATCTCTTCAATAACAACCCATCAATTACTCCTCATAAACACCTCAAAATCCTAGCAGGCGACGGTTTGACTCCACTCGAACTCAATTACCCAAAGTTTCAGTCAAAAGGCTAGTGTTGTATCACAAAAATTACTAAGTATAAACCTCATTCCAAAAAACGACACGTGTCTCAATCAACTGGATAATAACTCGAACCTAGCCTTATGAAGGCCTTCTCAAAAGGCATCTTCACTCGTCCTTGTCCAGAAGGATCGAGATGAAAGAAATCCTCATTCAAGCTGCCTCAGATATCTGAGGAGTCCTCACTTAGCAGGCTAAGTCAAAAGGCATCTTCACTCAACCTCTCTAGAAGGACCGAGACAAAAGGCATCCCCTCTCAAACTTAGTGATGACAGCTAGTCACTATCACATTAAATGCATAGTCAAAGCCATCATTACACCTTCCTTAGAGTCACAATGACTCATCGGACCATGTTAGAGCTACAGCCCCTGTAAAACCCCGCAATTTTGGATATATTATAATAATAATAATAAATGAGTTATATCATGATAAATATCATTTATTAACGGTTGAGTATGATAGGAATCTATTTGAGATTGATTCAGTGCATATATGTGAATAAACGAGTGTAAACATGCACAAAACCATGTATTCACAATCTTTGTTCTGGTCGGTCGGCCAGCCGGCCTAGGCTTATCGGTCGACCAATGACACCCGATCGGTCGACCGACGCCTAGCGGCCAGTCAACCGATGGGCTTCCAGAACTCTAGTATTTCGTTTTCGGGTCGGTTTTGTTTGGCTTCGAGCCTAGTTGTATACCTGAGTATATATACTCGTTTTAAACCTCTTTTGATCATCTTTCATGTGATATATCAGCAGACACCTTCTCTCTCAAACCCTAACCCAATATTGTCAATTTCTGGGAGTTTTCTTGAAGCGTTTGTCGAGAGGAAGATAAGATTCATGATCTTGGTGAAGGATGATCTTGCACGCACGCGTGTTTGGGAGTTTTAGTATGACGTTTGAGGCAAGATCATCTTCCTCCAAACTTTTTCCTTAGTTAAAAAATCATGTTTTTAGTGAATTAATTGTTTAATCTAATGCTTAAAGTTGAATCTGATGTTTAAGGCTTAATGTTGATGATTAATACCTAGTTCATGATGTTAAATCTTAAACCAAAGAAAAGATCTGTATTTTTAATCTTTGTTTAATAAGTATAGTTGATCATGATCATTAGGGATGCTTTTAATTTGTTAATTACATTTTAGTTTGGATTAAAACCCTAGTTTATCAATTAATTGAGTGTTTTTGTTAATTAGGATGCTAAACCCTAATTATATATATTCAAGAGATGTAATCAAGTTTAAGTTAACCCTTGCTAAGTAATTTGAAAGTTTAAAATATGTTTAGCCTTGCATGCTAATAAAAATATATTGTTGAGAAAAGATGCAAAATACAGAACCTAAGAAGAACCCATAGTAGTGTAATCAGTCGACCAATCCTAAGTAACCAGTCGACCAATTGCGTCGTTCAGGAAATTCTTTTCCTTGCTGATCGGTCGACCGAATTGTGATGACAAGTCGACCGATAAGGACCACTTCCTAGTGAACGTTATGTACATTTTTTGTCAGTCGACCGATGCCATAGAGCAGTTGACCGACATGTTGATTTGTATGTGATGTTTTCTCTTGCACATTTAATCGTGAACATGGGGTTCGAGCCATACGATGGTACACGTGCAATCATGAGTACCCACGAGTAGAGTCGTAACACATACACAGATATCCCGAAGAGGATTATTACAGGTATTGTTTCGATCATTTTTGAGTTAACATTTAATTATAGTACATGTGCATGTATGGATATCGTTGATGATCACAGCTCACTACTACTTGGCATAGTGCGTCGATATGCCGTTAGTACAGGCCATTGAGTCATGATTTTAGGATACCTGATTTGATAGTCTTTCCCGCACGGTGATGCGATAAGGGTAGAGAGCTGTACTTCTAAGATTCCTAATATTGTAGTCCATCCCTCACGATGATACGATGAGACTAATTAGTAGTGTACATATTTAGGATGCCTGATTCGGTAGTCTGTTCCGCATGATAATGCAATGAGTTATAAAACCTTACAAGACATTGTATTATGATATATCTGATAACCTGAGTCTTTGGCGGAAGCCATTTATGAATATGATTCCTCATTGAGTTATATTATGATCGGATTACTTCACGTTTAGGAGTTATAAGAGATTTAGTTCTTGTATCCACATCATCTACCCAAGGGTAGCGTGAGTTATATGGTCAATATGTATGATATTGCAACAACTTTACTTTTCTGTATTGTTTTCCTTTATTTTTTATTCTTAGTTTGGAATTGATATTTAGCGATTCACAATTTGAGATATATGGTATATACAAGGTAAATGATTTATATAGACTATGCATAATAGATAGAGTCTCCATCACATTTAGTAACCCTTCCTCTGGGGGTGAATGGAGATGATCTTGCTAAAGTGCTCTGACGCAGTTGTTGTTTTTCTTTTTTTCCCCTTCTTTTTAGGCAGCGGATCAGAGTTCCGAAGAGCTGCAGGTTAACGGATTTATAGCATAGTCGCCGTCACTTATTTGTAGCAGTTGGTGCTCCATCGTAGTTTAATGTTTACTTTCGGACATTTAAAGTTTTGTTTCATTTTGTAAAGACTGTGTGCCTTAGTACTATTTTCAGTTGACTCTTATGTATTGAGATATTTCATATTTATTTCAGACATCAGTTGTACTTTGTTTTTATTGGGACATGACTATGTTTATTTGGATATCTCTTTATATATCATGTCCATTGCATCTATCTCTCTTATTTTTTCTGCTTTGTACCTACACTTGTTATTGATTCCACTATAGAGATATTACTATGATGGTGAAATATGTTGTTACACAGTGTGGGTGCATGGCAGATTTGACATCTCTGGGTTCACCTTGGACTGTAGCCATGTATGAAAACAGAGGCATCGTTGGTATCAGAGTTCTAGTTTCATCATCCTTAGGATCATCCTATGTCGAGTCGTGGAGCTAGAATAGAGTTTTCTAGGATTCATGTATAAAGTCCACTAAGATTTCCTAGAATGAGTAAGGAAGTTATACGTATAACTCTAAAATTTTGAAAATTCTTTTTATGACTATCTTACCTTTATTATAAAGTATTTGCGTGAATGACATATAATACATATTTCTTATTGCTATGTGCTATATATGCTTTTGCCTGAGGTCTCATTTACTGTGTCTTATAAACTCTCTTCCTGAAAATTTATAAATGGTCGAACATGGACGTGGATGGAGAGGATCCCGTACTCAGAGAGTTAGGCAGGTTGAGCCAGAGCCTGAGCCACAACAAGCTCCACCCGAGTTGCAGCAGACCCCACCTGAAATGCAACAGGCTCCGAAGTATCTAATTAACCTCATGGCACCTATTGTAGCAAGGTTAGCAATGCTCAAGGAGCAATTGGGGAACCAGATTCTACCAGTTGCACCACCACCTATAGTTCCACCACCAGTTATAACAGTTATACCTATTGCAGAGGAATCCTCAGAGGTTACACCAGAAGTTACACCACCACCAGTTGTCGAAAGAGCCAAGGAGCAGGAGACTTGGCTTCGTCTAGTTGAGAGATACCAGAAGATGAGGGCACTAGAAGTCCAGGGATCATCAGACTCACTTGTAGCCCACAAGTGGAAAAAAGATGTAGAAAATATTATTGACCTACTTGATGTGGACTCCGTCCAGAAGCAACGGTTGGCAGCTTTTAGTCTTAAGAGTGATGTCGACCGATGGTATAGGCTTCAATTCACTCCAGAGCAGCGGATGATGTTTACTTGGGTGGACTTTATCTACTTTTTTGACAAGCAGTACATCTCTTCCGCGACAAGGGCTAAGAGTTAGAGCTATCCAGATTGGAGCAGGAAGACATATCTGTAGCTGACTACGAGGGCAGATTCATGAGCTTGCTTCTGTTGGATATCTTGACCCCCAAGATATGTTTGTTTTGATAATAACAAATATTATATGTTGTGTGTATTATGTGCTAACGTATGTTTTGCAGTATCATCGCAAAATCAACAATGATATTCAAAGAGATACTCAAGACAAAAGATGGGTTCAAGGTAACAAGACAAGCAAAGAAGAAGATGTTCTTCATAAATTTGTATTTTTACATTTTCTTTGTTTAGAATTTATGTACAAGCCTTGATCACTCACAACATATACACACACATAGTATCTAGAACACACTAACACATGTTTAGTGTGTGGTTAACTATAAAAATCTCCTAAGTTAACCATTAGAGTTTATAGATAAAGAATGAGTCTCAAAACATATCATATATCTCATATATATGTGTTAGTAGTCGACTAATACCCTTAGTAGTTGACTACTCAAGCCTTACTCAAATTTACAGAATCTGTGTTTTTACAGATTAGGCGACTACTAGGCTTAATAGTCGACTAATCATTGTTAGTTCAAATTTTACAGAAACTGTGATTGTACAGTGTAGTCGACTAATAGGTGTCACGCCCCGCTTTCCAAAATATCGGGGAATCGGAACATGAACAAGCCCACGACGTATTAGATTAAGGAGAATAAATAAAAATAAACATTTTTCCTCAACCTAATACGCTAAGCGTCAAGAAATAAATACAATACGAATTCATAGGTACCCGATCATACTTAGCAAGAATATAATAGACAAATTCAGAACAGAATATCCATATCACAAGTGAATATCATCCAAGATATAATATTTGGGTCAAACACGTCCTTATTACAAAACTATCTAACTGAATACTAGAGAGATATAAAAATACACTGATAAAAAGGAAATAAAATTGCTACAAGAATAAACTGAAAGGAATAACTAAGCTTCGGTTTTTTCTTCTGCTCCATCCACTAGGCACTCTTGCTGAGAATACTCTGGCTCTGGCTTGTCTCCAAGATGGACCTAATCTTCCTCTAAGTCTGATGTACACCAGAGAAAACAGGTGTACGTTAGCGTGCATGGCACACAGCAAGATACCACAAAACAAAAAGAGCGAACGAAAACCCAAGTGGAAAACGATACGATAACAGAAATAACAAAAGGACGTGCAACTAGAAATCCAACAAAATCAACATGCGAAAACACTACTAAAACATGATAAACATAAAGCTAACTGCATACGGTAATCGGGTCGAATACTAACCATCCTAAAACTCACTGGTCCATATCTCAAATAAAGTCAACATTCATATCACCGGATAACTGACTGTTCACAAATCCTCTACGCGCATTCAATACCGCTACACGAATCGATCAGAGGACTACACGCAATCCAATTTTAACCTGGTTCAAACTCAAGCTAAACTCGGGTGAATGTAAAATTCACAGCCCAAAGTGACTACACTGGCTTCACTTTGACTCAACAAACCAACCCCAAGCTACACTGGATCCTGGGGCGAGCTTGGAAGATACATCAACAGCTATATCCGATCACATGAACAAGGACTTCCCCATCCCCACTCTTCTTGTCTTTCTATGTCAAATATCATAACCCACACTATATCTCTGGTTCACCTCCTAAATTTAGTCAACACATCCACACATGTCACTAGATCTGTTCATGACGCACGAGGCCACTAGGTCATGAACTACTAGAGTTCTCAAACACAATAAGGAGATAATAAATAAAACTAATTCTATGCAACAACATCATGTCATATTGAATATATTAAAATAAAGATTGTAAAACATGAATAATAACTACGAACAAATACGGAATGCATGAGCCGTGTCTACAACAACATAAATACACACATAAACAGATCTCGTTAATATCACACTACTGGGGTGTCCAAACTTCTCATGCAAGTTATCCGTAATTAAGTATCCTCTAATATAATAATGCGGTAAAAAGAAAACTAAAAACTGATGTTGTTTTGCACATGAAATATCACGCTTTACGACTATCAGTTATACGTTCTTAATTAATAAATATTCTTTTTCCAAAATTGTTCTTTAAAACTATTTCTCATTATAACTAATTTAAAATAAAATATTTACGTGATATATATATTTGTTAATTCTTTTCTGCATGAATAGTAATATTTCTCTATTTTATAAATTACCTTTAATTTATTTCTTTTTTGATAATATTTCGTAAATTCTAATTATAACACCTAACTTGTCATTTCATATCCATAAATTCTTAGATGTAATTATAAAAAATTATTAAAGTCTCATAAAATCTAATTATAACACATACGTTTATCATTGCATGCTTGTTAATTTTCAGACATAAATACAGTAAAATATCTTATTATTTATTACTAAAAAATGTTATCTAATACCATATATCAGCATTCTATGCCAAATGTGCATATTAACAACATTAATATATCTAACTAAACATTTAAGCGATAATGATTGTAAAAACATCTAATTAAGAGGCGAGATCTTGCCTCGGTGCATCGAACAAGTCGACGTCGACGACATGGGTCAGATCAAATGCGATGGAGCGCGGCATCGGAAGAAACTCCGGCGAGGGGTTGTCCGGCGACGGAGTAGCGGGTGTTTGCGGAAAAAGTTGCTGTATTCATTGCTGCATTCATTACAACTTCGATCGTTACAATGAAATAAAAAGATAGTCTTTTTATAAGACCGGTACACAATGAAAACAAAAGAAATGCAACTCCTTTCAAACAAACGCAAGAGCTGTTTGTCATCTCTTGCTTGCGTGGGTCTTTGGCCTGTGACGGGGATGTTGATATCCGTGGACCACCGGGGTACTCAGATCTGGTCCGGATAAATCGGACAGAGTTTCGTTGATCTGCGTGAGATCTAGAAACTTCTGATCCAGAAATATCGGACAGAGCTTCGTCGATCCGCGTGAGATCTAGAAGCTATCAGCGTATACCTCGGCTAAAGCGAGGTATTAGCTCTTCTTAGTATTAACGCTAAAGGCTAATACTAAGGATCGGATGAGAACGGGTGATGAAGGCTCTGATGTAGACCTCTCCTCCTCGGTTGAAGCGCACGACCACTCTTCGCTGCAACAGGGCTTCGCCAAGGCTCTCCAAAAATCCTCCTCTCTCTCTAGCCTTGCTCCAAGACAAAAGATTTCCAGCCCTTTGAATGAGGACCCAAGGGGTAGCCTTGCTCCAAGACAAAAGATTTCCAGCCCTTTGAATGAGGACCCAAGGGGTCTATTTATAGTGTTTTGAGGTGTAGGGGGTAGGTACGGGGTGAGGACACCCCTTGGTGTCTCGGCCAGGCCGAGACACCCTTGGGGTGTATTGGTTTTGCCAAGACACCCCTCGGGTGTTTCGAGCTTGCCGAGACTCCATTTGAGGTGTTTTGTTGGTTCCCCTGTATATTCTTCGTCCGGATTCGGATTTGAGTGATTCCGGGTGCGTTGGATGCGCGACGAAGAGTTTGACCCGCTCTGGTGATTGGATTATCTGTAGAGTGGTCGAGGCATGAAGGGCGTTGTCCTTTTTGTGAACAGTGCCGGGCTTCCCGATTGGTCCGGGTCTTCGTGATTCCGAAGTCCTATCCGCTCACGTAACTCATCGATTCACTTCGGTCGTTCGTCGATGTCGATTAGGCTCATGTGGATTGGATGGTGACGTTCATCGTCGCTCGTTATCACTGAACCGGTTGTGGAGAACTATAGGCAATTTTTGATGCCTACAGATACCCCCTCCAAAGTGTTCCTGACTCGTTTCTTTTATAGAAGAGGCTGGAATACTTTGGATGTGATTGATCTGGCCTTTAGTTTGCGTAATTAGCTTCAATTCTTGACTCTTTCGATTTTCGATCTATTCGATGCTTTGACGAATAGCCGAGGTTCTTCCGGCGCTGCGTTTATCGTCTGGCCGTCGTCGGAGTCTCGAGTCTGCAGCTGATGAATTGAGTTTGGCTCGTGTCATTGAGTTGACTTTGAACTACCTCCGCCACATTGTGTTGGCTTAGGGTTTCGGATCCCCGTGTGTTGGCTTTTTGTCGCAACGTGTTGACCGGCGTTGACCTAGGGTTACGCGTTGACCGGCGTTGACCCTAGGGTTTTGAATCGTCGAACGTTGACTTTCGCTTGCAACGCGTTGACTGGCGTTGACCTAAGGTTACGCGTTGACCGGCGTCCACCCTAGGGTTTCGAATCGTCGAACGTTGACTTTGATTGCAACGCGTTGACTGGCATTGACCTAGGGTTACGCGTTGACCGGCGTTGACCCTTAGGGTTTTGGATCATTGAACGTTGATTCTGATTGCAACGCGTTGACTGGCGTTGACCTAGGGTTACGCGGTGACCGGCGTTGACTCTAGGGTTTCGAATCGGCCATTAACGAGCAGTTTATAACTCGAGTTGCTGCTGGAGTATACAACAGTTTAAGCCTTAAGGTTAGTTGAGCTACGGTCTCAAATGTTGGGGCGCTCAGACAACTGTAAAGCTATTCATCCTGCCATGTGATGATTTTCCTTGAATTGTTGGGTGCTCAGTCACGAGACAAACTAGTGGAGTGATGTGTCCAATGACTCGCAGGTATAAGAATGTTGGCAAATCGCTCAGGCCATCAAACCGGGTTTTTGACAAGCCTTACGACTATACCGTTTGAGTCAGCCGGCTAGCATGCGGATTGTTTAAGTCCGTTCGGCATGTGACTCGGTGCTAAGAGAGTTAACAGCTTTAGTAGCTACGTATTGAATACGTAGAACTTCGTCTTTCTCACGGAGAATAGACTACCGGCGACCGCGTGTTAGGGTTGACTTTAGGATTTTGTGCTAATCCCCCATGCCTCACTGGATTTGATTAGCCTTTACCGTTTTACTAACGTTTGAAGTCGGCTAGTATCGGATTGATTTAAGTCGCTCCATGGACGTTTTAGCTAAAAGAGTTTAACCTTTAAGTCGCTGTACGTATTGAATAACGTAGACTTCGTCTTTTCTCACGGAAAGATACCCGGCAACGAGGCTGTTAGGCCGTGACTTCAGGATTATTGGCTAATCCCAAGCCTTCAACGGATTTGAAATTAGCCTTTACCAGACTACCGTTGTGGATCGGGCAGCAGCGATTGTTCAATGCGTTCCGCATGTAACGTTGTGCTAAGAGGGTAAACTCTCCGAGACTTTGTGCTATGACGTGATACAAGGCTTCGTCTTCTTTACGGGAATAGATCTAACCCGACCAAGCGTGTTAGGCGTTGACTTATCCTCACTATAGGCTATCAGAAAAATTCACCGTGCAACGAGTGCCCGATTTTGACAATCGTGGTCTTTTCTAAAAGAAAGACAGATTTGAGGAACGGGAGAGGAAGAATTTTAATATTGCTATCTCCGGTGCTGAAGAGGAAGAATTTTATTATTCTATCTACAGCGAAAAAGAATACTCGAGGTGGATCCCCCACCGCCAGAACTGGAACGATGAATGGGAGTGATCTCCGCCTCCGTAGCATATCGAAAGGTCCGAGGAGAGGAAGAAGTTTATATTCTATCTCCGCAGTGTGAAGAGGAAATTTATATTCTATCTTTTAGCTAAAAAGAAATCGATGTGGGATCTCCAACGCGCCCAGAACCCAGAAGGATGAAACTAAGAGTGGATCTCCACTCGAGAATCGAAGATTCGAACGACCCTAATTTTATAGGATTGGTCACCAGATTTGAAGTGGACCTCTCGTTCATGTTGGAAGAATGAGAGGGAGTTTTGGTTTGGCCCTAATTTTATAGGTTGACACAGAAACGCAAAGAAGTGGAATACGGGTACAAGGAAACCCAACATCGTATTATCACTCCAAAGGAGACTTATTAATGCAAGGACGTTACGGACCTAGGCACTAAGTCTGAGAAATGCCACGAAGCGGCAATTGGAAACGTTGTGGATCCTCTGTCGCTTAATTTAATCAGCGGATGGTTTGAGGAGAAGATTTAACTAATCAGAAGGATTGGTGTCCTCTCACAAAAATAACTCCTAAGAGTGAGATACAGAAAGACATTCTGACCTCAAGTTCGAACGTGATTTCTATTCCACCAATTCCACAATGATATGGGTTATCCCTAAGAATACCCATGTGTATTCTTCCGGGAACTTCCGATACATTGCGATTATCCACCACCGAGCTCTCTCTTGAACTGGGTTTGAACATTTGTTATCCGACCGGGTTAATCCTTAAGAATATTAGCGTAATATCCTCCAGGAACTTCCCGTCAAAGTGGGAAAACTTTTAGACTCAATAAAATACCTATGGAGTATCAAGGGACCAGTTTAACCTCTTATACCGGTCGGGTAGGATGCAAGAAGCTAGTTGTATACTCATATACCTCTTCGTAGTGTATGAGAAGCAGTTTATACTCATATACTTATCGGAGTCTTGAGAATCACAGTTATATACTCGTGACTCTTGGAGTTTCGCGCCGTTCTCAATTGGCTTACCTAGCGTTATGACGCCGGCTTCAACCAAAGGTCTGGATGCTATTCTTCGAAGAGCAAAGCTATCCTTGGTGGATGGAGGATCCTCCTGGGACTCGCAGTACGTTGGATCCGCAGAATCGTCATCTTCTCCGATTTGTGGATGGGCGGGAGTTTGATTTTGTTGTTTTCGAGAAGGGTCTCGTAAAGATGCTGGAGACGTTCGTTCGTCTTTGAAACGACGTACTTGTTTTTGGAGCCCTCGTCCGAATTGCTCCTTGTTGTTACCCCAGACTGTTGTTGTGACGTTGATTATCATCAAATAACTGTTGCAGGTACGTCCCCTTCATCTGAGGTAACGAGATCCCGAATCCAGAGGATAACCATCGGTGTGGTTTCTCTCACGAGCCTTTACCGCCTTTCTTGAGTGGAGCGTTCACTGTCTCCCTCGAGGCCTTCAACTCTTTCAAGGTAATTGGCGGCTCTATTCCATACGTCCAACGATGTTAATGGACAAGTTGGTTCTGACAAGTCTGGCAAGAGGAATTCCTCGTGACGGGATCCCTGCAGTTCATTGCCTGATTGCGGAAGCGTTGATGAAAGGTATCCACCCGACTCTCCGCCTTTTTGTCTTCTCGTCAAAGAGGTCCTGATTCGACACCTGGTGTCATCATCGAAGAAAGTGGGCCGAGAAAACATGCCTTCCAAGTCCTCCAGCTGTTGATTGCTTCCGGGTTTGAGACGGCGGACCGAATCGCGAAGGCCGGGCCCGCGAAGGGTGCCAACGAATGACCGAACCATCCAGGGCTCGGTTGCCAAAGATCACCCCCAGTGGGACGTGAAGTAGATCAGATCGAGTGGGGTCGAAGACCTACCTTCCGCCGAACGGTGTGAAGTTGAATCAGGTTGAACTTCGCCGAGATACGGGATCGAATCCCCACTCTTTCGGGTAAGGACACGGAATGCGGTCTCTTCATCTCAGCAGTCATCTCAAGGTGCGTCTCGATTTTTGCTTCGACCGATCCTTCATCTTTCGCCGCCTGATCTGTATCCTGTTTTGGATAATTGTCAAGAGGAATAATACGCCCACGCCAGTGTTATCATCACTGTGGGTCCACCTAGCATTGTTATTTTTAGTGGGGCCCACCCCCAGTATTCTTGGCGGTGCGTCAGGCCATGACGATTCGCACACACCTCCGATCGCTGTCCCGATGCGGGCGTTCTGGGTGCGACGATTGGACTCAACTAACTGGTTGACAAAAGCTCGGATCGTTGATCGTCCATGTCTCATCTCCTACATAGCCATTTTCCTATTTCAAACTTGAAGATTTTCCTTCTGCTTAGCCAGGGCCCTTCATGATTTTTGGCTATCGCTCGGCTGTGCGCACATGAACACCGTCTCGAGCTCTGCCCTATGGCCTAGGCGTCGTATCGTCGGAAGGCGAGCGCCGGGAATGAGAATCTGAGAACTCATCATCGGAATGGACTCCTTCATGGACTCCATGGTCGTTTGTATAATCCGACCGCGTTCTAGCTGAAAGCTGACTTATCCCGAATTGACCCCCTGCTTCCTGGAGAGAAATTAAGAATCGAGATCAACTTGACATGATTGGGGATTTCCCTTGTTGACCGAATGTGATGGATAAAATTCTAGGAGTTCAAATCATCTCGATCAACCGATCCTCTTGGTGAGGAATGTTGATTCTGGCTTCGTTACCATCGGAAATCTCGAATATCGAACCTGTCTGCGGACGTCTTAGGCAGCCAAGGTTGATAATACTGCCCTGATGAATTTGGTACACGGACAGTGAGAACCGGCTTCCCGAGTGTTTTCTCTTCGAGATTCATTCGCACCCCCCCCAGCCGATAGTACAAAACCATTCGACGAGTTGCGCGTCCGGAACAACCTATCGGCTGTCAAAGCAGATGGGTTTTCAGGTATAACGCGTTTCCGTTTGTCGACAGCGTTTTCTTCATGAGTGATCATTCCCTTGTTGGCTTTTACAAGAGCTCACGGTTTGGGATCACAACGGACGGCTGGCAGGCGCGGCGCCGTCGTGCAAGATGACCGCTTGTGAGGGTGAAACCTAAAACGGGTCCTGAATTTTGTTTGTGTGCGATCGGCTGCCGAGCTGGTCGTTGCAGAAATCGATTTGTTAGGAGATCGTGGCATAACCCCCAGTCTGGAATGTTGCGCAGGTGAAGCTCCTTCAAGCGATGCCCCCAGCTGTTCCTTGACAAGCGCTTTGTCCTCGATTCTCGGTAAGCACCCGACGATTCGCTTCGAGGATTCTTGAAACTTGGGAAAATCCACGCTGCAGTGGGCTTTTCCAGAAGCGTTCCGGATCTGAAATTGCAATGAAGGTTGGAGAAGCAATATTACCTGCTTTACCCGTTAGCGTTGATGGTTGGCCTTTGGCATCCAAACTCGTTCCGGGATCTCGCGATCTCTTGAACGGGCCGCTCCCTTAGCATTTTCTCCGTGCTTTTTGACCAGGGCTCGGCATCCCCGCAAGGCGCGGCGCTTTTGGATGTCGCTCCTCGACGAGTGAACGGGTTCTTTTTGACATGAACCCATTTGTGTGTCTTCTGCTTCGGATGGAGGGGCTGGTTGTTTGCCAGTGGTCGCTCCTGGCGTTGCCTGGATTTTAGATTCACGTATAGGCAGATCCCATCCAATCTGCTCCAAAGCCTCGGCCAGCTACGGAAGCAAGCGACGTGACGTCGTCTTTATCGTGTTCTCGTTTGACAGCTCGGGAGCGTCCTTCAGAAGCGCATCTCCTCGGCGGAAGAGGAGTTTACGGATCTGCGATCTCGGACCGGACGTTGGACGACGCGGGGAAGTCCGTGGTGCAAAGTGCAGAGGAGGCAACGGGGTCTTGGATTTTTGAAGTCCGAAGGACTGCAAACATTTATGAAAGAGGTTACCTTCTGTAAACCCGTTTGGAGAGGCGGATCCTGAGAGGAGGAGGAAAGAGCCTTAATTTGAACTGTTGTTGAATAGCGAGCTCGTTCTTCATTCACAGGCCGGATCTTGAATGCCGGCTGCGTCACGACGGCGTCGGTAGCGATGCCGTTTGCCCCACTGTGGTCGCCAGCTTGTTTGCGGAAAAATTCGCTGTATTCATTGCGAATTCATTAACAAACTTCGTCGTTATTAATGGAAAATGAAAAGATAGTCTTTTTATAGACCGGTACACAATGAAA